>NC_056071.1:61406236-62069361 GCF_016772045.2 Ovis aries | reverse complement strand
GACAGACCACATGTGGGCACAGAATCTCGTCTCCTGTTTCCCCATCACGCCTGTCACAAGTTTTGCTGTTTACTGACCAAGGTGCCTTTGGCCAAAGTGGCTAGGCTCTGTCCAGTTTACGTCTCAATCTGTTAGAAATCCGAATGAACAAATATACTCCCTTGGAACAAATATAAAATGACTCCTGTAGGTATCAAAAAATTCTTCAGGCTATCTCTTAAGGAAGCCAGACTTTCCAGCGGCAATTAAATTGCATAATTGGATACAGGAAAGATGTTATAATTGCTCACAGCAGCAATTTACTAGGACAGATGTTACTTATGACATGTGTCAAAAAGGTCAGAGTTTATATTTCCTTGGACATGAACCTAATCTTTGAAACTCTAAAAGTTACACTTTTTGGTCATTAATTTTTTTTTACAAGCAGAGATTTTGACAATTAACCCAGTTAATAAAGGTCAAATTTCATTTTTTTCCCCAATTTCTGGAGCACTTATTTCGTTCTGAAAATGGGAAGATAGAGGATGATAAATAGTTATTAAATGAATACAGGGATGTAGTTCGGCTGTCAGGGTGATGATTATAAAACAGCTGATCCTGGAAGAACAGAATCACTGTGTATCTGATGGGAAGGAAAGTAGATTACAAGCCAGGGAAATAGAAAAATTAAGCCCAAATACTGTGCGCTGTTAGTAGGATAATATAAGTATAGGCGCTTGTTCACTCACCTCAGGATTCTAGTCATTCAAATTATGTGGACTTCAGGCTTCAAGTCTCCAATCTGCGCATTTTAAAATAAGTAATTTCTGCAAACTTGCAACAAAGTACAACGTGAGTTAACCGAAAGTGTCACCCTGAATCCCTGTAATGACCCACAAGCGATGAGCAAACACAGCCATCAGGCAGCCAGGTCACCGGCGACCAGAGGCCAAGGGTGAAGCTGAGCGATGGGCAGCCTGCCTGCCCCTTCCCCCGCATCGCCGCCGCGGGCAGCCCCCCAGAGCCGTGTCCACTAGGGATGGAATTCTATCATCTCTTACTGGCTCGGGAAACAGCAGAGAAAGGACCTCAAGACCTCCTCCGCCCCAGAACAAAAGACAAACCAAGCCTCCCTTTCCACTCTAAACCCAACCCAACCCAACCCACGCCCTCCCTCGGCCCTGGGTCACCTCCCCGCCTTTGCAGGTGGTCCTACTGGGGCCATCTCCCTTCCCCTGCTCAGCGTGCGCCCCCTGGTGGCAGTGCTAGCTGGGACAACCCGCTCACCGGGAAGCCGCCTGGGGAAACCGCGCTGAGCCCTTGCATTGCACCGCCTTACGAGCAGGTACCTTCCCAGACCCAGCCAAGAACTTGATTCTAGAGGTGGGCTTCTGCTGGTGTTGGGTGTCTGGGGCTTGCTGGTCCAAGTTGTGCAAATAAATGCTTCTCAGCACAGAGATGCTCAACATTAAAGGAACATTTAAGACCTACAATTACACCTACTTATTCAAAAAATACCGATGATATGCATGGAGCCAGGACCCTGCGTTGTCCACAGGTGCCCTGTGGCCCTGGATATCCTCCCCACCGCTCCCCGCTATCCAGCTTCTGGACCCTTAAGCTGTGACTGAGGTCCTCCCTTCAGCCCACTGCAGCACTCCTGCCGCGAGATTTCACTTTGCAGTCGATCCCCGACACCCCATTTACAGCTCCGTGTGCCCACTGCTCCTTTCACAGAATAGGTGCCCGAAAAATGCCCTAGAAGAACAAAGTCCAAGCCATTTAGCTCAGCAAGAGGTGAGCTAAAACTGAAACTGTAAACCACCCCCCCACAAAGAAACAAAACAAGAAACAGTTTTCTAAGCTTTTACAAAATATAATTTGGAAAATGGTTAGAACGGTGACTTGCACTAGAATGCTTTATTCCCAACAACTCCACAACATTCCACCTGCTGGCAGAGGGGACAGATGGACGGATAGGAGCTCACAGGGTGACCGCATACTTTCAGGAAGGAAAGGTCACTTTCTTGGAGAACTGTGGTCTACAGGCAAAGACACAACTGGGTTTACAGAATTCCTGGGAGCAGCCTGTCCTCGGGGACACCTGCTGCTCGGAGGGCGCGGAAGGGAAACACAGGAGCGCAGAGCAGCATCTGCCGATCCCGAAATATCCCCGCTGGCTGCAAACCCACTTTAAACCTGAGCGCACCTGATGCTCTGGGCCCTTAGCCGGGCCTGGTTAAAAGAGGCCGTGGTGTCTTAGCCACGGAATTGTAGGAAGGTGCCTCTGGCCTGCGCTGGCTTCCTGTTGAACTCCCAGGCCGTGAGGGACCCAGTCCAGCCCTCTCCCACCTGCCCACTCCTCCTGCCCGGCTCCAGCCCCCTCTTTGCGCCCCATCTCTCCTCCTCCTCGTCCACAATAGCTTGTTTCAGATATTTTATTGGATCTGCAGTCTGCCCAGTACCTACAGGGGAAAAGGGAAAGTGAAGGTTGCTTAGTCATGTCCAACTCTTTGCGACCCCATGGACTATACAGCCCACGGAAATCTCCAGGCCAGAATACTGGAGTGGGTAGCCTTTCCCTTCTCCAGGGGATCTTCCCAACCCAGGGATCAAACCCAGGTCTCCCGCCCTGGAGGCAGATTCTTAACCAGCTGAGCCACCAGGGACGCCCACCCAGAGGGGAGCAGAGCCCTAAACAGGATGGAATCAGGGTTGGTCTGGGCACATCAGAGGGACACAGCGGGGCTCAGGCGAGGTGGCTTGGGAGCCTGGCCACATCAGCAGCAGTACTGTACTGGTGGACAGGGAGGCAGCTGGTGCCTGGCTGTTCTGCGCTGGCGGGCTGGAGCCAGGGATGGGGCTGAGATAAAGGAGGCCTCCCTGAGATGGCTGGAGGCTGGTTACAGAGTTGCCCGGGACCCACCCCTCACAAACCTGGTAGAAGAAATGGGCTTTTCTCCTGCAGGGGGCGCTCTCTGAAGTGCAAACAGATCCCCATGGCGCTCTACACGGTGATTGGCGGTGCAGGCTGGAGTAGGGAGCCGCTCGGCAATCTGCAGCATAAACCCCAGGGCAGGCAGAAGGTTCAGGAGGAAAGGCAGGTGGGTGGGAGGCGCCTGTGGGGGAGGGGCAAGCCCAGGCCCACAGCCCGGGGCCTGCAGATGCCATTAGCCGAAACTGCCCTGGGGATGGGGCGCGGGTCTCCTAGGGGACAAAGAAGCCCCCGCCCCACCTCTGCACAGCCCTTCCTCCAGGTGGCTGGGTTACTTAACTGACCTCCAGTTTCTCCACCTGGACCACAGATTAGCAGCTAAAGAACCCGCTGGTAGAATACCAGCACTGACTCTCCACCCCTCTCCATGAGGCACAGGACCCTGCCCTGGACTCTGCTCTCACCGTGAAATAAATCAATGTCTTCACGAAGCATGGGATTTCGGCTCAATTTCAGCAAATCTACCTGAATCTGAAGTGTTTGGGGAGCTACCTGTTTAAGTGAGTCCCTTTGGAATCCCTTCAGGCTCCACACTGAACTGGCCTGTCTTCTATTTCCAGTAGAGCTCTCTACCTCCCCATGTCTATTCCTCTCCCCTCTCCCCATTCCCCAGTTTAAAGGACGGCACTCAGGGGTAGGTGAAGACTCTCTAACTTTCCCTCAAAACCCAGTAGCAACACAAGATGGATAGATTTGACTGACCACATAATTGAAAAAAATTTTTTTATTGGATTATAGTTGAGATCAAACCAGTCAATCCTAAAGGAAATCAACCCTGAATATTCATTGGAAGGACTGATGCTGAAGCTGAAGCTCCAATACTTCGGCCAAGAGCAAAGAGCCAACTCACTGGAAAAGACCCTGATGCTGGGAAAGATTGAGGGCAGGGGGAGGAGGGGAAGACAAGGGATGAGATGCTTGGATGGCATCACTGACTTAAAAAACATGAGCTTGAGCAAACTCTGGGAGATAGTGAAGGACAGGAAAACCTGGCATGCTGCAGTCCATGGCTCACAAAGAGTCAGACATGACTTAGCAACTGAACACCACCACATAGCTGATTTACAATGTAACATTAGTTTCAGGTATACAGCGAAGTGAATCAGTTATACATATATATTTATTCATTATTTTTCAGATTTTTTCTCATGTAAGTTATCATAGAATATTGAGTAGAGTTCCCTGTGCTATATGGTAGGTCCTTGCTGGTTACCTATTTTGGATGTAGTGACTGCTGCTGCTGCTAAGTTGCTTCAGTCGTGTCCAACTCTGTGTGACCCCATAGACGGCAGCCTACCAGGCTCCCCTGTCCCTGGGATTCTCCAGGCAAGAACACTGGAGTGGGTTGCCATTTCCTTCTCCAATGCATGAAAGTGAAAATTGAAAGGGAAGTCGCTCCGTTGTGTCCGACTCTTCACAACCTCATGGACTGCAGCCCACCAGGCTCCTCCGCCCATGGGATTCTCCAGGCAAGAGCACCGGAGCGGGTCGCCATCGCCTTCTCCGTGTAGTGGCTTGCGTATGTTAATCCCAGACTCCTGATTTATCCCTCCCCTCAGTGTTTCTCCTTTAGTAACTATTAGTTTGTTTTTGGTGCTTGTAACTCTGTTTTGTAAATAAGTTCACCTGTATTATTTTTTGAAGTTAGATTCCACATATGAGTGACATCATGTGATATCCGTCTCTGTCTGGCTCACTTTACTCAGTCTGACAACCTCCAGGTCCATCCACGTTGCTGCGGGTGGCATTGTTCCATTCGTTTTGCGGCTGAGCAACATTCTGTTGCACATGTAACACACCTCTTTAGCCACACCTCTGCTGATGGACATCTAGGCTGATTCCATGTCTCGGCTGTTGTAAATAGTGCTGCAGTGAACACTGGGGCGCCTGGATCTTTCCGAATGGCGGTTTTCTCTGGGTGCGTGCCTACAAGTGGGATTGTTAGGTCATATGGCAGTTCCATTTTTGTTCCTCACTGCCTGTATGTAATTCATCTCTTCAGCGTCTGTTTTTATTCCTGTATTTCCTTTGCATGAATGAGTGTATTAGACTGCCTTCTTTCTCCCATGAAGGGCAACGTGCTGTAGGAACTCTCTTGCACTTTGCGTTTTTCACTTCACTGCATATCCTGGAAATCACTCCAGGTCACCTCACGATCTTCCTCCTCCACTGTGTGGAGGCAGCAGAGTTGATTCAACCCCTCTCTTATTTATAAACTTCTAAGCAGTTTCCAGTATTTTGCAATAACGAACAACATTACAATGAAGGATTCTGTGTGGATCTGTTTCAAAGGTTGCAGGTGTGTCTTCAGGACGGATTCCTAGAAGTGGGATTGCTGCGCTGACAGGGAAGTGCATACGTAGCTCTCTTGGGTATTGCCCCATTTTCCTGCAAGGGAAGGACTGATTTGCATGAGTGCAAATGCAGAAGTGCATGAGAGTACCTGTTTCCCATAGTCTCACCGAGAATACGTGGTTGTATTTTAATTTTTATTAGGGGGAACATGGTATATCGGTATTGCTTTAAATTGCATTTCTCCACAATGAATGAATTTGGACACTGCACGCTTGAGGACTTTGTGTGTGTGAATTGGCCATTCATGTGTTTCCCCATTTTTCTCGTTGCTTCCAGGAGTAGGGAATGGAACCAGGTGGCAGGGAGGGGGCTGGGCTCCGCAATGTTTCCCAGACTTTCACTTGTCCTTCGCCTTGCCCCCAAATCAAACAAACCGAGATACGAGAGTAGCCCCAGATGGAATGACCCCCGCCAACAATGAACCAAGCCACACTGCACGTGAATAGCGCACCTACCCGGTAGGGTATGGGGAAGGAATAACCTAAGTAACTTTGGAAATCAGTGTCTTGACTAGACACTGTAAGGTCACAGGGGAAAGATCCAGTCAGGAAGCGAGTCTCCTGAAGGGGAACGGGTCAGCAGGCAATCCTGAAACTAACGGAACTAATAATCATTATATTGCCGATTACAAGAGCTGGTTTTCTCACTGTTGGAGAAAGAAGTTACAAAGAAGGAGAAGGGGAAATCTAAAATGATCCTGTGCTCTGTATGAACTCATCGTTTCTACTGTGTGTGATGAGACAGGGAGACCGGGATCATGGATGTGTGTGCATGTGCTTAGCACATGTAGAACACACGTGCTTCCCCACTCTGTCCACTGAGTGGGCCTGGAATCAAGGATGCCCCAGGACCACTGAGCTCCCCTAGTGTCTAATCTTGGTTTCTAAGCACCATCCTCCAATAAAGATTCCTGGGAGAATTGTCTCAGGACTGGAGCAGGGAAAATACAAGATGAGCTTGGATTGGCCATCTTGTGGTGTCAGGATGTTAGGAAGTGATAAAAATGATGGAACAGTTTATGCAATCAAAGAAATAATGGTAGTATTGGATCATAATACATAGATTACAACATCTGCCCATGAGTCCATACTGATTCAACAATCAATTCAATGAATAAATGGAGAAAAGGGAAAGTTCTTCCTTACAGTCAAATTCCTATTTATTAACATAAAAGAAAGTGATCATTTAGCAAACATCACACTATCCATTGTTATGGACAAGATCTACCGATGGATGCTAAGATTAATGGGTGAACGTTGGAGAAGAAACAAAATTTGCATGGCCTCAAAGTACCTTCCTCAAGACATGTATTAATTAGAAAGGAAAGATAAGGCTTGACAGTGGAGCAGCCTGGCAGACAGCACCCTAAACAAGTGGCCAAGGTCAACATCACCAGGGAAGAGACACGGGCATCATGAACTCCTGATGTGCGGCAGCGAGCAGCACACAGCAGCACCTCTATGGGATTTTCGCCAAAAATGTACAACCTCAATCCAATCCTGACAAAACCATCACACAGACCCAGACTGAGGGACCTTTTACAAAACAGCTTATCAATACTCTTTGGAAGTGCCAGGACCATGAACGACGAGGGAAGACGGAGGACCTGTTAACAGACTGGAGAGGACAAAGGAGCCATGGAAACGAAGGGATGTGGGATCCGGGGTGGGACGCTGGCACCTGCTAACATCCGAGCAAGGGCTGAGTTTATTTAGTAGCTGTGTTTGTTGCTTGCGTTTGCTCGCTACATTCTGGTCATGCAAGAAGTGAGCGTGAGGGCAAGCCGGGTGACAAATACATGGAAACTGCACTGTTTTTATAGCTTTTCTGTGAGTCTAAATTCAGTTCGAAAATACAGAGCAAGACCCTGGGTCCTGGCTGAGACTGCCTGGGCCTGAACCCCGCCCTGTCACTTCCTGCAGTGCACCGGGGTCCCAGGCCTGCCTGAGTGGACAGGGTCTCCACGAGAGAGTCCTCAGGAAGCTCTAAGGACCGTGCCCAGGGGCAGCCCTGTATTCTCGGGACTGCGAGGAAATCAAGCTGCCAGGCTGCACAATTTTTTTTTTTCTTTTAAAAAAGTACAGCAAGAACCGCAGACAAATCTGTAGCAGCACATAAGGGTCCAAGTGGTGCTTTTTTGTTTTTGAAATGAAATGCTGAGAGACTGGTAGCCCACACAGAGGAAAAAGGACAGGGTTTTTCAGGCAATTGAAAAACTCAGCCAACAGCAACACATGCTGGTGCTCATCTCTAGGGGAGAGGGTCGCATGCATGGAACACTTACCTGTCTGCTGGTGCTCATCTCTAGGGGAGAGGGTCGCATGCATGGAACACTTACCTGTCTGCTGGTGCTCATCTCTAGGGGAGAGGGTCGCATGCATGGAACACTTACCTGTCTGCTGGTGCTCATCTCTAGGGGAGAGGGTCGCATGCATGGAACACTTACCTGTCTGCTGGTGCTCATCTCTAGGGGAGAGGGTCGCATGCATGGAACACTTACCTGTCTGCTGGTGCTCATCTCTAGGGGAGAGGGTCGCATGCATGGAACACTTACCTGTCTGGTGGGCTTCCGGGTGCTAGCCCACCGTTCCCAGCCAGCCGGGGGGGGGCGGGTCATGGTGCCACCTCACCGATGCTTCCTCCAGGGCCCAGATCCTCCTCCCCCTGGCCTGGAACCCCCTGGAAGGCCCTCCCTGCCACTGTCTGCCTGAAACCCCCCCTCCTTTTCTGGCTCTCCTTGTCTGCCGCCCACCTGTGCCATCCCCCACTCAGTGGATCTGAGCCCTCGCCCGGCCAGGGGAGCAAGCCTGACCCCCACCCCCATCGTCAGGACGTGGGTGCTGCACGGGACCTGGATTATGGTCTGCCTCTGAGGCCATCCAACTCCCCCCACCCCAGGGACTGGCAGAGACGGAAGAGATAATGGGAGGGATGCCAAGCGCGGCCCCATGCCTTGGGCGCTCCCTGTGTGTCAGTCACGTCCCTTCGAGGCTCCAGGGCCACCTGGCTTGATGACCTAGGAAGCTGAGGCCCAGCGAAGTTAGTGTGCCTGCATGCGTGACCCTGCGTATGTGAGTGTGAGTGTGAGTGTGAGTGTGTGCATGCGCACGTGTGACTGGGACCTGGGCAGCCTGGCTGCAGCCCTCCCCCCACTACACGATGAGCTGTGATGACCACCTTTGTCCAGACAAGGAGCGGGACCCAGAGAGGCCTGGGACGCCCCCCACCCCTCACCCACCCCACGGGCACAGCCAGGGGGAGGCTGACCAGGGCTGCCCGCTGAGCCCACTGCCCTGGCCTCAAAGTCTCTGACAGCTTAGGAGAGGCCTTCTGACCTCAAGTGACCAAGAAGCCTCTTGCAACGAAGACAGAGACCCTTTTCCTGCAGGACGTCGCTCCAACGGCACCTCCACAAAATTGGGAAACCCTTCCTGCTGCCTCCCGCTGTGGCCTCCTTGTGTGTGTGCCACGTGCGTGCCAAGTCACAGTCGCGTCCAACTCTCTGTGACCCTGTGGACTGGAGCCTGCAAGGTTCCTCTGTCCATGGGATTCTCCAGGCAACAATACTGCAGTGGGTTGCCATGCCCTCCTCCAGGGGATCTTCCCAACCCAGGGATCCAACCAGAGTCTCTTACATCTCCTGCATTGGCGGGTGGGCTCTTCACCACTAGCACCACCTGGGAAGCCCCCGAGGGTCTTTAATGATTTGTTTCTATGTCCACCTTCACCACTAAAGTGTGACCTCCTCAATGTCAATGGTTCCTCAAATTTAGCCGTCAGTTCAGTCGCACAGTCGTGTCCGACTCTTTGCGACCCCATGGACTGCAGCACGCCAGGCCTCCCTGTCCATCACCAACTCCCAGAGTTTACTCAGACTCACGTCCATTGAATCGGTGATGCCATCCAACCATCTCATTCAGCCTTCAGATGTTCCTTTTTCTAAACCCTGCTGCTGCTAAGTCACCTCAGTCGTGTCCGACTCTGTGCAACCCCATAGACGGCAGCCCACCAGGCTCCCCCGTCCCTGGGATTCTCCAGGTGAGAACACTGGAGTGGGTTGCCATTTCCTTCTCCAATGCATGAAAGTGAAAAGTGAAAGGGAAGTCGCTCAGTCGTGCCTGACTCTTAGCGACCCCATGGACTGCAGCCCATGGGCCTGTGTAACCCAGTGCCAGCCGTGAGAACACTCATTTCTTTACCCAGGGAGACATAAAGATAGTATCAATATAATGGACCTCACAGTACTTCCCTGAGTCCTTGAGACTCAAAACCCCTTCTACTTTCTCCACCAAATTACCAGAGTTTCTCCATCCCTGAGGCCTTGAAGGATGGTAATGAACCTTGAAACCTGGGAAGAAGGTGGGTTACCCCCATTTTCTAGAGGAGGGAAACTGAGGCCCCAGAGACCCAACTGACTCCCTCGCACTTGCCAGGAGAGGACGCTGCAACCTGAACTCAGCTTTGGGACTCTTGGTTCTGGCCTCTTCCCACCACTTGGTGACCAGCTTGCAGCACCCCTCCCAGGGCTGTGTGTTTCCTCTGAGCCTCGGAGGCTCTCCTGCAGGGACGAAGTGTCTCACCTCTCTTTTCTCTTATTTAAAAACAAACTAAGCTATTTTTCACCACCCACATGCCGCATCCAGCTATATTAAAACACTCCCTTCCTTGACTATATTCTATTATGCGGTATTACTTTTCCACCAGCTATTTATCTTGCAAAAAGAAACCCGGAAGCAGCTTCGTCTCCATCACAGTAAAGAGGCTCAGCCTTTATTAGCCTAAATGCGTCCGAGGGACTGAGATGGATGGTGTGCCCGGGTACCTCGAGGACCAGTGAAAGCACCTCCAACAATGGGACAGGCGCGTAGATGTTCCAAGAAATAAACAGGCCCATAGAGCATGAAGTGGGCATCAACTGGGCATTTCTCGGCTTTCAATGAGCCGCTCAGTAGAGGGCAAACGGGTGGGCCATCTTCATTCCCTCCCATCCAGGGGTGACTTGCGATTCCATCTGACCTTCCCTGTGGCCTGAGATAGGCGGGTATAGAGGCTTGTGCATCTCATGGGTGAGGAAACCAGGTCAGAGAGAAGAGCTGGGAGAGGAACACAGGACCTAGGCTCCGGCCAAGTTCGGTTCCTAGTTTTGGGGCTCCTGGACCACGCGGGTCCCCTTTCAGGAAAGGAGGCCTGGAACTCCCAGGGGGCTCCCGTTCTGAAGGGAGAATCCTATAACACACCAGGACACAGCTAAGATGGTGCCAGAGGCTGGCAAGGACCTAAAAGAAAAGAAAGCAGGTGGACAGGTGGCCAGAAAGGGAAGGTCTTTTGCCCAGCGAGCGGGGTGGAGGAAGGTCTCCCGGGAGGTGCGGCCCGCAAGGAGCTGCAGCGAGTTCCCCAGGGAGGGAAGGGACTGGCAAGCTGAGTGGTTTAGGGCACGGAAAGGCCATCTTGGCCAGGGCGGGGACGTCCCCACAGCTTCGGGAGGGGGTGCAGAGAGGGCGAGCTGGACTTGCTGTTGGGAGAGGTGATGAAGGTCAGGGTGTGGCCGTGGCGGCGGGCCTGAGATGAGGTGGACGGTGAGACCACGGGAAGCAGGAGGTCACAGCGCTGGGCAGCTGAGACCTTGTTCCCCGGTGGCTGCAGGGGTCCAAGCTGGGGTGGGGCTACAGGCATTCCAAGCACGGTTCATTCTTCGTTCACCAAGGACATCGTTCATGGCTTGGCCCAGGGCAAGGGACTCCCCCAGCCGCCCCAGGAAGGAAGCCCCTTCTCTTACCCGGAGGTGGGACACTGCCAACAGAGCTGGTCACCGCAGCTTTATTGAAAATGCTCAGTAATTTCTGATAATGACCAGCTAGAACTGAGAACAAGCTCTCCTGAAAGGTCATTTCTCCAAGAGAAGAAAATTACTCCTTTTCCTGGAGGCTGTCATCTTTCGCTTTAATTAATATCAAACGTGTACACACTTGGCAGTGACTTCAAACATTTGAGTGGACTTCCTGTGACATTTCTAATACAAAAAAAAAAAAAAAAAAAAGCAAGTCCTCCAGGACTAACTGAGGTGTTCATCAGAGCCTTCTGGGTTGCTAGGATGCTGGCATGGCCAGCAGGCCAGCGAGGATCATCTCCACCCTCCCCTTCCCACCGCCCTGGGGACCGCATCACCCTGGCAGGGACTTCCCTAGAGCGTGTGCTGCGCTCTCCATCTATTCTCTGGGCAACGATATGAAAGGATAGAACTGCCTGCGTTCACATAAGAGCTGCCTGGGCAAGTGCACTAACCCCTGCCTCAACTTCTCCATCCATGAAATGGGGCAGTAATAGCACTTTTTCACATGGTTGTTTCCTGGATTACACCGAATTCTCTATGTGGGCTGCTGAGCACAGAGCAGAGACTGTGACTGAAGCTGGAGTGACTTGTCACTTATGCTCGTCCCCACACACCCCACTGTATAGATGTCAGGATGACCTGGACAGATGAGCCGAGTCTGGTGGTTTTGATTTTCAAATCCAGGGTGGCTACTGGCCTCTCATTCCTTCCTGGGGGTCCCCCGGCATCTGCCCCACTGTGTCACGGTTGTCAGTGTGCCTGCAATCCTCACCAGACTGAAGGCAGCTCATGTCCAATGTATCCTGGCCCACAGGCATCCAACTCCAGGGCTGGCCAATCACAGGCCCCCAGGAAACAGGAGTCAGCATGAACCAGAACTCTGAAGGGTAGGAAGGGTGTGGTCCAGGGGTCCAGGTGAGGATGCCAGACCCCCTGACCGAGAATGGGACTCCAGCTTCTCTACATAGCTGCAACTGACTGTCCAGTCCAATTCCTTTATTATTATATCCGTTTTGCTAACAAGAATATTGAAGTTTGCCCAAATCACAAAGCCAACCTATTCCTTGAGGAATCGAGAGATGAACACAGACCTAGGCACGGCCCTTCTCTGATAAGCAGGTTGCTTTTGTGATCCGCAAACTCCTCCTTTGAAGACCATCGATAGGCACTTCCCTGGTGCTCCAGTGATTAGGATTTCATCCTCCAAGGCAGGGGTGCAGGTTCAATCCCTGGTCAGGGAGCTAGGATCCTACACCAAAACATAGAAAAAGAACAAAAACAACTGTAGTAAATTCAATAAAGACTTTAAAAATGGTCCATATTTTAAAAATTGTAAAAAGGACCATCTATATAGTGCCTACCATGTGCTGGCACTTCCTTGGTGATTGAGACAGACCCAGCCCCCCCGCTGGTACTCATGGTGCAATGATGACCCCCATCAGCTACATCCACAAAGGCTCAGGTAGAGCAAGGCTGGTGTAGAAACCTTTCTTTTTCTGAACACTATTTGAAGATGCCCACACATGCACCATCAACACTGAAACCCCCCACCTCTGCCAAAAAGGCAACAAATCCAAGCAAAAAACCCGTAATCTGCATTTCCTGCAAACAAGGACATTTTCCACCTAATCACGTTACAACCACCAAGACAGGAAATGAATGCTGATGCATTACGACCATCGATGCTCAGAGTCCATCCAAGTTTCACCAGGGGTCCCAGAACGTCTTTTATAGCAAAAGGATCCCAGACCAAGCCTCACGTTTAGCTGTCATACAGGTGGAACCATTGGTAAACAGTCTGCCTGCCAATGCAGGAGACGCAAGAGACTCGGGTTGGATCCCTGGGTCAGGAAGATCCCCTGCAGGAGGAAGTGGCAATCCACTCTAGTAGGCCTGCCTGGAACATTCCGTGGACAGAGGAGCCTGGTGGGCTATAGTCCAAGGGGCTGCAAAGAGTCGGACCCCACTGAGCAACTGAGCACACGCCCACACCCACCCACCCACAGACACAGCATCTTTAACTGTCTTCATCTGGAGAGCTCCTTGCCTGTCCCGATCTTTTCACTTCCAAGGAGCGCAGGCCTGCTCTTTTCCATAATGGTCTCAGCTGGGGTTTGTCATGGCTCGATTCAGGCTCTGCAGCTTCTCGGGAACCTGCAGACGTGATGCTGTGTTCTGCTCCCTGCATCACAGGAGGTGGGATAAGATTTCTATTTGTCCCAGAGCCTACCGGGCTGACTTTGTTCATTGGACTGTGGTCTTTTCTGCGGGATTTGCCAACTGTGGCATTACTTTCGCCACAGTGAAATAGGTGCTATAACGGTCCCATTTTACAGATGCAGAAGTTGAGGCAGGGCATTAGCTCACTTGTCCACATCTCCTGTGTATGTGTGTGTGTGTGTGTGTGTGTGTGTGTTACATTTGTATGTGTGTGTGAGTGCTAAGTTGCTTCAGTTGTGTCTGACTCTTTGCGACCCTGTGGACTGTAGCCCGCCAGGCTCCTCTGTCCATGAGATTCTCCAGGCAAGATACTGGAGTGGATTTCCATGCCCTCCGCTAGGGGATCTTCTGGACTCAGGGATAAAACCCACATCTCTCAGATCTCCTGCACTGGCAGGTGGATTCTTTACCACTAGCGCCATCTGGGAAGCCCTATGTGTGTGATACGCAAACAGCCCTTTCCTCTTCTATTACTGTCATTATTATTATTTATATATATTTTGCTGTTGTTATTGTTCAGCTGCTCAGTTGTGTCCAACTCTTTGTGACCTCATCAATTGCAGACCACCAGGCCTCCCTGTCCTTTACTATCTTCCTGAGTTTGCTCAAACTCATGTCCATTGAATCTGTGATGCCATTCAATCATCTCATCTTCTGAAATCCCCTTCTCCAGATTTTTTTTACCATTATTTATTTTGATATTCAACTTGGTCCTGATTTATAGGATTCCTTGGTGGCTCAGACGGTAAAGAATCTGCCTGCAATGCAAGAGACCCGGCTTCGATCCCTGGGTTGGGAAGATCCCCTGGAGAAGGAAATGGCAACCCACTCCAGTATTCTTGCCTAGAACATCTCATGGATGGAGGAGCCTGGAAGGCTACAGCCCAGGGGGTCGCAAAGAGTCGGCCATGACTGAGCGACTTTACTTTGGTCCTGATTTGGCCAGCAGGTTAGCCTTTCAAGCTGACTCTGGTCCTTATCATTCTTTGAGCACTTCCTTACCTTCTGTCACAAGATATTCCAGATGTATCTTGTGCTTTCTCTGCCCCAGCCCTGGAGCATGCTCTGTCTCTGTTTAGTGGAGCGTGGTGTTAGCAGCCAAGGTCTGGACAGGAGATGTGCTCATTGCTGCTGGGATGTCCGTCTCCAGGCTCTCTCCGTGGACAGAGCTAAACACACACACGCTTACACGTTCATTTGCTGCCATATTTCTCTATCTCTATATGAGTCATTCCTCCAGTTCAATTCCAACACCACTGCGTTCACCCGAGTGTCCTACCTTCCATGTTTGTGGCTGTTTCCCAACAGTGAGATGCTAGGCCCACATATCCTCCAAATAATTGCTTATGGGATCAATCCCCCCTAAGTAGGTGATCAATCTCTCATTGCCACCACCATTACCCTTGTGTATGGGGCCCCTCCTCACCTCTCTCTCTGCTTTGGCTGCGATACCCTTTGTGCTCAGCTGCCCGGGCACCCTCTCACCCCTGTGGACTCTTTGATTCCCCGTGTCATCGGCCCTCAACGTGGAAAATCTTGCCCGCTCGCACCCATTCAGTCTCCTACAGCAATGCTGAGCTACCGTGCACTCCTTGCCTCGGGTGTGGGTGCCTCCCCTGCTCGGCCTTATCTAACAGCCTTTGGTCTGACTAGACAAAAAGAAAAGATGTCAGGCAGGCTGCCTATGAAATTTTCAAAAAATATTTATTTGACTGCACTGGGTCTTAGTTGCTACGTGTGGGATCTAGTTCCCGACCAAGAGTTTAACCCAGATCCCTTGCATTGGGAACACAAAATCTTAGCCACTGACCACCAGCGAAGTCCCTGAAATGTTAATAGGTCTTGCCAAACTGGTCTCCAAAACGGTCACCAGCAGAGTATGAGAGGACCTATCTCCCTGCACTTGATGTTGGCACATTTAAATATTTGCGAATCTGATGGGAAAAATGTGAAATTAATTTGCATTTCCCTCCTTTTACTAAATAAGTTGAGCATCTTTTAACATGCGTCCTTTTAACTTTATTTTTGGCTGCACTGGGTCTTCCCTGCCGTGCTCAGGTTTTTCTCTAGTTTCCGGAGGCCTGGGCTACCCTCTAGCTGCGACGTGCAGCTTCTCGTTGCGGTGGCTTCTCCTGATGCAGAGCGCAGGCTGTAGGCGCATCGTTGTGGCCTCTGGGCTTAGCTGCTCCACTGCGTGTGGAAGCGTCTCAGATCAGGGATCAAACTGGTGTCCCTGGATTACAAGCCAGGTTCCTATCCACTGCGCCACCAGGGAAGCCCTACCATGCATCTTAACCCTTTATAATTTCTGTTCTGCCTCTTATCCGTTCATAACCTTTTCCCATTTTCTTATTAAAGAATTCTTCGTATATTTTCGATACTTATCCTTAGTTTGTTACATAGGACGTAAATCTTCTTATTTGCCATTCTTCTTTTAACTTACATTATCTTTCTTCATCTGGACTTAAACCCTATAGTGAAATTTATGAATTTGCTTTTTTAAAAATCTAGTTTAAGATTACTCAAGATCATGAATACATTTTACGTTTTTTTCCTTCTATTTTTCTTCCAAGATTTTAAAAAATATGTCTTTATTTCATTAATTTTTGTTAACAGAATGAAGAGAAAATTTGATTTTAAGTTGTTCCATTATTATTGACTAATCCATCTTTTCCTCATTGATTTGAAACGCTACGTTTCTTCATATCTTAAATTCTTTTATTTTTGTTCTAAGAATCTATTTATCTATTCATGTGCTAATATCACATTATATTTATTTAAATGACTCTATAATACATGTTGACGTCTTGTCGGACGAAATTCCCCTCTTTGTTCTTTCTTTTTTCAAAGCTGTCTTGGCTATTCTTGAACATTCACACTTCCATCTGAATATTAGAACCAGCTTGTCAAATCCCATTAAAATCTTGATCAGGTTTTGATTGGGATTGTGTTGAATTTACAGATTTATTGAGGGGATTAAGAGGGAGCAAAAATATTAATTCTTGGCATTGTGATATGGCCTCGAGAAAGTGTGTGCATTCACCAACAGGCTCTCTGGACCACTGACGCCAGCTCTGGCCCTGGGGTCCCGGGGCCTTGTGTGTGGCTCCGGGTCACGCAGGGTCACCGGGGGCCCCTCCAGGGGGTGCTGTGGGGCCCTTCCTGGGACCCAGAATCCTGGTGTGGAAGGACTGATTCCAACACCGTTCACATCCTCAAATGCACACTGAGCACCAGCTGGGGGCATCCGGGGGCTAGGTGTTGAGGGTGACCAGGGGACCAGCAACAAACCCCCTGCCTGTGGAGCAGGGAATGGGGCTAAGAGCAGCTAAGAGCCGCCAGCTGCAGCCTCGAGAGGACGGGCTCTGAGGTCAGCTTTGAAGAAGGGGTCAACTCTCCTGGCAGGGCAGGGAGAGGACGGTGGTGTAAACAGGAAGTGGAGGGAATGGGGTGGCCTGTGCTGGAAGGAAGGGCAGCTGGTGATGAGGTCCCTCAGCACGAGGTCATATTGAGGCCCGCCTGGGCATCATGGGTGCCATGCAGAGGGCTGCCCAGGGCAGGCACCAGGTGGAAAGCCTGGGGCTGGAGGCAGGAGGTCTGGGTGGAGTGTCCTGTCCATGGGAGTCGGGATGGGAGGAGACCACTGGGCCAGCCCAGAGGTAGCTGAGTCCATGTTTCAAGTGCCGATGGAATTTACTTCCATGTAGATCTCGATGTTTATTAAAGGTAAGTAATAAAAATACTTTAAGAATCATTAAAATTCAATAGTAACTGTAGCCATTGTTTATGCGTCAGACCAGCAGAAGATTTTTTCTTTTCCCCCAGAGAGGGTTATTTATCACTGACATTGTATAGAATTGCAGGCACATGGTGATAATAAAAAGCAGACTGACTTTCAGTCACTTTTATTATGTTTTAAATTCTTTACAAACCATGTACCTGGTGACCACCCCTACCACCCACACCTCAAGGACACCGCCACCCTGACCCCATACGTCCCTTCAGCCACCTGCTCCTGGCTCTGTTGCCTTTCACGGCAAACCCCTGGCTCCTCATAAACCACATTCTCTGTGAAATGCTTGCTGAGCTCAATAGTGGGACTCAAAGAAGAGCATTTATGAGAATGCATGAGTTATAAGCAGTAACCACCAGGAACCCCAGGTGTACCTGGGGCACCCAGTTTAAGAAAGTGCATTGAACTTGAGGCCCTCTGTTTACTCTCCCAGGCCCCATTCCCTGCCCATTTTCCCTCGAAGCAATCCCAGGCCTTAATTTCTGCCCATGTATCATTCTCCTGCTGCTCTTTATTGTCTTACCACACGCATGACACTGCCCTCAACATGGCATTGTTCAGTTTTGCGTGATTTTGATCTTCAGGTAATTGGGTCATTCTGTGTGGAGCCGTCTGCCCTCTGCTTTTTTCCCTTTACATGATGTCCCCAGACTATCCACACGGTGCAAACAGCAGGTCATCCTTTTCACCACTGTGTAGCATTCTGTCCCGTGAATGGACCACAATTTATGGATTCATTCTGCTGCTGCTGAAATTTGGGTGGCTTCCAAAGATGTTTTTTTTTTTTTTTTCTTTGCCCTCGTGGCAGTGCTGCTTTAACAAGGCCAGGCTCACGGTGCCCCCGGGCTGGAATTCTGTCGGGTTTATATCCGGGGGTAGAAGCGCTGGGTCGTGGGGTGTTCTTTTCCTCAACTTTATCACATAATGTAACAGTGGTTTTGGTAATTTTTGATTCCCACCGGCGAAGTTCCCAATGTTCCAAATAGTTGTCAACAATTGGTATTGTCACTGGCCACAGAGAAAAATCTAAAATAAAGTTTGGCACTCATATTTCAATGATAGGAATGACTGCGACAAATACTGGTCTGAAGTCACTACCTTTTTTTTGCCTCCCTCAATGGAAATGCAAACATTTTCAGATCCAAAGGCACCCCAAGTTTCAGGCAGATCAGTTTGTTGAAATTCCTAAATTCTAGGGAAAACCTTTTTGTTTTTTTTTTAAAGCTTTCAAAATTCCAAGCTGAGGAAAAATGTTTCTAAGAGAATCTAGACCAAAATCAGTCTTCTCACTTGCTGTTCTGGAAGTCTGAAGACTGAGGAATAATGTGATCATTGCAATAAACATGTAAGGTCAGAACTGTTATTATCCCCTCTTTATAGCTGAGGAAACAGAGGTTGAGTAAGTTCTTCGAGGTTGTACATCTAGTAAATAATTTGCTGTTCAGACTGACACTGTCTGACTCCAGGATACACACGTTTAACTACTGTGTTCTCCTAAGTAGGACGGAAGATAATAAAACTTGTTAAACATGTAAAGACCTTTTACCCAAACTGACCAGTGAACAGAAATTTTAAAGCCACTGTCATTAAAATTAGGACTAAGAGAGGATGCCTTTTAACACCACTAGTTTTGTTTTTGTTGATGTTCAGCCTCTCAGTCATGTCCAGCTCTTTGTGACCCCATGGACTGCAGCATGCCAGGCGTCCCTGTCCTGCACTATCTCCTGGAGTTTAACACCCGAACTCATGTCTATCGAGTCAGGGATGCTCTCTAACCAGCCACCAGTATCACTCAACACTATCTTGGCTAAATGTACTGTTATAGAAAATGAACAAAGACAATGTAAATATGTGACAAGAGGTTATAAAATTCTTTATTTTCAGATTATAAATTATGTGTCTAGAAAATTCAACTACAGCAACAAAAGGCTAAGGTGGCTGGATACTAGATAAATAAGCAACCACAAAGTAGCTTCATTAGACTAGCAATAAACAAAAAATGGAAATGGAAAAACCATCATATTTACGATGGGAAAAACCTATTTTTTGTACATGTTTGAAAAACATACTTGAAATATTCTATTTATGATAGTATCAAAGTGAATGAAATCCTGAGGAAGAAACAATAAAAGTAGCACAAAATTTACACTCTGAAACTACAAAACACTGAAAGAAATGAAAGGTCTAAATAAATGGAAAAGCACCTCAGATTCAGAGATTGTAGGACTTAAAATCGTGAAGATGGCTATACTCCCTAAATTATGCATAGATTCAATATAATCCTTGTCAGAATCCCGGTTGATTCCTTTGTAGAAATTACCAAGATGATTCTAAAATTGAAATGGAACGGCAAGGGACCCAGAACGGCTAAAACAATTGTGAAAAAAAGAGAAATTTGGAGAACTCACAGGACTGATTTCAAAACTTAGTACAAAGCAAGCATGTAATGAAGATGATGAAGACTGCGTGGTATGAGCACAAGGACAGACATATAGATCAGTGTAACAGAACTGAGTGAGAATCTAGAAATAGACCCATGTGTCCATGGTGAACTATTTTTAAAAATTTTTTTTAAAAAAATTTAAGTACAGTTGATGTACAGTGGTATGTAATTTACAGGTGTACAATATAGCGATTCACAAGTCTTCAAGACTACACTCCATTTAGTCTTATTATAAAATGTTGGCTCTACTCCCCTCATTGTACAATATATCTTTGTAGCTTACGAGTCCCTCCCACTCCCCTCCAATATATTGCGCCTCCCCCAGCCCTCTCCCTCCTGGTAACCACTAGTTTGTTCTCTATGTTTGTGAGTCTGCTTCTTCTTTGTTATGTTCACTAATCTCTTGTATTTTTTAAAGTCCACATACACGTGATATCATACAGTGTTTGTCTTACTGAGTTTGCTCAAACTCACGTCCATCGAGTTGGTGATGCCATCCAACCATCTCATCCTCTGTCACCCCCTTCTCCTCCTTTCTTCAATCTTTCCCAGCATCAGGGTCTTTTCCAGTGAGTCAGTTCTTCACATCAGGTGAAAACTTCACAAAATATTGGAGTTTCAGCATCAGTCCTTCCAATGAATATTCAGGACTGATTTCCTTTAGGATTGACTTGTTTGATCTCCTTGCAGTCCAGGGACTCTCAAGAGTCTTCTCCAATACCACAGTTCAAAAGCATCAATTCTTTGGTGCTCACCCTTCTTTATGGCCCAATTCTCACATCTGTACATGACTACTGGAAAAACCATAGCTTTGACTAGATGAACCTTTATCAGCAAAGTAATATCTCCACTTTGTAATATGCTGTCTAGGTTGGTCATAGCTTTCCTTCCAAGGAGCAACCATCTTTTAATTTCATGGCTGCAGTCACCATCTACAGTGATTTTGGAGTCCCCCCAAATAAAGTCTCTCACTATTTCCATTGTTTCCCCATCTATTTGCCATGAAGTGATGGGGCCAGATGCCATGATCTTAGTTTTTTGAATGCTGAGTTTTTTCACTCTCCTCTTCCACTTTCTGCAAGAGGCTCTTTAGTTCTTCTTCGCTTTCTGCCATAAGGGTGGTATCATCTGTGTATCTGAGGTTATTGATATGTCATAAATGGGTCATTTTTCATTCCAATCCCAAAGAAAGGCAATGCCAAAGAATGCTCAAACTACCGCACAATTGCACTCATCTCACATACTAGCAAAGTCATGCTCAAAATTCTCCAAGCCAGGCTTCAGCAATACGTGAACCGTGAACTTCCAGATGTTCAAGCTGGTTTTAGAAAAGGCAAAGGAACCAGAGTTCATATTGCCAACATCCGCTGGATCATCGAAAAAGCAAGAGAGTTCCAGAAAAACATCTATTTCTGCTTTATTGACTATGCCAAAGCCTTTGACTGTGTGGATCACAGTAAACTGTGGAAAATCCTGAAAGAGATGGGAATACAGACCACCTGACCTGCCTCTTGAGAAACCTATATGCAGGTCAGGAAGTAACCGTTAGAACTGGATATGGAACAGCAGACTGGTTCCAAATAGGAAAAGGAGTACGTCAAGGCTGTATATTGTCACCCTGCTTATTTAACTTACATGCAGAGTACATCATGAGAAACACTGGGCTGGAAGAAGCACAAGCTGGACTCAAGATTGGTGGGAGAAATATCAATAACCTCAGATATGCAGATGACACCACCCTTATGGCAGAAAGTGAAGAGGAGCTAAAAGCCTCTTGATGAAAGTGAAAGAGGAGAGTGAAAAAGTTGGCTTAAAGTTCAACATTCAGAAAACTAAGATCATAGCATTCAGTCCCATCACTTCATGGGAAATAGATGGGGAAACAGTGGGAACAGTGTCAGACTTTATTTTGGGGGGTTCCAAAATCACTGCAGATGGTGACTGCAGCCATGAAATTAAAAGACGCTTACTCCTTAGAAGGAAAGTTATGACCAACCTAGATAGCATATTCAAAAGCAGAGACATTGCCAACAAAGGTCCGTCTAGTCAAGGCTATGGTTTTTCCTGTGGTCATGTATGGATGTGAGAGTTGGACTGTGAAGAAGGCTGAGCACCGAAGAATTGATGCGTTTGAACTGTGGTGTTAGAGAAGACTCTTGAGAGTCCCTTGGACTGCAAGGAGATCCAACCAGTCCATTCTGAAGGAGATCAACCCTGGGATTTCTTTGGAAGGACTGATGCTAAAGCTGAAACTCCAGTACTTTGGCCATCTCATGCGAAGAGCTGACTCATTGGAGAAGACTCTGATGCTGGGAGGGATTGGGGGCAGGAGGAGAAGGGGACAACCAAGGATGAGATGGCTGGATGGCATCACCGACTCGATGGACGCGAGTCTGAGTGAACTCCGGGAGTTGGTGATGGACAGGGAGGCCTGGCATGCTGCGATTCATGGGATCGCAAAGAGTCGGACACAACTGAACAACTGAACTGAGCTAAACTTGGCCAGTTGTATGTTACGTGATTATGTCTCAGTCATGCGTGCGTGTTTTTAAAGAGTAAGTTGGGGCTCCCCTGGTAGCGCCATGGTAAGGAGTCCATCTGCCAGTGCAGAGGACATGGGTTCAATCTCTGACCCAGGAAGACCCCACACGCTGCAGGGCAACTAAGCCCTGCGCCACAATCACTAAGCCTGTGCTCTAGAGTCTGAGGAGCTGCAACCACTGAAGCCCATATGCTA
This sequence comes from Ovis aries, assembly GCF_016772045.2. NCBI lineage: Eukaryota > Metazoa > Chordata > Mammalia > Artiodactyla > Bovidae > Ovis > Ovis aries. The sequence continues at coordinate 62,047,009 of NC_056071.1, read as the reverse complement.
AAACCCGTGACCTGCAACAAGGGAGGCCACCACAATGAGAAGCCCACGCTTTGCAACTAGAGAGTAGCCCCTGCATACCACAGCTAGGGAAAGGCCCATACAGTCACGAAGACGCAGCACAACCCAAAATAAGAAAGAAAGAAAACATTTAAGAAAGAATAAGTTGGACTAATGCCCTGGAAAGATTTTTTTAAATAAGTGCTTAAGTGAAAAAATAAAGTTGCAGAGTGCTATGAATTGAACTGTAACTCTGTTCTCCCTGCCGCCCGCCATTCATTCATTGAAGTCTTAACTCCAAGAACCTCAGAATGAGACCTTGTTTGGAAATAAGGTTGCTCCAGATGTAACTGTTAAGATGTCATATTGGATAAGAGTGGGCCCCTAATCCAATACTACTGGAGTCCTTATAAAGTGAAAAGAGGAACACCACCAAAGCCAACTTTAGTGTAAATTGCAGACTTGGAGTAAAAATGTTGTGTCAATAGAAGCCCAGCTGGTAACAAACGTCCTGTTCTGGTGTGGGGTGGTGATGCTGGGAAGGATGCATATTTGCAGCATATATGGAAAACCTTTGTACCCTCTGCTCAATTCTCGTGTGGACCTAAAACTGCTCTAAAAGATAAGGTCTACTGAAATTAAAAAAACAAAAAAGCGAAACTTGGACACAGACATGCACATGCCGGGAGAACACCAGGTGAAGATCAGACTTCCACTGGCAGAAGCCAAGGAACCACCAGAAGTTAAGAGACGGGCCTGGAACAAATCCTCCTTGGGCACATTTAGAGGCCACGTGGCCCTGCAGTTACCTTGGTTTCAGATTTCTAGTGACGTTAGATTACTGGGAGATAATAGCCTTCAGTTGTTTAAGCCACTCTGTTTGTGATACTCTGTTACGGCAGTCCTAGGGAACCAAAGAGCCTCTTAATGAGGATAAAAGAGGAGAGTGAAAAAGTTGGCTTAAAACTCAACATTCAAAAAACTAAGATCATGGCAGCTGGTCCCATCTCTTCATGGCAAATAGATAGGGAAACAATGGAAACAGTGACAGACTTTTTATTTTCTTGGGCTCCCAAATCACGGTGGACGGTGACTGCAGTCATGAAATTAAAAGACGCTTGCTCTTTTGAAGAAAAGCTATGGCAAACCTAGACAGCGTATTAAGAAGCAAAGATATTACTTTGCCAACAAAGTCTGTATATGGACCTTTGGACAAAGCTATGGCTTGTACAATACTCATATATGGATGTGAGAGCTGAACCATAAAGAAGGCTGAGTGCCAAAGAATTGATGCTTTTGAACTGTGGTGTTGGAGAAGACTCTTGAGAGTCTCTTGGACTGCAAGGAGATCAAACCAGTCCATCCTAAAAGAAATCAACTCTCAATATTCATCTGAAGGACTGATGCTGAAGCTGAAGCTCCAGTACTTTGGCCACCTGATGCAAAGAGCTGGCTCATTGAAAAGACCTTGGAAAATGCTAGGAAAGGTTGAAGGCAAAAGGAGAAGGGGATGGCAGAGGATGAGAGAGTTAGATAGCATCACGGACTCAATGGACATGAGTTTGAGAAAACTCCTGGAGACAGCGAAAGACAAGACATTTAATTAATTAATCAATCAATCAGGTTTTGGTTTTGCTGGGTCCTCCTTGCTGCACGCAGGCTTTCTTTAGTTGTGGCACGTGGGGGCCGCTCCTGAGTTGCGGTGTTCGGTCTTCTCATGCAGTGTGCAGGCTTCAGGAGTTGTGGCGCATGGGCTTAGCTGGCACATGGAATCTTCCCAGACCAGGGAGGGAACCTGTGTCCTCTGCACTGGCAGGAGGACTCCTCACCACTGGATCACCAGGGAAGTCTGGGTTAGACATTTTAACCACCTCGTGTAATGGTCCTCCTTTCCAGCCCCCGCATTTCTTGGGCAAGCATACTCTCAGAAGCAGTCAGGAAAATTTCACAGCACACGGGGTAAGGTGAAAGCAAGGTGGGAGTGCAGCTCCTGGTGTTCTGGCTTGAGGATGAAGACTGTGATGGTGAGAATGATGGTGATGGTGGAGGTAATGGAGGAGGACGGGGAGGCGGGGGATTCAGGCTTGCTGAGAATCCCAGCGTGCATTTCCCCATCCAGCCTCATTTAATGCTCCAAGGCAATGGCTCCCATTTAGAGATTTGGAAACTGAGGCTCAGCAAAGTCATGTGACTTGGGCCTAAGTTGTGGAGCCTGGATTTGAGCCTAGATTAGCCCAGCTCCAACACCCTCTTCCTTCCAACTCAAAGATGCCTCAAACACCACAGAGGTCAACAGTGGCACGGTGCCCCTGCATGCCTCTTCCCCCGACCTTGCCCCACATGTCAGGCCTCATCCCTCACCTCGCAGGGACCTCATGGAGTTCGAAACAGCCATGGATTGGGATGAAAAATCAGAAGCCCACCACCCTGTCTCTCTGCAGTTTCCTAGCAGCCCCAGTTGACTCGCATGAGGTCTGCATTATTCAAGCCCATGGAATATTCAGACTGTCGGGCAGAGAAGCCGAGACTGTCGGGGCTGGCTGCGCTGCTCTCTCTCAAAAGGCCTCTGGGGGCTGGGGACACTGCAGGGCTCTGGGAGGCAGCCTGCGCTTTGTTGCCGAAACAGATGTGTGTCGTCCCAGCCTGACGAAGGCGGAGGCGCATGCCGCTGCCGCCACCTGATCGATGTCCCCATTTAGGGGGAATGTATTATTGAGTACTCGGGCTCATTCCAGCCAGACTCCTGGACGAACTGGCTCAGCTGCGTTCCCTGCTGGTGGGAGCACCCCAGAATCCATTCCCGGGGAGCTGGCCCAGTGTGCTGGGCACCTTCAGGGCTGTGGATACTCTTTCCTCATTCCCTCCAGGGAGCTGACCTCCAGCAGGAAAACCTGGAACTCAGGATGCCCTGTGGTTTCAGCACTGTGTCACCCATGTGACTGCAAACATGCCAGACAGTCAAGTTTGAAAACCATTGTGTATGATCAGGCCACCCAAGATGGCTGTCTTCTTGCTCAGCCTGCTTCAATCCCCTGCTTGACCATGCCGGCTTCCCCTAGACCCTACTCACACGACTAAGCTTCCTATGTACTTGCCCCCGCTGCAGCTAGTGACTGTTCTAATCTTGAGATCAGAATATCTCCACTAGGACAGTTTATCAAAGAGGAAGTGAGGGGCGAGCCCCTCTTGGTAGTTCCCCTGGTTACCGATGAGCCAACCTGACCTCAGCTCCCCCTATAACTGGAAACCTCCTCCTCCCCCCGGGAGCCAAGACTGCCACCATGTCCTGTCCGCTGTCTGACACACACAGTGGCGTGTTGCTCCAGGACCTCGATTCAGAAGCGTAAGATACCCATGCATCAAACCACTGATGTCTCTATTGCTAACTCCAGGCTCCCTCTTGGGTCTTGAGGCTGGGCAAGTACAGGCCTTGCTGGTCTGTGGGGTGCAGCCCACCACCCTGTTGACTGTGCTAGCTGGGCTCCCCTGAGGTCAAGGCGAATGGGGTCCCTAAGCCAGAGGTGGAATACCGGAGCCCAAGCTTCCAGAATCATCAGGGCCCACGTCTTCTTGAGCCTTGGCCTTCTTGCACCCTTGGCTGTGGAGCTAGTGTCAGAAAGCCAGGCGCCCAGTTCCAGAACCCCAGGGCCATTGGCTCTCGAGTCCTGGTGGGCAGCTCTGGAGACTTGGGGGTGGTTTCTTGAATCTCGGAGTCGGTGGCTGGAGAACTGGGGGTGGTTCCAGCACCTAAGCTCCCGGTCGCACTGCGCAGAGCTCACCAGCCCCCTCCCGAGCGCAGCTTTCTGGGACAGAGCCTGTCATGAAAAGATGGTTTATGGCGCAGCTGGCAGCAGTGAACGCCAGGGTCTGGGGCTTGCTCTTAAAGACATGATTAAGGAAGAAATCCTGGAATGTTCTTGAACTTTTGACACAGCTCTCTGGCCTCAATTAGGCCTGCCACTGCTCCTTCCTTCCCAGGCTGATTTACATGGGTGGAGAGAAACCCTGGGGGCCCCTTCCTCCGGCATTCAGGGGAAGCACACTCCCCAGGAGGGCCCCCCCGATGCTCACAGCTCCCTCTGGGCAATGCAGGTTCGGGGGCTTGGAAGGCTCTGACTCAGTGGAAGTCTGCCCATGCTGTGGTCACCTTGCCCTCCTTCCATTGTACAGATGGGGACTCTGCAGCTCCAGATACCCTCCTTGGTCTAGAGCTGGGTTTCTCAACCTCAGCACTATTGACATTTTCGGTTTGGATAATCCTTTTGTGGAGGCTCTTCTGTGCACTGCAGGCATTAAGCAGCACTCTCGGCCTCTGTCCATCAGATGCCAGCCTTCCTCCAGCATGACAACCGGAAATGTCTCCAGACAAGACCAAGGGTCCCCTGGAGGGGAAGGTCTCCTCCAGGTGGGGAGCTTTGGTCTATGGAAAGGATTCCTGAGCCCGGGTTGATTCTGAGATGGGCTTCATAACTGCTCTGCCAACTCTGCCTGATGCCTGACCGACCCCTCTTCCCAACCTGAGATACCCCATTAGGGTCCCAAGAGAATAATCCCATTGTCCCTATTTCTGGAGGAGGAAGCACTGGTCCTGAGTCTAAAAACGAGGTTTAAATTGAGTCCCGTGGACTGCAAGGAGATCAAAACAGTCAATCCTAAAGGAAATCAATCCTGAATAGTCATTGGAAGGACTGATGTTGAAGCTGAAGCTCCAATACTCTGGCCACCTGATGTGAAGAACTGATTCATTGGAAAAGACCCTGAGGCTGGGACAGACTGACGGCAGGAGGAGAAAAGGGCGACAGAGGATGAGATGGTTGGATGGCATCACCAACTCAATGGACATGAGTTTGAGAAAACTCTGGGAGATGGTGAAGGACAGGGTAGCCTGGTGTGCTGCAGTCCATGGGGTTGCAAAGAGTTGGACACAAATTAGCAAATGAAAAACAACAAATTGTTCAAGGTCACACAGCAAATCAGCGGCAGAATAAGGATTCAGACTCATATCTGTTTCTTTCAATTTTACCACACTGTCTCCTTGATTCCTGCTGAGATCCTGAGCTCACACAGCCAGTCAACAAACATTTATTGAGTATCTGCTATGGACCAGGCCTTATTCTAGATGCTGAAGCAACAGCAGTCAGGAAGCAAAGACTCTTACCCTTACATAGCTGATGTTCTAGCAGGGAAAACAGTCAGAAAATGAACAAATGCCCAGCTTGGCATCAGGCTGGAAGGCAAGTGAGAGGGCCCCCTCAAGGCTGCTCAAATGCCCCCTCCTCAGTGGGGCTGAGACTCAGGGCTACAAAAGCCACCATCACTAATAAAGCAGGTGCATTCCCCCCTCACCCACTGCCCCCAGACAGCGGAGCCCAGAGAAATGCTAGTTCTAGGCCTTCTCTCCAGCCCCCAGATGATCAGATTCCTACAGAACAGGGCTGAGAGCCAGGCCAGGGCAGCCACTCAGGGCAGGCCCTCCTCTGGGAGCTTTTCCCTTCTCCCACATCTGTCCAACTGCAAGCAAGCGGCGCCCAGCCTGGTAGCGCAGACCCAGACCCCCCATAAATTATGCACATCGCTCCCATTTCTAGGCGGAGGCACTGGAGAAATTATAACTCCCATTAACTCACAGTGCACAGGCAGTCCAGCTGTTTCTCTAGCTCTGGCCCTCCTGGGCTGGAAGGGAGAGGCTTGGCCACGGGAGGGCCGGAAATGCTCAGCTACTCTGGGCCTTGATGCGTTGGGCTTGTAACTCCTTGGCAGCGAAGAGCCTTCCGTCCACAGCAGGAATGGTGTCGGTGCCCCGCTAGCTCGCCCGATGCTCGAAAAGTTAGATGGAGAGGAAATGGTCGTGGAGGGGCCAGGCTACGTGTCGCAGGTGCTGTCTGCACACTGTGCATATAAGGGGCTGGGGGCTTTAGGCCGCCTTCCAGGAGCCTTCTTCCTCTTCTCTCCCCCTCCCCACTCGCATCCTCGAGGTACCATGCACGTGGAAGCTGGACAGACCGCTCCCGAGTGTGGCGGGAACTGGCTAGGAACCACTCCCGGGGTGTGTTGTAGGGCGATATGAGCAGCACAACTAGGGGATTCCACTGGACCCATTTTGCAGATAAGAAAGTAAGGGACTCATCAAGGATGTCTGTGTCTTTAGGGGCGGTGGCAGCCGGGGTGACTGCACACTCCCGGCTGCAGGCCCTTCGAGTGGCCTCTGCCTCTGCTCCAGACAACAGCACCAGGTGCCCTCCTGCGTAGCTGATTGGACCAGGGCTTGGGGGCGGAGCCAAAGACAAACAAGTGGGTGGTGGCAGACTTAAGCTCTGTCCAATAGGAACGCTCCATCTAGAAGTGTGGCAACCTGAGCCAATCAGAGCCTCTCACAGGGAAGCTATAAAAGCTCAGTGCGGCCTGCTTTGGGTGCCACCACGCTTCTTTCTAGGAGGTCTCCGTTCGGCTATACCTGCGTCCCTAGCGGCTTGGGAGTCCTGCCAGTGCCCCTGGAACTGAACTCCCAGGTGGTGCCAACAGCCCCAGGTGAGAACTTGGAGGTCTCCGGCCCAGGCCTTTGGAGGTTAGCAGAGGCCCTTGTGGTAGCAGCCGGCCGGGCACAGGTTCAGTGATGTCAGCACCGGTGATTTCCAGTGTCTGCAGATGGCCTGTTGAAGTTATCAGTGGACGGGCCCAGGGACATTGATCCGCCTCCATGTTTATGAAAGACGCAGCTGTTTCTGAATGAAGGGTGCCTGTCTGCTGGCCTTTAAAGATATTAATCCTTAGGCCCAGAGATATCAGAGCAGAGGGCCTGGAACACCCAGACAACCCATTTTGCAGGCTGGAAAGCTGGCCTTGTCAGGAGCAGAGTTCAGCCACTACCCAGTCTTGGGCTCTCTGTTTACTTTGCGTTGGAATTACTCTAAGGTCTCTTTCTGTGTCCCTGATCTATAGGTGGCAATAATTAGAGTACATTTATTGTGCTGGGCACCTTATATAAATTCTTTCTAGATAGGTAAAGCTCTCATTGTAAGCTTTCTTATCTTAACCGAGGCCTGCAGAATTAAGTGATTTACTCAAGATCATAGCTCTAGAAAGTGGTGGCAGTGCAGCTCAGCTTCAGCTTCCAAACCCTGCTGTCAGCTGCCTGGCTGGCCCTTGAGTTGGGTCTTGCGGGAACGTTCACTCCCTCCCTAGTGTACCCATTCATTCGGCATGCTCATTTCACAGCTCTAGTATTCAGCATGCTCATTTCACAGCTCTAGTATTGTCCTTCTTAGGCTTCATACTGTCGTTTTTCCAGTTTCTTCACTCGCTTCCTTGTTTGTGTGTCTCTCAGCTAGACCGTGAGCTCCATGAAGGCAGAGCATATGTGTATTTTATTCATTCCAGTATCCCTAGTGCCAGGCTTAGCACTAGTCCTCAAAAAATGTTGGCTGAATGTTGAATGCATTATAGGAAGTTATATCAAGAAGTTGAGGCTTATTTAGTTGTTGAATGAAAGTGCAAGTGATCAAGGCTGGATGAAAACTTGAATGAATGAAAGGACTCATGTCGTCTCTCCTAGGCTCAGCCTTTTCACCTGTGAAGTGAGGATGCTACCACCTACCTCCCTTGGAGAGGGTTAGATAACACATACGTGATAGTCGTTAGGGCCATGCCTCTTTGAAGTTGGGTATGGCCAAGTGACTTACTTTGGCTAGTGAAATATGCATGCTAAGTGATGAGTGTCCCTTATGCATAAAAACTGTAAAAGCCAGTGAGAGACTGAAAAATTCACTCTACCCCCCGCCCCCCTGTGACAACCATCAAGCACGTAGCCAAGCAGACCCTCTGGATATCTAATGTGACTGAGATGTAAGTTTTGTGTGTTGAGTCAGTGAGCGTTTGGGTGGTTGCTGCAGCAGGACCTAGCCCATCCTGGCTAATGGAGTGTGGGTACATAGAGTGTGATGCCAGGAGCAGAGCAGGGGTTCCACAAAGGGCACCAGTGAGGTTCCCCTGCTCGTCACGGCCTAGCAGGCCGCCTCTCTCCTGGATGCCACGGACGCTGTCTAAGGACAATGGAGACATTTTCTCCCGCTCTTTCCCAGTTGGCTCTGCCGCAGGAAGGCAGAGAAACCCAGACATGAAGTCACCGCTTGTTTTCGCGAGAGAGCAAGAAAAAAGCCGTTGCAGTATTGTGTTTGCCTTATTAAGGCTCATTTTCTCATTACAATTTTCCCTCCTAATTGCTAATTTTTCCAGCTTCTCCAAGAGCCATTCGACTTCCGCCTTGTTCCTTCCCCCCTTCCAAGAGAGCTGGTGCTTCGAGAAACTGCCACAGATGGGCCAAGGAGAAACACACATGCTTGTTTTTAATTTACTTGAAATCCTCTTTTCTTGGTGCTACTGGGACGGGCGGCTGCCAGGCTTACCCGGCCGAGCGGCTGGGGACTCGGCCCCGAGGACTGAGTCGCTGCAGTGGAGGGATGAGCTGCTTCAGGTCCAGTCCCTTCCTGGGGGGCCCTCTCCTGGCCAGGACCTCTCAGTCCTTGGATTCGGTCCTTGGGCTGCAGCACCCTGAGCCCCCGGGGCTGTGCCCGGAGCTGCTCCCCTGTGCCTGAGTGCAGCCACTGTCCCTTAGCGGGAGGGAGCAGGGGTTCTGCATGTTCAAATGGGGCGACAGGCTCAGAGAACCGAGGAGCTTAGGGCAGTGGTACCGTGGGAATTCCCTGTAGGACAATCTGTCAGTTCCAGGGGCTCCTTCCACACGGCTGGCCTGTCCAGATCAGCACGGAGCTGGTTGCAAGTGATAGAACCCTTTCTCCCATCTTCCCTGAGCCAGCTCATGGCCTGAGGCACTGGCTCACTGGCGTGGCACCAAGGTCAATCCCTTCCCTCCTCGGGGTCTTGGCCTCTACCTGCTGACTGAGGGGGTGGATCAGATGATGCCTGTGGGTCTGATATTTGGACTCCGTGAGTGATATGATCTCAGGTCTCCTGATCTTGAGAGGCCGGGAAGATGGGGACTTTGACGTGAGGGGGAGAATCAGCTGAGAGCCGTGCAGTAGCGTGGCTTGAACTTGCCGCGCCAGCCCTGCTGTTGGTGGGCTTTGTGAGTCTGGGCAAGTTGCTTCACCTCTCTGCGCTTCGGCTTCATCGGCTATTCAAAACAAGGTAATGATCCCTCCCTCACTGATGGAAACACAGGCATTGGTGTAAAGCTATTGGTGTCTGGTGACAAGCAAACACTCTCTAAACGGTAGTTGCCACGGCTGTTTATCATTCTCATCCTTGTTGTTGTTACATGGTTTTTTTTTTTTTTTTTTTTTAAATGCATTGGAGAAAGTCCCAGCTCTTACATACCAAAAGCTCACCGGTCCAACTTCTGTTTTTTACAAACTGGGAAACCAAGTCAAGAGAAGGGAAATGCCACACTCAACCTGGGATCAAAAGAGACTTGGAAGAACTCTGTCTTGCCCTCTGCCTTCTCTTCCCCACAGATGGAGAAATAAAAGCACATGCATTGAGGACTTCCCTGGTAGTCCAATGGTCAAGAATCTACCTTACCATGCAGCGTATGTGGGTTTGATCCCTGGTTGGAGAACTAAGATCCCACGTGCCAAGGGGCAGCTGATCCCACGTGCCATGGGGCAGCTAAGCCCATGTGCCTCAACTAGAGAGTTGCGTTGTAATGAAAGCTCCTGCATGCTACAACTGAGGCGTGATGGAAGATCCCATGTGATACAACGAAGATCCAGATGCAGCCAAAAACATTAAAAAAAAAAACAAACCACTGGCATTTGAAAACAACTGCCTTGACTTGTCAGGTCCCCATGGAGATGGACCTCTCAGGGACATTTCCTACTAAATAATGAGTGGTCACCAGAATCGGGGAGGCCTGGACTCCATCAAGTTACCCAAAGTCTGGGTAGCAGCAGAGGCCCTGGGAGTTGGCCCCAGTGGTCACTTCTGGGAGCTTTGGGGTCAGGTTAATGTCAGGTTAATGGGACATGAAAACTCCCAGCCAAAGGTGTCTGCCTAGGACCCCTGAACTGCTCAGAAGCAGCCGTTCTCCAAGGAACGTGAACCCGTATCATCACCATTGCTGACCAGCCCTGTGTTACTGCTTGTTGCACTTGACGTGGTCATAGCCTGGGATTGAATGACTGAACTCAAGCCCTGCTTCCCAGGCCAAATGTGGGCCACAGGACTTGGAGTCCAGCCCTTCATCCCGTTGGAAGCCTTGGTCCAGAGGACCAGCGGCCCTGGTGCTCCATCAGAATCGTGCTGCTTGGGGCCGTTTGTGAGACCACGTCCCTTTCTCAGCTGCCGTTCCCCTTTTCCTGCCCTGGGAACCCGGGAGGCCTGACGTACTCCTTTATGCCCACCCTTGGGGCTTCCCAGATGACGCAGTGGTGAAGGATGTGCCTGCCAATGCAGGAGGTGGAGGAGACACAAGTTTGATCCCTGGGTAGGGGGCATCCCCTGGGGTAGAGAATGGCAACCCACTCCTGTATTCTTGCCTGGGAAATCCCATGGAAAGAGGAGCCTGGTGGGCTACAGGCCATGGGGTCACAAGGAGTCAGACACGACTGAGTGATGAGGTGTGGACACACACCCATTCTCAGGGAGAAGGCGCAGGCACCTTGGCCCTCGGGACAGAGAGCTGCTCGTAACCCGGGTGGATCTCTGCCCCCTCTCCCTAGAGCAGACAGGAGAGGGATTTTTAGCGTACTTGGAGGGTGGATTATGGAATTTGAGTAAAGTTTTCAACTGCTTAAAACACACAGACTTGGAAGTCACTGGTCTTGTCCATTTCCTTGTTTGATGGATGGCCATTGGAGTCCAGGGCAGGACAGGTCTTGTCAAAAGCTCGTAGTTACTTGTCAGTGCCCCCTGCTAATAATTAGGACAGAATCACTCCCTGGAGGTAGGGAGGGGGTTGGGGGTGTAGCCTCCCCATCAGGGCGATATGGGTAGCAAATAGATTCTACCCCACACGCTATGTCCCATCAGCCTGGAGCATTAAGCCTTAAGAATGATCCTGAAACCATGTCCCACCTCAGTGAGGAGTTGGGTCAATAAGATCTGCCAGGGGCCTTAGAGGAAAGAGCAGCCTGTGTGTGGGGGGTGTGCTTGCTCTCATGGTTCCTGACCATAGAGAAACATTTATCCCTTAGCGTAGCACTTAGACCTTTTATGATGTGACCCTGCCCACTTCGCTGGTGTGTTTTCCCACCGTTCGACCGTGTACTTAACGCAGGCCTGTCTTTCCCACCTCCGAGCCACTGCTCACTCTGCTCCTTTATGGAGCATCACCCTGTTCAAATCTCTGCCCTGTCCCTCCTGTCTCTCCTCCTCCCAGACAGCTTTCACACTGCCCATCAGAGTCGACCTCTCCCTTCCAGGGTGCACGCCGCCTTTCATCTCAGCCGCCTGCGACCCTTCGCGGATTCTCCCCGCTGTTACCGTCAGTGGTACACGCTATCTCCTCCGCTGGCCTGGGAGCGACGGACAGGGCCTTTAGGTCGAGCCACTGAGCTGGAGCCAGCTGAGGCGGAAAGAGGTCTATAGCCAGGATGAACAGCTGGATCGTGGGAAGGGTGAGGGTACTGCAGAGATGCAGGGAAGACCAGAGAATGAATGGGGTTTTCTCCCCATCTCTCATCTCTGCCTCTCACTGTGGGCTGGCCTCATCCTCTGTCTCTCCTGACCACCTTCTCCAAAGGTCCACAGCTTATCACCTGACGCAGGGTCAGCCTCTCTCTCCCTCTCTCATTAGGAAAACCTCAGGATGGGGATCTGATTGCCCTGCTCTCCCCTGGACCTCTTGGCTGTGGGCAGTAGGTGGTCTAAGAACATAGCCACAGGGCAGGTGATGGAGACCCCAGGGGCATTCATTGTAGCTGCCCACTCCTCCTCCCGTGTATCGTGTGGCCATGCCCAGCGTGGACCCGGTGCGCAAGGTGTGGGGCAGGGAGGCAGGAGGTGGGTTGAGTGGGTGGGTGAGGCCAGCCACAGGGACTAGTTTTTGAGAGCCTGCTGGGACACGGGTTGCTGGGGGCTTCTTTCCATATTTCCTCTTGCATTTAACCTTCGCTGTAATCCTTCAAGTGAATGAGGATTCTGTATCTACTTGGGTCATGCAGGTAATAACAAGCCAAGAGTGCTGAGCACTTAGGTGCCCCCCAGGGAGGCAGCCTCACTTCCTTCCTTACAGATTGGGACAGCTGAATGACTTCTTAAGGGCACACGGGCTGGTGGCCGAGACTGGCTTCAAACTTGCACTGTTTGACTCCCTGGCCAATGTCTCTTAAGACAAAGGAGCTAAGAGATTTTTTTTTTTAACCCTGCAGCTCTGTGGTCCTTCAAAAGTCTTAGGGGGTGGGGGTGGGGGTGGGGCTTTGGGAAGGCATAATGGGGACTTTTCTCCAAATCTAGGGGTCACCCTGGAGCTGTCTCCTCATTCTTGTTTCTGCTGCCCTGGAGTTTTCTCTGCCTCCGTATGTTAAAAAGAAAGAAAACAATTTAACGACAACAACACAAAAAAACTTAGATCATTTAAAAAAAAACACAAAAAAGTCTGACTTATGTGAAATTTAATTTAATTTATTTTTATACCAGCAGCTGTCAGTTCAAAGAACAACAACACAGTAGCCATCTGTGCTTAATTTCATCAATCCGCTGCCGATGGTCACGTGAACGTGGCTTTTGGACTGAGGCAGAGCACGTGGCCAGATCTCAGCGCCCCCAGGCCCCCTCACCCCCACCCCAGAGCCATCGGTCCGGGCAGGAGTCTGGTGGCTTGTGCGGGGAGCCAAGGGGCATGGTGCCTGGGCGCTCGGGCCAAACTTGTCACCAGTGGGGCAAAGCCGGCAGTCTCTTTCCTAGACACAGCAGCCCCCCGACTTTCCACGTTATTTCTGCTAGTGCTGAGTAGGCTTCAGCCCTGCCGAACAGATGGGGAAACTGAGTCTCAGAGGGGTCTCTGGCCCGGAGTCACATAGCCAATAAACAGACCCAAACGGTGGCTTGTCGCACTCCAGAACCCATGTCCTCAAGAACCAAGTGGCTTCCTGCAAAGCTGAAGCTCCTGAGGACTTAGGGGATCAGAGACAGCAGGTCCTGGGTGGGGAGCCGCCCTCCCATCACAGACCAGAGCCCTGCTGCAAGCCAGGAGGCGTGTGATGGTAGTGGACGAGATCTCTCTGTGTGCTTCCTTCTCTGGGGGCTGACCACGATCGTTCCTTGGGGAGCTGTGAGGAGCGTGGGCGCTGTCACCCTTCCCTAGGCACAGCTCAGAGCTGAAGACTTGGTCCCCCACATTGGGAACTTGCCTGAGGTCACGTAAGGAGTGAGTAGTGGAGGCAAAAATATGGTGCTCATCCGAATCACCAGCAAATCTGTCCAGAAGAATCCCAACCTGCACTGTTGAGCTGCAGGACCTGAGGGGGAGAGGGACCCACCCAGGGTCATGCAGGGTGAGTGGCAGAGCCCACCTGGACCAGTGCAGCCTCAGGCTTCGTCCACACCTGTGCAAGGCCAACTTGTCCCCTGCCACGGTGGGCTGGCCCCTTGTGAGTGGGCTGGGTTAGGAGGGCTTTCCTGGGCCCCATCTCTTTGAGCAGACCCTGGGATTGAACTTGGCCTCTTCTAGCGGCAGAATCAGGAAGGGCGTCACCTGGCCAAACCCTCTTACTCACCCTGCCCCCCCCCCCGCCACCAAAAAATACCCAAACCCCCAAGGCAAAATCAGAAGAAACCCCAGTAGGGATTCCTGTGCAAATCACAGCTTTATTTACTGCTGAATTAAGAGAAGTAAGAGTGAGCAAGTCAGAATCATTAAAATATAGATCAAGAAAGTCACATTTCTCGATTTGCCATATTAAAGAGAAGCGGGGGAAACACGCCAATTGGCTTGTCATCTACTCATTAAATAACAGATGGTGGCTGAGTCACTGCTCGCGGCAGTCAGGACGCTGTGTCTGCCGGCTCCCTCGCTGGGCCCAGCCGCTCGCTCAGGACTGAGGGGGCCGGTGGCGGGGAGGGGACAGAGGAGGAGGAAGCCCACCTCCTTCCGCCTCTTTGTCCATCCAGCTCCCATCCCAACCCCCTACCCCTCAACTCCCAGAAAGGCCCACCTATTCCTTCTCAATGATGGTGTGAACACGTAGAGGACCCAGCCTACGAGGCAGGTGGAAAATGGCAGCAGCGTGGTACCCTGAATCCAGGGTTACAGGAGAGGACGCCCAGGGGCTGTGGGGACCCAGCAGCTGAGCCTGACCAGCCTGAAGGGGTGGCGACCAGACACCGCATAGACCTTGGCCAGGGGTTCTCGTTTCTGAAGATCACCTAGGCAGCCACCCCCGGAGGGCTGCGACGCCCCCAGACATGGAGTCTGCTCTTTCCAATGCCTTGACCCTGGGGCCTCCTTCCTTACCTCCTCAGTGTTCCTCCATCCACCCATTCCTCCAGCCACTACCACATATGCCTGCCAGAGCCAGTGGTGGGCTCGTAAGAGCAGAGACCCTTTCCTCTGGGGCATTTCTGGCCCACAGATGGTCATTCCTGGGTCCCTCTCCCTGACCAGCTAGCTCTCATCATTGTTATTTATGGGGACTGGCGTGTAGACCCCACTGCTGTTGGCATCTCACCCGGGCAGTGTGATTCAGACCACAGGGCTCTTGATGGACTGAGCAGAGAAGTAGTGTCCCTTGGAGGACAGGCCAGAGGGCTGTGATGGGCTGATGACTTTTAATGAGGCCCCTTTCAAGAGTGATCTGGGCCCATCGGAGTTTTGATAGGGAATTCACTGAATCCGTAGATGACTTTGGGTAGTATTGGACATTTTAGCAATATTGATTCTTCCAATCCAAGAACATAGGATATCTTTCCACTTGTTTGTGCCTCTTCACTTCCTTGTATCAAAGTCATGTAATTTTCATTACATGAGACAATTACATGTACATTACATGTACAGATCTTTCTTGCCTTTGGTTAAATTTATTCTTGAGTATTTTACTCTTTTGATGCTCTTGTGAAAGGACTAGTTTTTAAAATTTCTTTTTCTGATGTTTTCTGGACACTGTATAGAAACACAACTGATTTCTATATGTTGATTCTATATCCTGCAACTTTACTGAGTTTGTCGATTAGTTCTGACAGGTTTTTTCTTTGAGCCTAACAGCTGTTAGGAATGTCTGTGTTTAAGGCCACATCATCTGCAAGTAATGACAATTTCACTTCTTCCTTTCTGACTTAGAGGCATTTTTATTTTTTTCTTGCTTAACTGCTCTGGCTAGGACTCCCAGCGCCATGGTGAGTAGTAGTGGTGAAAATGAGCACCCTTGTCTTGTCCCTGATCTTAGGGGAAAGACTTTCAGACTTTCACCGCTGAGTGTGATGTTTTTGTGTGCTTGTCATAGACGACCTTTATTATTTGGATGTAAGTGTTCTTGCCTGGGAAATGCTATGGACAGAAGAGCCTGGTGGGCCACAGTCCATAGGGTCGCACAGAGTCAGACACGACTTAGCGACTAAATAGCAGCATGTTTTGCCTGTTCCCAGGTTGTTGGGGATTTTATCATGAAAGGATATTAAATTTTGTCAAATGCTTTTTCTGCCACGATGGAGACAATCACATGATTTTTATCTTTCCGTCTATTACTGTGATGTATCACATTGATTTGTGTATGTTGAACCATCCGTGCATCCCAGGGAAAATGCTGCTTGGTGTAGGATTCTTCAGATGTGTCGTTGAGAATAATTTGGGCCAAAAGGGACTCTCAGCTCATATTCCTTGGTTTCTTCTCCTGTGTGTTAGAAGTCTCAGTTTGAGTCCAGGCCCCACCAGCTGAGAGGTCCTGTGTTTGCAGGACTTGAGACTTTGCTGTGACTGATGGTGAAAGTCACAACTCTGGTTTGTATCTTATTCAGCAGGAAATAACGAGCAATTCTGCCCATGTAAAACACCCAGGCACCTCTTACACACCATCATAGGTATCTTGCGAACCAGTCCAGCTAAAAAGAAGGAGTTTGGTTTGGGAGTCCTGGTAGGTTTGAACTGATCAAACATTCTTTTTTAATTTTTTTAATTGGAGTCGAGTTGCTTTGCAATGTTGTGTTAGCTTCTGCTGTGCAGCCAGGTGCATCCGCTGCACGTGTACATCTATCCCCTCTTTGATTTCCTTCCCGTTTAGATCACCACAGAGCGCTGAGTAGAATTCCCTTGCTATATGGTTGGTTCTCACCAGTTAATTATTTTATAATGTCATGTATATATGTCAGTCCCAATCTCTTAATCCACCCCACTCCCTTCCCGCTTGGTTTCCGTATGTTTGTCTCTCTATTTCTGCTTTGTAAATAAGTTCATTTATACCATTTTCTAAGGGCTTCTCTGGTGGCTCAACTGCGAAGAATCTGTCTGCTAATGCCTGCCTAGTGCTGGAGATGCAGGTTCAATCCCTGAGTTTGGAAGATCCCCTGGAGAAGGAAATGGCATCCCACTCCAGTATTCTTGTCTGGGAGATCCCATGAACAGAGGGGCCTGGTGGGCTACAGTCCATACGGCCACAAAGAGTGGGGCATGACTTAGCGACCGAGCAACGACGACATGCCGTTTTCTAGAGTCCATTAAAATGAGATACTTGGACATTTGTTTTTCTCTTTCTGACTTAATTCACTCTCTGTCACAGTCTCTAGGTCCGTCCACATGTCTGCAAATGGCACGATTTCGTTCCTTTTTATGGCTGAACAGTATTCCATTTAGCGATATACATAGTCATGTGCATATACGCACCAGCTCTTCTTTATCCATTCTCCTCTTGGACATTTCGGTTGCTCCCATGTCTTGGCCATTGTAAATAGTGCTGCAGTAAACATTGGAGAAAATCTGTCTTACTGATTATGGCCTTCTCCAGGCGTATGCCGAGGAGTGGGATTGCTGGGCAGTTCTATTTCTAGTGTCTTAAGAAGACTCCATACTGTTCTCCATAATAGTTGTATTAATTAACATTCCCCCCAACAGTGTAGGAGGGTTCCCTTTCTCTATACCCTCTCCAGAATGTATTGTTTGTCAAATTTTTGAGGATGACCATTTTGACCAGTGGGCCTTAGGAAGCATCACTATCAGCAAAGTTAGTAGAGGTGATAGAATTCCAGTTGAGCTCTTTCAAATCCTAAAAAATGGTGCTGTGAAATTGCTGCTCTCAATATGCCAGCAAATTTGGAAAACTCAGCAGTATCCACAGGACTGGAAAATGTCAGTTTTCATTCCAATCCCAAAGAAAGGCAATGCCAAAGAATGTTCAAACTACCACACAATTGCACTCATCTCACGTGCTAGCAAAGTAATGTTCCACATTCTCCAAGCTAGGTTTCAATTATACTTGAGATGAGAATTTCCAGATGTTCAAGCTGGATTTAGAAAAGGCAGCAGAACCAGGGATCAAATTGCTAACATCTGTTGGATCATAGAAAAAGCAACAGAAAAACATCTGCTTCATTGACTTCACTAAAGCCTTTTACTGTGTGGATCACAACAAAGTGTGGAAAATTCTTAAGGAGATGGGAATACAAAAGATGACCTTACCTGCCTCTTGAGGAACCTGTATGCAGGTCAAGAAGCAACAATTAGAACCAGACATGGAAAAATAGACTGGTTCCAAATTGGGAAAGGAGTACGTCAAGGCTATATATTGTCGCCATACTTAGGTAACTTCTATGCAGAATACAGCATGTGAAATGCTGGGCTGGATAAAGCACAAGCTGGAATCTAGGTTGCCAGGAGAAATATCAATAATCTCAGACATGCTGATGACACCACTCTTATGGCAGAAAGTGAAGAGGAACCAAAGAGCCTCCTGATGAAGGTGAAAGAGGAGAATGAAAAAGGTGGCTTAAAACTCAACATTCAAAAAACAAAGATCATGGCATCCAGTCCCATCACTTATGGCAATAGATGGGGAAACAATGGAAACAGTGACAGACTTTATTTTTTTGGACTCCAAAATCACTGCAGATGGTGACTGTAGCCATGAAATTAAAAGACACTTGCTCCTTGGAAGACAAGCTATAACAAACATAGACAGTGTATTAAAAACTAGAGATGTTACTTTGCTGACAAAGGTCTGTATAGTCAAAGCTATGGTTTTTCCAGGAGTCATGTATGGATGTGAGATTTGGACCATAAAGAAGGCTGAGCACCAAAGCATGGATACTTTTGAACTGTGGTGTTGGAGAAGACTCTTGAAAGTCCCTTGGACTGCAAGGAGATCAAACCTGTCCATCCTAAAGGAAATCAATCCTGACTATTCATTGGAAAGACTGATGCTGAAGCTCCAATACTTTGGCCCCCTGATGTGAAGAGGTGACTTACTAGAAAAGACCGTAATGCTGGGAAGGATTGAGGGCAGGAGGAGAAGGGGACGACAGAGGATGAGATGGTTGGATGGCATCACTGACTCAATGGACATGAGTGTGAGCAAACTCTGGGAGATGGTAAAGGACAGGGAAGCCTGGCATGCTGCAGTTCATGGGGTCACAAAGAGTCAGACACAACTGAGCGACTGAACAACAACAGTTTTGACCAGTGTGAGGTGATACCTCACTGTAGCTTTGATTTGCATTTCTCTAATAATTAGTGATGTGGACAGACATTGATTCTTTAAACGTTTAAGAAAAAGAACTCACTTGATCCCAGTCCTCACTCCAAAACTTGTGTGGAAATGTGCTGTGCTCGCTCTAGCAGTAGGAAGTGGGCAGTCCCCTTTCTTCTCCACCCTTTGGGGTCCCCTCCCCACCGCCCCCCACGAATGGTGGAAACAGCCCCTGTGTTGTGGTGAGGACTCAACCACACAGGATGGGCCTGGCCCTGGGTAGGGGACAGTAGCGACACTGAGTTTTCAGGTCAAGAGTGCACCAGAGGAGGGGTATTGGGACTGTCAAGGCCATCCAGGCTCCCTCCAGCAGCCCACAGTTGGGACTCTTGGATCCAGAGGCGGCCGCTTGTCCGTGGAGGCTCTTTGCCCGCAGTGCAGGTGTTTACAGAGGTGTGTGTCTGACACCGCCTGGCATCAATTGGTAACGGGCAATCATACTTACCGCCCCCACTGGAGAGTTCCCGGTTGACCTGGAACTCCAGGCTGCCTGGCCCGACCTTAACAGGCTCTTCTTGTCTGTGGGATAAATTATGAAATTCTTTGCATTTTTTTGTCCAGCAACATCTGGTCTCCTTGATCCGCGGCCCCTGATGAATGGGTATCGGGGTCTTTTTCCTGTCTTCCCTCGCTGGCTTGGATTTTCCACCTGTTTGAAATCAGTATTCTCGGGTGTAAATCATGACCCATCCCCCAAGCTGCACCCGGCCCATCTCCCTCTCCAGACAGCTCTGCGGGTGCGAGTGTGGGCTGGTGGCCCCACGCCCTGCTGGCTCACTTTGTGAGATGACTTCTGCGATCTTGGCTGGCAGCCCACGGGGCCCAGCAGTCCCATTATCTGGACGTCCCCTAACACCACAATTCAGCAGGTCCTGAAAACTCACTGGCCTCTCTGTGACTGCTCCTCCCGGCTGTCTGATCTCTACAGAAGCCCCCACCACCCACCCAGTCACTCAACCAGGAAACCTACACACCTACAACCCCGCCCAGAAATTTTGTGGCATTACATCCTAGAATGGTCTAGAACCCTCCCCTCTTGCTTCCTGCTGGTCAGAACTGTTAAACTCTTTTGTTCCCTGCCTCCAATCTTCCTCCTCTCTAAGCCATCCTCCACTGGCCATAGGAATACCCTAGTGGGTTGCCATTTCCTTCTCCAGGGGCTCTTCCCTGCCTGGGGATTAAACTCGTCTCCTGCACTGGCAGGTGGATTCTTCACCACTGAGCCGCCTCTTCATCCTTGTGACCTATAATACATCCAAGCCCCTCGCTCCCCATCTCATTCTCTGTGGTCTTAGAGACGAAGCCTGGGCTCCTGGGCCTTGCCAGTGAGGCCCCTTGCTCAGGCTTAGCCCTCCCCTGCCTCAGCCTGGTTTCACTCCTCTTCCTCCTGTCCTCAGTGAAGAAGGAGCTCTCTTCTCACCCCCAGCAGGCTGAGAGCCTTCGGTGACTCTTAAAACCTCAGTTCTGTCCAGACTTAAGCTGCGCTTCTGAGGCTTAGAAATACACCTGGTAACTTCCTTGTCACTTGTCTGCTCCCCCCTTCAGTGAAGAGTCAAGTTTGGAAGGGGTTTCCCCAGGAACCTCTGCATCTCACTGGAGCCCCGGGACTAGTTCTTGCCCACAGGACCCAAGGACAAAGCACAAAGCAGTGTGTGTTGCTTCCAGCAAGGAGCCCAAGAGGCAGGTCCCTCATCCTCTCTGTCATCCCTTCATGGAGTGATGCTCCTGAGCACAGCACCCTCAGAGCCACATGCAGGTAGAAAATGTTGGAGCCGCATAGTGGTAGGAGCCTGAGGCTCTGAATTCAGACATAGAGGGGAGCTGCCTGTAGAGCAGAAATCAACATATAGCAGCAGCTAACATATGTTTTTGGAGAAGGCACTGGCACCCCACTCCAGTACTCTTGCCTAGAAAATCCCATGGATGGAGGAGCCTGGTAGGCTGCAGTCCATGGGGTCGCTGAGGGTCGGACACGACTGAGCGACTTCACTTTCACTTTTCACGTTCATGCATTGGAGAAGGCAATGGCAACCCACTCCAGTGTTCTTGCCTGGAGGATCCCAGGGACGGGGGAACCTGGTGGGCTGCCGTCTATGGGGTCGCACAGAGTCGGACAAGACTGAAGTGACTTTAGTTCAGTTTCAGTTCAGTCGCTCAGTCGTGTCCGACTCTTTGTGACCCCATGAATCGCAGCATGCCAGGCCTCCCTGTCCATCACCATCTCCCGGAGTTCACTCAGACTCCGTGATGCCATCCAACCATCTCATCCTTGGTCGTCCCCTTCTCCTCCTGCCCCCAATCCCTCCCAGCATCAGAGTCTTTCCCAATGAGTCAACTCTTCTCATGAGATGGCCAAAGTACTGGAGTTTCAGCTTTAGCATCATTCCTTCCAAAGAAATCCCAGGGTTGATCTCCTTGCAGTCCAAGGGACTCTCAAGAGTCTTCTCCAACACCACAGTTCAAAAGCATCAATTCTTCGGCGCTCAGCCTTCTTCACAGTCCAACTCTTACATCCATACATGACCACAGGAAAAACCATAGCCTTAACTAGACGGACCTTAGTCGGCAAAGTAATGTCTCTGCTTTTGAATATACTATCTAGGTTGGTCATAACTTTTCTTCCAAGGAGTAAGCGTCTTTTAATTTCATGGCTGCAGTCACCATCTGCAGTGATTTTGGAGCCCCCAAAAATAAAGTCTGACACTGTTTCCACTGTTTCCCCATCTATTTCCCATGAAGTGATGGAACCAGATGCCATGATCTTCATTTTCTGAATGTTGAGCTTTAAGCCAACTTTTTCACTCTCCTCTTTCACTTTCATCAAGAGGCTTTTAGCTCCTCTTCACTTTCTGCCATAAGGGTGGTATCATCTGCATATCTGAGGTTATTGATATTTCTCCCGGCAATCTTGATTCCAGCTTGTGTTCTTCCAGCCCAGCATTTCTCATGATGTACTCTGCATGTAAGTTAAATAAGCAGGGTGACAATATACAGCCTTGACGTACTCCTTTTCCTATTTGGAACCAGTCTGTTGTTCCAGGTCCAGTTCTAACTGTTACTTCCTGACCTGCATACAGATTTCTCAAGAGGCAGGTCAGGTGGTCTGGTATTCCCATCTAGCAGCAACATATGTTTTACTCTAATCCATAGCCCGAGGGCTGAATCTGGCCCACTGCATATTTTTTATAAATAAAGTTTTATTGAGACACACACCCATTCACCTCCACATTGTCTAGGGCGGCTGTCACACTGCACACAGTGGCAGAGTTGAGTGGTTGTGTCAGAGACTTGTTGCTGTTCAGTCCCTAAGTCATGTCTGGCTCTTGGTGACCCCATGGACTGCAGCACGCCAGGCTTCCCTGTCCTTCACTGTCTCCTGGAGTTTGCTCAGACTCATGTCCATTGAGTCAGTGATGCCACCCAACCGTCTCATCTGCCACCTTCTTCTTCTCTTGCCTTCAATCTTTCCCATCGTCAGGATCTTTTCCAGTGAGTTGGCTCTTCGCATCAGGTGACCAAAGTATTGGAGCTACAGGATGACCTGCAAAGGCCCACATAGTTCTCTGGTCACTTGCAGAAAAGTTTGCCAACCTTTCCTTGAAACGAATGTACTTTTCTGAATGATTTATTGCTGTGTTTGATTCCTTGTGAGTCTAATTCATCTACCGGAAGCACCTAGGATGGTTCAGTTCCAAATATGCCCCTTCAGTGAACAGATGGTTGCTTCTTAGATGGTCATTGTTAATTTCCACTGGTGTGTTGGTGGAGAGCAACCTTGTGAAAATATCCACTTCCTTCATCCGGACTTTAGTCATCAGAATATCAGACAATGCAGATGAAGCCTGGGTCCACGGGCCTCCAATCAGGGGGGAAAGGTAACAATAGCGTGGAGAAAGCCCTTCTCCCACTTCTGCCCAGAATTCTGAGAAGCCTGGATAATCATTCACGCTCCCGGTCCTCATGGTCCCAGCATGCAGGGACCTTGGTGGTGGTGGTGGTGGGGTGGTGGTTAGCAGTCAGTGGTGCTCCAGGAATGCAGGGTGACCTGCAGGAGCAGTGGGTGCTTTTCTGGGGTGCTGATATCAGGCAGCAGGGCTGCATGTGATGGAAAAGCTGGAATCAGAGGGGAAAGGTGGGCCCGCCCGTGCCTGTCCCACAGTTACTGCTCTTGAACATGAGGCTGCCTAAGCCCCATCAGTGGGAGACCCCCAAGCACCTGAGCTGCTGTGTGTGTGCATTGCAGAGATTTGTAGGAAGCTGTGGGCCATCGTTAGTAGGTAGGAGCGGGAAACAGTGGCACGTGGGTCCTGCATTTGTTCATTAAATGAATACATCAGTGGAGCTTTTGCCAGCCTTTCCCCTCGTGAGCAAGGCCTCTTGGGGGCCAGTGAGGAAGCTGGGGCTCCCTCAGTCCTTACTCCAGGGCTCAGCAGGTGAGGCCACAGACAAACATCAGTGGTTCCCTTTTGGCTTCGCCCACCTCCCTCCCATCAGGAACCCCATATTTTGGGGAAAAATGTCTATTAAACACATAACATTTTAAGGTGATATTTGATTTGTTCTCAGGGTTTTTTTTTTTTTTAACCAAAGATGCTGTAGCACTACTGATGTAGCCAGATTGATGGATGTCCTGTAAGGAAAAGTCGTGTGCTGTTTTAGTTTGAGTGAGACTGGAACATGGGTTCCGTTGAATTTCTATTCATACCCTTGGATATGGAATAACTTCCTAGTCCCACAGTTACTGTCATGGGAGTCTTGGTATTGCCAGCCTTTCCCGTGAGGCCTCTGTGCACAGGGCTGAGTTCCTGGGGCAAGAAGAGGCAGGATAGGGGAGGGAGGGTCCCTGGTTCACAGGGGGTTTGGGAGTTGAAAGAATTAAGAATAAAAGGCTAGTATTAGGAGATTCACGTTTCAGGGATATACTAAGGCATGCTTTTCCTTTTATGAACCTAACTGTCCACATGCAAGCACATTTTCTACACGTCACTCCCTGGCTTGGTCCCTGGTTACCTTTGGAAATGTGGGGCCTGGCTTCTCTGGCCTGGCCTGTTAAAGCCTCTCAAAGGCAGGACCTCTTTCTTCCTCATCTTCTGGACCGGCTCTCCTCTGGGCCCCGCCTCCTCCTGGATCCCGCACTTGGATGGCTCTGCCCTTCCCTTGGGTAGTTGGTCGGGGCTTGCCCAACTCTGCACCTCAGCACACGGAGCTCTCTGCACCTACCACATCCTTAAACTTGATCTTCTTGGCTTCCCAACCCAGTTTCATCTAAGATCTAGTGGGATCTCTCCCCCAACTTGTGACATGACTGGTGAGCCTACCCCAGCCTTCCTGGAACTCCATCAGGACTTCTGGAAACCCCACAAATGTTCCCAGAATGTTGCATAGAACCCTATCAAATTCCATGTGGTCACTCCAAATGTTTGAAACCCAGGCAAAATTTCCACAGGGTTTTTACAAAGTCTTTTTCTGCATTTTACCCCCTGAAGAGAGCCCTCA
Source organism: Ovis aries (assembly GCF_016772045.2). Lineage (NCBI taxonomy): Eukaryota > Metazoa > Chordata > Mammalia > Artiodactyla > Bovidae > Ovis > Ovis aries. The sequence continues at coordinate 62,022,890 of NC_056071.1, read as the reverse complement.
GGCCTTAAAAAAAATAAATACACTGCTTGCCTGGAGTGATGGAGTCCAAATGCGCCTGTGACATAGGATTCACTCCTTCCCCTCTACCTAAAATGGTTTACGACTCAAGCAAGCTGAGATGGACACATAAACGAGCTAAAGCCAGGATACACAGGACAGATGCCTCCTCTGGGAACATTCACTCATTAGTGTGGCGCTTAGAGTCAAATAAAACCCAAGTGTGATAATGTGTGTGTGTTGTGTTCGTCGCTCAGTCATGTCTGACTCTGTGTGACCCAGTGAATTATGGCCCACCAGGCTCCTCTATCCGTGGAGTTCTCCAGGCAAGAATACTGGAGTGGGTAGCCATTTCCTTCTCCAGGGGATCTTCCTGACCCAGGGATCAGACCCTGGTCTCCTGCATTGCAGGCAGATTCTTTGCCATCTGAGCCACCCGAGGCCCTTATACATAGTGCTTTGTCCAACTCTTTGCCACCCCATGGACTGTGCCCACCAGGTCCTCTGTCTGGAATTTTCCAGGCAAGAACACTGGAGTGGGTTGCCATGCCCTTCTCCAGGGGATCTTCCCAACCCAGGGACTGAACCCAGGTCTCCCGCATTGCAGGCGGATTCTTTACTGAATCTGAGCCACCCGGGGCAGTCCTAAATCCTACAGTACAAGCACATCTTCTCCTCCTGCCCCTGCAGGATTGGAGACAAGGAGTGGTCCACGTCAGCCCACCCCCAAGCTCAGGGCAGGCTTTGGAGCTGGAGCACACAGTGCAGCGCCTGCCCCGTCAACCTCCTGGGGTGTTGGAGGCTCAGGAAAGTCAGTACCTGGCCACAGGAGAGGTGATACTTGAAGTCAGGAGGCTTTGGGCTCATTCAGTGGAGCAGTCAGAAAGAAGAGGCTCACCCAGGATCACACCACAGGCGTCTACATTTCTTGATTCTCCATCCAATTAACTATAGATACAAATTTAAAAGTGCCCACCTGTGCATGGCGCTAAGTTTCTGACAGTTGGCAAAACATTATGCCTCTATCCTAACAATAATCCTATGACGTCGAGGGCAAGGATTTTCATTTTCATTTTGTTGAGGAGGAAACAGGCACCGAGGAGAAAAGGCTGCCTGGAGACTGAGACTCAGACATACAAATGCGCAGGTGCTTCCCTCCTGCCTCCGCTTCCCATCCTTCATTCCCAGGGAGGCTTAGGTCCACCGCCCTCCTTGCATAGAGAGGAACTCACAGAGCTGTGACGGGCCTTGGAGATCAGCTGGTTGGGAGCCCCGCATGGTACAGAGTCTCGGGGACCTTGCAGGACGTGTTCAAGATGCCTCAGGGGTCCAGAGGGAGGTCCTTGGGTGCAGGGCAGTGTTCTTCCCATCAATGCACGTGTCTAACTGCATCTCTGCCCCCTCAGGGCAGACATGGAGGACTTAGGGGCACCTGGCTTGGCACTTTTTCAGCACTGGTTAACTTGCCCTGTAGTCACACGTGGTTCCACTTCATCACGCCCCTCTGCTTAGAAAGCTAGGTGGTCTTGCTTGAATCTTGGCAGATTTTCCCATTTGCTGAATTCTGATCTGGGTTCCAGGGATCAGAGCGAGCCTCATGGTGTGACGGTCATCAGAGAGTCCCTTGCTGGGCCCTGCTTCCTTGGGGACTGGCTTGTCTGTCTTGGTCTGGAAGAATTATCTCCACCCTAAGTCAAATGGCAGTCAGTTAACTGCCCCATATTCCTGACTTTTGGGCAGTCTCCTCATAGTTACCTCCTCCTTGGGCTACCTCCTGACAGCGGATTCCATCCTGGGCCAAGTCTTTCCCTCTCTGGCCTCATTTCTCATCTGAGAAGGAAGGCTGTGTGTGTGTGTGTGCGTGTGTGTGTGAGAGTGTGCCTAGGCACGTGATCTGTAAGTGCCTTTCCAGGCTCCATTCTTTATGGCGCCAGCTCTCTGCTTATCTGGGATACAAGTGCTAGGCTAATGGATTCATGCACAAAGTCTAACACTGTTTTCTTCATCATAGCCTCATGCTTTTATACCCGAGGATCCTCCAGCAGAAAAAGGGGCTCAGGTGCCATGAACACTGAGACCAAGCTCTGCATTTTCATGTACAGGTGATCCTCATGCAGCCCTTGGGAGAATTAACACACACACTTTTACCACTCAAGTTGATCAGCCTCAGAGCCCGTCATCCTTGTGGATCCTGGAGTGAAAGGTCGGGGTCGTGATCCCAGGACTTTAGGCAGGGACTCAGCAAGACTTTGGTCCCTGGGCCACCACTGAGTCCTGCTCGGACAATCCCCCTTGAGGCTGGGGGTCTTTATCACAGCCCCCAGAGACCCATGGTCCTAACATAGATGGGCTGGGACTCCCAGGTATGGCTTTTTAGATGCTCCTTTTTGTGACCAATCAAACCACATTCCAGCAACAAGCACCCCCCCCCCCCCCCCCAAGAAACTCGACTCACCCAATAAGATCTCTTATTCCTCACCATGCTTTCTGCTTTCAGGTGTCCCTGGAATCTTCTACCAGCTGACTTTGCATGGGGCCATCTCAGTACCTTGATTTTTAGCTCACCCATTGCTGACCATTCCAAAGACTGTTTCCCAGCTTCCCCTGTAGCTAAGTGAGTGAGTTATGGCCGAATGGGATATGAACAGCAGTGTCCTGTGGGACTTCCAGAGTTCATCTTAAAAAATTAGGATCCTTCTTGGATCCTTCCTGTGCCTGGCTGTCTGGAACATGGGTGTGATGGCTGGAATGCTAGCAGCCATCTGAGATCACAAGGGTCACGTTTTAGTGATGGTGGAGCAGCGTGCTAGAGAGAACCAAGGTTCTTGATGGCCGTGTGTCCTTCGTATCAGTTCTGTGTTTCCTACTTCTGGGTCTCTTTATTGTGAGAGAGAAATAAAGTTCTCTTGTGTTTGAGTCACTGTTATTTTGAGTTTTCAGTCACACGTGGTTGAACGTGATCTTTACTGATACACCAGGCAAGCCTGATTTCTAAACAGAGAGGAACTCTGAGGGTATTTGTGGACCTCACATGTTCCCTTCTCTGTGGCAGCGATAGAGCCTGTCGTCTGTAAGGGGACACACAGATCCTTGTGTACCTTGCTTAAGAACAAGAGACAATAGCGACAATCTGTTAATCCCATCTGTTTCCCGGAAGAGGGGATAGTGGTTACATGGATGATGGAAATTCTTAGGCCGGGTAGAGGGGATTTTCCCTGAGTATCCCATAACAGGGATGTCCCAGAACTGAGGGGAGGGGCTCAAAGAGGAGGCACTTGTGGAGCCAATCACAAGGGATTTATTTGCCTAGCATGGTCACAGTTTGCCGGCTTTCAAAGCCCCTTTCATTCATTACAACCCTGTTACCTCCTGCTTTTCTTTCTCCTACTAAGTGCTCCCAGTGACCACATTCCCATCCTCACTTCCCAGCTGGAAAACTTTTGGCTCAAAGATTTGTGCATGGCCGAGCAGGTCTGGCTCCATTTGTTCCGTTTTTTTCTTAGAGGAGGAAGAATGATCTAGCAACCACCTATGCTAGACTTTCCAGAAAAGTTTCTAGTTCATTCAGTGTTTTTTTTTTTTTCCTTTTCTCCTAAAGAATCAGTTCAGTTTAGTTAAAGAGTCGTGTCCTACTCTTTGCCACCCCATGGACTGCAGCACGCCAAGCTTCCCTCTCCATCACCAGCTCCCAGAGCTTACTCAAACTCATTTCCATCAAGATGGTGATGCCATCCAGCCATCTCATCCTCTGCTGTCCCCTTCTCCTCCTGCCTTCAATATTCTCAGCATCAGGGTCTTTTCCAATGAGTCAGTTCTTCGCATCAGGTGGCCAAAGTATTGGAGATTCAACTTCAGCATCAGTCCTTCCAATGAATATTCAGGACTGGTTTCCTTTAGGATTGGCTGGTTTGATCTCCTTGCAGTCCAAAGGACTGTCAAGGGTCTTCTCCAACACCACAGTTCAAAAGCATCAGTTCTTTAGTGATCAGCTTTCTTTATGGTCCAACTCTCACATCCATACATGACCACTGGAAAAATCATAGCTTTGACTAGATGGACTTTGTTGGCAAAGTAATGTCTCTGCTTTTTAGTATGTTGTCGAGGTTGGTCATAGCTTTTCTTCCAAGGAGCAAGCATATTTTAATTTCATGGCTACAGTCACCATCTGCAGTAATTTTGGAGCCCAGGAAAATAAAGTCTGTCACTGTTTCCACTGTTTCCCCGTCTATTTGCCATGAGGTGATGGTACCAGACCCTGTGATCTTAGTTTTTTCAATGTTGAGTTTTAAGCCAACTTATTCACTTTCCTCTTCCACTTTCATCAAGAGGCTCTTTAGTTCTTCTTCATTTTCTGCCATAAGGGTGGTGTCATCTGCCTATCTGAGGTTATTGATATTTCTCCTGGCAATCTTGATTCCAGCTTGTGCTTCATCCAGCCCAGCAATTCACGTGATGTACTCTGCATATAAGTTAAATATGCAGGGTGACAATATACAGCCTTGACGTACTCCTTTCCGAATTTGGAACCAGTCCATTGTTCCATGTCTGGATCTAACTGTTGCTTTTTGACCTGCATACAGATTTCTCAGGAGGCAGGTAAGGGGGTCTGGTATTCCCATCTTGAAGAATTTCTTCATCTCTTGAAGGAGAAAGTAATTTTCTGTTAATAATGCATTCGGAAGTAGAGTCATTTATTAATTCTCTTCCAAATAGCTGAAAAAGTTCAACCAAACATTTCCTATGCTTTTTAATCTGTGGATCTTGCTCTCAGTTCAAGTGTGTATGTGTCATTATCTTTCTCTCCCTTTTTTGTGCCCACGCTGCATGCTTGTGGGGTCTCTGATCCCCCAACCAGCGACTGAAGCCAGGCCCTGCCAGTGAAAGCACAGAATCCTAACCACTAGGTCACCAGGGAATTCCCTGTACCTTACAGAGGGGAGAAAAGATCAGAGAGACCTACACCAAAGTATCAACAGCTTTATCTACATTGGGTGTGGTTATAGGCAATCAGTTATTTTCCTCTGTGTCTCCCAAGTTTTCTTCACTGAGCAGAGGTATTAAAACACAGGTTAACTATGAAGGAAGAACAAATAGGCTTGCTTTAGACTTCTCCTTTGAATACTACACACTAGGAGAAAATAAAGCCTTTCTCCAGGATTTTAAGAAATATTTATTTATTGTTTGGTTTATCCACTTCTGTGACTGTGCCAGATCCTAGTTGCGGCACTCGAACTCTCAGTTGCAGCTTTCAGGATCCTAGTTCCCTGCCTGGGGATCGAACCCGGCCCCTCTGCATTGGGTCCTAACTGCCGGACTATCAGGAAGTCTTGCTCTTCAGGATTTTGAGCGGGAAAATTTGTGGGCCAAGAGTTAAGTCCCCAGTCAAGCATCTTTCATGAGTGAAAGCTATAGGGAAATAGTCTTAGACAGGCAAAGACTGGGAGATACATAGTTCAGTTCAGTTCAGTTCATTTCAGTTCGGTCGCTCAGTTGTGTCTGACTTCTTGTGACCCCATGAATCGCAGCACGCCAGGCCTCCCTGTCCGTCACCAACTCCCGGAGTTCACTCTGACTCACATCCATCGAGTCCATGATGCCATCCAGCCATCTCATCCTCGGTTGTCCCCTTCTTCTCCAGCCCCCAATCCCTCCCAGCATCAGAGTCTTTCCCAATGAGTCAACTCTTCGCATGAGGTGGCCAAAGTACTGGAGCTTCAGCTTCAGCATCAGTCCTTCCAAAGAAATTCCAGGGTTGATCTCCTTCAGAATGGACTGGTTGGATCTCCTTGCAGTCCAAGGGACTCTCAAGAGTCTTCTCCAACACCACAGTTCAAAAGCATCAATTCTTCGGCGCTCAGCCTTTTTCACAGTCCAACTCTCACGTTACCTTAAAAAATTGTCCAGTGGTATTCAGCCACCTGAGGCATGAATCCAGGTGAAGACCTCAAGCATGGAAACCAGCAGTGTTGAAGGGCTGGCAAGAGGATGGAGACCAAGCAAACACATAGGTGCAGGCATAAGGGCTACTGTCAACCGGGCAACACAATAGAATGAGAAAGGCTGAAAACAATTCTTAAAAAAAGATTTAGAAAAAAAAATTATGTTTACAAAAGGCTGCATCTATAACCCCAAATTGAATCAACAAAGTCTTGGGGAGGGGCAGGGAGGAAGGAAAGCAGGATGAGTTACTAAAAGTACACAGTGACCTGTCAAGGTTTATTATATTGTTCTTAAGTGAAGTGAAGATGCTCAGTCGTGTCCGACTCTTTGCAACCCCATGGACTGTAGTCCACCAGGCTCCTCCGTCCATGGGATTCTCCAGGCAAGAATACTGGAGTGGGTTGCCATTTCCTTCTCTAGGGGATCTTCCCAACCCAGGGATTGAACCCAGGTCTCCTACATTGCAGGCAGATGTTTTAACCTCTGAGCCACCAGGGAAGCTGCATATTGTTTTTTATTTTGGCAGATATAGACATATAAGCTTGAGGGCTTCCCTGGTGGCTCAGCGGTAAAGAACCCACCCACCAGTGCAGGAGACACAGGTTCGATCCCTGATCTGGGAAGGCCCTACACGCTGTGGAGCAACTAAGCCCGTGCATGGCAGCTACTGAGTCTGCTCTCTAGAGCCCATGCTCCACGGCAAGAGAAGCCACCGCAGCGAGAGGCCCGCAGCTCACAACTGGAGCATCACCTCCGCTCTCATACCTGGAGAAAGCCCACAAGCAGCCACAAAGACCCAGTGTGGCCAAAAATGAATTCATAAATGAAACTATAAAGCATATAAGCTTGAGCGTGCACTTGCTTCTCAGGAAGGAGATCATCAATAGAGCTAAAAGTTTGTACCAAAATATATTAGATGAGAAGAAGCCACGGTAGAAGGTTTTTTCACATTTGTGTAAGAGGAAGATCCATATACCTGTAAGGTTTGCATAAAGCTGGACCTCTGCTGGGGAGGGAGCCTGGGTTCCATGGGGTTGATCTCCAGTGAGTGCTCAGATCTTTTAGAACTATGTGGCAGGCATTAAAAAAAAATGGTGTTATTAAGGTATAATCGACATACTATAATTGCACATATTCTAGACGTACAGTTTCACACCTTTTGGCATAGGTGTGCGCCTGTGCAGCCATCATTCCACCTGAGACTGTGAGCAAAGCATCACACCTAAACATTTCCTCAGTCATCCCTCCCTCCTCCTTCTCCAGGGGAAGAGGTAAAAGGGAGCAATTCCTTACACAGATAGCAAGAGACAGACGAGAAAGATAAGAAGGAAACTAAGAAAGAGAAGGCAGAAAATAAGACAACAGAAAGAAGGCTGGAAATGAGTTAAATAATTTTAAACAGGCCAAAACTGTCAGAATAATAATATTAATAAAGTGTCTACCTTAAAATTTTTTTTTAATTTAAAACTTTTTGGCCATGCCGTGTGGCTTGCGGGATCCCAGTTCCCTGCACAGGGATGGAACCCTGGCCCTGACAGTGAGACTGCGGAGTCCTAACCTCTGCACTGCTGAGAACTCCCAAGTGTCTACCCTTCTACACACAAATAAAGAGTTTACCTTATTTTCCAGCATCTGTGGGACATTGACCAGAGTGGCGGATATGCTAGGTCATAAAAATCCTACTGTGTTCCCTAAAATGTAAATTTTATAATTTCAAAATTAAACCATAAATAACTAATTTTTAAAAAGTCTTTTTAACAACAGTGGGAACATAGAGGGACAAAATGCATTTGTAGACTACTTTGAAACTAATGAAAATAAAAACGTTCTGCCTGATAGGAATAGAGCTATTCTCCCAGGTAGATCCATAGTTATTAAATGAATTATTTATCCAGAAAGAGAGTTAAAATGTGTATGATTTAAGTGTTCAATTCAATAAATCAGGAAAGGAGGGAAAAGCAACCCCAATAAAATAAAAAGGGGCTTCCCTGGTGGCTCAGACGGTAAAGAATCTGCCTCCAAAGCAGGAGACCTGGGTCCCATCTCTGCATCGGGAAGATCCCCTGGAGGAGGGAATGACTACCCACTGCAGTGGTAAAATAAAAAAAGATGAAGCCAAACTAAATGTAGTGAAAAATGGAGCTGACATATAAACATGAGTCAATTTGAAAAAATAACCTTCAGTAATCTAGTGACTGTAATTAAATAAAAAGATACGAAATACAAACAATACAATAAAGAGGATATAATTTCAGAAGGGTAGTTTACAATAAAAATAATATATATATAATTATGCAAATACTTTGCAAATCTCAAAGAAAATAGGCAATTATCTGAAACATGGTAGATTACCAACAATTTTGTGAATATATAAAAACTTCAAAAATAATGATAAAATATTTTATAAATGATTGACCATTTTATAAAACTACTTTTAAAAGAAGGTTGTGGGGCCAAGTATTCATAGTTTTATATGTAGTTGTTTAGGATATTTAAGGAAGAGATGTATAGTTCTTCCAAAGCATAGAAAAGACCAAAATGTACCCAAATACTATTGCAAAGTTAAAGTAATCTTATCACCAAAAATCTATCAAGGTAACCACAAAATAAATAATCAACCAGTCTCCCTTGTGAATGCAGATGTTAAAAATCTCAATAAAATTCTCACAAGTCAAATTCAATAGCATGTTTCTTATTCATCGAAGTCAGTAGACCTTGTCCCAGGAAAGTAAAAATGTTTTAATGTTGAGGAAAATCTATTCGTATAAGAAATCACATCAGAGAAATATATCATTATAACTCAATAGTGGTTCAGTGGCAAAGACTCCACTGGCCAATGCTGGAGACCTAGGTTCTATCCCTGGGTCAGAAAGATCCCCTGGAGGCGGAAATGGCAACCCGCTCCAGTATTTTTGCCTGGAAAATCCCGCGGACAGAGGAGCCTGGCGGGCGAAGAGTTGGACGCAACGTAGTGTGTCAGGCATTGTGTGTGAGCTAAAAGGCATTTAGCTCAAATGAGCATTTATTCCTTTTCTTAAATAATATTGAATGTGAAATAGTTCTTGCTATGTGCTACCAACTTTCTGAGGACTTAATATGGTTTTGTTTTTGTTCAGTCGCTCAGCCGTGTCTGACTCTTTGCGACCCCATGGACTGCAGCACGTCAGACTCCGCTGTCCTTCACTATCTCCTGGAGTTTGCTCAGACTTATGTCCATTAAGTCAATAATGCTATCCAATTATCTCATCCTCTGTCATGCCCTTCTCCTCCTGCCTTCCATCTTTCCCCATCAGGGTCTTTTCCAATCAATTGGCTCTTCACTTCAGGCGGCCAAAGTATTAGAGTTTCAACTTCAGCATCAGTCCTTCCAGTGAATATTCAGGGTTGATTCCCCTTAGGATTGACTGGTTTGATCTCCTTGCTGTCTAAGGGACTCTCAAGAGTCTTCTCCAGCACCACAGTTTGAAAACATCAATTCTTTGGTGTTCAGCCTTTTTTATGGTCCAACTCTCACATCCCTACATGACTACTGGAAAAACCACAGTTTTGACTATATGGACCTTTGCTGGCAAACTGATGTCTCTGCTTTCTAGAATCTAACGCTGTCTAGGTTCACCATAGGTTTACGTTAATAAATATCCATAGCAGCTCCCTGAGGGTCCACTCCTCTACGTAAGGCTGACTCCTCCATCGCGCATCAAAACGTATCTCCTCCCTTCTCAGGGACCTTAGACAATCAATTAAGTGGCCCCTCTCCACATCTAGTTCCTTCCCAGTAATACTTAAATAAGCTCAAAATCTTTAAAAAGAAACAAAAAAACCTCCCTTGACTCTGCATGGCCCTCCAATGAAGACTTCCCGCAAGAGCTGCTCTGTTCGCTCTTTCTCCCCACCCTCCACCCTCAGCCCCCTCCAGGTTGGCCTCTGCTCTTCTCAGCCTCCCCAGGTGACCTGCACGCGTGAAATGATGCTTAGAGGATGAAATGCCATCCCGTGAGGGTGAGCCGCAATGGAGCATGTGTGAGTCAGGCTGAGGGTTGAGCTCTGCTAACCAAGGGGCCCCCCGTGGCTTCATGAAGATGGGAGGGGTCCCTCTTCCACTGGCCCTGGGCGAGCAGGCTCCTTTGATGGGCGGCTCTGTCTCTGGGGATGACTCAGGGATTCGGGTCCACCCTCCCATCCTATTTTTAAAAATTTATTTATTTATTTCAGTTGGAGGATAATTACAATATTGTGATTTGTCATACATCAATAAGAATTGGCCATAGGTATACATGTGTCCCTCCCATCATCCTGAACCCGCCTCCCCATCCTATTTGTCATTGAGGAAAGTCATCCTTCCTGCACAGATGTTTTTCCACTTTAAAAGCACGGGCCTTTTACAGAGCACAGGACCCCCGTGAGCTATTTATTATTATCCCAGTTTTGGAGATGACGAGACTGAAGCTCGGAGGCCCCCATCAAGCAGACAGGCATCCCACAGTCAGGAAGGTGTGGGACCAGGACCAAAACGCAGGTCCTGCCCGCCGGCCCCTGAGTCCACTGCTTCTGACTGGCGGCCACCTTTCACAGATGTACAGCCCTGCCTGCCTTGACCCCGTGGCCAGGGGAAGCCTGCCAGCAGCTGCTTTCTTTAGACCAGAGGCTCAGAAAGTCCCCAGGGTTTCTGGAACTCTCTTCTCTCCTGCTCTGGAGTTCTTCCAGTGGGCCCGCCAGCCCCCTCCCACATGCGTTCAGGGTTCTGCCAAGAGCCTTTCAAATGTTCCCCAAGAAAAGGCCAGACCCGCTCCTTGGGCTCTGAGGCTGGCCAGACACCACCCTCTTCGGTGCTGCATGGAAATAAAACACGGAGGTGACAAGCCGCTTGGAGGAGTGGAAATGTCAGCGCGACACCCTGAGATCTCCTCCGAGCACGTAACTCGGAGATGGTAAAGGTTGCCCAGAATGCAAACTGTTAGCTAGGAACTGAGGGAAGTTCCTCCTCTGGGTTCTCGGAGCCAGGAGCTCCAGAAGAAACGCTGTGCTTGCCAGGAGCCCACCCCACGCTCAGGCAAGCTGGCAACGAGTGCCGGCACCCCTGCGCCCGCTCAGGGCTCCTGCCCGGCGCCACTTGTAGCTCTTGCAGGCTCTCCTGTCCCGAACCCTCCGGAGTCCCCTTCCTGCCAGCCCCTTCCACCCCGACCCCAGCTCGGCTCTGCCAGGGCAGCCCCCTACCCCCGCCCCCGCCCACCCCAGGCAGGCCTTCAGCTTCTAGACTGCATCCTTCATTTCCACCTCCTGGGGCCTTGGCACGTAGGAGGGAGCCCTCCACCTGTGTCCAGTGAACAAGCAGCGCTTCCTGGAGACCAGCCTTTTGAGCGTGGACTGAGGTCAAACCTTGAAGTCCTTCCTATCGCCTGGTTGGCCGCCAAGAGGAGGGGTCAGCTGTGTCCGGACCCCCGAGGTGAGGACAGCAGGTGTGGAAAGATGGCCAGCCTGGGACGGGGGAGGCGTCTTTTCCACCACTGGGCTTCAGCGTCCTCGTCGGCAGGATGCCGCGGGTGGAGGCCGCCCAGCTGCTCCGCAGGCCCGGCTCTGGGCCTCTGAACTCCTCTGTCTCCTCGAGGGGGTGGTCGCCCTGGCCAGACTCTCGGCCTTGACTTCTGCAGCTCCCCATGCCCACTCTGACTGGACCCTTCAGGGGTCCTGCAAAGGCAGGGGAGCCCCGAAGCTTGAGCTCCGTCCACCCTGCAGAACTCCCGCCCCATGGAGAGGTTCACGTGGGCCCCCCCCCCGTGCGCTTGTGTGTGCCTCTCAGGTGGCCAAGAAGGTGCATGGGGCCGTGTGGGCCTGCGTCTTTGTGTGTCATCCCATGGATTCGCTCAGAGGCAGGTCAGACGAGGGGATGCCCAGCTCGCTGAGGAGGGGGAGGTGTGCACAGAAGCACACGGGCGCAGGCACCCAGGGTGTGCGTCGTGTGTGTGGCCGGTCGGCGTGCCTGTGGGCGGCAGAGGGTGGATGCGAGGGTTTGGCTGTGTGCGGGTCTGTGGATGTCGGTGCCTTTGTGTGTTTACAGGCGTTACTTGGGGTGTCTGCACGCACGTTCACTCGTGTGTGTGTGTCACGTCCCGCCTCAGACCTGTTCAGAAGCAAGAGGACGCATTCTGGTGGCACGTGGAGGCGCCGGGGGCAGACCTCCTGTCGCCACCACCACTCACCTTCTCTCTCGCTCTCTTTTTTTTTTTTTTTTATCCATTTTTAAGTATTGATCGTCACATCTGAAAATGCTGGAACGGCAGCCGTGGCTCGCTGAGCCAAAGTGCTGTATGAACTGTGAAAACCGTCTACCCCATGTGGGAGGCGGAGACAGTTTCTTATTTTAATCCTCTCGGAGACTCCAAAGGTTAGCGGTTTCTGCAGATCACACGGCAGGGTCAGGGTACCAGCGCTCGGAGGCTGCAGGCAGGAGGGGCCAAACCCTTCCCTGAGGGCGTGGCGGCCCCTCTCAGAGTTCTTTCCCTCCAGCATCTCGACCTGGGAGCCCTTAGGGCGCTCAGAGACACCTGTGGCTCAAGCTTCCTGTTGATAGCTGGGGGAGGGGCCTGTTTAGTGAGCAGGTATCCCCCCAAGGTCACATGGGAGCAGAAAATGAAACCCAGGTGCATCCAGCCCCCAGGAGAGCGCAGGACAAACTCAGGGCCTGCTTGAGAGGGGCGGCCGGTGGGGGCCAGACTCAGGAAGGGGGAAGGCAGTGGAGCCACGGATGGTTTCTGAGCGGGAGAGGCACTTGCTCTTTGGCACATTTTGGGGGACCTCCGTGGGGTGCAGCGTAGAGCGGGTGGGGAGGCGGGAGACCCCTGGGGTTCTGGGGCAACCTGCCCAGCCACCGAGGTGGGCGGGGGTGCTGAGTGTATGAGGGAAGCACAGGTGCGGGGGGGTCAGGGGGGGCAGGGAGGGCAGGGAGGGCGCTCCGCACAGAAGGACCCTCAGGCGCAAAGGCAGCGGGGGGAGAGGCGGACCTCGCAGTGCGTGGGGGCGTCAGCCGTTCATGCGTGGTGGGAGGGTCCCCATCAATGGCGGCAGTGGGAGGGGCGGAGGCTTGGAAGCAGGTGAGGGCTCTGGCCTCGCTCCCGAGGACCCTGAGGAAGCGCTGGAGTCGTGGGTCTGCTCCTGGCCAGAGCCTCACTTCGGAAGGACACCTGAAGCAGTGGGGGCTGGGCTCCTTCCCAGTGGGGCTTCTGGCAAGGACAGCAGGGTGCTAGAGGAGGCAGCGACCCCTCTGTGCAGAGGGGTGGGCTGGTGGCCCCAGGGGGACCTCTACGCTTGCCCCCTGCCCCTCGCCCCTCCCGAGCTATCTCTGGACACATTCAGGCAGATAACCATCGGGAGGGGCCTTGACCCCTCCAGGCAAAGTCCAGGGTGAACAGGGGCGTGGTGCCATGGGCACTTCGGAACTCCAAGGGGCCTGGGGACCAGGAACACCCAGCCCGTTGAGGTCAGAGGGCACAGGGCCAATGGGTTGGAAGACACTTTTCCCCCGGGCTGGCAAAGAGGACTCTTGGAAAGACTCAGGGTGTGGGCGCAATGTCTATGAAAAAGGGAGCCCTCCTGCCACGTGTGACCACACCTTTGCAGGGGGCCTCACTGACCTGGCCCTACCTGTCTGCTGCCCCCCTGTCCCTCTCCGGTGGCCCTGAGCATGCTCAGCCTCGTCTGGGAGCTCTCCGGCTCGCGCCCTTGTCCTGTCGACCCCCCCGCCCCAAGGGAGGTCATCTCTGCAGGCTCAGTGCTGGGCGCGTCCCTCCCCCACCTGACTCCCTCCCCTACCTGGCCCCCTCCCTCACCTGGCTCTCTCCCCCATCTGTCTCCCTCCCCCACCTCAAAGTAGCAGCGGCTCCAGCGCCTGCCTTGTGGCAGGTGTTAGAGGGTGTCTGCTGTGTAGATGGGCCCACCTTGTTCCTGGGGAGCAGGGAGCCGGCACGCGCCTCACCGCTGTCCACGCTGATTCCCTCCAAATTCCCGCCAGACTCTGTGCTCATTTGCCAAGGCTGTCGTAACAAGAACCACACACTGAGCAGCTTAAATGACAGCAGTGTGCCGTCCCATGGTTCCTGAGGCCAGAGTCCAAGATCAAGGGTGGGCCGGGCTGGTCCCTCCTGAGGCCGGGAGGGCGGCTCTGTTCAGGGCTGGCCCTCGGGCTCTGCTCGTTGCTGGCGGCCTCTGGCATTCCTTGGCTTATAGACACAGCATCCAGTTTGTGCCGTCATTTGCACGTGGCATTGTCTGTGTGTGCGTCTGTGTTCACATTTCCCACTTTATAAGGACACAGCTATCCTGGATGGGGCTTCCTTGGGGGTAAAGAATCTGCCTGCCAGTGCAGGAGATGCAGGTTTGATCCCTGAGTCGGGACGATCCCCTGGAGGAGGAAACGGCCACCCGCTCCAGTACTCTTGCATGGAGAATCCCATGGAGGGAGGAGCCTGGTGGGCTCCATGGGGTCACACAGAGTCGGACACAACTGAAGCTACTGAGCATGCATGCTCGCACACTGGATTAAGGCCCACCTTCGTGACCTCATCTTAACTTGGCCAACAGCAAAGACATTATCCTGTGTGTCTCCCACGGGCATCACGGTCTGAGGAGTTCAGACAGGTCAAAGGCAGGTGCACGATCAGGAGATGTGTGTCCTGAGAGGGTGGACACAGGGTCCTGAGCACGGGGTGTGGTGGGGAAGCAGGGAGACACGGTGCTGGAGCCCCCACGGCCCCTGGCCTGGCACAGTGTGGGTGCTCTCTGCCTCTTAGCGGTTGGATGGGTGAATGAGAACGGATTAGAAGGCCCGGCCCTGTCATGTTCTAGGAGCACTGAAGCCACTTGAAGAGGCAGGAAGGAATTTCTCACCCCAGGCTCCAGCTCCTTGGGTGTTGAAAGATCACATTCCTGGAATTCATCTCCTCTGTCTCCTGGGCCATCCCTTTAGCAAGCACAAGAGCCCCCGAGCCTGGGAGATTCTGGCAGCATGTTAGGGCTTGATGGAGGGGTTAGCTGGGCTCCACGTGCAGCCTGGATTTCAGAGGCCAGTAGAGCCCTCAGGATGTATGTGTGGTCTCAGCACAGACTCTCTCCAGCATCCAGGTGTCTAAAAACTGGAGGCAAGTTCTGTTTGTAATTGATGTTGGTTTCTGGAGCCACAGGGTTGATAATTACTGGCATGGGGACGTCCACTGTCCTGCGAAGGTAGAAGCCTCAATGTGGCCCAAAGCAAGGGCAGATGGACAGGGCTTTGCTGACTGCACAGAAGCTGCCATTGCTTTCTGAATGGGCTGGTCGAGTCTGGTGTCTAGGGGGCAGGCAGGCAGGCATCCTGTGACGAGGCCCCCGAGTGCTTTTACAGTCTTTTCAGTTGGTTCAGGGACCAGAGTTGTCCTCTGACAGCAGCCCTGGCTGTCTGTGCCATCTTGACAAGTCACATTCCCTCTCTGAGCCTCAGTTTCCCCATCTGTTCAACATGGACTAAGATATTGGGCATAGGTGATTTATTAGAAATATCCCAGTTTGAAGTTTAATGGTTGTTTACAGCTTGAATGACTTTTACTACTATGGTGGAGGGTCTGAAGACCTTCTAAGCTATCTTATGGGGAACCTAATAATAATCTGTCATTTGGGGGAAAGATTTGGCAGCAGCAAAATGATGTCAAACTTAGCTTGTGGAGGGAGTTGGTGGCTGACCCACTAGATGCCCATCCAGCGAGGATTCACTGGGGGTCCGTGTGGTCCAGGCAGGGACAGGTGAGGGCCAGAAGGTTCTCTATCACCAGCCGTCTCTCAGCCTCTGTATCTCTGTGTCCATTTCTCTTTCTTCCGTCTTTCCCGCTAAGCACAATGCACATAAATGGCAAAATGTGAGCTCCTGCCGATGTCACGATCAACTAGCTCCTTTTGGAGTTAACCAGACGGCTTTGGCCAACATCTGAGCTTGGAAGACCAAACCACTCTTTCCAGTGTTTTCACCGTTGAGCTGACACCCCTGGAAGTCAGCATTTGTGAACGATTCCTAGAATGTGGGGAATGCTTTCCAAGCACCATTAACGAGCAAACCTTCTCTGTTTGCTGAACAAACGGATGACTGCTTATTCTGGGGGAAGACTGAAGGCTGAATGAGCCTCTCTACCCTGCCTACCTTGACACCAGCCAGCGTATCTGCTTTACCCGTAAAGGTCACAGGATTGTGGGTAGAAGAACAAACGTTAGATTGACAAGTAGGACTCTGGTGATGAGGAGACAAGCTTGCAAGGTGAAGCAGATCATTCAAGATGGCACAGAAGCCTGCGTGGAAGGTGGGGTGCAGCCTGGTTGTCCCAGCTCTCAGGGCAGACACTCTTATCTGTGATCAGACTCCACAAGCCTATCTGAAGGGGTTCGAGGTGGGTAGGTCTGTCCCCCAAGCAGCAGCATCTTGCCACCAGGGTGGCCGTGGGACCAGCATTTTGGTCTCAGGCTCTTCACACCCTGGGCTTATGCATCTGACCTTCAGGTGCCCCTGGGGTCATGTGAACACCCTGGGAGATGTGACCTGGAGCAGCCTGGGTCTTCAAGGAAACAGGAGCCACGAGCCCTGTGCTGGGGATGTAGATGACATTGATCAGTAAACGTGCTCTGATCCAAGGGAATGAAGGGGTGGTGGGGGGAGGGAGGGAGGGAGAGAGTTCTGTGAGGGGAAGGCGGAGGGTGGAAGTCACACAGGGGCCCTGCACGCATACTGTGGTCACTCTGAGGGTGACCCACACAGAGCCAAGCCAGTGCAGGGGGGCCAGCCCCAAGCCTAGTCTCTCTGTTCGTCTCCCAAACCTGAAGGAAGTGAGGGAATCAGAATAAAGGAGAAACCACAGTAGGGAACTGAGACGAAGCTGTAGCAGTGCCTGGGACACACGCACACTAAAGCAATCATTTCAAGTGCTCTGAAATTCACATTCAACGGGGCCTGCTGCGTCCTTATTCACCAAGTCTGGCAAAGTACACCCCAAGGAGATGGGACGACGGCACTGTCAGCACCCTCAAGGTGCCAGCTCCCTTTCCTAGCAGCATCTTACGTTGTCTTGGATTAGGGGGAAATGCCAAAGTATAGTTCAGCGAGGCCTGATCTAAGGGTCCACGTGAGGAGGTCCTTGGGTGCTGAGCCCCGTGTGAGCTGTTGACAGTTGTGATGGTGGATATTATGGGTTGCTAAAGACATTTGGTTAACATTATTCTGGGTGTTCCTGTGAGGATGTTTTGGGGTGAGATTAACATTTAATAGCACAGAGAAAACAAACTTATAGTTATCAAAGGGGAAAAGCCGGTGGGGAGGGGGAGCTAAATTGGGAGTCTGAGATTGACATATATACATACAACTATATTTAAAATGGACTTCCCTGTAGCTCAGATAGTAAAGAATCTGCCTGCAATGCATGAGACCCAAGTTCAGTCCCTAGGTCGGGAAAATCCCCTGGAAGAGGGCATGGCAACCCACTCCAGTATTCTTGCCTGGAGAATCCCATGGACAGAGGACGCTCGTGGGCTACAATCCGTGGGGGTATCAAAGAGTTGGACACTACTGAGCGACTAACATCGCTACTATATTTAAAATAGGTAAACACCAAGGGCCTGCTGTATAGCACAAGGAACTTGGCTCAATATTTTATAATAACCGAAATAGGAAAATAATTTGAAAAAGAATAGATACATGTAATGTATAACTGAGTCACTTTGCTGTACAACTGAAACAACACAACTCTGTGAATCAATGACACTCCAATATGCACTTAAAAAGATCGAGAGACAGATCACTGGAAAGAAAAAAAAAGTAAAACAGATTGCTCTTCCTAAGGTGGGCCTCGCCAAATCAGCTGAAGGCCTGAATAGCGCGAAAGGCTGACCCTCCCCCGAGTAAGAGGAAACTCCTCCTCCCTGACTGCTCTTGAGCTAGGACGTTAGCTTTTTCTACCTTGGAATTCCAGCTGAAACGTCAGCACTGCTTGACTCTCCAGCTTGCTGACTGCAGACTTGCCCACCTCCATAATCATGACAAAGAATGCATTGTAATAAACCTCTTTATATAAAGATGTATATCCTAATGGCTCTGCCTGGACAGATACAGGGGACACCTGTCACCTGCCTGTGTGCTGTCTGAGGGGTTCTCGGAGCTGCTTCAAGGAGGAAGCAGATTGATTCTTCACCAGGGAGACGTGCTCTTTGTTTCTACTGAAATTTGCTGGGATGGCATAAATCTGCTTTTTAAAAGCAAGGGAAATGTCATCTTTCAGGGAGGAGGCATTTGTGAAGCGTCTCCTCTCCAGGCTTTCTGTAGGCATCGCATCGTCCTGTTTGACCCTTGTGTGGACCTGAACGTGGGGCTTGGTCATTGCGGTCCTTGCTTTATGCCAGATGCTCATGACTGGCCCATTATGTTTTCATTAATATTTTAAGTCTGTAGCTAATAAACCCCAAGGACCAGCCACCCAACATGAGAACCAGAACATTGTTTATAACTTGCTTCCTCTGCTCTCCCTGCCCAGGGGACCACACTCCTGAATGTTGTGTTCAAAACTTAAAAAGAAAGTTACATTGCTTTTCACATATGAGGATTAGAAAAGGTATGTTGTTTAGTTTTACTTTTTCAAAAAACGTCATTAAAAAAGCATCTCTTTGGATGAATTTCTCAAGATGCCTGATGCATCAGCTTGCAAGCCCATTTCACAGATGGTCATGCAGAGTCACGGCACAGGGAGTGGTGGAGGCGGGGTCTGAACTGGAGCCTGTGTGGTCGATTCTGAGTCTACTCCTTTTGCGCTGGGCAGCTGGAGTCCTGACGGAATGTCAGCTCCTGTAGGCAGGACTGGGGCTCGGCTCTGCTCAACGCAGAATCATCAGGGTCAGGACTTGCAGGACCATCGGTTGATACTTGGGTAAACAAGTGACACCCTTCTCTGTAAGTCTAGAGAAAGGGCATCCTTAGGAACACAGGGCAGGGGGCGGTTGCATAGACCTCATGGAAGCTCCCATTGAATTGTCAAATTCACCTGGTTTCCTCTAAAACAGAAAAAAAAAAAAAGTTTCCTATTGATAAAATCTGGGAGCACAGTCTGACGATATTTCCCTGATTCGGCTCTACCTGCAGCAACAGGAAGTGAAGTTCCCTAAGAAGGTTCGTAGATGATTCCAGGAGTGGCCCCCTGGTGCCTGCCATCCTCCTCCTCTCTGGTTCTGCACCCTCATCCAGGGGACCCTCAGACACAGCCTCCTGTGGCTGCCAGAGCCTGGGCCACCTGCGCTGCTGGACCCCCGAGGCTGACTGTTTCTGTGACACCCCACAGCCTTGGGCAAGACTCTGCACATCTTGGGCACAGCCGTAGGTCCCCAGGGCGAGAGTGACAGGGACCCACCATCCTGTGCTCACACACACCTCTCCAGGACCTGAGGTCCTCCCCAGGAGGCTTCTCTGTCCTTCAAAAGGGCCCTGGAATCCAAGCCTGCAATCCTCCAGACTAATAATGACAGCAATGATAGTCACAGTAGCCAGTGCTATCTCTGTGCTAAGCGCTGAAAGTGAAGCTGTTAGCCACTCAGTCGTGTCCGGTTCTTTGCAACTCCATGGACTGTAGCCTGCCTGTAGGCTCCTCTGTCCATAGAATTCTCCAGGCAAGAATACTGGAGTGGGTTGCCATTTCCTTCTTCAGGGGATCTTCCCGAGCCAGGGATCTAACCTGGGTCTCCCGCATGGCAGGCAGATTCTTTACTATCTGAGCCCCCAGGGACGCCCAGTGCTGTATATGCTAAGCACCGTATATACATTCTTTCACTTAATCTTCACTATCTTTCAGGATTTGAAACAGCTCAACTGGAATTCCATCACCTCCACTAGCTTTGTTCGTAGTGATGCTTTCTAAGGCCCACTTGACTTCACTTTCCAAGATGTCTGGCGCTAGATGAGTGATCACATCATCATGATTATCTGGGTCGTGAAGATCTTTTTTGTACAGTTCTTCCGTGTATTCTTGCCACCTCTTCTTAATATCTTCTGCTTCTGTTAGGTCCAGACCATTTCTGTCCTTTATCGAGCCCATCTTTGCATGAAATGTTCCCTTGGTATCTCTAATTTTCTTGAAGAGATCTCTAGTCTTTCCCATTCTGTTGTTTTCCTCTATTTCTTTGCATTGATCACTGAAGAAGGCTTTCTTATCTCTTCTTGCTATTCTTTGGAACTCTGCATTCAGATGCTTATATCTTTCCTTTTCTCCTTTGCTTTTCACCTCTCTTCTTTTCATAGCTATTTGTAACACCTCCCCAGACAGCCATTTTGCTTTTTTGCATTGATGATGCTGTGAAACTGCTGCACTCAATATGCCAGCAAATTTGGAAAACTCAGCAGTGGCCACAGGACTGGAAAAGGTCAGTTTTCATTCCAATCCCAAAGAAAGGCAATGCCAAAGAATGCTCAAACTACTGCACAATTGCACTCATCTCACATGCTAGTAAAGTCATGCTCAAAATTCTCCAGGCCAGGCTTCAGCAATACGTGAACCGTGAACTTCCAGATGTTCAAGCTGGTTTCAGAAAAGGCAGAGGAACCAGAGATCAAATTGCCAACATTTGTTGGATCATGGAAAAAGCAAGAGAGTTCCAGAAAAACATCTATTTCTTCTTTATTGACTATGCCAAAGCCTTTGACTGTGTGGATCACAAGAAACTGTGGAAGATTTTGAGAGAGATGGGAATACCAGACCACCTGACCTGCCTCTTGAGAAATTTGTATGCAGGTCAGGAAGTAACAGTTAGAACTGGACCTGGAACAACAGACTGGTTCCAAATAGGAAAAGGAGTACGTCAAGGCTGTATATTGTCACCCTGCTTATTTAACTTCTATGCAGAGTACATCATGAGAAACGCTGGACTGGAAGAAACACAAGCTGGACTCAAGATTGGTGGGAGAAATATCAATAACCTCAGATATGCAGATGACACCACCCTTATGGCAGAAAGTGAAGAGGAGCTAAAAAGCCTCTTGATGAAAGTAAAAGAGGAGAGTGAAAAAGTTGGCTTAAAGCTCAACATTCAGAAAACGAAGATCATGGCATCTGGTCCCATCACTTCATGGGAAATAGATGGGGAAACAGTGGAAACAGTGTCAGACTTTATTTTTCTGGGCTCCAAAATCACTGCAGATGGTGACTGCAGCCATGAAATTAAAAGACGCTTACTCCTTGGAAGAAAAGTTATGACCAACCTAGATAGTATATTCAAAAGCAGAGACATTACTTTGCCGACTAAGGTCCGTCTAGTTAAGGCTATGGTTTTTCCTGTGGTCATGTATGGATGTGAGAGTTGGACTGTGAAGAAAGCTGAGCGATGAAGAATTGATACTTTTGAACTGTGGTGTTGGAGAAGACTCTTGAGGGTCCCTTGGACTGCAAGGAGATCCAACCAGTCCATTCTGAAGGAGATGAGCCCTGGGATTTCTTTGGAAGGAATGATGCTGAAGCTGAAACTCCAATACTTTGGCCACCTCATGCGAAGAATTGACTCATTGGAGAAGACTCTGATGCTGGGAGGGATTGGGGGCAGGAGAAGAAGGGGACGACAGGGGATGAGATGGCTGGATGGCATCACGGACTCGATGGACATGAGTCTAAGTGAACTCCGGGAGTTGGTGATGAACAGGGAGGCCTGGCGTGCTGCGATTCATGGGGTGGCAAGGAGTCGGACACGACTGAGCGACTGAACTGAAAACTGAACTGAATCTTCACTATTGTCTCCATTTTATGGATTATGACTCTGAGCCTTAGAGAAGCTGGGTAACTTGCCCCAGGCCACACAGCTGAAACAGAGGAGCTTGGACTCAAATTATGGTCGTGGGGCTGTGTCTATTGACCACTGCCTCCACAGCCTCAGGAGGAGTGCCCAAACTCACAGGAAGAGGCCCAGAGCAGGGACGGGCCAGTGGGCAGCCAGAATTACCTGTGTGACCAGAGATGGCCCTGGATGGGGACTCAAGGAGTTTACGCCCGAACAGCAGGGCCTGACGTCCGGGAAGACGGGTGGGGGAGGAAGAGGCTTGTTTCCTGAGTTGCCATTTATGAAACACTCGGTGAACACTCTCGTGTGCTCCTCCAGGAGTGCTAACCACACTCCAGAATGCGACACCCATTTCATCCCTGCTTTACAGATGGGGAAACTAAGGCTCAGAGAAGGGAAGTGATTTCCTGCTGAAAGGGGAAGAGTCAGGCTTCTCCAGCCCCCCGAGGCCCGGGACACCCCTAACAACCCAGGCAGCGTGCTTGGCATGTGGATGAAGCCTGTCCTTGCTTTCAGAGATGGGAAGAAAAGAAATGAACAGAGGGAAGGACCAGGGAGCCTAAGGGTACTGAGGCTTGATGCTAGGTTGAGGGCCCTGGGGGAGAGCCACCCCTGAGGCTATGCCACAGGAGGGCTTCCTGGAGGAGGAGACGCTGGAATGGAGGAGGAGGGAAAAGGGCAGTCCAGGCTAGGCTTGGCCAGAGTCAGGGTGCAGGGGTGGGTGGGCTGGCAGGTGCATGCAGGGCCACAGAGGCCCAGTGGAGGGAAGGGTGGGACCGGGCACACGGGCTCCTCAGCCCTTGCTGTGTTGCAGCTGGTGCCCCCACTCTACAGATGAGAACACTGAGGCCCAGGCTCCGTGGTGACATAATAGATCAACCCCAAATCTCAACCCTGCTTTCTTCACTCCAGCAGGGTGGTTTTGGAGGCTGGGGCCAGGGTCAGGGCTGTAGCGGGTGGGAGTTCATGGAGCAAAGACACAGCCGCAGGACCAGGTCAGGAGCCAAGAGTCGGTGCCAGTGCTGGGGGAGGAGGGGGGCTGGAGGAACTGCGGACAGAGGCAGGGCCGTTGGTCCCCCAGTTGGGGCTGGCCTCCCAGGGCACGGCCAGGGCAGGGGCTCTTGGCTCAGGTCAGGTGGACCCTCCCTGGACCTTCCCACCAATGGTGGGACAACCGCCCTGGGCAGGGTGACCCTCGGGGGGAGAACCGCCCTGGGAGGGGAGCCTCTTCACAGAGTCCCCAGGATCCAAACTCTGTCACTGGGCAGGAGGATGCTTCCTGGAGCTTTGGAAGGAACAGGAGAAACACGGAGTCCTGGGGTCGCTGCCAAACCCAGAGTTCGCTCCCAGGCGAACGCCGCCGAGGGGAGAAGCGCACGGCATATGGAAAACCCAGTGTCTCCCATGCTGCCTGTCGCCGGGAGCGGCAGCCGCCCCGCCACAGCCTGCGTACCGTTTCTTCCCTGTTCCCTTCGGGGCCTTCCGGGGACATGACTGGGGTCCCTCCAGCCGTGGGCCCCTGGGTCGCCGCAGTCCCTGCCCCCTGGGAGTTACAGCACGTATGGAGAGACACAGAGACGGGAGGTGGGGGAGGACAAATGTGGTCGGCAGGGAAAGGCATGGACTCTGCTTGGAGAGCTGAAGGAGTGCTTCCTGGAGGAAGCGGCGGATGAAGTACACTGGAATTAGGCCAGAGTGGGAGGGGTGTTTCCGCCTGGGCGTGTATCTGAAATGCTGAAACACAATGAGATGGAGGTTCAGAGGTGTTAGGGGAATTTTGCCCGGAGTTGACATGGGAAGCTATAGGTGAGTGAGGCCAAGGTTTGAACCCAGGCGACCAGCCCGAGGCCTGGGTCTGTGTCCAGGCACATGGTGCCGCCTTGATTCCCAAAGAGACTCCCCGGGGTGACGGGGAGGCTGCCAGTGGAGGCGTGTCTTGCTCATGTTGGGGTGTGACCAGAGTAGAGGACCCTAGGCGGACTGAGGAAGGGGACTCCGTCTGTTCTCGGGGCGTGGACTGAGGGAGGAGAGTGGAGGGATGGGAGGGGGAGACAGTGGATGGGGCTCCAGACGCACACGCAGCGGGCCCGGGAGACCTTCAGACCCCTTCCCTGAGGTGCTCAGTGTGCCCGGGCACACGTGAGTGTGTAACCCAGGTGCGATTGTGCGTGTGCACGTGTCCACCAGCACGTTACGAACAGGCGGTGAGTGAGCGGGTGCGTGGAAGGCCAAGGTCCAGCAGACCAGCCCTGGTGGCACCCAGGTGTGTCCGAGGGCCCAGATGCTCCCCGGACAGCTGGCCGTGTGCCCGGTCGGGGTGGCAGCTCGTGCCCTGCCCCATGCTGACCAGCCACGCGTGGGCAGCTGACCCCGGTGGTTTGGTGGCGGTGCTGTGTTGCTGCAGAATCCGCAGGACGAGGAGGGCCGGGTGTCCCTGGCTGTCTGACCCTGGGGTCCCCTGGCCTGTCTGCTGAGCAGAGAGGGTGGGACAGGAACATTGGAGGAGGTAGGTGGGGGGGTTTGGGTTCCTCCCAAGGGCACCCCCAGAGTGGAGGTCAAGGCTGGGGACGGACCAAAGAGGAAAGGGAAGCAGGGGGCAAATGGGTGGGCGGAGGTGAGAGCCCAGCCCAGGCTTGGCGCCCCCTCCGCAAAGGCCCTGCCCGGCCGGCCCACTGCCTCCTGGTCAGCAGCCCCGGCTTGGCTCTGGAAGGTCGCCCCTCTGCACCCCCCACCCCCCGGCCCCCAGCCTGGGGGAGGGGATCTCCTCTGCACGGCTCCCGTGACAGCATCTCAGACCACACCAGAAACTGGCCTGGGGGGCTCCTGGGCCACCTGACCTCTGGGACTGACCTTTCCTGGCCCATTTGTCCTGGTCCATCCCACCAAACTGGTGGGTCTGGTCCTCCTTGAGCCCCTCTAGGAGGGCGTTGCACCCACCCCGGTGTCCTGGCACCACCTGCCGGCCTTCCGCACAGGGTGGCTGGTCCCCTGGAGCTCCGGGTCCACAGACCTCCCTCCAGCCCTGGCCGGTGGAGACCAGGGTACCAGGAGGACCGTTTACCAGCTAAGGTGGCGCCCCCGTGTGGCAAGAGCACAAACACAGTCTAGAGCGCCCTCTGCCCACTTCCCCCACTGACTTTATATGATCTCTTGATGGGTGAGTGTATGGGGTGGGGTGGGGGACACGGCTCACCTTAACTCCAGTTGTGTTTGTTTACTGAGACTTCTGTTCCATAATGCTGCAGCAAAGCCCTGCCAACTGACCTTCTATAAAAGGCAGCTCGTTTTGTGTGTGGTTTGGATCTATTTTAAAACCACATGCATGCTAAGTCTCTTCAATTGTGTCGACTCTTTGCGACCCCAGGGACTGTGGCCCGCCAGGCTCCTCTGTCCATGGGATTCTCCAGACAAGAATACTGGAGTGGGTTGCTATTTCCTTCTCCAGAGGATCTTCCCGACCCAGGGATCGAACCCACGTTCTAACGTCTACCTATAAAATCACAGCCCCCCAATTATTTATATTGAAGAAGTAAATTAATTTCCCAGGGGTTCCCCTTGCCCCATGTCTGGCTTTATCCACAGAACTGGGGTAGCAAGATGGACAGGGCAGGTCTGTGCCCTCAGAGGGCTCACGGCCCATCGGGGAATAGAAGTTCACAGATGTTCCATTTGCAAAGCCTTCGGGATGCTATTCCCCTTAACTCGCAGTCTAAGACAGTCACGTAGGTATTAGGAGCCCCATTTTATAGATGCAGGGCCTGAGGTTCAGGGTCGTGCAGTGAGGGAGGCCCTGGGGCTGTGATGAGAATGAAATGCGTGTGATGAGAATGGTTGTTTTCCAGTTGCCCAGTCACGTCTGACTCTTTGTGACTGCAGCATGCCAGGCCTCCCTGTCCCTCACCATCTCCCAAAGTTTGCCCAAGTTCAGGTCCGCTGCATCAGTGATGCCATGCAGCCATCTCATCCTCTGACACCCTCTTCTCCAGTGGTTAAGACTCCATATTTCCAATGCAGGGGATGTGGGTTCGATCCTTGGTTCAGGGACTAGGATCCTGTATGCCTCATGGAGCAGCCAAAAGATTTTTTTTTAGA
This sequence comes from Ovis aries, assembly GCF_016772045.2. Lineage (NCBI taxonomy): Eukaryota > Metazoa > Chordata > Mammalia > Artiodactyla > Bovidae > Ovis > Ovis aries. Next base: position 61,997,051 of record NC_056071.1, on the reverse strand, counting down.
AAAAGGAGATGGGTACAGAGATTCTCCATGCTGCTAAGTCACTTCAGTCATGTCTGACTCTGTGCGACCCCATAGACGGCAGCCCACCAGGCTCCCCCGTCCCTGGGATTCTCCAGGCAAGAACACTGGAGTGGGTTGCCATTTCCTTCTCCAGTGCAGGAAAGTGAAAAGTGAAAGTGAAGTTGCTCAGTTGTATCCAACTCTTAGCGACCCCATGGAGTGCAGCCTACCAGGCTCCTCTGTCCATGGGATTTTCCAGGCAAGAATATTGGAGTGGGGTGCCATTGCCTTCTCGCATCTAACTCTTCTGACCTCTGGGGGGCGCTCTCCTGGCCGTGCGCTGTATCCTGGTCACAAGGCAGCGGGCGCTGTAGCTGGTTCTGGGCACCTGTGTACAGGAGTCACTGGCCACAACGTCTATTCCTCTGGAGCCGTGGCTTCAGCGCAGGACAGGGCCTGCAGGGACGTGTGCCCCTAGAAGGTGACGGAACCCAGCGGGGAAGGAGGTGAGGGGCAGGCAGAGGGCGCACAGTCTTTGTTTTCTTTCCAGCTTTTGTTGCAGTTGTCCAGCTCAGTCGTGGCCGACCCTCTGCGACCCCCTGGATGGCAGCACGCTTGGCTTCCCTGTCCCTCACCCTCTCCTGGAGTTTGCTCAGACTCAGGTCCATTGAATCAGTGATGCCATCCAACCAGCTTCACTGGTTGGGATCATTTCCGCTTAGGTGTTTCAAACTCTGTTCAATAAGCCCAGGAACCTGGCCCGATGTGTCTGGTTTATAGACCAGTTCTAGGTGGGCTGGGCCCAAACACAAAATGTCTCAGCTTTCTTGCACTCTCTGGTCCCGTCTAGACGGTGTCACCTCACCCTTGCCCTCTTTTAACCTCTTGGATCCTTGTCAAAAGCTAGGGCAGCTGAGAACCGCAGTCTCACATCCAGGGCAGGGCTCCCCTCCCCTCTGACTGGACACCTGGTGTCCCCTGGGCGGCCGGCCCCATCGGGTTGCTGACTCTCCAGCCAGCACCCACTCTCTCCCAGGCGGTCGTCTCAGGTGAGAAGGCAGCCAGGAGCCCAGACTCCATCACTGGCCTTTGGGAGACTCACACATGCCCCTTCCCTCACCCCCTCACCTCCTCCCCTTCCTCTCCACCACTGTCTGTCCTTCTCGACTCCCTGGAGAGGCCTGCTGGGGCAGGGCGGCTCACCTACTGCCCCCAGAGGTGCCTGGCCGGCAGAGAAGCTCTGGCAGGAAGCTGGGGGAGGGCGGCGGTCACTTCCTGTGGTTGCCTAGGGGTGATGGTCAAGGGCAACCCCCCCCCCCCGCCCCCGCCTCCGGTGCCAGCCGCACAGCCTCCCTGAGAGTGGGCTTTGGTCCTCATCCAGCAAGGCCACGCAGGCGGCGGCATCCCATGCAGGAAGGGAAAGTAACGCTGGGACGTTTCACAGAGGTGTGAGCCGGAATAAAGGAGCCAGGAGGACGCTGCTGTACCCGGGAGCAGCAGCTGGGGGAAGCCGGGAGCCCAGTGGAGGGGAGGTGCCTGACAGAGGGACAGTCATCCCAGTCGCTTGAGGACAAAGCTAAAAAAGGCAAGAAAGACCTAGCCTCCACCTCTGTCTGCCCTCCCATCCCCAACTGGGGTTTCCCATTGGCTGGGCCCTGCAGGAAATGAGGGCATAGGGCAGACAGAGAGGGGCGGGGACTGGATTGTGGATGAGCCGGTGGAGGATGCTCACTGTCGGTTACCTAGGCTCCGGGTGGCTCTGGGCCCTGACCGCCAAGCCTGGGCCCCAGGGGAAGTCCCCCGCTCCATCCTCCATCCCCACTCCATTTCCTTTGCCGACAAAGGTCTGTATAGCCACAGCTACGGTTTTTCCAGTGGTCATGTATGGATGTGAGAGTTGGACCATAAAGAAGTCTGAGTGCTGAAGAACTGATGCTTTTGAACTGTGATGCTGGAGAAGACTCTTGAGAGTACCTTGGACTGCAAGGAGATCCAACCAGTCCATCCTAAAGGAAATGAACGCTAAATTTTCACTGGAAGGACTGATGTTGAAGCTGAAGCTCCAGAACTTTGGCCACCTGAAGCGAAGAGCTGACTCACTGGAAAAGACCCTGATGCTGGGAAAGATTGAGGGCATAAGGGGAAGGGGGTGGCAGAGGATGAGATGGTTGGATGGCATTACCAACTTGATGGACATAGGTTTGAGCAAGCTCCAGGAGATGGTGAAGGACAGGGAAGCCAGGCATGATGCAGTTCTTGGGGTTGCAAAGAGTCAGACACAACTTAGCGACGGAACGATAACAATAATATCCATGACATTCCTGGTATTTCAGCAAGACCCTAGGAAGAGAGGGCTCCATGCCCGCCCGCCTCTGAGGCATCTGTGAGGACCCTGCCATGCTGGGAGTGGCCGGTGGGAGGCCAAGCCTCGGCCCCACTGCATATGCAGAGATGATGAATTCCAGGGTGCTGCAGGGGCTGGGGAAGGTGCAGGTCAGTGCAGCCCCTGAGCCTGGAACCTGCACAGCACGTTCTCCTGGGCTCCAGACAGAAGGCACATCTCGCAGGCCTGTTGTGTGAGTTAGGAGTATAACAGCACTCACCATTTATCGTGTGCTTATGCCGTCCTACGGACCGTTTTGGAGGCAGCTAAGCTGTTCACAAAAATGCACAAAGAAAGCATCTCTCACACAACAGGGGTCAGTTTTTCCAGTGTGATCCTTGCCATTCAGGGACATTTTACACTACAAATGCTGACCCCCAATGGCCGACACCCTCTAAAGGGAAGGAGCCCCTGGCCCCACCCGGGCTATCACCTGAGGGCATGTTGGGGGGCAGGGGTGGGTAGCTGCCCTGACTTATGTTGAAAGTGAAAGTGTTAGTCACTAAATCGTGTCCAACTCTTTGCAACCCCATAGACTGTAGCCCACCAGGCTCCTCTGTCCATGGGATTCTCCAGGTGAGAATACTGGAGTGGATAGCCATTTCCTCTCTAGAGGATCTTCCCGACCCAGGGATCAAACCCATGTCTCCTGCACTGGAGGCAGATTCTACCATCTGAGCCACCAGGGTAGCTCTGACCTGTAACGCACCTCCTTGCAACGGAAGCCTCAAGGGCCTTGTTGCTCAGCAGCCATGGGCCCTGCGCCTCCCACAGTGGGGCTGCCTGGCTGGGCCAGGGTCTCCCAGCCCATGGGCGGAGCCCAGCAGAGCCCCTCCGTCCTGGGCTCCCTTCTGCCCAATGGCTCGCTTCCTACAGTGTGGCCAGCACAACTGTCGTTTCTGAGGCCAGTGGTGGCCTCTGGGTGATCATTTACAGATCCGGAGGGGGAGATAAGGCTGGCACGGGTGCCAGCATGTGTGTCCTTTATGGGTCATAAAGAGATGGCACCGCCGGGGGCCGCACTCCTGTGCCAGCGCCCCCCCGTCCCCGCCCTGGTCTCTCTCTGCCTGTATTTTATTGTCCACTCTTATCTTGCTCCCTCCCCAGGCCCCACCCTGCTGCAGATCGCGAGACCATCGCCTTCTTCAAACCGCTGCTGGTTTTTCCTGACCTTCTGCCCCACGCACAGAAGGTAACTTTATTAGCAGGGCTGGTGAGGGCTTGGCTGGGGCCCCAACCTGGGATGGTCAGAGAAGGGTGGTGGGGGGTGGGGGGGCGGGTGGTGGCGCAGATTCTGCCAGCACAGCAAGGACCCAGAGCTGACCAGCTTGTGGAGAAAGGAATTAAGGATTTGAATCCAGACTGATAGCATCTTGCCTTCCTCCAGTGTATTTTGCCCTCTCCTCAATCCACAGGCCTTCCCTGGTGGCTCAGACAGTGAAGAATCTGCCTGCAATGCGGGAGACCTGGTTTCGATCCCTGGGTCGGGAAGATCCCTTGGAGAAGGAAATGGCAACCCACTCCAGTATTCTTGCCTAGAGAATCCCATGGACAGAGGAGGCTTGTGGGGTCCAGTCCATGGGGTCGCAAAGAGTCAGACATGACTGAGCGACTAACAGTCCCTGCTCCTCAGAGGCAAGAACTGGGGGGAGTGGATTCCATTGCTTTCTCTTTGTCTGACCTTTCCCTGCATAGTGACGACAGCTCTGATCAGAGAGCAAGGCCACTGATAGGGACAGCTGCCCCGTGTCACCAGGGGCCACTAGGGACCCCTAGATTTCTGTCTTTGCACCTGGATATAGACTCAGGCCCTGGCTCTGTGTCCAAAGCTTTTCATGATAGTGATGAGAAGAGTTGCCCCATGGGTGCAGGCAGCCCCTCCTCAGTCTGAGAGGAAATAAGAGGACATGGAATTGAACGATGAGGGCTTCAGGCAGAACTCACTCCTTCTTTCTGCAGGGACTGAGCCTCAGTGTCTTCATCTGTGAAATGGAGCCAAGATTCCTACCTCACGGCCATCACGTGTGCTTTCGAGTGGAAAGAGGTCAGCCTCGGAATCACGGGGACTTGGTCCAGGTCTCAGTGTTGCCACTGGGCAAGTCTACCTCTCTGGGCTCCGGTTTCCTGTTTGCAGAGCGGGGAGAGTGGAGGCCACTTCTTCAGAGTTGTGAGAATTGGAGTCAGTTCCGTCCTTGGCGGCGGCACGTGCTCTGCAAATGGCAGCAGATGGTGCCGGTGCCGAAAGGAGACGTCAGTGTCCCTGTTTTTCAGGCGAGGAAACAGAGGCTCCAAGAGGAGGTTCAAGTGAATGGTGGGGCTGGGTCGGCCCCAGCCTGTCTGATGCACGCACATCCCACTGTCTGCTGAGCCTCTTTCCCTCCTTGATTGACCCGGAAGCAGTGTTTGCTCCTGGAGGGGCCCAGCCGTCCTCACACGTCAGCCAGAGCCTGGGGGTGACCGTGGCTAATGTGGCACTTGCTGTCTTTCTCTGGACCTGCAGTGACAAGCGAACAACTGTTACCAGGGGCCCTGCTTCCCAGCACCAGCAAGGGAGAGATGTTGATGGCATCCGGGTGGCTGCGGGGGGTGGGGGGGGGGTGCCTGGGGCATTTGTCCCCCAGCATCCAGACTGGCCAGGGTTGGGGGGTGAGCTGGTTGAGGGGTGAGCTGGCTCCCTGCAGCCCCGGATCATCTGAATCACTCCTCTGGTGCCCAGCCCATGTTTGTTTTGTCTTTCTGGGTTTCAGCCCTTTGGCCAGTGGGAGGTTAAAGATTACTGAGGCAGCTGACAATAAAAGTGCCCGGCACACTGGCCTTTGACCATCCATTAGAAGGCAGTGGGATCACATTCTATACAACCGTCAACGGCAAAAGTGGTGAGGGTGTGGGCAGGGGGCACACCCTCCATGTATTAATATTAAGAGGACAGTCACTCTTGCCTGGGCAGCTGGGCCAAGTTTCTCTTTTATCTGGAGCCAGGGCCACAATGTGGCATTGTTCTCTGTCTCAAAGGCCACTGTGCGGCCCCAGAGTGGACCCAGATGGACCCCACCTGGCAGAGTAAACACCTCCCCCCAGAGGTGGCTGATGGCAAATAGGGAGAGCAGTTGTCTTCTTTTCCTGGCAGGGATACTTCCTTCCAGGTGAGTTGGGTATCAGAGACCTCGTGATGTTGGTAACCAGCCCCCATCCTGGGCCTTAGTTTCCTCATCTAGACCGTGGCTACTTACACTCCACGCCCCAGGCAAGGTTCCTGATCTTTTCTGTGCTATGGAGCTGGGGAAGCAGAAGGTCTTAGTGCATAATATAAATCTGGAAGATTACAAAGGGAACTGATTATACTGAAATACAGCTATCAAGATATTTGAAAGCAACTGTGAGATACAGAAAGACACGTGCTTCTTTATGAATGCATGTCGGTTACAAGACCCAGCCAAGACTAGATCTACCAACTATTGTCATTTCTCAGTAGTGATGAGTGAAGGTTATATTTCGAGATATCTATAACTGCAAAGTCACAGGAACCATCTGTACCTCTGTGGGTTTTTTTTTTTTTTTTTGCCTATACTTCTTTTCTTTAAAAAGTTTTATTTTGAAATAATGACTTAGAAGACATTGCAAAAATAGAAGAGTGGTCTCGTTTACTCATCACTGAGCTCCTTCCAATGGACAAATGTGATCATAATTCTGTCCATTATGAAAACCAGGAAATTGGGTGGCACAGGGCGGCGAACTAAAGTGCAGATCCTCACTGGGATCGTGCCACTTTTGGCCTGCGCTGGTCTTTTGGGCTTGTTTGTGGTTGTGATTCTATGACGTTTTATCACACGTGTAGATTCGCATGGCCACCATCACAGCCTAGACCTTCTCTTGTGGCAAAGGAGTGCCCCGTGCTTCCCCTTCATAGTCCTGCCTCCCACCCCCCGCTGCTTTCCGCAACCACCCCCATCCTAACCAATTTCCTGTTCATCTTGTAAATACGAGTTCAGTCACTCAGTCATGTCTGACTCTTTGAGACCCCATGGACTGCAGCATGCCAGCCCTCCTTATCCATCACCAACTCCCAGAGCTTACTCAAACTCATGTCCATTGAGTCGGTGATGCCATCCAACCATCTCATCCTCTGTCGTCCCCTTCTCCTCCTGCCCTCAATCTTTCCCAGCATCAGGGAAAGATGAGTCAGCTTTTCCCATGAGTCAGCTCTTCGCATCAGGTGGCCAAAGTATTGGAGTTTCAGCTTCAACATCAGTCCTTCCAGTGAGCACCCAGAACTGATCTCCTTTAGGATGGACTGGTTGGATCTCCTTGCAGTCCTCAAGAGTCTTCTCCAACACCACAGTTCAAAAGCATCAGTTCTTAGGTACTCAGCCTTCTTCACAGTCCAGCTCTCACATCCGTACATGACCACTGGAAAACCATAACCTTGACTAGATGGACCTTTGTTGGCAAAGTAATGTCTCTGCTTTTGAATATGCTAAGTTGGTCATAACTTTCCTTCCAAGGAGTAAGCGTCCTTTAATTTCATGGCTGCAATCACCATCTGCAGTGATTTTGGAGCCCCCCCAAATAAAGTCAGCCACTGTGTCCACTATTGCCCTGTCCACTTGCCATGCGGTAGTGGTTAGCCTGCACCAGCCACTTGCAAAACACACCCCCACGCTCTACAGAGGTGGACACTGAGCCTCAGAGAGGGTGGGCGATGACCTGAGGGTTACTCAGCAGTAAATATCCAAATGGGTGCCGCCTGCATCCATGTCTTCCCCCTTCATCTTCAGCCACAGACCTCACAGTCTCCAGCAGAAATGCCCTGGATGTGAGCTGGGAAACCTGGGCTCAGTGTCCAGCTCCATCTCCAGGTAGCTGCGTCATTTGGGGCCCGTTCTGAACCTCTCTGAGCCTCGGTGTTTTCACTTGGAAGGGGAAGGTGTGATAAGCTCACCTTGCTGGTATTTGCTGGGTGAACTTGGAGAGGAGGGGATTGCACCTTGGTGGAACCACGGGCATCTCCTCAGGGTGAGCTGACCCCACCCAGGTTTCTGAGTGTGTGTGTGTGTAGGTGTGTGTGTAGGTGTGTTGTGTGTGGGGGGGATTCAGAGTCAGAGTAGCTTGGAAAATCTCAGCAGTTCCTTGTGCACACTCCCAATACATATAGCACACACATGCACACAGGTGATGCTTGGTGTCCAGATTGTCCTTACTTTCCCATCATCTCATGCGTCCCCTGATGACCAGCACACCTGGCCCGAGGTCCTGACAGATACAGGCTTCTGTAAGAAGAGCAGGTGGAGATGCTATCTGGAAAAATTCTGTGCTACCAGTTGCCTGAGGCAATTTGTGGAAAACTGCCTGCGTTTAGTCTACAAATGGTTGAATAAATAAATGATCGAGTGAATGAATAATCTCAGGGTAGCGCGCCCTGCAGAGTGTTCTAAATTAGCTGAAATCCTTTTGATTGCAAATGAGAGAATTCCAACTCATGTTGGGTCGAGGTGTAAAAGAGCTCTGGTGCTAAAACGCCTTCCAGGACAGGGTGCTGATGACCTGGGAATGCCTGGAGATAGGGGCTTGGTCAGCATTGCTGGCTGGCTCCCTCCCTCCATCTTTTAATCATCTCAGCTTCTCTCTGCACGCTGCTTCCACATATGTGCAGAACAGACGGGGAGGAATATATGGCCCCAGATAGTTCTAGGATCACACGCTGTCAGCTAGTGACTTGAGAGCAAAGATGACTCTTCTCTGTTGGGTCTATCCAGAAGACATTTTGGGGGAGGGCCTGACTGGCCTCGCATCCTATGGCCATGTCTGGACCAATCATGGTGACCAGCAGGCTCAGCCTGGACTGTGGGCTCATCCCATCAGCTAGGGGATAGGATCTGCTCCCCAAACACCCAATTGAGGAGCTGGGCTGGACTTAAAAAGACAGGAGCAAGATGAAGCTTGTCAGGAAGGTGGCTGGATGTCCAGGGAATTGCCTTAGAATGTCAGAGAAGCTCTTCAAGGACAAGAAGGGAATTCAGGAACTGCCAGTACACTGTCAACGACAGCACTGATCACTTGGAACATTTGAATGCTTTCTTGGAAATGTTTATTGAAGCTATTTAATTTTCCATCCACATTTGTAGCTCCAAACAAATCCAGACTTAACTAGCAAAGGCCTATAATGCGGCCACAATTTAAAGAGACCAGGCCAACAGTCTTCATTCATTCATTCACTTATCCATTCTTTCTTCAAACGTTTGTTGAATGCCTGCAGCCTCCTGTTGGACATAAACTGATGAGTGAAACAGATAATGTCCTCAGTTTCCCTGATGATGTGACTCATAAACCTGTGTGGACTCCCGATGCCTGAGGGGAGAGTGAGACCTGGAGAGCCTGGCCATCGAGGCTTCAGCCATCCGGCTCAGCCTTGCTTTCTGACCTCAGTCCTCACTGCCCTCATGGGCAAGTTGCTTTGCAGGCCTCTGTGCTTTCGTCTGGCTTTTGCAATGGCTAAGCGGGGAAAGAATCTGCTTGCAATGCAGGAGACGCAGGAGATGCTGGGTCTATCCCTGGTTGGAAAGATCCCCTGGAGGAAGAAATGGCCCCCACTTCAGTATTCTTGCCTGAAAAATCCCATGGACGGAGGAGCCTGGTGTGTTATAGTCCAAAGGACTGCAAAGAGTCAAACAGGACTTGAGTGACCAAGACACGTGTTTGCGCTTTTGGCCACAGTTCCAGTTTGGAATGCTCTTCCTTAGTCTCTCCCCAGCTCCCTCTCAAGCCCCCTCAAGGTCGGCTCCTACACTGCCTCGTCTCTGAAGCCTGGGTCCCTGTCTTTACCTGCAGGGAGTGGAGTGTCATGGCACTAAGCTGCTGAGGCTTGAGTGCATGGAATGACGGCCTTCCCTTGGAGCCGGATCCACTTGGAACCCTGGACTGTGTGTCTCCATGGGTACCCTCATGGCTTTCGGAGGTGTTTGACTCTGGTTTCTCACAACGGATTCGCTGGTTTACTAATTATCTTAAAAACTGTTAGCTCATTTGGTCTTCCCAATGACCCCAGGGGGCATGGGTAGTAGCCTTTTTAAAGATAGGAACACTGAGGCCCAGGAACTTCGATTTCAGGTAACACTGTGGACCAAATGGACACTTCTCTTACTGGAAACAGCTACAAATCTTGGATTGAAGAAAGATCTTAAATGCATCCTTGAGATGGTGAGAAAAGAAGTTCTATCAGGGCAGGTTGTGAGTGAAGCTGGAGTGAAGATGGAAACTCAGGAAGGTCAGCAGAAGGCTGAAGCTTGTTTTTGTCTTGGGGACATGTGTTAAGCCAGGTGAAATTGAGAACCGATTTTATATGTCCTGAGAACAGGGAGTAAGAGGACATAGTTCAGGACCTGCTCGAGATGAGAAGTGTGTTCTGAAGTTAGGCACCCAGGAGCGCACACCCTCTTGTAAGAAAGGACTTGAAATCAGGGCTCCCCTCCTGAGGCTGAGAGGGACGGTATCTGTCTTGGATTGTGGGGCTGGATAAGAGGGAAAATGAAGCTTCCTCTGAGACTCTGCAGACAAGGAGGGTTTGTAGCCTGAATTCACACAGTCTGGGAGCCCAGAGAATTTCAAGCTGAGACTTTAAAGTGGCCCCAGACTGGTAGTGATTCCAGGGAGCTGACAGAACAGGACACACACACTCTCCAGAGGAGACTGTGTTCATCCGAGGCTTTTAAACACTTTCCATCTCTCCATGGAAAATGAGCAACTGCAATGTAAAAATCACTAGACAGACAAGAAAATGAGAGGGGGAGGGAGAAAGCAAAACCAGGTACTGCATAATCAATCTTTCAGCAACTTCAGATGCCAATATTATATAAAAAATGCACAAAATTGTGTTTAATATATTTAAGAAATAAGAGGAAGTTTGAAATGAGTGGGAAGAAAGTAGGTTAGAAAATGAACTCCTAGAAATGTAAATAATATATAAGAATTGGAGTTGAAAACTCAGTGGACAGATTAAATAACAGTTCAGAAAAAGTTTAAGAAAGAACTGGTGTCTGAAAAAGAACACACACACACGTAGACACAAAAACACACACATGTGTTTTAGGTGTACAGCAAAGTGAATCAGTTATACATAACTGCATGTACCTGAAACATTGTAAACCGACTACTGTGTACTTCAATAAAAAAGAATTAGTGAATTTGAAGATAAAAATAATTAGCTCAGAGACAAAGATACAGAAAATGTGAACGAGTGTGTAAGAGACCTAAAAGATAAAGAAAGAAGCCAAATGTAGTCTAATCACAGCTGCAAAAAGAGAGAAAAGAAGGGGAGTTTCCTGGCGGTCCAGTGGCTGAGATCCCATGCTTCCAATTCAGGGGGCCTGAGTTCGATCCCTGGTTCGAACCCTGGTCAGGGAACTAGATCTCATGTGCAGCAGCTAAGAGTTTGCATGACTCAACAAAGGTCAAAGATTCTGTATGCCACAGCTAAGACCTGGCACAGCAAAATAAATAAGCAAATATTTTTTAAAACAGAAAGAAGAGAAGAAAAGGAAAGAAGAGAGAGGGGGAGATGAAAGTACACAGGGTCGGGGGGTGGTGGTGGAATGGGGCAAAGCCAGTAGTATGAAGGGATAGCAGCTGAGAACTTTCCAGAATTGAGGAAAGAACAATTCCCAGAAGCAAACTGAAATAAAACATAACACGATGAACTGCAGGGCACCAAAAACAAGGAAAAGATTCTAGAAGATTTTCTAAGAAAAGATAGATAATACATAAAAGGCTTCCCTGGTGGCTCAGTGGTAAAGAATCTGCCTGCAAGGTGGGAGACATGGGTTGGGAAGACCTCCTGGAGAAGGGAATGGCTACCCACTCCAATATTCTTGCCTGGAGAAGTCCATGGACAGAGCAGCCTGGTGAGCTACAGTCCATGAGGTCACAAAGATTCAGACATGACTGAGTGGCTAACACGCGCGCACACACACACACACACACACACACACACACACACACAGAGGAGATAGAGGCTGGCAGCTGACTTCTCAGTGGAGACAATAGAAGTCAGAAGACAGTGGGATGGTATCTTAAATGTGCAGAGGAAAAAAATCAACCTGCGATTCTATACTTAGCAAAAATATCATTTAGTAATTGGGATTAAATACAGTTTTTATTTATGGTAAACAAAACCAGAAAATTTGCCATCAATAGACCTGTACTAAAAGAACCCTGAAGGATATATATACGTCAAACAGATGGAAAATGATTCCATGAAGGGTATGCACTGCATGAAGGAAGGATGATCCAAGAAACTGGTAAAATGTGGGTTAAAAGTTGTGTTTTAAAAAAATGTATTTATTTTTTCGCTGTGCTAGGTCTTTGTTGCTGCACAGGATTTTTTTTTTTTTCCTAGTTGTGGCAAGCAGGGCAACCCTCTAGCTGCAGCCCGTGGACTTCTGCTTGGTAGCTTTCCTTGCGGTGGAGCATGGGCTCAAGGCCATGCAGGCCTCCTTAGTTGCAGCTCATGGGCTCCCAGGCTCTGGAGCACAAGTGCAATCGTTGTGGCACACAGCCTTGGTTGCTCCATGGCACGTGGGGTCGTCCCAGATCAGGGACTGAACTCATGTCTCCTGCATTGGCAGGCGGATTCTTTACCTTGGAGCTACCAGGGAAGCCCCCCTCCCCACCACCCCAAATTGTTTTATATGGAAAATATCAAACAAAGTCTGAGAGTATCTGGTATGAGATGCTCATAAATGGTAGTAGTGATGATGTTATTGACGATGATGATGATATCACAATTGCAGGATGGTTACATAGACAGAGTGAAGGATTAATATCAGAAGAATGTAGGTTTGATCATTATATTCCTCAAATGGTAAAAAATTTGCCTGCAATTTGAGAGACCTGAGTTCAATCCCTGGGTTGGGAAGATCCCCTGGAGAAGGGAATGGCTAGCCACTCCAGTATTCTTGCCTGGAGAATTCCATGGACATAGGAGTCTGGCAGGGCACAGTCCATGTGGTTGCAAAGAGTTGGGCATGTCTGAACAACTAATGCTTTCACATTAGCTGGATGAGTTGAAGAAAGTAAGTTTGAGAAAAACCCTCTAGTTTTGTAATATATTAGCTAACAATAAAAATAGTGCTCCTGGAGTTTCTGCAGTGCACTCATCTCACATGCTAGTAAAGTAATTCTCAGAATTCTCCAAGCCAGGCTTCAGCAATATGTGAACCATGAACTTCCAGATGTTCAAGCTGGTGTTAGAAAAGGCAGAGGAACCAGAGATCAAATTGCCAGCATCTGCTGGATCATGGAAAAAGCAAAAGAGTTCCAGAAAAACATCTCTTTCTGCTTTATTGACTATGCCAAAGCCTTTGACTGTGTGGATCACAAGAAACTGTGGAAAATTCTGAAAGAGATGGAAATACCAGACCACCTGACCTGCCTCTTGAGAAACCTATATGCAGGTCAGGAAGCAACAGTTAGAATTGGACGTGGAACAACAGACTGGTTCCAAATAGGAAAAGGAGTACGTCAAGGCTGTATATTGTCACCCTCTTTATGTAACTTCTATGCAGAGTACATCATGAGAAATGCTGGGCTGGATGAAGCACATGCTGGAATCAAGATTGCCGGGAGAAATATCAATAACCTCAGATATGCAGATGACACCACCCTTATGGCAGAGAGTGAAGAGGAACTAAAAAGCCTCTTGACAAAAGTGAAAGAGGAGAGTGAAAAAGTTGGCTTAAAGCTCTACATTCAGAAAACTAAGATCATGGCATCTGATCCCATCACTTCATGGGAAATAGATGGGGAACCAGTGGAAACGGTGTCAGACTTTATTTTTGGGGGTTCCAAAATCACTGCAGATGGTGACTGCAGCCATGAAATTAAAAGACACTTACTCCTTGGAAGAAAAGTTATGACCAACCTAGATAGCATATTGAAAAGCAGAGACATTACTTTGCCAACAAAGGTCCATCTAGTCAAGGCTATGTTTTTTCCTGTGGTCATGTATGGATGTGAGAGTTGGACTGTGAAGAAAGCTGAGCGCCAAAGAATCAATGCTTTTGAACTGTGATGTTGGAGAAGACTCTTGAGAGTCCCTTGGACTGCAAGGAGATCCAATCAGTCCATTCTAAAGGAGATCAGCCCTGGGTGTTCTTTGGAAGGACTGATGCTAAAGCTGAAACTCCAATACTTTGGCCACCTGATGCGAAGAGTTGACTCATTGGAAAAGACTGTGATGCTAGGAGGGATTGGAGCAGGAGGAGAAGGGGACAACCGAGGATGAGATGGCTGGATGGCATCACCGACTCTATGGATGTGAGTTTGAGTGAACTCCGGGAGTTGGTGATGGACAGGGAGCCCTGGCGTGCTGCGATTCATGGGGTTGCAAAGAGTAGGACATGACTGAGCGTCTGAACTGAACTGAGAGTTTCTGGGTAATAAACTAGATAATGCGTATAAAATACTAATCACAGGGCTTGGCACATGCCTGAAATTTTGAACTCAGTCTGAATCTCAGCTTCTCAAAGGATGGAAATTGATATGTGGTTTAAGAAGACGAATGGGGATCAATCACTTGTGAATGTTAATAACGAAGCTACCATGAATTGAGCATCTACTATATACTAGGCACTATGCCATGAGTTTTGTATATATTTTCTTTTTGAGTCTTTATAGTATCCTTGTGGTCAGTAGCCTACTTAGTGTAGTTAACACCCGAAGTCAACGATTTTTAACACTTCGTCAACATAATAAAATGTTTAGTTACGATCACATAATAATCAGTGATAATTGTTTTCTTGGTTGCTATTTGGTTCTTAAAAACTAACAACCGTAAAAAAAAACTATCAATGTCAAGTACACTTTAAAAAATAATTTGTTTATTTATTTCGTTTTGGCTGTGCTGGATGCTGGCTGTTGTGCGGACTTTTCTCTAGTTGAGGTGAGGGGGCGGCTCCCTAGGTGTGGCCCATGGGCTTCTCATTGCGGCGGTTTCTCCTGTTGCAGAGCGCAAGCTCTATTGTGCACCGGCTTCAGTGGTTGTGGTCCCTGAGCTCTAGAGCACAGGCTCAGTAGTTGCGATGCAAGGGCTTAGTTGCCTCATGGCATGCGGGATCTTCCCAGTCCAGGGATCAAGCCTGTATCTCCTTCATCAGAAGCGGATTCTTCACCATTGAGCCACCAGGGAAGCCCAATGTTAAGCACATTTAAATTCAGTAAAACCTTTTATCCATGAGCTAAAATATGCTCCTGTCCAAGACACCATATCTCTCAGTTTGCAAGCTTGAATAATTCCCACCATTATGAACTTACTTTCCAAATGAACACATGGAACTGAGTTTATGTGTCTTGGGTACAAACCATTTAACTGGAAATTCTTTGCCTTAACTTCCTTGTAGGATACAATATTTAATAAAGGGTACATTATAAAATGTGCTAATTTTTTAACTTGCCTACATATTATTAAAACTCAAATGTGATAGTAACAATTATTTAGAACTTAGATCAACAAAAGATTTCCCCCCTGCAGGAAGAGTATTTTATTACTAGCATTATTTAGAATGGCCAATGCATGGCGTTAATAAAAAGCAGAGTAATGCTTACTTAGTTTTATTATTGTTTTCAAATTATGTACAGACAATTGTCTACACACAGAGCGGACTATTCTCATGGGGCCACACTTGGTACTAGGATATGCCACTGACTTAGTATTTCCTTTGAATATTTTCATCTCAGTTGGGACTCTCAGTTTTGAATTTCAAATTTATTCCATCTTCATGCTTCATTCAAAACTTTCAGTTTAATATCTATCTTTCTATACCTGTCTACCCATCTAAAATGTATGTGAATGTGTATATACTTACGTGCATAATAAATAGCCCATTCTAAAATGTACTATCATGCTATATGATTTTTTTTTTTGGTTATTTTCCCTTAAGGTGTCTTGAGGAGATTTTCAAATTAGTACATGTAGGAAAAGCTACCTCATTAAAAAATGGTTACTTGGCATTTTATAGAGTGGAGGCACCATCATTTTTAAAGTAACTTTAAAAATTGAGATGTAACATACATAGAAAAATATACACAGACCACAATTGTATGAATTAATGAATTCCTTAAAAGCCAACCTCTTTGTGTAACCACCACATATGTCAAGCAATAGAAAATTATCCACACTCCAGCAGCCATTGTTTTCCTTCGCATGTGCCCTCTATCCTGGCTTCTATCACTGTGGCTTAATTGCTTGTTTATTTTTGCACTTTATGGAAACAGACTCATATAGTATGTAAAAATTTATATCTGGTTTCACGAGATTCATCCTTTTGTTGCATACGGCAATGGTTCCTCCATCTATATTTGCTCATTGATCTGTAGTTTCTGTTGTATGACCATACTAAGATTTACTTATCCATTCTAGCACTGATAGACATTTGGGTTGTTTATCAGGGGGAAAGCGTTTAGTCTTTTACCATGATGTATGTTATTGTTGTTTAGTTGCTAAGTCATGTCTGATTCTTCTGTGACTGTTGCCCGCAGATTATTTACCACTGAGCCACCAGGAAAGTCCAAGTATGGTGTTAGCTATAGTTTTTTCCTTTGTAGGTACCCTTTTACAGGATGAGGCAATTTCCTTCTGTTTGCTGAGTTTTCAATCAAGAATGAGTGCTGAAATTTTTCAAATGCTTTCTCTGCATTTATTTAGATAATTATGTCAGTTTTCTTCTTTATTCTATTAATATGATAACTTACATTGATTGATTTTCAAATCTTAAACTGTTTTATTTCTAGAATAAACTCTAATTGGTTGTGATGTATTACCATTTTTATATATTGCTAGAATTGATTGCTAATATTTATCAAGGGTTTTGCGTATTTTTATAAGGGATTTGGTTTATAACTTCCTTTTCTTTTTTAACAATTTAGTTAGCTCCTTTATTTTTGGTGATGCTGGGTCTTCACTGCTGCGAGGAGGCTTTCTCTAGGAAAGGAGAGGGGGCTACGCTCTAGCTGCAGGGTACCGGCTTCTCCTGGCGGTGGTTTCTCTTGTTGCAGAACATTTGCTCCAGGGCAAGAGGGCTTCAAATGTCATAGCATGTGGACTCCGAAGTTGTGACTCCTGGGCTCTAAGCACAGGCTCAACAGTCGGGGTGCACGGGCTTGGTTGCTCCTTCCCTGAGCAGGGATCGAATCCAGGCCTCCTGCCTTGGCGGGTGGATCTTTGCCGCTGACCCTCCAGCGGCGGCTTTCCTTTCTTTAGTGCTGTCAGTTTTTGTTTTGTGTTTTGAAGCCCCGATGTTAAATGCACACATGTTTATAATTTTTACATCTCTCTGCTTATTGATTCTTTTATCATTATGAATTTCACTTCAGTACTACTTTTCGTAAAGTCTATTTTGTGTAATGTTAATAGAGCCACTCCACCTTTCCGTCTAGTCAAGCCTATGGTTTTTCCGGTGGTCATGTTTGGATGTGAGAGTTGGACTGTGAAGAAAGCTGAATGCCAAAAAATTGATGCTTTTGAACTGTGGTGTTGGAGAAGACTCTTGAGAGTCCCTTGGACTGCAAGGAGATCCAACCAGTCCATTCTGAAGGAGATCAGCCCTGAGATTTCTTTGGAAGGAATGATGCTAAAGCTGAAACTCCAGTACTTTGGCCACCTCATGCGAAGAGTTGACTCATTGGAAAAGACTCTGATGCTGGGAGGGATTGGAGGCAGGAGGAGAAGGGGACGACCGAGGATGAGATGGCTGGACGGCATCACTGACTCGATGGATACGAGTCTGAGTGAACTCCGGGAGTTGGTGATGGACAGGGAGGCCTGGCGTGCTGCAATTCATGGGGTCGCAAGGAGTCGGACACGACTGAGCGACTGAACTGAACTGAACCTTTCTTATGCTCACTGTATGCATGGTAACTTTTACGCCATGACTTTACTTTCAAACCATCTTTGCACTCAAAGTGCATCTATTGCAGACAGCATTTAGCTGGATTTTGCATTTTCATCGAGTCTGACAGTCTTTGCCTTTTGATTTTAGTGTGTGACCCATTTCTTACAAAGCTAGTTGCTAACTTGGTGGGGGATAGATCCGCGATGCTGGTGTTTGTTTTCTGTGTATCTCTTCTTTGTTGTTGTTCTGTTTCTCTTTTGCTGTGTTAACAACATTTTCTGATGTTTTATTTAAATTCTTCTTTATAGCTATATATATCAACATTGTTTTTAATGGGTGTCCTAGAGATTATACTAGGCATCTTTATCTGCTTAGGATTTGTATTTCTATACAAATTTCAGGTAAAGTGGAAGAACCTTGAGACAATGGTTTCCTTTAATGTTGTTACATATATTACATCTGTATTCATTATAAACCTAATAATACAGTGTTGTTAGTTTTGCTTTAAACAATTATATGCCTTTAAAGCCATTAAGACAAAAAATAAATACATCCTAAAATTTACCCACATGATGGCCTTTTCTGGTGCATTTTATTCTTTATTCTTTCCTTTAGATATAAATTACCATCTCATGTCAATTCCCTTCAGCTTCCTTTAGCATATCTTGTAATGTTGGGCTGTTTTTTTTTTTTTTGGCTTTTTTGCTTTCATTAAAAACTCTACGCTCTACGTATCAGTTCAGTTCAGTCGCTCAGTCATGTCCATCTCTTTGTGACCCCATGAATTGCAGCACGCCAGGCCTCCCTGTCCATCACCAACTCCCAGAGTTCACTCAGACTCATGTCCATTGAGTCCGTGATGCCATCCAGACATCTCATCCTCTGTCGTCCCCTTCTCCTCCTGCCCCCAATCCCTCCCAGCATCAGAGTCTTTTCCAATGAGTCAACTCTTTGCATCAGGTGGCGAAAGTACTGGAGTTTCAGCTTCAGCATCATTACTTCCAAAGAACACCCAGGGCTGATCTCCTTTAGAATGGACTGGTTGGATCTCCTGCAGTCCAAGGGACTCTCAAGAGTCTTCTCCAACACCACAGTTCAAAAGCATCAATTCTTTGGTGCTCAGCTTTTTTACAGTCCAACTCTGACATCCATACATGACTACTAGAAAAACCATAGCCTTGACTAGATGGACCTTTGTTGGCAAAGTAATGTCTTTGCTTTTCAATATGCTATCTAGGTTGGTCATAACTTTTCTTCCAAGGAGTAAGTGTCTTTTAATTTCATGGCTGCAATCACCATCTGCAGTGATTTTGGAGCCCAAAAAATAAAGTCTGACACTGTTCCCACTGGTTCCCCATCTATTTCCCATGAAGTGATGGGACTGGATGCCATGATCTTCATTTTCTGAATGTTGAGCTTTAAGCCAACTTTTTCCACTCTCCTCTTTTACTTTCATCAAGAGGCTTTTTAGTTCCTCTTCACTTTCTGCCATAAGGGTGGTGTCATCTGCATATCTGAGGTTATTGATATTTCTCCCAG
Source organism: Ovis aries (assembly GCF_016772045.2). Lineage (NCBI taxonomy): Eukaryota > Metazoa > Chordata > Mammalia > Artiodactyla > Bovidae > Ovis > Ovis aries. The sequence continues at coordinate 61,978,250 of NC_056071.1, read as the reverse complement.
CAATCTTGATTCCAGCTTGTGCTTCATCCAGCCCAGTGTTTCCCATGATGTACTCTGCATAGAAGTTAAATAAGCAGGGTGACAATATACAGCCTTGACGTACTCCTTTTCCTATGTGGAACCAGTCTGTTGTTCCATGTCCAGTTCTAACTGTTGCTTCCTGACCTGCATATAGGTTTCTCAAGAGGCAGGTCAGGTGGTCTGGTATTGCCATCTCTTTCAGAATTTTCCACAGTTTCTTGTGATCCACACAGTCAAAGGCTTTGGCATAGTCAATAAAGAAGAAATAGATGCTTTTCTGGAACTCTCTTGCTTTTTCCATGATCCAGCAGATGCTGGCAATTTGATCTCTGGTTCCTCTGCCTTTTCTGAAACCAGCTTGAGCATCTGGAAGTTCATAGTTCACGTATGGCTGAAGCCTGGCTTGGAGAACTTTGAGCATTACTTTACTAGCATGTGAGATGAGTGCAATTGTGCGGTAGTTTGAGCATTCTTTGGCATTGCCTTTCTTTGGGATTGGAATGAAAACTGACCTTTTCCAGTCCTGTGGCCACTGCTGAGTTTTCCAAATTTGCTGGCATATTGAGTGCAGCACTTTCACAGCATCATCTTTCAGGATTTGAAATAGCTCCACTGGAATTCCATATTTATGTATATTTTTGGTTACGCCGGGTCTTAGTGGCAGCATGTAGATCTTTAGATGTGGCAGGTGAACTCTTAGTTGCTATATATGGGATCTAGTTCCCTGACCAGGGATGGAACCCAGCTCCCTGCACTGGCAGTGTGGAGTCTTAGCCGCTGGATCACCAGGGAAGTCCCTGCTTTCATTTTGGAAGGACAGGTCTTTTTTTAGTTGGTAGTTTTATTTTTCTTTCTGTACTTTGAAAATGTAATTTTAATATATTCTAACCATCACTGCTTCTGATGAAAAGGCATTATTTAATTTTATTCTTGTTCTTTGCTATATAAGTTACCATTTTTCTTGACAGCTTTCTAGAATTTGTATCTTGACCTTCAGCCTTTTCATTATGACGTTCTTGGGTGTCATTTTCTTTGTATTTATCCTGCTTAGAGTTTGTTTAGCTTCTCTCTCTGTAACTTAACATTTTCCACCAAATATAGGAAATTTTAGACCATTATTTCTTTAAAAAAAGTTTTATTTTTTTCTTTTTTAGAATTTTCTCTCTCTACTCTCCTTTTGAACTCCTTGATTTGTATATTGGACTTGATATTTTTCTGTAGTTCTCCCTTTCCTTCAAATTTTTTTTTTTGTCACTGCTTTGGATTGTATAACTTCTAGTCATTTATTTTCATGTTCAGTGATATTTTTCCTTCTCCCATCTTCAAATGGCTGTTAAGCACATGTAATAAAGTTTTCTTTTCAGCTCTTTATTTTTCCGCAGTAGAATAGTCATTTAACTTTTTAGATAGTTTTGTTTTCTCTGTTGAAATATCCTATTTGTTTCCTTATTAAGGTCACATTTTCATTTACTCTCTTAAAACACCAGATCTCTGTTAAGTATTTATGATAACTACTTTGAAGTCTTTGTTAATTCAGCTTCTGTGCTCATTTGGAGTTGTGACTAACTTTTTCCTGGATATATGTCATATTTTCTTGCTTACTTGCATGTCTAGTAAGTTTTTGTTGAAAACTAGACACTATGGATAATACATTATTTTAGATTCTGTTAAGTTCTTCTAAAGATTGTTGTTTTTTGGTTCTAGCTCATCAGCAATCTAGGGTTTTCCAGATAGCTCAGTTGGTTAAGAATCCGCCTGCATTACAGGAGACCTGGGTTTGATCCCTGGGTTAGGAAGAACCCTTGGAGAAGGGAATGGCTATACACTCCAGTATTCTGGCCTGGAGAATTCCATGGACTGTATAGCCCATGGAATTCTGCAGCACACCAGACTTCCCTGTCCATCACCAACTCCCGGAGCTTGCTCAAACTCATGTCCATCGAGCCATCTCATCCTCTGTCGTCCCCTTCTCCTTTTGCCTTCAATCTTTCCCAGCAGTAGGGTCTTTTCCAGTGAGTCAGCTCCTTCCATTAGGTGGCCAAAGTATTGGAGTTTCAGCTTCAGCATCAGTCTTTCCAATGACTATCAGGACTGATTTCCCTTAGGATTGATTAGTTTGATCTCCTTGCAGTCCAAGGGACTCTCAAGAGCCTTCTCCAACACCACAGTTCAAAAGCATCAATTCTTTGACTCTCAGCTCTGTTTATAGTCCAACTCTCACATCCATACATGACCGCTGGAAAAACCATAGCTTTTAGACATGCCCATAATTTGTCATTCACTCTTTCTCTGACTTTGCTCCTATGGTTTCTGTCTTAAATTTCCAGCTGTTTTTCCAACCTTGAGCTCTGATCTCTATATTCAATACCAGTTCAACTTTCTGAAGACTGCTCTGCATACTGAAGAATAGCCTTAGTAAAAAAATATGCAACAAACTTTCAAAGTTCTTCCAGAGCAGTTCTGTCTTTCAAAGGGAGGCTCTTCTCCGATTTCCAAGCGATTTTTCACTAAGCTCCTTGGGCTCTTCAGTATGCAAGTAGAAGTGAGCAATCACCCAGGGTTTGGGGCAGAGTTGGCACTTAGATTTTGAGCCTTGTTTTTTCTGTTGCTCTCTTGCTTCTAGGAAATTCCCCCACCCCCTTTCAATTTTTAGTTACTCTGCTGTCTCTGAAATAGCTCCTCTACCTCATCAAGCCTGGAAATCTGAAGTTTTCTGCCATAGGTTGTATGGGGATTGGAGATCACTCTCAGTCATATCAGGGAAAACAACATATTTCCATTTTTATCCCATTGCAGTGGCCTCTTTTCTAACCAAAGTCTCTTCCTGCCTCTGTTTCCTTTTTATAATTTTAAAATACCTTCAAATAGATTTCCTTTTAATAAAATTTGTGCAGGCTTCACGATTGTTATCTTTGGGAGTAGTTGCCAAACCAATTACCTCTGCCATTACAACAGGACAGAAGTGGCATCGTTTCAAAATTTCATTTTCTGATTGTTTGCTGCTGTTATACAGAAGTGAGAATGATATTTGCACACGGAGCTAGTATCTAACAGTCTTGTCATCCTCTGTTCTTAATTTTAACAGTTCGTATGTGTATTTGGATGTCTTACTTATACTGTTGTGTTATTTGAGAAAAATGACAGTTTTGTTTCATCTCTTCCAATTCTTATATCCTTTATTTCTTTGTCATTCTTTATCACACTGTCTAGAATCTTCAGAGCCATGTTGATATAAATGGTAGTGAGATCCTTGTCTTCTTTTCTATATTACGAAGCAAAGATAAAGATGATTATAACTATCAGTTTTTTATAGATAATTTTTATCAGGATATGAAAGCTGTGTTCTAAGAATTCTAAGAATTTTTTTTCCTTAGGAAAGGATGCTGAATTTTATCAAATGATATTATAATTTTGCCACATTTTCTGAGAATTTAGTGAATCAAATTGGTTAATTTTCAAACATTAAACCATCCTTGCAATTTTGAGATAAACCACATGTGGCCAGTTTATAAATCATTTGATTCAACTTGCTTAAGTTTTGTTTAGGAGTTTAGCATCTCTCTTCATGAGAGGAATTGACTTATAATTTTATATTCTTGATATGCCTTCATCAGAATTTTGACATCAAGATAAAGCTGGTCTTATAAAATTCATTGGGAAATAATCTCCCTATTTTTGTTCTCTGGAAAAGTTTGTGTAGTGTTATGACATTACTTCTCCTTTAAATGTTCAAAAAAATTAACAAGGGAAGCTATATGTGCTTGGATATTTATTTTGGGAAAGATTTTGAATTACAAAACAATTAAAAAATATTAGTATACTAGCCACATTTTCTATTTCTTCTTGAGTCATTTTGAAAAGTTGCACTTTTCCAGGCCTTTGGACATTTCATCTAAGCATTCAGATATTTCAGAAAGTGATTATTCGATGTCTATAAGATCTGTACTGAAGTCTTCTTTTCATTTCTAATGTTGGTAATTCATTTTCTCTCTCTTTGATTCTTGATTGATTTTGCTGAATGTTTATGCATTTTAATCTTTTTTCAAAGAACTAATTTTTATTTTTGCTGATTTTCTAGTATATGCTTGTTTTCTTTTTATTTCTGCTTCATTCTTTATCATTTCCTATTTTTCTTTGTGTTTGGTATGCTTTTATTTTCCCTAACTTGAAATAGATACTTAGGTCAGGAAGTTTCGACCTTTCAATGTTTGGCTTCATTTTCAGCACTTCAGGTTTTTCTCTTGTTATTGAATTCTGACTTAATTACACCATTGATCAAGAACAAACTTTAAATGACTTAGGTATTTTCAGATTTGTTGAGACCTGCTTTACATTCTTGCTTATAGCCATGATGCCTTTAAGAAGAATTTCTAAAATTTTATCTGGATTTTATACTTGTTCTTAACAGACACATTGGTCTCCTGAAAGCTTCTCCATCCTGAGCAGAATCCCACTGCATCGTAATTTAATGAATCACTCTTTTGTTGGTAAACATTTAGTTTGTTTCCAGTATTTGTAATGCTGGAAAATCCTGTAGTGGACATCCTAGTAATTACTTTTTGCACCCTTAAAAAATAAATTATATTACAAGAGCATAGCATAGCGGTTGAGGGCATGTGCTCTGAGGCAGATTCCCGGATTTGAGTTCTGGTCCTTTATCTTGTTAAAAATACACATTCCAGGACTTCTCATCAGACCTATTGCATCAGTATCCCAGGTGAGTCTCAGTTCAGTTCAATTCACTCACTCAGTCGTGTTCGACTCTCTGAGACCCTATGAACTGCAGCACGCCAGGCCTCCCTGTCCATCACCAACTCCTGGAGCTTACTCAAACTCATGTCTGTTGAGTCGGTGATGCCATCCAACCATCTCATCCTCTGTCGTCCCCTTCTCCTCCTGCCCTCAATCTTTCCCAGCATCAGGGTCTTTTCAAATGAGTCAGCTCTTTGCATCAGGTGGCCAAAGTATTGGAGTTTCAGCTTCAACATCAGTCCCTCCAACGAACACCCAGGACTGATCTCCTTTAGAATGGACTGATTGGATCTCCTTGCAGTCCAAGGGACTCTCAAGAGTCTTCTCCAACACCACAGTTCAAAAGCATCAATTCTTTGGCACTCAGCTTTCTTTAGAGTCCAACTCTGACATCCATACATGACTACTGGAAAAACCATAACCTTGACTAGATGGACCTTGGTTGGCAAAGAAATTTCTCTGACTTTTTTTTTTTTTAATTTCTCTGCTTTTGAATATGCTGTCTAGGTTGGTCATAACTTTCCTTCCAAGGAGTAAGCATCTTTTAATTTCATGGCTGCAACCACCATCTGCAGTGATTTTGGAGCCCCAAAATATAAAGTCTGACACTGTTTCCACTGTTTCCCCATCTATTTCCTATGAAGTGATGGGACTGGATGCCATGATCTTCGTTTTCTGAATGTTGAGCTTTAAGCCAACTTTTTCACTCTCCACTTTCACTTTCATCAAGAGGCTCTTTAGTTCTTCTTCATTTTCTGCCATAAGGGTGGTGTTATCTGCATATCAGAAGTTATTGATATTTCTCCTGGCAATCTTGATTCCAGCTTGTGCTTCATCCAGCCCAGCATTTCTCATGATGTACTCTGCATAGAAGTTAAGGTGAGTCTCACAGGCCTACAAATTGGAGAACAACTGTTTTAAAATAGGAGTGGAGGTTATGATGAGAAACTGACCAGGAATGCTAGAGCATCGGGAATTACAAATTCTCTGGGCAGGAGGGGAGACAGAGAGGAGGGAGCAGGTATTTTTTTCTGCTACCTTAACTTCCTCGGTTCCCTTTGCATCTTCCCAAGTTGTTCCCCAAATTGAGCTAGAAATCAGGCATTCTTAGATCTTCCTTTGCCCTCCAGTCTTGCCTACGAGGAGGAGCAGTGAGTACACTCAGAGAGAATATTTGGGAAGGTTTGACTCATAGTCCTGGGATTGTGATTGGATCTTGGTGAGTTCTGGTGGCTGCTAGAGAATTTATTTCCATTTCACCTTGGGAGCTAAGGACAGCTAAGACTCAGACATTTCTTCTGGGGCCAACAGTGCCATCGTGGAGGTGGGAATAGACTCATCAAAGCCAGGTTTAGGCAGCAGCACTGGAGAGCAAGCTCCAGGGACAGGATGTGGGGTGTGTGTGTGTGTGTGTGTGTGTGTGTGCGCGCGCGCGCTCAATAGCTCAGTCGTGTCGGACTCTTTGCGACCCCATGGACTGTAGCCTGCCAGGCTCCTCTGTCCGTGGGATTCTCCAGGCAAGACTACTGGAGTGGGCTGCCATTTCCTCCTCCAGGGTCTCTTCCTTACCCAGGGATCGAAACTGCGTCTCCTGCATTGGCTGGCGGGTTCTTTACTGATCCATCTGGGAAGCCTGATGGAATGTAGCGGGTGCTTTCCATTAACCTTTGCATTCACATGTTAAACTTGAGGCCACAGGAACGCTGCACTCAAGCCCAACTTAACATTCATTCCCCCCCCCCCCCAACTAATGCACTCAACAAGTATATGTTGAGCACAGCTCTGGGCAAATGATTTATTTAAACATTTATTGTTAAAATTCTGCGGCAATCCCTGTTTTAGTTGCTGGAGGCACAGCAGAGAACAAAGTAGATCCCACTTCCTGCCCTCACGAGCTTATATTCTGGCAAGTGAAGACAGGCAACAAACAGAATTAGTAAAATATACTACACTGATATATGTCGATATCTGCAGCCGAAGAAAAGAAAGCACAGGAAGGAGATGGAAAGTGTCAAGAATGGTATTCAATTTACCGCACTGACTAATTATTTAACAAAATTTCAGATTTACAGTCCATGGGGTCGCAAAGAGTCAGACATGACTGTGTGACTGAACAACAACGAAGATACACAGAAAGTCTGTAAGAACAGTACAAGAGATTCTCAGATGCTCGTCATCCAAACTCCTCAAATGCTAATATCTTCCTACAGTTACATTTCTCTGTCCTTCTTTCTCTCTCCTGAATTATTCAACAGTAAGATGTAGATATGATGGTTCTTTATCTCTAAATATTTCAGAGTCTGTACTTCCTAAAAATAAGAATTTCTCATATATACATACATATACAGATACCTATCAATATATTTATATATCTCTATCTATCTATCCATCTATACATGTGCATATGTATCCATGGTCCGGTCATCAAAATCAGGAAATGAATATTGGTGCAAAACTGTTGTCTAAATCATCGTTTAGATTTCACCATTTCACAAATTGTCACTATAATGTCCTTTATTCTAGAAGGAAACCCAAGGTCATCTACTGGACAAATTTATCACACCTCTCCAGTCAGCCTCCTGTTTTGTGGCACTGATACTTTTAAAGAGCACAGGCCACTTATGTTTTAAAGTGGCTTTTATTCTATGCATTTATTCTACTGATAGAATGGGTTGTTATTATTATTACTACTACCAAATAGTGATTTTCTAACAATGTCTTCTTTCTACCTTTATTAGTTGACTTTCTGCTCTAAGGGAGTCCTTCTTTTTGTTTATTTATGAATCATATGGACTCAGAGTCTTACTTTATTCTGTAGGTTATAATCATCTGTTATCATTATTTATTTTGATGCTTTAATTGTCCCAGACTGGCCTAGTGGAAACCCCTTTGGTCTTTTGGAATATTTTCTTGCTTTTTGCTTTAAGTTGTTCATCTGTGCTTCCCCTACACCAGTGGAATCAGCCAGTGGTTCCTTTGAGTGGAGAATATTATTTATAAAACAAGATCTCTTCTTTGTGTATGCTCATTGCTACTCAGCTCTGTTATCAGTAGAGCTGGGAAACTTTGTATACACACACACACACATACATACATACATGTCTACGTGCCTTTATACTTATTTCTGTATTTAACTATCTATACATATATTAAAAACTATGAGTTTACACTAACAACTCCAATTTCCCACAAGATCTCATGTTGATGTTCTCTCCCTCTTTCCATATTTGTATTTTTAAAATATTTATATTGTTAATTAATTTCCCTATTTGACTGCACTGGGTCTTAGTTGCCACATGCAGGATTGTGATCTTTGTTGTGCCACGCAGGATCTTTAGTGGCAGCATGCAGACTCCTAGCTGTGGCATGTGGGATCTAGTTCCCTGACCTGGGATTAAACCTGGGCAGCCTGCATAGGGAGCCTGGAGTCTTAGCCACTGGACCACCTGGGAAGTTCCCCTCCCTCTTTCCAAATCTGTAACTGCCTTCTCAACAGTGGAAAGCCTGGCTCCTGTTATCAATAATCTACTCACTTATTTGTCCCATCCTAGAATGTGCGGAGGGAGAAGGCAATGGCACCCCCCTCCAGTACTCTTGCCTGGGAAATCCCATGGACGGGAGAGCCTGGTAGGCTGCAGTCCATGGGGTCGCTGAGAGTCGGATACGACTGAGCGACTTCACTTTCACTTTCCTGCATTGGAGAAGGAAATGGCAACCCACTCCAGTGTTCTTGCCTGGAGAATCCCAGGGATGGGGGGAGCCTGGTGGGCTGTGGTCTATGGGGTCGCACAGAGTCAGACACGACTGAAGCGTCTTAGCAGCAGCAGAATGTGCGGAGAGTAGTTTCAAAATTGCTAACCCACCCTGAATTCTAATTAGTAAGCTTCCTTTTTGCAGAAGCGGTTGTTGTTGTTGTTCAGTTGCTAAGCTGTGTCTGACTCTTTGTGACCCCATGGGTAGCAGCTGCAGTCCACGGGGTCTCGACGAGCCGGACACGACTTAGCTGCTGAACGACAACCACCTCTGCAAAAAGGAGGTTTACTAATTAAAATTCAATATTTGCTTCAAATTCTTTTTTCTATTGTCTGCGGGCATGTAATGCAAATACTGGGTCCAGAAGTTGCTTAGTTCTCTCCCTTCAGTGTAGTTATTGTTTTAAATTCAGCTCTTGTTTCATTTCTATTCTAATTTAGAGCTCTCCCTCCATCCTCGTTGATTTTTAATCTGTTTTTTGAGAATGTGAAACATTAATATGGTCAGGATTATATGAAATAATATACTCAGAGAAGGGTTTCCCGGTAGCTCAGATGGTAAAGAATCTGCCTGCAATGTAGGAGACCCGGGTTTCATCCCTGGGTGGGGAAAGTCCCTGGAGAAAGAAATGGCTATCCGGTTCAGTATTTGTGCCTGGAGAATCCCATGGGCAGAGGAGCCTGGTGGGCTACAGAACCTGGGTTTGCAAAGAGTCAGACACGACTGAGAGACTAAAACACACACACTCAGAGATGCTCTTCTGCCATCTGCCATCCCTCCATCCTTCCCACCCCATTCTCACCCAAGCTCTGTGGGTAACTGTTATGGACTGAACTGCAAAACCTACAAATTCTATGGTAAAGTCTTAACCCTGAGTACCTCAGAATGTGGCTGTATCCAGAGATAGAGGCTTTAAAGACGTAACTACGCTGAAATGAGGTCGTGTGGATGGGCTGGCCTTCTCAAAGAGGCGAATGAAACACAGACACGCCTCCAAGAGAAGGCGGCCACCCACAAGCCAAGGGGGAGAGGCTGCAGAAGAGTCCAACCTTATGGACACCTTGATCTTGGACTTCTATCCCCCAGACTGATGAGGAAATCAGTGTCAATAGTTTGAGCCCCTCAGTCTGCGGTACTTCGTAATGACAGTTCTAGAAAGCTAGTACAGGAATCAGTGTTATTGGTCCCTGGTTTATCTTTCTTGTTCCTTTTTGTTCAGATGAGCAGATGAATGTATATTTTCTTATTTTTCACTTTCTTTTACACCAAATGTAATATACCATAGATTCTCCTTTACTTTATCACCCTCTACCATATGCTAGAGATCATTCCACATCAGTACATCAATTGCTGAATAAGGAGGCAAGTATGCATTACTTGAATAAATTCCACTTGGTCACGGTGTATTTTCCTTTGAATACATGGTGATATCAAGTTTTCTAATAATTTGTTTAGGATTTTCACCTCTGTGTTCATGAGGGATAAAGGACTGTCATTTTTTTTCTTACAGTATCTTTGTCAGGTATAATTATGAGCATTATTTGTCCTATTGCTTCTTGGCCTTTTGTCTAAGATCAAGTGTATCATTATATTTGTCCTAATCAAATGAGGTAGGAAGTGTTCCCTCTCTGTTTCCTGGAAGAGTTTGTGTGAAATTGGTATCATCTCTTCTTTAAATGTTGGGGAAAATCCACCAGTGAATTCTTCTGGACCTAAAGGTTTGTTTTTGTTTTTGCTTGGGGTGGGGAGAGCAAGGGGAAGAGGCAGGAGGGGAGAAAGATTTTAAGGTATAGATTTAATCTTTAACAGACACAAGTGTTGAGATTTTTTGCTTGCTTTTATGTCAATTTCGGTTGTCGTGTTTTTAAAGAAATTAGTTCATTTCATCTGTGTTATCTGTATTTCAGTGTAAAAATAGGCTGGAGGTGGGGAGGAGCAGGGCTCACTGAGCAGAGATCTGAAGGAAGAAGGCAGCACATCATGCAGATATTGGGGAGGGGGGCGGGTATAGCAGAGAGAGGAGACAGGAGGTGCAAAGGCCCTGAGGCCTGCACGTCCCCAGTAAATTGAAAACAAAAAATGCAGGCCAGTGGAGAGCAAGAGAGATGAAGAGTGATGGAGGTGAGGTCAGACAGGTAATGGAGTCCAGACCACCTGTGAGCATCCAGGCCATTGCAGGGTCTTTGGCTTTTACTGAGGGCTTTGAATAGAATATAGCTGAGATCTCACTTACGTTTCGAACAGTCAGACTGGCTGTTCAAAAAGTAAGTGAGATCTCAGCTATATTCTATTCAGACTCAAGGGTAGAGAGGGAAAGCTTAGATGGAAGGCTCTTGGTCCAGGGAGGTAACAGAGGAGGTGGTGAGAACCGGTCGTGTCTGGAATGACTTTAAAGGTAGAACTGATGGGATGGACTGACGGAGTGGATGTCACGTGTGGGAGAAAGAGAGAGGTCAGGATGACTCTCTGGACTTTAGCCTGAGCTATAACCATTTGCTCGGTTTGGGGACAGGTTTGGGGAGGATGTCCAGGACGTGGTTTTGGAGAGCTGAAGAGTCAGGTGCCTGTTAGGGACCCCTTGAGGAGATCAAGCAGGTGTTTGGGTGGATGGAGTCAGAGTGCAGGGGATGGTGATATAAATTTGGGAGTCAGTGCCGTGTAGCTTTGAAAGGACTTGTAAAGCTGATGTCACCAAATGGGTGAGTGTAAATTGAGAAGAGGTCCAAGACATGAACTCTGGGGTTGTTCTGTGTCCAGAGATGGAGAGATGGGGAGGGGCCAGAAAGAAGACTGCTGACTAGTGCAATGGGTTTTAAAAAGACTGGGGCCCCGTGGCCTCCTGGAAGCCCATGGAAGAACGGGGAGTGGTTGGCTGAACTGTAGGTTGCTGAGGGGTCTGGTACATGTGGACCAAGTGTGATCATTGGGTTTAGCAGCATGGAGGGCAGTGGTGACCTTGTCAAGAGCAGCTGGCTGGAGCTGACTGAGCCAAAGCTGATGGAGTGGCTTCTGGAGGGGATGGGAGGCAGCAACTCAACTGAGCAAGAGTGGATCACGTCCAAAAATCTGCATTCCTTGGAGAAATGGGGTGGTACCCTGGGAGAGGTGTGGGGAAATCACAGCATGTTTTAATTATAACCCCCAATACAGGAGCTGTTTACTCCATACCTAGGATGTGTCATTCACATGAAACTCAGAGGTAAGGAGCCACCATCTCTGCCCCCCATGCATTTTAGCAGCAGTGATGGACCTACAGAGATTTACACCCCAAGGCGGGTTGGAGTGTGAGGGAAGAAGCCCTAGGGGCTGGTGGAAGCCCTGTAGAGGGGCCTGACCCAGCTGAGCAGGCACAGAAGTCTTCCTGGAGGAAGTGGCACTGTGATGAGTCTTGAAAGGAAGGCAAGGAGCCCCCCCCTACCAGGAAGCCTTCCCTGATCTGCCTATTCAGAGGTATCATGCCTTTGCTTTTGCACAACATCCCGCATCTTCAGCTACTTGGAACTTGCTTCGTTCTGCTTGGTACTGGTTATTTATCTGGAGCCCATTTCTGTGCACAGGATCTGCCATACCCAGATGCTTAGTACCTTCACCTGTTTTAGCTCAGTGAGTTCTCAGGGGCTTTGACGTCTGGTTAGGACTCCCGCTTTACGGATGAGCAAACTGAGATGCTGGAGGTGAAGTACCTTGTCCGAGGTCAGCTTGCCAGGCAGTATCAGAGCTCTGATATGAATTCGGTTTGGTCTCTATCTAGCAACCTTTGTACTTCACGTCAAAGGCCTTTATACATAGCAGGGGCTCAGGAAATGGTTTTTTTTTTTTTTTGAGATGACACAAAAACAAAGTGAGGCTTTTTTTCCGAGGCCAGAGGAGGAGACTGGCTCCTGGCTGCACAGATACAGCTTGCATCCCTGGTAATCCTTCACAGGACCTGCTGCGGGGAGCTGAGTGGTTTATACCTGTAGCCTGGGCCAAGAGGTGAGTGAGCCTTGGGGAAAACTGAAGGTAATTCCAGGGGGCCCTGTGTGGCCTCTCCCCATCCATCCCCTCCCCTCCCCTCCCTCCCCTCCCCTCCCCTCCATCCCCTCCTTCTTTTTCTTAAAAAAAAAGTGCTTACTTTTATTTGTCTGCACTGGGCCTTTGTTGCCGCTCGTGCTCTTTGGCCTTTGCTGTGGCCTGCAAGGCCTCTACTTGGGGCATGTGAACTCTTAGTTGTGGCGGCTGGGATCTGGTTCCCTGACCAGTGGTTGAACCTGGGTCCCCTGCATTGGGAGCTTGGAGTCTTAGCCGCTGGACCAGCGGGGAAGTTCCCTTCCTTCCTTCCCCTTTTTTTCCTTCTTTCTGCCTTTAAATCTTGCTCTCCCTTTTTTCTTTTTCTTTCTTTTCCTTTTATTAAAAATGACCGAGAAGATTTTCCTTCGTACGCTTCTTTTTCTTAGCTGCGATCACGCAGGGTGTTGGGTGCTGTGTTTGGTGAGGGAGCAGACTGCCTCCTCCTCCAGGGCGGGCAGCTCCGCGCTGAGTCACTCCTGGTCCTCCGGCCCTGCATCCCGCCCTGCCCCCGCAGGCGTGTTGCAGCCCCGAGTCCTCGCCTCCACCTGCTGCCCCTCCCCTCGCGGCTCCTTTCATTAATCCTGGGGGCCTCCTCGGAAGGAAGGCTGGCCACACACAGGCAAGTGAGCCCTGGTCTCTGCCTGCAGTTACTCAGGGCAGAGGGAAAATTCTTGAAGCCTGGGAAGGGGTTGGGGTGGCAGCCCCTGGAGCAGGGCTAAGAGGTTTGGAGGCAGGAGGACGGAGCCAAACCCTGAGGAGGGGGGCGGTGAGGGGGACGAGCTTCCAGAGTGCAGGAGCTGGGCCGGAGACCCCTGCCCCACCCCAGGGAGAGGGAAGGGATGCAGGAAGGAAGGCCGTGCTTGGTTTGCAGGGAGGGGATGCGGCTGGGGATGGGGCTTCAGTGGGCCTCAGTTTCCCCATCTGTCACCAACTGGGGCTCAGCCACTCATCCTGGGATTCCTTCAGCTCTCGAGGTGTCCATTCCGACCCGTCAGGATGGCGATTCTGGGGCAGTCTGGGGCTTCCGTTTCTCACTCGGAGGGATGCTGGGCCTCATGACCCACAAGGACATGGCAGAGTGGAGAGGCTTGCCTCTGGGTGGCCTGCATGCTGAGGCAAGACCCCTGCCCCGACCGGGATATCAGCAGGGCTCAGTGAGGGCCCCACCCCCCACCTCCATGCCCTCGTCCCTCCTGAGTCAGTTCTTGGTTCTTTAGGACCTGGTGGCCTCCCTGAAGGCAACACCCTGCTCAGGTGAGGGCTGCCTGTCTGACCTCGAGCAGGGCGCAGGTGGTACCCAGGGGTGGATGCAGGGAGACGTAGGGGGAGGGAAACCCTGTGTTGAGTTGCCCCTTTCTTCCCCTGAAGATGGAAGGTTCCCATCACGCCCTTCATTTTCCTGTCACCCATTGTCATCCGAGGTGGCTGAGGTTTGTGAGCTTTCCTAAGCTGTTGTCAGGCTTACAGGAGACAAAGTCCTGTGGCTTCTTAAGTGATCATTTCTCATGTGTTGACTGACAGTTGGAAAGGGGACCTGGGGCCTCTGGGGCTGCGGCCACCGCCTGGGAGCCAGGGGCGGGGGGCAACCCCCCAGGGCTCGGGGTCTCCCTCTGAGGGTGAGCCCCTCCCCGGCCTCAGATTCCCTCTGAGGTAGGTGGGCTGCATCATCTCTTGGCTCCTCCCAGTTGAAAAGTTCTCTGATCTAAATCCATCCATCAAACACTATTTTGAGGGTTCTGAAGTGAAGCCTGGGTGTTTTACATCAACCTACACACCTACCCTGAATATTCATCGGAAGGACTGATGCTGAAGCTGAAACTCCAATCCTTTGGCCACCTGATGCGAAGAACTGACTCATTGGAAAAGACCCTGGTGCTGGGAAGGATTGAAGGCAGGAGGAGAAGGGGGCGGCAGAGGATGAGTTGGTTAGATAACATCACCAACTCAGTGGACGTGAATCTGAACAAACTCTGGGAGATCCTGGAGGACACAGGAGCCTGGCATGCTGCAGTCCATGGGGTCGTAAAAAGTCTTACATGACTCTCGACAGTTATCTCACACCTTCCAGAGTTTGAAGGTCTCTTTTGACAAGCGTCTCAGACGAACACACTTCTGGGCCAGAGGGGCTCTGTCTCGTGAGCCTCTTTTTCTGAGGAGCTGACTAGCCCCCTGTACATCCTGTAGGGCTGTTTGCTCCCAGTGGGAAGTTGCGCAGTGATGAAGGTCTCTGTGTTACTCTGAAGGCCCTCACGTCTTCAATGTGATGGGGGGAAGCTCAGTGAGAGATGGATAAAAAAGTAGTGCCATCAGTAAATATCAGAGGATGGCGGGGGGGTGGGGTGGGGGGTGGGGTGGAGTGTGGGGAAGCTCAGGATAAGAATCCTAAGTACAGTTATGTAACAAATCAGGCATGCTATTATTCTCATGGAGCCATACTTCTGCTCCCCAGATTGACTGGTGGAGGTATTTCCAGTTAAGGTCCATTTGCCCTTTTATTCAAGCTCATGCTGTTTCTGGTTATGGTGACTGACAGGCACAGCCCTGCAGCATTCCAGATGCTGGTTCACGTTTCCCAGCCTCCTTTGAGGTTATGTTGGGTCACATGACTAGCTCTGACCAATGGGCTGTGAGTAAAAGTGACATGTGTGCCTTCTGGGTTGTGGCACTGAAGAGGCAATGGGACTTTTTGATATCCCTCTTCTCCTGCTATGGCCCTGGAGGTCACCAGGAGTGGTTTAGAGAGGCAGGAGGGCCGCTAACATGCAAAGTATAGGACATCAGTGAAACTGCCTTTCTTGTGTCAAACTCTCACCATTAGAGGTTATTTTGTTTCTGCATCACAGCCTGTCTGAGGCTGACTAATGTGAGGATGTAGAAATGAACGGTACCCACGTCACCAGACTGGGAGTCCTAACCCTGAAGCTGCTGCCTAGAGCACTGGGCTGGCTGTAGAACTTGGTTTCCCCTCCTGGAAACTAACTGATATCCAACTGGTGGGTAGGAACGTTGGAAGGGCAGATGTCAACAGTCCAGCCCATGCTTGGCGTATAGTAGGGGCCCAGATTGTGTCTGTTCTTGTCTGGAAGCCCCTCCCTGTCCACTCCTTCTCAGCCTAACAGGAAGACAGTCCTGTTACATCTACGTCATTCAAGCCTACGTTTGGTCAAAGCTGCAGACGCCTGTGTCTGGGCGAGGACCCAGCACTTCTCAGAAGTGTGAACTCTCTAATCGGCTCCCCTACGGCTGCACACACAGGCTGGAAGGTGGCAGAGCCATCCGGAGTCAGTCCTGCCCAGGCTGAAGCTTTCCTAAGAGGGGTCCATGGGAGGTGGGGGGTGGGAGGGAAGAAAAGAATTTTCTTTCCCATCTGGCACGTGTAGGAGCTGGGCTGGTTTTGTTGGCTTGGATGATTCACTAGTGTGGGGGGTGGTGGGGGAGGAGAGGGCAGTGGGTCTTCTATTTCACCCCGAATGCTTTTCAGTAAAACTCCAGAGACCCAACTGTTATCCAAACCCTTAGCCTTAGTCCTGCGTGGTCGTTGGCTACACTGCAAAGTAGTTAGTTCTCTGTTGTCTCTGACTTTTAAAAATTCTTTGTTTATTAAACCCCCAAATGAAAATGAAACCTGACCACACGCCAAGCTAACACCTCAAGCGGCTGAATGATTTCAGAGAATCAGGCTCATGTTTTAGAGTCAACTTTGTGGAGATGCTGGGTGCGAGTTTACTTGGGGGGATGTGATCTGAGGGCTGATGGGAAGGCCCTTCTGCACCCCTAGAATTTCCCCCACTGACTTTCTGCTCCTCCCCAAGTCCTGCCTTTATGATGGGAGTCTGAAGTTCGTGCAAGTGCCAAGCGGGAGCAAGAGGCCAGCAGAGGTGTACACCTGGGGGTCCAGGATGGAAGGAGGAACCTGCCATACATCATCTCAGCTTCTGCTCTGTTCTCCGTGCCTCGATCCTGGCTTGGCACAGGACGGGAGGGTGTACCAGCTTCCGAGGGCCCCTGTGACAAAAGTATCACAGATTGGAGGACTCACAACAGCAAACATTTACTGTCTCACCATTCTGGGAGGGGAGGCAGAAGTCTGAAATCAAGGTGTCAGCAGGACCATACCCCTGCCGGAGGTCTAGGGGACGATGCTTCCTTGCTGCTCTAGTTTCAGATGGCTGCTGGGCTGATCTTGGTCTCCATGGACATCCTGCCTTCTCTGTGTTTCTCTCTGTGCGCCTTCTCCTTTTCTTATAATGACTCAAGTCATATTGGATTAACGGTTCACCCTAATCCAGCGTAAGGTTGCCTTAACTAGTGATATCTATAAAGACTCTTCCCAAATAAGGTTACATACCCAGGTACAGGTGTTAGGATTTCAACATATTTGGGGGTGGGCGGGGACGCAATTCAATCCATAACAGGGCACAGCCCATATTTACCAAGTGAATGATCAGACACCAGGGGAGCAGAGAGCGCTCTGGAAAAGGAGGGGCAGCTGGCTCTAGACAGGGGGACTCTGGAACTAAGATGCTCAGATACGTCCAAACATAGACAGGGGGACTTTGGGAGTAAGATCCTCAGATACGTCCAAACATTGCATGTGCTCGGATGCCTGAGAAAGGCTGGCCTTCACCAGTTCACCACTTTGAGGCCTGGGGTCCTTCGCTTCTGAGAGCCACTTGTGCCCTTTTCTAGGCCTTTCTATTCATTGACTATAGAGAGACCAGACCCCAAGCCAGGTTTTAATGAGAAGGAGAAGTGAAAGATAGAGTTTCAACTCCCAAGGAGCTCCCAGCCAAGCAGGGAAGATGGCTGGGTGGTAATTTTGATACCATAGGCTGTAGATGTAGGTCTCGAATTCGAAGTGGAATCGCGGTAAGATGTGGCAGAGCAGGGCTTTTTAAAAACTGTGGTTTAAAATTTTTTTATTTTATTTTATCCAAGTCAGGCCCCCCTACCCTGATCTGAAGAATACTTGACCTCACCATCTCTGGGGAAAATCTGGGCAGCCTGACTAGGATCCGGATTTTCTCTGCAAATACCAGGCCATGGGTACGGCTGACAGCTCTTCCGCACGATGGCTTGGGGCTGGAAGCAAAAGCGTCTCAAACGCTGGTTGTGAAGTTTCTAGGGGAGACTGTCCTCGGCAGGAGGAACAAGAGCTACCCTGTAGCCTTCCCTGTTCCAGAAAGATCCACGGTGAATACATAATTAGGCCCTCTGTAATTACCAGTTTGAATCTGTCTAGGACACTAGGGCTCCCACCCCCTAATTTACCTTATAAATTTATTCTGCTAAAAAAGTCGAAAATGTCAGTCTTCTGTGAAAGCTGCATAAATGAATTATCTCCCCGGATGACAGAAGGTGGGAAGGAGGGGGAAGCTTCGAGAGGACATTCTTTATTGTGCCTGTTTAAGAATACCCCCCACCCCCCACTTAGCACGAACCCTGCGCAGAACCCAGCCAGGCAGCGGACACCGATGAGAAGGGGACAACCCCAGCTTCCTAGCATCCCTGGCAGGTGGGGAGAAGTGCTTTTAATACCTGCCCCTTTGGACTTCAGAGAATCCGGCATGCAGCATCAGGCAACGGAGGCCCCCAAACAGAAGGCAAAGAAGTGGGGAAAGGCAGCTTTTTAAAAAGGGTCCCACCTAACCTCGTCCCTCAGTGGCCCCTGACCCCAGGATGGTGCCCTGCTAAGACAGTGTTCACTGCATCTCAAAGCCAGGTGCGTGCCGCACCCCCCGCCCTCCCACCACAGAGCTCTTCAGGGTCCAATCACTGCTCCCCTGATTCTTTTACAAAAAATGCAAGGTAGGTCTTCTATGACATTTTAGAAGGTTTGAAATAATAGGTTCTTATAAAAGCGCTGTTAGTCACTCAGTAGTATCCAAATCTTTGTGACCCCCATGGGCTGTAGCCCACCAAGCTCCTCTGTCCATGGAATTCTCCAAGCTAGAATACTGGAGTGGGTTGCCATTCTCTTCTCCAGAGGATCTTCCCAACCCAAGGATTGAACCCAGGGTCCTGCATTATAGGCAGATTCCTTACCTTCTGAGCTACTAGGAAGCCCTTTTTAAAGCCCTGCTAATCCCATCATCCTAACACAATATTGGTTGTCATTTCTGTCTCTCTTTCCAGTCTTTTTTTCATAGGTGGTCAGTTTTTCTCCCCTCTTGCTCCCTAACACAAAGTATATAGGAGCCACAACTTTTAATTTTTAATTTCTTGTGGCTGATTATAAACACGTAAGTGTCGACTCTGGGGGATCTGGAGATTAACAGAAGGAAATGAATGGCGAGCCTCTGGCCCCCATCTCCGAGATGATGCTCGCGAATCTCTCAGCCGTAGTTTTGTGTGCTTGGCTTTTTCAGGGCCCTCGTGTAGGCGTTTTTAGGTCTTGCGTTGAGGTCTTGCTGCCTCGTTCATGCAAAGCCACTATGTGTCTGTCACTGTCCACGGAGAGAAGGCAGACCCTGCCGTCTGCTTTAAGGAGCTCAGAGCCCAGTGATTTGCTACAGCCTGTGTGCTGATAAAGACAAGGTCTCCAGTACATAGCAGGTGCTTCACCAGCACAAATATGCTCAAGAAGGAAGTCCAGGGAACTTTACTCTTTTCACTCCTGAAACAAAATACTCCTATATATACCATAGGTTGGGCTGGATGTGAGTTTCCTCTTGACCTCAGCTTAAGGCTCCGTGATAATAATATCTATAATTTGCTCTATTCCTACTATGAGCCAGGTCCCATGCTCCAGGCTTTCAAACAGATTATGTGATGTAATCCTTGCTGAGAGTCTTGGAGGACTGGGATAGGAAGACCTGGGACGCTGGGAAGGGAAGCAGCTCACCTGAGGTCTCCCAGCATGTAGCAGGGGCAGGGGAGACCCAACCCCTGTGCTTCTCGGAGGTGTGGATCAAGAAGCTTGTGCATCTCGAGAGGTTGCTGGAAGGACAAACCCAAGTCAGGGAAGGGACCGGGCTCTGCACTCTATAACAATCTGTGCCAGGATTAGTGATTTGTCTGACCTAAACTTTAACCAGCAGACCCCTCTGTCCACCCCCATTCTCTTGTGCTGTGCGTCAAGCCCCTTTCCTCTGCTGAGTCCGTTATGACACTCAGCATCTCCAGACCTTCATTCTTTCTGCTCCTTCGTCCCATTTCTAGATGATTTGGTTTCAGAGCCGTGGTTACGTTTTCTGAATTTTGCTGTTTCCCCAGGGTGTGTGTGGGGGATTCCTCTACTAACCTCATCTTTGGTCCTCTTTACATTTCCTTTTTCTCCCTGGGTTCCGGTCCTGCCTGCTCTCACTTTCCTTTGCTGACTTAATTCCACTCCCAGGGGGGCCGCCAGGGGCCGCCTTGCAGGGTGGCTGGAAATCCAACCTGGCCCGAGCCTGGTGGCATGTTTGTACCAGACACCAACCCGGCAGTGATTCTTGCTCTGCGTCTTTGAGACTGGCCTTGGACTTCCTGGGGATGAAGGTCCTTCTCTTCCCAGGATCAGATAAGATAAACTTCTCAAATTTCTGACCTAGCAGGCCTTGAGGGTCTGGGAAGAACTCTGTACTCGGTGTTTGGGACCCCTGACCCCTCCCCTGCTTTGTTCCCATGGCACTTGGGAGGCCGACCATGGGAACCTTCGGTGGGCTGTGACAAGGCCACTATGGTCCTATCCTGGGTCTGCTTCACCGCACAGTCCATGGAGCAGGGGTAGAGAGCAAATTCAGGTCTGTCTGGATGAGGAACCATACAGCTGTCTCGGTGCCATGTACCTGCTTGGCGCGTGGCAAGCCCCCCATCCACCCCATCTACGTGTGATCTCAATGTGTGAGCCACAGTGATGCTATGTGCTGACTGCTGGGTGCCAGTGACCGGGCCGGTGCTCACCTCTGCTCAGACTGTCAGCCCGCAGGTGCTCTGGAGCCCCATCGGACCAGGGAGGCCACTGAGCTGAGAAGGAAGGTCCTCTCCCCTCTCTCTGGACCAACCGGCCAGTGGGCACCCGGTATATAGCCTGAGATCCCAGGTCTGCTCCCTCACCCCCAGCTGCATGCAGCGGCAGGGTCAGAGGGAGAAACTTCGAGTTGGAGGTGGCAGACAGCTCTCCTGGGCACCGACAAGAGGTCTGGCCTTCTCTCCTGGCAGGCAGCGTTTAAGGGGCTGATGACTCATCCAGAACCAGCCTCCATTCTTCGTGTGGAGGAGAGCCTTGATGGGCGCTGGAGGCTAATTGCACGGCGCTGGGAGTAATGCAGCTGCTGTAATTCCTGTCACCTCTAACGGCACAGTGGGAGCTTCCGGGGGATCACACCAGGCATTCGGGGGCCGTCTGCATTCTTGGTGAGTGTCACTGTCAGAGGTCCGTCAGGGCACGGGGCAACCAGGGAAGCGGCGCCTTCTGGCCACGTCTTTAATTAAATGAGGCCCTCTTGTGACCACTGTTCAGCCTAATAAGTTGTCTCCAGTTGCGGAGAAAGTTGCTATTAAAGACCCGATGGGAAGCAGCAACTCAGAACAGCCTAGCTCATCTCAGGACGAGACTGTCTTTCCTAACAGTTTCCGGGAATGACATCGCCACCTGGCCTGGATATTCCAGCTTTCGGGGGCGGGTGGGGGGGGGAGAGTCTCCCTGTGGCCCTCTCCTAGGAACCTGAGGGCTGGCCTGCATTCAACCCTTTACTTAGGAAGTGTAACCCTTAGAGATCGGAAGAAACCTGGGAATAAGACAATTCAATAAAGTCACAATAAAACATCCAAAGCCTTTCATACTTTTTCACTTTCTTTAACTCAATTTATTTTTCATTTTGTGGACAGAGATTTAGTCTGGGTATTAGTTTATGATTCTTTTCTTTTGCTGAAGGAATTACTCAACACACACACATATAAAAAGGAAATATTATTTTTATCATTTATTTTGTGCCATGTATACCATAGGAGAAAAAAAAAACGGAGCGAAATCACTTCAGTACCGCTGTGTTTTTCATTACAAAGTTATTACATATAGAAATTACTCCAAATTATCTGAAATGAATGGAAATTATGAGGTTTAAATTCCCCAGGTTACTGCAGGCACAGCTCTGGAAATTTATTTTGTCATCTTGCTGAACATAATTGCTACAACAAAATTTCTTCCATTTTACAACTGCAGCATAACTTATTTATACCGGTGTAGCTGTAATTTTACATCAATAAGTTGCATGGGAAGGAATACACAGGTGGTAATTGAAAACAATAATTTGTGCTGAAGTCCAGGTGGAACGGTTGGCTGAGGAAAAGACTTCAGTTACCGTCGGCAACGGCGCGTGTCACTGCGGCCTCTTCCCACCCTGGTGGCATACACCCGTCAAACCGTCCAAACACCCTCCAGCTTGTCCCCTGTGGCCGCGGCGGCGAGAGCCAGGGCTGGTCTGACTTTGGACCATGGCCTGTGCATCCCAGTCCCCAGACGGTGGCCACGGGGCCCTGGGGGAAGTCAGGGGGGCCTGGGCCCCCCGGCCCAGCTCCTGCTTTGTCTCCTGCTACCTGGCTTGCTTCTGGGTTGGGGGCCTTTAGGTGTGTGCGGGCCTTGTTGCTTCAGTCGTGCCCGACTCTTTGTGACCCTGTGGACCATAGCCCAGCAGCTTCCTCTGTCCATGGGATTCTTCAGGCAAGAATACTGGGGTGGGCTGCCATTTCCTCCTCCAGGAGATCTTCCCCACCCAGGGATTGAACGCACGTCTCTTCCATCTCCTGCATTAGCAGGCAGATTCTTTACCACTAGCGCCACTGGAGCTAATTAAGGTGTTTGATAGATATCAGTTGAAGTATGAGTTCTTGCCAGAAACAACGACAATTCGATTCCCCGAACACGACGCAGAGCGTTAAATCCACTAATGCTTTCTACATTACTGTGTTCCTACCCGGCTGGAATGTGTGGTCTGGGTACAATACCGAAACGGTCCCCAAACAGGCGTCCTCACTCCTCAGTTCTCTAATTGTTCCTGTTAAGCAGATACAAATAATGAAACTGCAGATGCCTGTGCTAAATCCTAGCAGCTGATGAATCTATGCGTTGGAATCCGGAGGTCCAAATTCAGATGTGGCAAAAAATCGACCATAAACCTGCCGTGTGTAGATGGTAGACCATCAGAGACAGGTCAGAGATCGATGTTTTTGCTCTTGTGCAGGGTCCATTTCAGGACACGTGGGAGGGAGAGAGAGAGAGAGAAAGACAGGCAGAGGGAGAAGCTGAGGGGCTTTGCCGCAAGTTCAATGGGAAACGTTACTGCCACATCCATATTTTAGAAGCCATTCTTGTTTCAATGATTCCAAAGGCTTAGAGTCACACCAAAATCATTTTTTTTTTAAAAGGACCCAGTTTAAACTAATACCAGAATGCACAGCAATCCAGCATCTCAGTTTTCCCTGGGCAGCATTAATTACCTTTTGTTGTTGCAAATTGTCTGCCTTGTAAATTGAGCTTTGTAAATTGTGTGTCTTCAAGTAGAGACAGTGTTTTAGAAAGCACAGAATGGAAGAACTTTGACAACTTCCACCTTCTGTAGACATATTATTCCGTCTCCACCAATGCGTCTGCAGTTCAAACTTTGAGTTGCAGAGGCTTGCTTATTTGTCAGCTTGCAGCCTTCACCCTCCTCTAGTGAGGAGAGGGCATGGCCCTTAAATATTTTCTAGGATACAAGCTACCTTTGTTGAATTCACTCGAAAGCCTACGTGGCTGCTTCTAAACCTATGAGACTGCAGATGAGGTCTCCCAGATCCCCCTGTCTTTTCCAGCTCTGGAAGGCAGAGCCGAAGCGAGGTATTGGCCGGTTTTTAGTTTTATTTTTTGGTAAGCGCCCCCTTGCAGCATCTTCATTAGCGGTGCCTTTGCCTGACTCATGCCTCTCTCCTCTGTTCCTGCCTAAGCGAGTGCTTCCCCCTCACTTCCCTTTTTCACCACTTCCTTTGTAGAGCATCACAGCGCAGACAGGAGTGTTCAGAGCCTGCGTTCAGAATGGGGGGGTGGGGGGGGCGAGCTCACAACTGACTCAGATGCATCTACAACTCCAGCTTAGCATTTATTGAAACTTCCTTTTTCTCGAACTGCTTAAGGATGCAAACTAATTAATCCTCACGGCCTCATAAAACCCTTGTTAATAAGGTGATCATTATTGCCTCCTTTGCTGGCCACCCCCTGCCCCATTTCCTATCAGCAGACACCTCACTGTAGCTCCAGTTCCTACGACAGCCTCTGACAGCCGGAGCTGGGTCTGAAAACACTCTTCTGAATCCCAGTTTCTTTCCCCAGATGAATCATTTTAACTCTCTCTTCCTTGTCTGTGCTCTAAAGAGGGTAGATTGACGGTCACTAAACCACTGACTTCAAGCTGGTGTCTGTGTGTGTGTTTTGCATTTTCAGATATGCAATTTGGAGAGTTGATGACAAGACAGAAAGCAGTGGAGAGACCCTTTCTGTGCAACACACACACACACACACACACACACTCACCACAGCCACGCTGATCTCTGTGGACATGGTGGGTGGGATCTGGTGAAGTCTGACCATCCTTGTGAACAGTATTCCCATCAAAACGACCAACTGGGTGATGCCAATCCCGACCAAATTTGAATTGATGACTCAACTAAAGAATTAAAATTAGCAAGGCAAGAAAATTCCAAATGAGGTGAGAAAGCTGTAGAAATAGTTCCAGATCCCCTAGTACTGAGCCATTCAATATCATTTCTGATGACAGGGACAGAGCTAGGAACATTCGATGTGGGTGTAAGTCTTTTTCATATACGGAGAGCTGGGTAAGTATTTTTTTTTTTTTTAAGGAAAATAATACATGAATCAGGAACAGCGACTTTGGTTTAACCCCTCATAGGCTGCAGCTATGAAAACAGCAGGCAGGGAAGCCTCACAGATTTCCAAGAGCTTCCATCCTTCCGGGAGTCAGTATCAAGCCCAGGTATTACTGCAGAGATGAAGAAGGTGTGAATGATGTCATGCTTTAAGAAAAGCAATGCTGTACTTTCAGTGGATGGAAAGAATCAACCCAACACTTGTTGGAAGGCAAGTTTTGCGGTTCAGCCTCTGCTATAAGGTGACAATGCAAAAACAACAACAACAAAAACAACAACAAAAAAACCCAAAACACACACACACACACACACACAAACAAAACAAAAACCAAACTCCAAATCTAGCAAAGCTTTCATCAAGAGCTACTGGGTCCTAGAAATTTGCTGTAATATTCAGAAATGGCATAAAATAATTCTAGAAGATATGCCAGGAAGCTTAAGATGCCTTTTTTGTCTTTTGGAATTGAAAACTCCTAGAGATTCGGGAGCAGTGAAGAAGGAGATAAGGACCATCTTGGGGGCCTTATTAATATGTATGTAAATATGATTTGCTTAGGACTTCCATTGCAGTTTCCTAAAAAGTTTAAAACAAGTCAATCCACCCATCAGATGGGTGCATTTTATTTATCCTCACCTTCACAGTCAATAGCATTTACAGATGCTGAGGAATAGAATTCAGTAGATGCAGTTTGCTTCTGTGTTTGCCCACCTGTGAATATGAAAAGATTTGCCTTCTCTTTGCCTGGATTTTTCTTTTTAAGCACCGGAAATAAAATCCAAGACAATTTGATAAGACAGGTCGTTGAATTTTTATGTTGCCTCAAAGTTATCTGACTACATTTTAGAGGGTGGAGCCTTGTGTAAAAAACAAATGAAACATCCGTTTTCTTTCTGCAGAAATTTTGAGAATTCCCATTTTTACTGACACTACACATCTTGATTGGTTCCGGTTTTTTAGTAAAGACGTAATACAAAATATAACAGCTCAGAAGGCAAAGATAGCATTGCAGAATCTCAAATAGCGCTAAGAGTTAAGTACTGAGAATTGTTCAAAGAATTTTTAAAAAGCCTGGCTTGGAGGGAGGGGGTGTAATGTGACTGTTTAATGTGCCCCCACTGCATGGCCTGGGCCCTGCAGCCACACTGGGAACCAGAGCCCCACACAAGGTTAATAAAAATGCACTTTGATTTGACAAAACGATTTATGATTCTCGAACTATTCCTCAATAAAGAAATTTAAAGAGACTGAAAAATATGAAGGATTATCTGCTGGAATGCACTGCGAAGCTGGAAATATTTGTGAGTTCAAAAAGCTTTCTGACACCGTGGTCTTTTTTTTTTTTTTTTTTTATTTTAAGAGTGCAGCAAATGTGGCGTTTCTTTCCATCTGATTCCTGTCTGCACAAAGACCCAGCTCTGGGCCCAGCACACAGTAGGTCTGCAGCAGGTTTTGGAGAACCCAGTTGGTTGTATTGTGGTATTTAGCGCCATATTTGTACTTGCACTTTCCCCTTTTATTTTCATATGTCAAGCACCTGCACCCCCTTCCCCTCCATTTTGGGGAAGGGAGTGACTTTTATTCTAAACAAAGCCTCGGTAGATCAGGGTATGGTGTGTGTGTGTGTGTGTGTGTGTGTGTGTGTGTAGATCAGGGTATGGTGTGTGTGTGTGTGTAGATCAGGGTATGGTGTGTGTGTGTGTGTGTGTGTGTGCGTGCGCGCGCGCGCGCGCCCCCGCGCTCGCGCGGGTGCAGTAACCTTCTCAGAAGGGTCTTGGATCGCTGGCCTGCCTGGGGTCCTGGGGAGGGTAACAGGGATGGGGCTGGGGCCCGAGCTCTGCCACCCGCCTCCCGCTTCGCCTGCCTGTTGTCTGGGCATCAGGCGAGTGGGGAAACATTAGCGCGGGCCAGCTGCCGAAGCCGGGAGGGGTCGAGGGAGAGGTCAAGGTCGGCGGAGAGGCGGCTATTGATCCGGCTTGGAACGCGAGACAGGGAGCCCAGCAAGACTAAAGGGGGAGCTGTGAGACCAGACATTAACAGCTTTCAGCGCTAATGATGCCCGTGCCAGACGGGCAGAGGGAAAAAAAGGAGACTGGAGCGGCAGCTGGGATCGCTCGCTGCCTGCGCCCGGCCGCCTCTCCCGAGAGGAGGAGGAGGAGGAGGAAGGCGAAGCGGCCAGCGCAGGGCCGGGCAGGGGCAGGGCAGCCTCTCCCCGGCCGCCGCGAGGTGGAGCGCGCCGGCGGGCGGCGGCGTGTCCAGCCCTGCGCCGGCCCGCCCGCGCGTCCTTCTTCCCGCCGTCGGGGCAGCGCGGGGCCAATGAGGAAGTGCTCCCCGGGTCAGTCGCGGCCCGCGCCGCCCCTCGCCCGCTACTTCCTGCTGGGGGTGGGGCGGGGTGCCCCCTCCCCAGACGCCGCCGCCCGAGTGCGCGCGACTTAGCAGCTGCCGCTGCGCCCCCTCCCCACTCCCGACCCCGGGCGCCTCGCGCAGTCTACAGTCGGGGGGGGGGTGCTTTCTTGGAGGGGGGTTACCCAGTCCCACCCCGACTGCCCGCAGACCCGAGTCCCCATCCTTGCAATCAACCCCGGGAGGGCGAGGGTCGGCCTGCTGGGATTTCGGGCGCCTGAGCGCAGGCGGCGGGGAACCGCCGGCAATTTGAGTCCAGACCTGCCTCCTTGCGCTGTGTGACCTTGGGCCACACGCTAACCCTCTCTGGACTTCACACCGCCAGTTCTCAGCTTAAAAAAAAACAAACAAACCAAACTCTCCCAAGTTTAAGAATGTGGGCGAGTTGGGATGGCCGGTGTACGGTATTCTTGAGAAGTTTATTAAAGGTGCGTGTCGGCATTTTTTTTTTTCTTTCTTACTTAGGCCACTTTCCTGGAAAGATTTTCGTGGCGGGGCTGGATGGGAGGAGAGGGAGGTGCTTCCAGACTTTGGACCACGTGGAGGTGGGGTGTCGGTGGTGGGTGGTGGGCATGCAGTCCCGGGTGGGGAGGTCATGCGGACTGGCTCTTCGCTCGCCCCCTTTCACCCCCTCCGCCCAGTCTCTACCAGCTCGTCCCCCGACCCTGAAGCCCGGTCCGCAAAACTGCCTGCTAGAACATATTTTATTGTTATTTTTTAGTGGGGGGTGGCTTGGGCAGGGAGCTCTTTCTGTCCTCGCTAATGGGCGCTTCGCTCCGGTAAGTTGTCGGTGCCGTCGCCCCACCCAAGACCTTGGGGGGGAACAACGCCCCCCCCTCCGCCCCCGCCCCCGCCCCGTACCCCTCCAAGGAAAAGGCCCCGAGGGAGGCGGCGCGCCCGGAGGCGTCACGGCCCAGCCTTGCGCTCCCAGGAGGCCGCCAGAGCCCGGCCTGGGGGGCGGGGTGGGGTGGGTGCAGCTGGGCTCGCGCGAAGCCCAGCCCCGAGCCAGGCCCGGACCCGCCCTGGCCGCCTCCTGCCCCAGACCCGAGAAACCCTGGGAAGGGCGAGGGGGCCGGCCGCGTGGCGCGTCCAGCCCGGAGGTCAAGTCGCGAAACGGATGAAGTTGGCCGCGGCTGGAGGAGGGACTGGGAGGTTGGAGGGGGGGTTGTAGATGTCCACGCGGCCCGCGTCCTGGCCTTGTCCCCGGGCCACGGACAGGCCCCCACACCTCCTCTCAGCCTCGCCGGCTGGAGATCAAACGGCTGACAAGGCAGCTGTGTCCTTCCTTTCCAGACTGACGGGCAATTTCAAGTCCTGCCCTGGGCGGAGGAGCCCTGGGGGTGGGGGGCGTTACTTCCAGGCTGCAATAATTGTCAAGGGGTGGGAAGGGACTGGGGGACCCGAGGGGGGTCACCCACGCGAGTGTGTCCAAAGATCCGGCCACACCTACTTCTGGGTCGGCAACTATGAGACACTCTCCCACGTGAAGCACCCGTGCCCCTCACCCCCATGCTTCCGAAAAACCTTGGCGTTAGGGGTGGGCTCCGTGTTTGACCCCAAGACTGAATGGGATGAGGTGCAGGGAGCGCAAAGATTTCGGGTGGACATGCCTTCCGGAATGGGACTCAGACAAGGTCTCACGTTTCCCTGCCCCTCAATGTGCCCCGAATTCTTTCCTCTTAGTATCTTTTATCTTCTCCCCTTGGCTCTCCCAGTTTGAAATATTAGGATTGATATGGAGACACTTTTTGGAAGTTTAACCCCGACCCCTCAATAAAAGTGAAAACAACCAAACTACTTTCCTAGGGAGACGGAGTAATTGACCATGTGGTCCTAGTCCTCGTGTCGACCCCAACACTCTTTCATAGCCATCCCCCACCCCCCAAGAGCTTTCCAGTGAGTGGGTGGGGACTTGCGTTGCTTCAACTTACTTCCACGCACACCGCACTCCGCCCCCCTTCTCTGGGGGTCCAGCTCCCTAGAGGGGAGGAGGGATGGAGAGGATTTTCTTTTATTTAAAAATATCTTGCCCACGGCCCTCCCTCTCTCCCCCCATTTTGCGCTGCCAGTGCACCGGGAGGAGACGAGCGCACACAAAAAAAACGCCGCACGTGTGGCCGGCCTGAACTGCGGGTGTGCGCACGGGCGAGTGTGTGTGTGTGTGTGTGTGTGTGCGCGCGCGCGCGCGAGTGTGTCTCTGTGTGTGTGTGCTTTCTTGTTCTCTTACAGGGTACAATGTTAAAAAGCCACCGCTAGTCGCCCCCAGTGCTCCGACTCTCTGGGTCTTTTTGTCTCTAGTGCAGATTAAACGTCACGTCCGCACTTGAACTTGAATTTTATCCCATTGTACAGAGGCAGCCCCAGCCATAGAGAGACCGAGAGCTCCCAGAGAACCCGGACTCCGCCATCTTCACGTTGCAATCTATAGCTCCCAGTCCGCGCCCGCACCGACCCAGGCGCACTGGGTGAGCCGCCCCGCAGCCCAGCTCCCCCCGGGCCAGCGGCTCCAGGGGAGCGCTGGGGAGCGCTCGCGGGGACCCGGCAGCCTCTCCGGCCGGCGCCAGCCTGCCAGGTGAACTGGGAAGGAGCCGCTCCTGGAGTCCCCCCAGAGCCTCGGAAGGGTCAGTCTCCGAGAAAAAAACAGGCAGCCCGCAGAAAACCCAGAAACCACCGAACCGGGGCAGTTTTACATTGCTTTGGGTTTTTTGAGGGGGCGGGGTGAGGGGGTACGAGACAAGTCCTCAAGTTTTCTTGGCTTTTTTTCTTTTCTTTTTCTTCTTTTATTTTTTATTTGTTTGCATTTTCCCCCCTCCCCCCCCCCCTTCCTGGTAGAAGTGCGCTTTACACCTACCAGACCCTCAAAGTGTCAGGAGCCGGTGCAAAATCCGGTTTAAGTTCGAGACATTTGGAAGTCCAGGAGGCCAAGCAGTTTGAAGAAGTGTATGCAATTTTTTTTTTTCCTTGAAAAGAATATATTTTTGAAGAAGCAAGCCAGTCCGCGGCAAGCAGCAGCAGATTTTTTTTCCTTTCTCCTATTTTAGATCGAGAGGTTTTGCTTTTTCTTTTTCCTTCTTTTTCTTTTTGCAAATAAAAGAAAAAACAGCATAGAAGAAAGCGCAAAATAAAGAAGAAGAAGAGGAGGAAGAGAGGGCAAGAGAGGAAGGAAAAAAAAAAAAAACCAAAACACCAACCCGGGCAGAGGAGGAGGTGCGGCGGCGGCAGCGGCGCGGCGGCAGCGGCGGCGGCTCGGACCCCCTCCCCCGGCTCCCCCCATCGGTCCAGCTCTCCGGGCGATGTCAGAATAGATGCCGGGGCAATGTCCCGCCGCAAACAGGGCAACCCGCAGCACTTGTCCCAGAGGGAGATCATCACCCGTAAGTGTCTGCGGCGTGCGCGCGAGGGGCCGGAGCGTGGGGCTCCGGGCGCCCAGGGCTGGGGACACCGAGCCGGGCGCAGCCGGGCCGGGTGCCCGGGCGGCCCGCGGGCTCGCACAGGGGCAGCGGCGTCGGCCCAGAGCCTGGTTGGGGGGCGGGAGGGCCTTAGGAAAGTTTCTTTGCAGCCCGGGGAATCCGGGCGCTGCGCAGTCCGATGCGCCCGGGGCTTGGGGGCCTGCGGAGCGGGCTCCGGGGCCGGGGAGGGGGCGCGCAGGCTGGAGGAGGTGTGTGTGTGTGCGCGCGGAGCCCGGCTGGACGCTCGCCCCTCCGAGCGGCGTGTGTGGCGGCGGCGGCGCTGGTGGCGGGGTTTGGAGAGGAGGGGGGAGGGGGTTGGGGGAGCGGAGGGGGAGGGGGGAGCCGGGAAGTGGGGAAAAGTTGGCGAGCGCGTGGGTCCGCGCTGACGGCGCCGGCGGAGGGGAGCGGGGTGCGCTCGGGCCTGGGGGAGACGCAGGGCGAAGGGTGGCCGCTGGCTCCGAGTTCCCCCAGTCGCGGCACCCGGCCGGGCAGGGCGCCGGCCACGCCGGTCCTCGGATTCCGCTGCCGCCTTTCTCTCCCCTCCTCGTGCTATTTGCAAAAGAATCCAGCTGCGCGGCTGTTTGCTGGGCTCCTGCACCCCCACCCCCATTTCCCCACCTCCGTCTGTCTCCTGGGATGTTCTTGTCTTCTTTCCCCCCCACTCCAAAAAAAAGGTGGGGGACATCGGGGGCTGGTGAAAAATCCCCTCCACGAGGGGGCTGGGGGGAAAGGGTTGTCAGCTCGGAGTGGGAAGAGAGGGACGTGCTTGTAAAATAGTGGAAAAAAAAAAATAAAAGAAAGAAAAGAGGAAAAAAAGGGAAAGAGACCTATCCATCTCTTACCCATCTGCCTATCTCAGATCTTTCATCTTCCCCTGTCTAAATAAACAAGGCAGGTCGCAGTGGAAATCCACCGGCTGAAATCATGTGGGTTTCAAGCAAGTGGCGGGGAAGGCAAAGTCAGTCAAGGGGGCAGAGACGCAGCCGCTTCCAGCGTCCCGGTCGGGTTTATTTAGCGAAGGGAAGAAGCGTGCGGGAGCGGGCCAGGTACGGGGTTGGCAGGGGAGCTCGCCCGGGTGCCTGCACACTTGCACCGGGAAGGTCTGCTCGCCGCGCTCCCTGCCCGCCGCAGCCCGCGGGGCCGCTGCTCCGCCGCGCGCAAACCTTTCCCCGCGGTCCTTTCTCTCGCGGTGCCAGAGTCGCCGTTGCTTTTTTTTTTTTTTTTTTAAATTTTTCTTTTAAATTGCAATAGAAATAAAACATCCTCTGGGTGCCATCGAAACCGCGGGCAGGTTGTGTTCCTTGCCATCCTCGGATCACCTTGTCAGGCTGGGGCCCGGCTGCCGGCGCGGAGCTGGAGAGGGCTGTGCGCCCATCCGTCGCCGAGGACTGGCTGCGGGGCGGCCAAGAGCCGAATATTTATGTTATATTTTAAAAAATTTAAATAAATAAATAAATATATAAAGGGGTTCTCCCCTCCCCGGAAAACCCAGCATAGGAGCCATCTGCTCGGAGCCTCCGCTGCTGCCATCTCTCCTTTGTTACAGCACATACATTAGTAAGAATTTGTGGATTTATGATTATTTTTTGGGGAGGGGAATAGATATGAAAGTGGGCTTGCCTTGGGAGAGGGACGCCTTTCTAGAGGGAGGGAAGAGGGCTTCTCTTATATTTTTCACCATTGTAACATCAAAGAAGACTTGCTGGTTGCATTTAAAACAAAATGTTTTGCAACCAGATTTTAGCCTGGTTTGATCAAGGTCCTTTTCACCCGTTGACATTTAGTCCTTTATCGAGCCTTTAGCAATCTCTTATTCTACACCCCCACTCCCCCCTTTAGATGGTGGAGCGGCTGTTAGAATGTCTGTAGTTGCAGACACCTAATTTCTCCAGGAGGCAATTTGCCCCACAGAGCCTCTGTATAATTGCAAGGGTTGTTTTTGAGGAGGGGGACGTTGGGGGGGGGTGCTCCGGTAAGGGGGAGTTATGGGGGGTGCATTGCCAAGCTGGCAGCAGCGAAGAAGCCAGGAGTGTTTGCACTTGTGTGTAAAGGGGGAAAGAAGCAGGTAGGTTCGCTTTGCTTTTGCTCTCTCCCCTTCTGGCATTCCTGGGACCTCGGGAACAAGCCCTGGCCGGGAGCACTGGTGGCGGCTGGGTGGCATGGGGGGGCCAGGGGTGCCTGGTGTGACATCCTTCCCTCCTTCGTTGGTTCCATGGCTGTCTCAGCCTTGCTCAGAGCAGTGCTGGGGAAAGCCCGGCTGACCCTGGAGCAGTGGCTGGGAAGGAGAAATGGGGAGAAGGAGACCAGGGGGTGGGGGGCAAAGGATATCCTGCCTGCTTTTCAGGGGCCCATGGAGCCCAGGGCATGTGCAGGGGTTTAAGAAGGGAGAGTGGTCCAACCAGTTCTCAGACAAGGCTATTTATTATCCCCAAAGCAGCTGGCTTTTCTGTCTGTCCTGTGTCACCCAGGAGGTGGGAATGCAGGCAGGGGAAAAGGCAAGAATGGGATGCAGTTTAGGCTTAAGGCCTGTACAAGTGTGTCTCCTCAACGATGCAGGAGTCGTGGGTCTCAGGTGCTCTGGAGCTGTGGCCAGCCAAATGGGTGCTGTCACAGCCCTGATTGGGGACCCACGTTTTAGCTTTTAAATGTGAAAAGAAACCACCTAAAGCGTGGTACATCTTCAGTTGGGTGGCAGCCCGCTGGCTTCAGGTTCTTTCGAGATGATGCAACTTGGGATAACTGATGGTCTGAGACACAGAGAGCACACAAACGGCATCGATAATCTTGGGGGTGGGGGGCTGGCAAGGCGGAGAAGGACTCCATAATGAGCTAGTTAAATTTACAGACAGGTCAGAGAGAAGAGGAGCCCGGGAGGAGAGTGTGGGAGACAGCTGGGGATGAAGACCTAGGCTTCTGGTTTGTTTCAAAATGTTTGACCCAGATGGATGTGGCTTTTAAAGCCGGAGGACAGACACAGCTATTAATAAAAACAAACACAAAACAACTCAGTGACAATAGTGAAGAGGGGAGGATGAGGGACAGTGGACTGACCAGGCAGAGAGGAAAGGGCCGTGAGCCGGTGGTGCCAGGCAAGGTGAGTGGAGAGGCAGATGAACCCCAGCCTGAGACTTTCCGAAGGAAATAACAAGTCCGGGGTAGATAACTCAACTCCAGTGCAGGTGATTTTATTTTTCAACAACCCCCCCAACAGGTTTCCTTGGAAGATTAGTAATTTTCTGTATGAGTTCACGATTTTGCAGAACAACTAGAGAGACCCAAGATTTGATGCAGAAGTTAGGCTCACCGTGTTAATTCCATGGTTGCCTTTTAAATTAGGTTTTGCTGTAGCTGTATGTTTTGAAGGCCGCTGTGCTTACAATTATCTTAACTCCCCAGGGTAGAGTGTATCTCCAGGTGTCCACGTATGTTTCAAAATTGGGCCTTTGATAAATTTCATCAGATCTAGGCCCCTCTGTTTTTTTGATAATTCTGGGAGGTGGGGGGAGTGAAGTTTGTCCCCCTTCTGCACAGAAGGGAACCCCATATCATTAGAAGTGTGACATAAGTCAGCTGCTCTGATTCTAAGGGAGAGTAAAAAACCGTGTTCATCCAAGGTGTTATGCCCGGCTGATTCTATTCATTTGTAATTCACACCTGAGAGAAGACAGCCATGAGCATATTTTAACAACCGCTAGTATTTTTAAAGGGTAGTCTTTCCCTCCCTGAAAATTATGTACAGTGGCATTTTTTTTTTTTTTGAGGGTGGGAGGTGCGGGGGCGGGGGTTTGCTCTCTGTCTGTGCTTTGGCCTTGGAGATTTTTGTCTGGCCTTCAAAATATGTCGTAACAGAAAAGCGAGTCATTTCTCAAATGCCGGAGTGAATACAGCTGCTTTGGGGAAGCCAGCCTTAGGAACATGGAGGGAGGCTGAGGTCAGATTGGGTGCGGTGCTTTGGTGGCCACTGTGCAGGGCTAACTGGGTCTTAGGGTTCCAAAGGGCAGGCCAGCTTTGGGTGCACTGGGCAGTAATTAGCCTTCTGTCTCAGGGGAACTGGAAGCAGGCTGAGCAGTTGGGTTCCCACAGACCGGTTTCCCGCTGCATAGCGCACCAGTTTCTAGCTGCTTGTCAGAATCGAGCTCTTGGCCCTTGCCTTTGGGCTCAGAACACGGCTTGCCCTCACCTTCCCTTTTTCCTTTTCATCTCCTTTCTCCGATCTTTTTTGCATTCTCTGTCGCTTGTTGTGATAAAAGACTTTCCAAAATAAACTTTCAGTTGAATAGGCTTTTGGTGGATGGCAAGGCTGCAACGCCCAGCGGTGCCTGGCGCCACTTGGCAGCTAGGGGGAGCTCCGTGCCCGTGTCATGCGCGGAGCCGGCGCCGCGAGAGGCCGGGACCAGGCTTCCATCAGCCGCGAGAGCCGTTTACGTTGCTGCAAAATGTCTTAAGTGTGAAGTTGTAATATTGATTTTCCTGCAGAGAGTCGAGCAGGACAAAATGAGAATATAAGTTTGAGAAATCTATTTTCAAGCTATCGGCATTGATTTACAAGCCTTCACTAGGCAGATGGGGGGACAATTTTTCTTTTTAATTTTTTTTTGGAAAACAATTGCAGTGCTTAGTTTTTTGAGCGGGTGTGTTTCCTCTAGTTAGTCTGTGGTCTTGACTTTATGAATTCCATTAGGTCGTCGAGGCACACGGGATGGGCTGTGGCGGGGGGTGTCTGGGAAGCGTGAACCTCGTTCTGTCCGTTCCTGTGTTGCATGTCACAGACCCCGCGATCTGCCGCTGCCTTGGGGAGTCGTGTCTAAAACAGCTTGATGAATGGAAATCCTTTCAGCTCAGATTTTATAACACTCGGATTCTCAAGTCCATTTATTAGGTAATGTTCCCACTGTACTAAGGGAAAAAGCATCAGTCCCCAAAGAGATAAAATGCCAACTCAAATAACATGTAAAACTTTGTTTGAGAGGAGTATGTGCTTGCGAGACCCAGCTTTGCTAATGCTTTTCACCCCGAACGGTGCCCTTAATGGACGGCCTTTAACGAGATGATTTCTCCCCTAACCGTGTAATTTCGTGCTGGGGGATATGTGGGCTTCTGATCACAGGATTTCTGGATCTATAATGTCTTCTTCTCCAAGTTCAAGAAATCTGCAGACAGCACAGTTAACCCTGAGTCTCCTGTACTGAGTTCAGTCCATGGGCAGAAGAGGTTACGTGGAGACAGGAAAGGAGTGCTTTATTCTAACCTAAAAGAGAAATAAATTAGGTCAGACAAAAGCCTAGCGCTGTCATCAGCCGGGGAAAGAGCCTTCACTCTGCAGTACAGAGGGCCAGCAATTTATCTGATGATTTCTCTACTTCATTTAATGTTTGAATCAAGCCTGTTGTAAGCACATTGCGGCAGTGAGCTCATTTGACAACTCAGAGATAAAACACCACTGTTGTCTTGAACCCTTGGGCTGGGGCCGTGGCCTCTGGCCTGCAGAAAACCGTTAAAAAAAAAAAAAGTCATTTCAAAAATCCCCAATCCTTTCCCTTGGAACTTGGGGGAGTTTCACAAGCTGTAACTAAATACAGACTACAG
The DNA here is from genome assembly GCF_016772045.2 of Ovis aries. Lineage (NCBI taxonomy): Eukaryota > Metazoa > Chordata > Mammalia > Artiodactyla > Bovidae > Ovis > Ovis aries. The sequence goes on along the minus strand of NC_056071.1, from coordinate 61,942,397 downwards.
GTTCGACAGTGTGTGAAGAAAATAATTATACGAGGAGGAGGGTCAGGATGGGGTTCCTGACCTTTGGGGACCATCTCCTGCATCTCCTATGGCTTAAGGAAGGACCCTCTGGCTGTCTGGTTAGGTCCTACCTTTAGCTAAAACTCTCCAAGGGCTTTGGGCTGGGTTTGATGCTGTTGTCACATTTGCAAGGACGGGGGAAAATAAATGCTCTTTGGGAACTGTGGCCACAGTCAAGTTGTTGATGCTGGCCAAGCATCCTTCTCTGAAGGTAGTGTTAGCTTTGGGCCTACTGGCATTTTTTTTTTTTTTTTAAGGGAGAGGGCACGGCAGAACATCAGGGATGGATGTCTGTGTCACCCGGCTGCTCTGAGTGTGGCTTTGTCATTTTCCAGCTCTCTGTTTAATCCCACGATGGGGCCTGGGGGCCTGGCAAGGCCCTCTTCCTCATCTCACAACCCTTCCTTCCCAGACAGCCAAACGTCAGTGAGATCTACCCGAGCTGTTGTTCCCCTCCCCAAGAAAAGCCATTTGCTGACCGGCTCCCTCGAGCAGTGGTTTTCCCCAGGCATGTATAAAAAGTGCCGAGAGCAGGCTATTTGGAGGCACATGAAAGCCGAGGGACACACTTCGAGTGTCTTCCGCACGAGCCAGTGAGGGGAGCGAGGGGAGAAGCATCGTTTTTTTACTGGCAAAAGTGACACCAGATCGCGGTTTGATTAATGGTGCTACATTCACGGGGACTCTCGTCCGGCATTTTGACATATGCAAGTCTTTTGTGTAGTTGCTGAAATTCAAGAAATTCATTCTTTATTTCTTTTTTTCCGAGGCAGCTGATAATCTGCTTGGGTGTTGAATTAGCCAGCCCGAGCTCTGCTACGATAATGAAATCCCAGACCACACCGAATTAGGTAACTTCAAAGTGAAAAAAAAAAAAAATCCTCTGTTTTACACAACTTTTTTATGACCCCCTTCGACTGAACTGCTGAAATGCAGATACACTTGAGAATGTTCTAACGAGTTCTATACTAAAACAGCAAGCAAAAATGACTCAGGAAAGTTGAGTGCCAGCGTTATTGTGATGAACGTGAGCCTCAGAAATGGATGCACTGCTGAGAATTAAAAAGCGGGGGGAATCAAGTTTAAATTTCTACCTTGGAAACGAGATGTTGGAAGCAGTTTTCACTCTTGTTGTTTTGCTGTGAGCCTCAGAGCCTCGCCTCCAGTTAAAGGCTCTCAGTTCAGCATCCTGTGTGGACGGTCCTTTTCTTCTGTTTGGCACCTTTGAAAAGGCACAGCATTAAAGAAAACAAATCTCTTCATTGGGCCTCGAAGAATGCTTTTATATGTTTTATTACGAGCTTTGTCGTGTCTGAAAATTTAAGGTGTTTGCAGGTTTCTTGAATCTTCTGAATGTGTTTAGAAGGATTTCTGTAGCAAAGCATTTTTCTTTAAAGAACTATCTGATTTCTCAAAACATAGGTCACTCCGTGCTTTGGTATCGTGGGCTTGACTTTGTTCTTAGTCACCTTGTGGTAGTGAGTGGGCTCTGTGAATACACCTGAGCGGTGCTTTCCTTGTTCGTGGGGTCTTTTTCTTCCTTTTGGATGTGTGAGACCCGGCCTCCGGAGCTCAGTTTTGGGGGATCTGGAGAGGCGGGTGCACTGAGGGAGGTGGGGAGTTTGGACCAAGTCTGTCAAGCAAGTTAGGGGAGTTTTCAGGGAGCCGATTTTAACATGCTTAAGTATCCTGAAAGCAGGCTGGGGGCATAGAGGACAGTTTGTGTATGTGGAGGGGGGTGTTCTTCCTACCCTCAGAACCCCCTCCCCACACCTTTCCTGAAGAGTGCTGACTGGGTTCTTCCTGTGTCCCAAACATCTCCTTGGATCAGGAGTCCCCACTTCCCTGAAATGCAGGTCAAGCCTGGGTCTTCTGGCGATGGGCCCGGTCAGCCAGACCCCAGGTCATCTTCACGGACAGGGAAATCCACATTACAGATGAGGTTGTGCCCCGGCCTCCTTCTTTCTGTCGCGATGTCAGAAATATGGGAGATTTCACTTTGAGGTGGGTGCTGCGTTTGGCGCGGAGCAGGCAGGGTCTGGTGGGATTGGTGGCGGGCCCCAGCCTGTGCCCTTCCCTCGAGTATGAATGTGGCACGGGGCCTGGGCCCCCAGCGATGTGACACCTGGAGCCGGCTGGAGTCCTCCTCCTGCTCCTCCCGGGAGGACGAGTGGTCCAGGAAGAGAGAGCCCAGATCTGTGGGACCTGCCTGGGACCAGCCTGGCTGCCCCCTCCCCGGGTCCAGCAGCAGCCCCAAGGCTTTCCTAGAGGCCAGATGGGGCTGGGTCCTAACCCTTCGTGGCCCCATGAGGACGTTCAAAACACGTGCCTGGCTCGGCTGAGGCTCCTCTCCGACTCCTCTGCTGGCCCCGCGTGATTCCCTCCGAGCGGAGAACTTCATAAACCTCTTGTCGAGCCTTTAGGCGTCCTCTAGTCATAGATTATTTTCTCTGCCAAGAATTGATTCCTTCTCTCTCCCATCTCCACCGCCCCCCGACCTCCGCCCGCAACGACTGTCATTTTCTCTTGGATCCAATAAATTAAACGTTGATGGCGGTTCAGAAAGTGTGCTCCGTCGAGGGGTGCATTTTGGTGGCATTTAGAGGTCTCGGCCCCTCCCTGGATGTTCACGGGGAGGAGAGTGGCAAATCCTTTCGCAGATTGTTGGTTTGGAGCTGGCTGGCGGAGGCTGTCTTCGTAGGAAGCAGGTGTAACCTGTCCTCCCGGCGGATGCGGCGCTCCAGCGCGTGGATGCTCAGCGTCTCTTGTAAACACGCGTACAAATAGGATGGCTGCGGTGACGTCGGTGGCACAGGATTTTGAGAGCCTGGCACCCCTCCCCCCACCTCCTTCCCCTACCCACCCCACCCCGATCACCGAAACAGTAATTCTCCATGGGTTTCTCCTGGTCTGTGGCTTAGCCATTAAGGGACAAGATTGGGATTTGAATCGACGCAGGGTTAAGGGGACGCAGGCCTGTGTGCTGTGTGTGTGGCAGGGAACATGCTCTGGGCTCTGGGGACAGCAGGAGGCCAGCCCCTTGGTTGGAATTCCCCGAAGGGCAGGTGCAGGGGCAATTGTTAGAGGAGACCCAGGGCGGGCAGGGCCCTTGGAGCCAGCGTGTGATGGGGGTGGGGGTCCCTGGCCAGGTAGGGCCCGCTAAGCCTCTGCAGCTGCTGGGGGGCCTGTGGGCTGCTTGGCCTGGTCGGTGTTAATGATGTCTTTCCATTTCCGTCTTCTGCCCAAATTCCTTCCCGGCCAGCCCGAGGCATGGGGGAACTGGTCTGAGGATCAAGTGTTTCCCGTCCACTTAACAGGAATGTCCATTAGTATCTGTGAACCCTGATTTCATTGCTTCTAAGTGTATTTATGAGCTGGGAGGAGTCCTCGCCTTGTAAATGAAATGTGGTTTTGTTGTAAAAGAAAATGACAACAAACATGTAACTGTGTGTAAATATATGTTTGTCCATGTGCTTTAGGATGTCACGTTTCAGAACCCACCCCAGCCAGGTACCTGCTGTTGGAACAAGTCATCAGCTGCACTCAGTCATCTTTCCTCCCGTTGAGTCAAATGTCGCAGCGATCCATCGACTTTATTTGGCTCATGAGAGTGAGGGCAACAGGGTTTTCCAGAGCTGCTGACTCTTGGGGGAGCTTTGCGTGAAAGTGGAAATCCTCTTGGAGGAAAGGACCTCATCTTTGCCTTCTTTTTTTTTTTTTTTTTAAAGGCTGGAGTTTGTGGGGCAAGGCAGCCGGAGGGGCTGGTTTGTAGGGTCTGGGAGTTTGAAAGGCTGCTTTGTGTATATGTGACTTTTCTCTTTCCTGGTGCTTTCTCATCTCTAGGTGGCAGTTTGGGCGACTCTGCCTGTCAGGCAGGGGCCTGGTCCTCTGAGCCTGTGTGGGGCAGTGGGTCTCCACCCGTGCCCACAGGACTGAGGAAGGAGGGTTTGTGGGGGGCAGGCCCCATTTCGCTGTGCCCTTCTCTGAGCCTGGGCAAGTGGTTCTTTCTCCTTTTATTTCTTCTGTGAGCGATCGGCTTCTAAGAAGGGACACAGGCGCGCGCATACACACATACACACGCACCCCCACGCCCAGCTCAGTATCCGCCTGCAGAGGAAATGAAACCACAGCCCGCCTTTGGGGGTGTCTCCGAAGCCCTCAAGCATGAGATTCAGCAAGCTGTCTTGGTCCACCTGCTCTGACCTAAAAGCTTGACAGTTTGGGGGTTCGGGGTGACGTTGCTACTTTCCTGGGAAGCTCCTCCCGCAGCAGCCAGAGCCCAGGGCTCCACGCCCCAAGGGGGTGGGGTGGGGTGGGGTGGGCAGAGGAAACCCGGATCCTTGAAGTTGGGCGAACACCCCCTGTCATCTCCAGGAGTTTTACTTTCAGCACTGCACGTGGCGGGGGAAGGACACATTTTTGTTTCTTTTCCTCCTGGGCGCCTTTGGAGGAGGCAGAGGGCTGGACCCTGGGTCTGGGGACCTGAGTTCAGAGCTGTCTTCTGGATGGGACTCTAGCGGGGCCTGGCTGCCCAGGCTGGCTGGCTGCAAGAGGGCTGGAGGCAGAACTCAGACCTGCGGCCCAGTCAACGGCTTCGGATACTTTCAGACTCAATTACTGGGGCTCACGAGGCTTGCAGCAGGAGGAAAGTGAAAAGGCAGAGACTGCCAAATAAAGGAAGGAATACCAGATGTTACCAAAACAAAACAAAACAAAAAAAAAAAGGAGGAAAAAGGAAAAGTGTTGGTACAGAGTCCCTTAGCAAAAGATGGCAAGGAGAAGGATGAATACCTATGAACAGGCCTGCGTGAGCTTTGCTCATTTTTAAATTAGCCTGTTTCTTTTGCAAGAGAAAAGAAGTTTGAGATTATGTAGCTTAAAATCCCGCAGCAGAGAGGAACTATTCAGGCTTCTCAAAATTCCCACCGGGGAGAACAGACTGATGGACTCGGCTGAAAAAGTTTAATGAAACGCAAAACCAAGACGGGGGAAGCCAAGATGAAATTAGATGACAGAAAACATCTCCCTGTCCACAGAAAGGATGATCAAGTTGGGGTTCGGATGGATGAAATATTGTCTTTGTTTATTTTTTATCAAATGCCCTTACAGATGCTGCTGAGTGCCAGGTCCGCTCAGAAGGACCAGGTACCTCCACTCTTTCTACCACAGAACTCACCCCTGTTTGATTTGAATTCTCGATTTCATTTTGTCCTTTTTTTTTTTTTTTTTGCTTTTTCAGCTCATTTCCTTTGTGCCTCTCTTTCTCTCTCTCTCTCTCTCTCTCTTTTTTTAACAAAACAGTATTTTGACATCCTCCTCCCATTTATTAAGAGTTCCTTCTCTGGCAATGGTGCACAATACATCCTTATATTTCTAAAGAACTGTTTTCACAGCCCTTCTCCTTTGGCTCTGAAATTATGTATATGTAATTGGTAATTAAAGGTGCGAGCTTTTCAATATAAACAGTATTGCTCAATGTTAGATCATTAAAGGGAAAAGAGGCACCGAATAATTACCTTTAACATTCTGACAAACCGTGTGCAGGGAACCCGGTACCCCTAGAAACACTGTTCGGGGTGAGGGTTGTGATTACATTTTAACCATAGCAAAGCATCTTTTCATAAAATAAATTGGTAAATTAATTATGTAGCATTGTCTTCCAACTCCTTTTTAAGTAAACTCTGGTTTCTTTTTAAAGTGTAATTAATGGTTTCTGGGGCCGCCTTTGTGCACACTGGTTTTTCTTACCTTCTAGGTTCTTTTTTTTTTTTTTGTTAGAGGTATGCAGACAAGAGATTTCGGATTTCTTCATCTTCGGGGTGTTTTTGGGAGGGCGCATCGCCCGTGCATTTCTACACGTAATTCATCGAGGGCTCCGTCTGCTTTTCTGGAAGCACGGGCGGGATCTCAGATGGTCACTTCCCTTCTCCGCAACACCTGGGCGCCTACCCCTGCGTGCAGAGTTCACGCGTGTTCCATGTCCTGTGCTGTCTGCTGGGTCTTCCACACGGACTCTCGCAGGCCCTGAAGAAGCTTGTGCTCAGAACACACAGAGCCGTGATTTATAATGTAGGATGGAAGATGCCACAGGATTTTTTCCTTAAATTATCTGTTCTTTGGCTCTGGCCCGTCAATAACTTCACTGCCACGGAATGTGTTTTCCTCCAGTCTGTTTCTTCCCTCTGTTCTTCTGTGGTTTTCATCATCCTTTCTTAAATGCCACACAACTTAAACCGTACCTGCCTCCTCGGGTTTCAGACCCCCTGGCTGCCCCCTGGCTTCTCGGAAGACCCCACCACTGGCGCTGTCTACATGGCCGTTAACATTTGCTCTTGACAAATTTCACCTCGAGTTTGCTCAGACCCTGAGCGTGGATGCAACTTCGCTGTCCAGTTGCCTTATTTATGACCTGTTGGTTGACTGTGTCTCCCAGGTTTTCCTGAGGGGGTTGCTGCTTTTTGAGGCGTTTATTAGCTTCAAAATGTTTGGGTCCCTTGCCCCCTACAAAACAAAAATGAAAGGAGGTAGGTAGATTGGCGGCTAAAGAAATATGAAAACATACAGCCCATTGCAAGTGTGGTTTGTCATCTGCCAAGAAATGCTTTTGGAGTCTGAAGAGTTTTTTTTCTTTCTTTTCTTTTTACTGGGAGTGAAATAAAAACCGACCAACAAAAAGGGACAGTAGGGAGTTGGTGAATGTCGGCAAAATCTACAAAGCGATGGAAGTCTGACCAGAAGCAGAGTGTTTGGCAGGGAAGCTGGCTGCCTCGTTCAGCTGACTAGCCGCGTCTCTTCCCTGTTTTATTTTTTTTTTCTTTCCCTTCGATATTTCTTTCTGAACCAATGCTCACTTGTTGCTTTCTGAGCCCGGGTCCTTTCTTTCTCTTGGAAAGACCAGCCCCGGGACGCCCGTCTGGGTTTCTGTTTTCCTGTCTGGTGTGCAGCCAGGTCTCAGGTAGAGGAATGCAAGCAGGGGCGCTCATGAATGGGGAGGACCTGAATGAAAGGTGGGAGGGAAGAGGGGTGTGCGACTCCCGCCAGAGCAGGGAGAAACAGCTCTGGCTCACTGTTCTAAGCCTTGGCTGCCCATCGGAATCACCTGAGAGCCTTAAAAAAAAAAAAAAAGACAGCCTGAAGCTTGACTCCCGGTGTCATTGGTCTGGGGTACTGCCTGGGTGCCTGGGGGTTTTCAAAGGTCCCAGGTGGTTCTGAGATGTCGCAGAGTTTTCGAGATGCCTCTCCATCATGCTGCCACCAGGCTGGGGATGGTCTAGCCCCTGGTGGAACCAGGATGTGTGTGGATGTGCAGGTGGTCATGTGTGTGTCCGTATGCTGAACTGAAGGGAAATTGGCAGGAAATAAACTAGAAAGCCGTAAGATCCGCACTGCTTAAGGGGCAACCTCTGGGAGCTGCAAGGGCTGCACCCAGAGCCTCAGTTTGCCCATCTGTGGCATGTAGGATGGCGAACCCCTTACCTCCAGGAGTCTTGGGTGGGGAACGTGGTGAGCCCTTCGCATCCCACAGCGGAGGGGCCTGCCTCTCGGTGGGGAAGGGTTGGAATGAATGATGGGTCTTGTGACTCCTTAAGCCCATCTTGTCTTCTCTGCCCCTCCCCTTGTGCTTTCTCTCTCCAGCAGAGCCTGAGCATGTGGAGGCCGCCATCCTCGAGGAAGACGAGGGTCTGGAGATAGAGGAGCCCGGCAGCCTGGGGCTGATGGTGGGTGGCCCCGACCCTGACCTGCTCACCTGTGGACAGTGTCAGATGAACTTCCCCCTGGGAGACATCCTGGTTTTTATAGAGCACAAGAAGAAGCAGTGTGGCGGCAGCCTGGGGGCCTGCTATGACAAAGGCCTGGACAAGGGCAGCCCTCCGCCCTCCTCGCGCTCTGAGCTCAGGAAAGTGTCTGAGCCGGTGGAGATCGGGATCCAGGTGACCCCCGATGAGGATGACCACCTGCTGTCACCTACGAAAGGCGTCTGCCCCAAACAGGAGAACCTTGCAGGTATGGAACGTTGCCCTCGCCCGGCCGCTGCAGAAGCCACCCCAACGCCTCGGGTCCCAGGCCCGCCCTCGCCCCTCGCTGTGCTGGGGGCGGGGGTGGCTCACCCTCTGTCTGAGGGTGGCGGTGCTGGGAGGGCCCGAGGGGCTACCAGGATGGGCTCGCCCTCACCTAGGGGCTACCATTCGGGTGTCTCAGGGGGAGACAGACTTGGGGCTCGGAGAGGCCCGGAGGGCTGAGGGTTGCTTTGCTTTTGGCAATGGACTCTGTGGTGGGGGCCTCATCCACAGCTGGCTGGGAGGGCAGGATGGACCTTGGGAAGGCTAGCTGGCCCTGACTTTGCTGGTGTTCTTGGCTTAGTCTCCGGCTTTGGAGCCCGACCGTATCGAGTTGGAATCTCTTCTTCATATCTTGGACAAAGTCAGTTTCCCCATCTGTGAAACGGAGCGAATGAGACCTATCTGTTGGGGGTTGTTGTGAGGCTTGATGAGATATGGCGTGTGGGCAGGGCCTGCTGGGGGCCCTTGTTTTTCTCATCCACTCTCTGGCTTCGGTTTCCCATCTGTCTAAAGAGGCCCCTTCTGATGTTGCCTGGTGCTAGAAGTGGGCCCAGGGAGGGGCTCGTGGGAACCTGGCTGGAGCCGGTGCTCCTTGAGGGAGGTTGGCCATCACCTCTGGCACGCTCACCTGGTGGGCCACCTGGATGGCTGGCTTTGATCACCTGAAGAAGAGGTGCAGGGGCTGGCGTCCTCGGGCAGGCCTAGGGAGTTGGCCTCAAGTTCTGTTCGGGTCAAGGCCACGGCTTGCCAGGGCCTCCTTCAGGGAACCCGTGCCCCATGCAGCCCAGAGTGGTGGCTTCTGGTTTGTCCTACTGAGCTCAGGGCCCAGGTTGGCCCGGGTTTCCTAGAAGCGGCAGGACGCTATCGGAGCGCGTGCAGGGCTCAGATCCTGCCAGGAGACTTTGGATGAACTCCTTCGGGGTCCGAGCCTCAGTTTCTCCTGGTGTCACCAGGAGGGACAGTCCTGGCGGGCCGAGTGGGTAGGTTCAAAGAGCAGGAGCTCCGTAAATGCTTTGCCAGTGTGGCTTTCCTCCTGGGGGTACTTTCTGGCACTGCAGCTCGCAAGCAGTTGGCTGGCGGAGAAGATTGTATCCATCTCCACCACGTCTGGGTCATGGAAACCAGCGGAGGTGCTGGGCGGACGGAGGCTTTGGGTGCTACTTGGGGTGGGCAGGTGAACCTGGTGGAACCAGGACATTCTGCTCCCATGGGTGGGACAGATGAGTGTGGCCAGGAGACCCCCCAGCCCCACCCTGCCGTCACCCAGGAGACAGTCAGATGACGCAGCAAGGCCAGCTGCTCTGGGGCAGCCACCGGGCAGCTCTGTGACCCTGAGCCTCCCTTTGCCCATCTGCACAGTGGGGTTAATGAACTCTGTCTCTGGCCTGCAGTGGAGTGCTGAGTCCTGCAGGCATGGGCTGGGCCCTGGGGAGACCCTGTGCAACCAGACTGGCCTGTGGGGCTGGCCTTCTGGCTGGCGTCCTAGCGTGAAATCTCCCACACTCTCAACTTGCCCAGGGCGTTGAGAAAAGTGTCTGACGTGTTCAGGCCAAAGTCCCGTCTGCCCCGGTTTCTCAGAGCGCCAAGCAGGTCTGAGTGATCCCACCTTCCTTAGGGCCGGAGCCCTGACGCGAGGAAGGTGTTGGGTCCCTTGTGTCTGTGTTTCTTTCCTTTGTCCGACGCTGAGAGACAGTTTTCACCAGTGGCACAGACACCTGGCATCAGCTCACACAGACCTTTTGGGAGTGGCTTCTGCCTACGAGAGGGGTCCCATTCATGGTTCAGTGGGAAGGCTTTCTGCTTTTGCCAGGGCCCATCCAAATCCTCATTTCACAGAGAAGGTATTTTCCAATGAGAGGCTGCAGATCGTTGTGGGTAGGTTTGTTTAAGAAAGCGACTAAATATGATTTCATAAAAGGCAAAGTTAATCTCCAAGGCGGCTTTGTCCTCAACCCCCACACCCCCGGCGCCCTCTGCCCCCCTCCCTTTTTCGAGGTTGTAATACTGCAGCGGCCTACAGTATTTTTATTCTGTGTGTGACGAAAGATATTCTTGGCCTTTTCTGTTCAGCAACAGGACAAATGGATTTCTTCATTCTCGAAAAAATATGTAAAATAATCCCTTAGAAGTCTAAGGAGATATGTTTGTTCAAAGCATTTAAAATGTTATTTTAATCAAAGGCACGAGACAGTCTCCGTGCTGTGTCAGCTAAAGGCGACCATTCCGTTTTAACAGCCCATCATGATTTTTCCTTCCCAGGCTCCTTTTTTGCCTTTTCCCCTCCCTACTTTGACACCAACTTTTTCCTTCTTCCTCTTCTTCTTTTTTTTTTTTTAAATTTAATAAAAAGGAAAGATTAAAGAATAAAAACTTCAGTAGCTCAAATGTTTAAAGTCATTTAATATGGTGGGAGCATTAATTATTTTAGCTTAATTGAATTCTGAGGACTGTAGTAGTTGCATTTTTGTAGACAAGCCCTGTTTATTATTTCTCTGTGTAGATTAACAGTAAAGGAAACACAGATAACTTTTAGTTATTTATTGTAAAATAAATGTGTCAATTCATGTGTAAAGCAAGCTGCTCAAAGATAATTGAGTCTTTATATTTTAAGAGGGGGACTAGGAATTCCAGGCGCTTCTCTGCCTGGGCTTCCGGAAATCTACCCAGCTGTTGCCCCAGCCCCGGGCACTGCTGGCCTTGCTCAGGCCTTTCCTGTCCCTGCTTCCTGGCCGTGGTGGGAGGGGATGCTCCAGCCTGTCCATGCACCCCTGTCATCCCCGGAGTTGGCCCTGGTCGGTAGCTGGTGTGGGTGGTACTGATTCCTAGGACTTGGCCTCTGGCTTGGTGGTCTGAGGTGGGGCGCCCACGTGGCTGTGAGGGTCCTGCTTGTCCTGGAGCCCACAATCTGAGCGTGGTCTAGACAGGCAGGTCCCAACTCTCTTCCTACCAGGTGCTTCTAGAGGCTGGGCTCTAGAGATGGGCTGGGCAGGGCTGGCCTGTAAATATGTGGGGGGTCCCTTCCACTGTTAGGGGCTTCCTGAGTGGTTCAGTAGTTAAGAATCCGCCTGCCAACACAGGCGATGCAGGAGACATGGGTTCGACTCCTGGACTGGAAGGATCCCTTGTAGGAGGGAGAATGGCAACCCACTCCAGTATTCTTGCCTGGAGAATCCCATGGACAGAGGAGCCTGGTGGGCTGCGGTCCACTGGGTTGCAAAGAAGTTACTGAGCCATGCGTGCACTTCCACTATTAAGGACATCCCCAGGGTGAGAACTGAGCTGGAATTCTGTGAGTCATTACCCCAGAGTGGCACTTGTTCCTTGGGATGGTATTCTGGAGATGGGTATAAAGACATTAGTTAACTACTTTTTTTTTTTTTTTTAAACGATGGAGGAGTAGGAGAGTGGAGAGAGGATGTTTCTGAAGCCTTGTCTCCTGGGGCTGCAGTCCCCAACCTTTGTGGCCTCAGGGACTGATTTCGTGGAAGACAGTTTTTCCACTGACCAGGGTGGGGTGGGGGGTGGTTTGGGGATGATTCAAGCACATTGCATTTCTTGTGCACTTTACTGCTGTTATTGTTACATCAGCTCCACCTCAGATCATCAGGCAGTAGATTCTGGAGGTTGGGGACCCCTGTCCCATTGCCTTCATTCATTCATTCAACTAGAACCTCCTGCCCTTCCCCGACCCTGGACATCCCCACTGGAAAGCGCCCCCGTGGGGCAGGAGCATGGTGGGAGGTGGTCACGTGGGGGCATGGCCAGGGTGTGAGCTGCCCTGCCCTTGATGTGCATGGTCGAGTTCGGGGGTGCTGTGTTTTGACGGTGTGCCGGGGCTGGAGGAGGTCCCTCGAGCTTCTGTCCAAGGCCCCCCTGCAGATGGAGGGCTGGTGCTGGCCAGAGGTAGGGGCTTTGGCTGGAGATCCGACCCAGGGGCAGGCATCTGATACATGTCTACCTGTCTAGGAGTTCTTCCTGTTTCTTACGATCCCTTCCCGCCACATCCTCCCTGCCTCTGAGGAGGGTTCTGATGGAGCTCGGGGACCCATCCATCGAGGGCAGCAGGAACAGTGAACCCTGGGAGGAGCGATGAGCAGGGTCCAGGCTTTGCCAAGAGCGTGAGTCTCTGAGCTCTTCTCTGGGATGGGCGTCTCGAGGAAGGGTGTGGCGGAGTGGGGTTAGGGGTGTCTGGGTTTGCCATCCGCACTGGGGAGCCCAAGTCTGCGCCCACCCTGCTTTCTGCCGGCCACTTGCAGTGTGACGTGCCCTTCTGAGCTGCAGGGTCCTCATCTACCTAACGATAATCGTGATGCTTAGAAAGGACGTGTGCGTGGCGTGCATGCTGCGGATACGAGTGGGCCCCTCCTCCTTCAGAGATGCTCTGCTGTCTCTCTCCGGCTCCATCATCTCCCGGTGTTAGAATGGTGACCACTGGTTTCCCTGGGATCTGGGAGAAATTTCCACTGGGTTCTGAGGCTGCCCGTCAGAAACAACCTCAGGACGACAGTCGCGGGTCCTGTCTGGCGTGTGGCCACTCCTTTCCCGTCTCTGGTCACATTACTGTCATCTGGTCACAACTCGAGGGCAGGCTGCCCAGGAGGAGGGGTCTGGAGGGTTGAAGGCACGAGCTGCTCTGGTGCCGGTAGCCCAGGGTGGGATTTCCGAGCCCACCCAGGCAACTTGCTTCGCTTTTCTAGATCCTGGTTTCCTCGTCTGCACCTGCTTTTTTGGCTTCATGCTCAGAATTCAATGAGATGAGAGTGTTAAGCACCCACCCGGCACAGGGTCTGGGCTCAGATAGACCCCTGAGAAATGGAAGCATCTGGAAAGCTTTGAAAAGAGCGCGGACCCCGCTTGGTGGTGTGAGATGCTTGCCTTTCGGAGTCAGTGTCCTGAAAACTTTTATTGGCTGTCTCTCAGCCATTTCCTCCAGATTCCGCCTTAGAATTCCCATTGGATAGCCCCTGATCACAGGTATTTCATTTTTGGGCGTTACCACCCCTTCCACAACCAAATGAAGCTATCAAGGGAGGAATGAGCCATCAGCTGTCAGCCATAGGTTGGCCTTTTCTTTGCTCCTTCCCCCAAACGCCAAGTGTCAGCTTTCTGGAGAAATGCAGGAGACAAGCAGCAGCCGACAGGGGTTGGCAGGCCCCCTGGGCTGGAGGCGGCGGCAGGTCCATGCCGTGATGGCTCCACCTGGTTCCTTTATCAGGAACCGGGAAGGGCTGGAGATGCTCCTGGGGGTGGAGGGCAGGGTTCACGTGGCGGGCAGGGCACACACCAGGGCTTTGGTTTGGGGTCCCAGCCACAAAATGCATTGCAGAAAAGGGCTTCTGCTCAGCCAGGGGATTTACACTGCTTCTCGGAAAACGTTCGTTTCAGACTGTAAAAAATAAATAAAATAAGTGTGAGAAAAGGATATTAGCTTGGCCAGTGGCAGAAACTAAATAACTTGCTCGTGCTGGAAACTGGAGATAAACCCCACTTGCAGGTTGTCTTAAAAAAAAAAAACCCTGCATTTGATATATTTAGAGTTGTTATTTTCCCTTCAAATTAAGATTAGTTAAATCCATGTGTGTTGTGGCATGGATTATATTTTTTTATTATTAAATCATGACAGCTAATTATTAGTTCTGTCTGCACCAAGGGGTTGTGGACTGTTCTGTCTGAGGGACATGGCCCTAGTTTCTGGCTGGGGTAAGCTGGGCATTGCAGGACTGACCTCAGATCTTGGGCAGGGCTGCTGGGTGGTGGGGCAGAGGGAACCAACCTGGTCACCCACTGAGCTAGGTGCTTTTCTTGGGTTGAAATCTCACCTTGAAACAGATACTATTAACCCCACTCTGAAATAGATGTTTCTAATCCCACTTTGAGTTGGGGCTCAGAGGGGTTAAGGGCTTGCCTGAGGTCGCACAGCAAAGTGGAATCAGACTCAGGGCTGCCTGGCTTCTTCATACAGCACAGAGTATGGAGGCTTTTAGGGAGAGGGATTCTGATTTGCTTGGCTGGTGGAGCTATTGACGGCAGGTACTATCTCCAGACCTCATTCAAGGTGGTCTTTGAAGCCTGTCCCAGGTGTGACCCTTGGAAACACTGCCAGGAAACCTGAGGCCCCCAGAAACCTTGATGCAGTCCCAGGCATGCTCATACAGTTGCCCACACTTTCTGGTGAAGGTTTGGAGAGACAGGTGGCAGAAGAGCAATAACATAAAAGCAATAATTCAGATGCACCAGGGCTAGAACTGGTATTTTGCCGGTGACTTGTTGTAGGACCTTCCACCTCTCCAAATCTCAGTTTCCTGTAAAATGGAGCTAACCTTTCTTATTGGTCAGGCTTGTTCTAAGGTGTGGTTTAAACCATGTATGTGTATACTGGCTTCCCAGGTGGCTCAGTGGTTACAGATCTGCCTGCAGTGCAGGAGACGCGGGTTGGATCCCTGGGTCAGGAAGTTCCCTTGGAGAAGGAAATGGCACCCCACTCCAGTATTCTTGCTTGGAGGATCCCACGGACAGAGGAGCCTGGCAGGCTACAGTCCATGGGTTCGCAAAGAGTCGGACGCGACTGAGAACACACCCATACACACACAGGCACACACACACGCCTGTTACTAGGTCCCTGTGTGTTTGCAACTGTTAAATAGTAATCGCCAGTGGAGTGAGCGGGGTTCCGGCCTGAGCCGGAAGGATCTCTGCCTTTGCCCATCCTCGCCTGTTTAGAGACCTGTCTGAGCTTGCGTACTTGGTTGTTGGCAGGGCTCTGGCCACACCAGGCTGCCCAGCCCTGCAGCTCAAGGCAAGCCGTTTCCTCTCTTGGAGTCTTGGTTTCCTCTCTTGTAAACGGGGATGGGCGGTCTCAGGGAGGCGAGAGACAGCAGGTAACCTTTGTACTCTGTTCACACCATGGCAAAGAGTGTCAGTAAGCTCCGCAACGTGACTGTACCGCTGCGTCGTAGCTGGAAGTTGTATTGAACTAAGATGGAGACGCAAAATACCGGTCAGTGAAAGGGTCAGTTCCTCCCCCTTTTAGGTTAGGGACCTTACGATCTGATTTATATAGGTGGATCCATACTTCCAGCAGGAGTGCAGAAAAGGGGAAGGAAAGTAAAGGAAGAGAGAGAAAAAGGCACTGGGCTCTCAAGAGGAGAACCTAACCAACATTCAGCCTCAATTATTATTATTATTAGGGTTTTTATTTGACAGTAAATAGTTAGCAGTTGACTTAAGTTTTTTATTAGCCTTTTGACAGCTCCCCCCCTCCCCTAATTTTCATGGCTGACTAATGCATAACCAGCAGCTCCAGAATCTCTCAGGAGTGGGCTAAGACAGCTCCATAAATAAGGCAGCCTGGCTATCACCCTGTGCCCTTGGATTCCTCTTTCACCGAGGAGACAAAAAGATCTGAGTTCTTCGTATTTGGGTTTTTAATTTAACACGTCTTCATTAGAGCTTACAACGTGCCAGTCACTGTTTGAAGGGCTTTACACATGCTCACTGATGTAATCCTCCCAGCAGCCTCACTGTGCAGAAGAGAAAGCTGGAGCACAGAGACGTGAAGTCACTGGCCCAGCCACACGGCCAGTGAGCAGGGCCCGGATGTGGACTCCGGCTGCCCAGGGCCACACAGCCAGCGAGCGGGGCCCCAGGTGTGGACTCTGGCAGTCGTGTTCTTTCCTGTGGTGA
Source organism: Ovis aries (assembly GCF_016772045.2). Lineage (NCBI taxonomy): Eukaryota > Metazoa > Chordata > Mammalia > Artiodactyla > Bovidae > Ovis > Ovis aries. Next base: position 61,926,594 of record NC_056071.1, on the reverse strand, counting down.
AGCCCGTGCTGCCCATGGTCATATTTCACCCCTCGTTCCCATCTACCGTCTCACCCCACTAGGGCGGTAAATCAGATACTACTTTCATTTTGTAGATGAGGAAACTGAGTCACAGTGAGGGTGGGTGCCTTGCTCAGCCACCCTGTGCTGTGCTGAGTCGGAGGGAAAGGGATGATGCCTGCCTAACCTGCCTGTGTCCTGTGAGTCAGTGGCATGGTTGTGTCTAGAAACCAGGCTCCTGACTTTCAGCCAGCAAGTAACTTTCACAGGGTGGCATGGGGGTCCTCACCCGGTCATCTCCTGGGAGCCCAGGCACTCGGGGTTCCTGTGGGTCTTTGTGGCTGGCAGGGCCTCTTCTGCTCCCTGTTTCCCAAGGGTGCAGCTCCGTGAAGGAACCCGGGATGCAGTGTGGGGTGCACCCCACTGCCGTCCTATGCCTGTCTGTGGATTGCTTGTGCCTTCTGCCGTCTGCGCAAAAGCCATCTTACTAGGAGCTGACCCCCAGGGTCAGGATTGGGTTAGCAACAGGCCTGTGGGTTTATTGCATGAAGCCTGGGGAGAGACAGGCCCCTGCATGCCGTGTGACCTTGAGCAGACCCTCCCGTCTCTGGGCCTGCGCTTCCCTAGTGGAAAAGGAGTGACCGGCGGTTTCTAACAGGTGCAAGAGCCTGTACAGGGTGAGGGGCAGACTCCAACTTCCCACCTAAATCCCCTTCCCTTTTTTTATTTTTTTTCTTCTAAAAGAAGCCTAAAAGTTTAATTTTGTTGAATAAAGAAAGTTCATTCCAGGACTTTCCTCATTTGTTACATAGTGGGCTTAGGAAGTAAGTTTTCTTTGAAGATATTGGTGACTGAAAATGATAAGTATTACCTTAAAGGATACACGGGGTCTCTTTCTGCGCTGTGACGATTCTTCTGGGAGGATTTGGTGCTGCCCTCTGACAGTCATCGAGTTTAGACTCTGGGTCCCTCGAGTGACCTGGCCCCTTCTGGGTACTGTCCCTCATCCTGTCGATGGGGGCTGGTGGTGTGGTTGTTAAGAGGACCTCTCCTTCCCCAAGTGTATAAACCTCAGTCCCCACAAAACATGGACCCACCCTGGCCCAGGCACTGCTAGGAGGCAACCAGGGACCTAAGCGGGCAGGAGTGTCAGCTTTGCTGGAATTGAGCCCAGGGAGGCGCTCCAGATGGCGCGGTGGATCAGGACTCGGGGGTGGGGGAGGCCTTTTTGGAGAATGTAATACTTCATCTTGTTTGTTTGTGGCAGCGTGCAAGATCCTGGTTGTGGACCAGGGGTCTAACCCACACCCCCTGCATTGGGAGCACAGAGTCCTAACCGCCAGGGACGTCTCAAGGCTCTGCTTTATTTTATTTTTAAGTGGGTTTCCTTAGGGTCCTCTTCATCTACTGGTTTTGATCTGGAGGCCCCCTCCCCCAGCCCTTAGGGGGAGGGGGCTGTCCCCAGGAAGGAGGAGTCTGTGGGGAGGCTGGGTCATGTGGGAGGAGGAGGCCTGGGGAGGAGAGGTGGGACCTTGTGAATGAGAGACCCCTCTGGGAGAGGGGTTGCTGGTTGCTGCTCAGACAGCATGGAAACTGGGACCCCCAGGCTCCTTGGGGTGGAAAAATAGCAACGCAAGGGTCTTTGGTTGGAGGTGAGAAGTCAGACTCCTCCCTTCCTGGTGGAGAGGAGAGGACAGTTACTTGGATATGACTTCCAAAGCGGGTGGACCCCCCAGCCTGCGACAGCCAGCTCCTTTTCTAAGTCAAGGCACTGTTTGGTCAGGGCTGCTGACCCTTGGGCAGCTTCCATGGCCCATGTTGCCAGTGTGGACACAGCCTTAGGTGTAGGCAGGTGAGTCCAGACTCAAAGGTGTAAACAGGTCCTTGGCCACCCACGATGAACCTGCATGTGCAGAGACTGCAGCCTGTCAGCCCCAGTGCCTGAGCTGCGATGGTGTGTGGGGGAGTACGTCTGTCTAACCCAGCCGTGTCCAGAAAACATGCTTGTCACTCCCGACACCAGGTACCAAAGGGATCCAGGAAAGTAGCAGAGAAAGCACTGGCTTTATTTCAAAAAATAAAGGGACCAGGGATCTTACCTGCATCCCTTGCCTTGGAAGCAGGTAGCTGGCCTGCTTTTTCTGGTACCTGGTCCTCTGGGTTTTTTGGGCCAGAGAATGGCATCTGGAGAGTTTAGCGCGCTCCCCCCCCCCCCGCCCCCCCAACCAGCAGGGTTCTAGGGGTCCTCCCCTGGGGCTGGAGGTCAGGGACTGCCTGTCCTGGGTTTAGTATAACCACAGTCATCTAGGGGCCTTCCTCTCCCTAAAGGAGAAGCAGGACAAACCTTTGATGGGCCCCTCCCACCCCAGAGACTGGCTGAAAAAGTTGAGGCTGCTAGACCCCACAAAACCAAGTTCTCCAAGGGAGCCAGTGGAGTCTTTCCCCCTCCCACCCGGAGTTCAAAGCCAGCCAATTAAGAACCCTAAACAGTGTGGTCTTCTCCCGGCATCGCTGACATCACTGGCTTGTAAAACTTTCCCTGCAGAAGGAGGCGAGGCGACTTGATTCCCCGGGGAAAAAGAAGTATGTAATTTTCCTGACCTGGCCTTTGCTTGAGATCTGGAGGGGGAGAAGAGACGCAAATGGGGCCTGAGACACAAACAAGGTCCGCGCTCTGGCGTCGGGGTCGTGCCGCCCGCGGCTCCGCGGTCCCAGACGCGGAAAGCAGCCTTCCTGTGCGGGCGGTGCCTGGCTCCCCAAGTCGGGCGAGGCTGCCCCCACGCTTTGGGGCCGGGGTCGCTGGTGGGGCCTGGGTCGTCGGCCTCTTAGCAGGGACAGTGGGAAGATGGACCTCTTAACTCCGCCCCACTCTTGAGACTGAACCTCTTTCCCGCTCTCCTGAAACCGGGCGCCACCTGCCCTACCACTAATGCAACTGTCCGTGTGTCCGGACGGTTGGCACGTATAAGACTCCTCTGGCCGCGCCCCCCGCCCCCCGTCCCCCCAGGATCTCCAATGACTCCCCCACCCCTCCCCCGACGGCGCCCACCACCTGCAAATCATCCGCTCCCTCCGTGGGAGGGGGGCGGGGACAGCACTTGAGGCCCCGCCCCCCGGGGGGCCCTGCAAGGTGGGGGTCTCATAGTCCCTCTTCCTAGCCAAGACCAGGCACACAATAGCCTTTTCCGTGGCGGGTAACGCCGACCTCCAGCGGGGGCGCAGGGCTCCACCCCGACCCCGTACGGGAAATGGGTGGACACTGGCAACTTCCTAATGGCTCCAGGGCCTCCCCTGCAGCCGGTGCCCCTCTCCTGATCGGGCATGCCGAGGCTCCGCTCGAGGGTCTTTGGGCACGTCTGGGCCCCGCTGGGGGCAGCCGGGCTGGCCGACTCTCCCGCGGCCACTCCGGCCTGCGCCCCGGGCGCGCGGGCTGTGCGACCATCAGCCGTTCCTTCCTGCCCTCCAGGTCCCGGGCCGCGGCGGCGCGCGTAGACTGTGTCTTCCAGGGGCGGGAGGGCCGAGGGGGGCTCCAGGCCCATGCATAATTCGGGAGCTTAATGGACCAGCTGCCCGAGCTGGGCGGCGAGGGGCGGGCGGAGGAGGCGCAGCTGACCCTGCTCGAGTCTGGCCTCACCGGGAAGGCGCGCTCCTTTCTTCCTCCCGTGACAGCTCCCCTCCCCCCTCGGGGCCCGGTGTCCGAGGAGGGCGGGGGGCGGCCGAGTCCTCCGGTCGGCCTAGGGGAAGGGGGCTTCCTTCGCGCCTCCAGGCCACTTTTCCCTGGGGGTGGAGGCGTGCAGTGAATCCGAGACCCACCAGGCGCGGACTTGGAATGCAGGTTTCTTGGGAGCACTTGGCTGGCCCGGAGTCTTTCTTTCCGAGACCCTCCCCCACCCTCCCCCCAGCCCTAGGCGGCCCCCTGGCGGCCCCCTGCTCCGAACCCGCCCAGCGAGCTCGCCCCTGGCCCCAGGCCAGCCCCCTTCCCTGGCAGCGCTGGGAGATGGATGGAGGCGGAGACCCAAGGTCAAGGGCGGGGAGGCCGCCGGCCGGGGGGCCCCTTTGTGAGCTCTGGGCCGCCCCCTCCTCCCACCGCTGCCGCTGCTCCCTCCCCGGACCCCCGGTGGGCGCCCGCGCTGGTGACCTTCCCGGGGCGTGGGGAACTGCATTTCAGGACCCATGAAAAGTCCTGCGAGCGGCCCCCCTTCCCCAGCCGCCGTGCACAAGGGGCGGGCCTCCTGGGCTGGGGTGGCTTTCCTTTGCGGGCTTTGGTCCCGGATCTTGGCGAGGGGCTGGGGCGGGGGGCGTCTCCACTCCTGCTGCCTAAGCTCTAGAGGGTCGTGCCGCCCTCATCCACCCGCCTTGGCCCGACAGAGCCCGGCGGTTCCCTAGATTCAGGTGAGGCTCGGTTGGAAGGCGCCTTCCTCAGGGTCCGGTTGTGCATAATTTGTGTCCATCCGGAGCCAAAAAGCCCTGTCCAAAAGTGGTGTTCTTCGGAGTTTTTTTGTTTTTTTTTTTTTTGCAGGGGAGGAGAGGGAGCCTGTTTTTCTAGAGGGAATTCCTGGGGCTGGGATTTAAAACACTCAAGAACAAAAGTGTTTTCCCAATTGTGTGGGAATGCAACCCTCCACCAGAATGGGGCACAAAGCCCCCTGGAATTACAGGGAATTAATGTCAGCCCTTCCTCCAGGCCGACCTCTTACAATAACTCCCCCAAAGAGAATTTGAATGCAAATGGTCACCTTGCTAGGAGTCTCTCTTTATTTTTGCTTCCTAAAAATTGGCCTCCAATTGTTTAAAGCACTCCAACAGGCCCTTAAAGACCCAGAAAAGCATTGGTTGGACGCCCAATGTATTTACCACAAAGCTCTTAAGAGAATGTTCAAACATTTTCCCAAAGCTGTTGCTCTGGAAATAAAAATGTATGCTGTTTGCCTATAGAAGATTAAAAGTTTACCTTCACCATGACAGCTTTTCTAGCTAGAATTGGAACCATGTCTCTATTTCCCATTATTTCAGAAATAGGTCTGAATCAAGCAGAATATATTTGCTGTAACGAGAGTCAAGATAATTTGAAAAAATATGTATATACATATATATTTATGATTTGGGCTGGCCCAAATCATAACAGAATATTAATATGCACGCTCTCTGCTCTCAGAGGCTAACGTTTTTTGTAAACAATGCCTTCATGGCATTTTGAGTAAGAGTTGATCTTAAAAAAATCTCAGATTTAGCTTACCCGAACTTTTGAGCAGCTTGCTTTTTTTTTCTGCTGGAGGAATCTGAAGACATTTGTCAATTTTTTTTTTGAAAGGCCTACGGAAAAGGTAACAAATTCAACACTTGGGAACTCAAAGCCGCTGCCAGTCCTGGACAGGAAGGTTTTCTTATGTGCCTGAACTTGCTCGTTGATTTCTCAGACGTCCATTTATAACAGTTCTAACAAGATAGAATCTGCCTTTGAATATCTGTAAATACGGGTAAAGATCACAATCCCGCACGCATAATGGTCCAAAACTGAAGAGGCAGATTCTCGTGTTTGATTAATATTTATGTTACCGGATTCCTTTACAGAAAGAAAGAAGAAACACTAATTATGGGTGTGTGTTCCAGGGGCCCCGTCCTGGGTCTATGCAGTTCCTTTAGAGAGATGTCCATTTCGGGATTTTTGGAGACAAGGTGTGTGTGTGGGGTGGGGGCGTGGGGTGACTGTTCAGGTTTTGCTTGCAAGACAGGTAAATGTGCGATTGGTGATTTAATGCCTGTCACAGGGAGGAGCAGGCCACCTTTTTTCTGTTTTCTTTATTTTGACGACTCAACAGTGAGGAAAATTATGAGTGATTTCTCCCTCTCGATTTCAGTAAAGGTTTGGGGCAGAGTGGTGGAAGATTCTCGTTTAGAATCCTCAGAGTGAGCCCACAGCCCCCCGAGTCCTCGTCCTCCTCTGGCGGACACACACCTTTCTGTGTCCGAGTGGCCGGTCGGCTGCCTTTGAGGCATGTTGTTCTGAGCCGTGGGACAGGTCTGCAGGGCCCAAGAGGCTAGCTTGTCACGTGTGGAAGCTTTGCTTGAGAATGAGGGATTTTGTGGGTTGGATCGTGTTGAAATACTCGTGGAATTGGTAGCCGCAGGGATCCCAGGCAGGCCTCCTCCAGAGGTGCATTAAGCATCTTCAGTGTTATTACTTTGGGCAATCTAGATTTTCTTAGAGGGTTTTCTAGGAGCGTGCCCTCCAAGGCAGCGTCTGACTCTGGGTTAAACTTGTCTTTGCCCTGTGCTGATGGGTGTAAGAGCACCCCTGATATAGAGACAAAAACACCTACAGGGCTGAAATGGGTTTGTTCTTAAACAACCCAGGGCAGACCAGTTCATCTCTTCATTTCTTCATCTGTAAAATGGGGCTATCCCATTGTTTACACTCCTGCCACCATCCAGATATGAAAACACACCATTCTGGAGGAGTGAAGTACAGTAATTGTTGACTGCAAAGACATCATGAAAGTGTTGACTGTTTTTGTTTAATCCACGGGGCAGGATGACTAATTTGCAAAAGGGAAAGGAACCAAACAGCTACTTGTGTAGCCTGTCATTCTCCACGAGGGGAAGGAATTAGGGGATTGAGGAGGGGTGTGAGGGGCAGGACTTGAATTTCCAATTGAGGGACCTGATAGCAATAGGAGAGCCCTTTCCTCATCCTCTTTCATTTTAAGGAGCTGCTCCCTCTCCCTCAGCTCCTGGTTGTTGTTGGGGGCTGCCATGTGACTCAGAAGCCTAGTACAGAGCTGTTGTCCTTGACCTGAACACCCCAGAAAACGTGTCTTTCCTGATATTCGGTGTCTAGCCCGAGGAGAGGAGCATAAAGGGAGTGTAGATTTGGGTTGGGGAGGAATGCATACAGCAGGCAGCCTGTAAGTGCACAGTCTTGCTTGGTGCAGGTGAGGAAAGTGCTCGGTGCAGACTGGTGAGGAAATTCTCGGTTTGCTATGCCACTGCATCGCAAAGCTAACAGAAATTGGCATTTATGCCCACTGAGCACACAGCTGGCTCCCCTGAAATGGTACCTTCACAAGGGAAATGGGAGGCCCACGTGTCCTGTTGGGGCTTCCTCTTACATTTTTGTTGTTGTTTTTCTTTCGATGAGGCTTTGAGTCTTTTTTCCAGCAAATCCTGAATGACCTGAATTCGATTTTTAATAGGAATCACCTCTGGCAAGGCCCCAAACCTCTGGCTTTTTAAGTTAGCTAGTTGGAAAATACCAATGCTTTCTTGGTATATCTGGTTGGTTCCCTCCAGGAGGGCCAAGACCCCAGACTTGAAGGTGGGATTGAGGCGAGTGTGGCACTCTGCCTTCTCCACGGGGGACATGGTGGAGCCCTGGTTCCCTGGCATCGGCGTGGGAGCTGGAGTCGGGTGTCGGGGGCATGGCAGATCCGTGTAGCCTGTGTTGGTGCAGGCTTGGAGCCAGAAGCTGGCTGGTGCTCCTTAATTGAATACAGATCTCAGTCAATTCCACGTGGGCATGCAGGGGTGGGCAGCGAAGGCTGTGAAGGCACTGATATTTCCCCTTGGACTTGGAAGCCCAGAACCCCCCAACCCGGAGGGCTTCCTCCCAGGTCCCTGCACCCACCTCACCTGGTTTGCAAAAGAGGAAGGCAAATGGGAGCTGGGTAGGGGGCGGGTGGTGTACAGGATTGCGCTGCACCCGTGTAAATACTGTTTGTATGAACTGTGTCTTCTATCTTTTGTTAGTGGCAGCTCGTTAATTAAGCAGCCGATTACTGCTGCCTTCTTTTGACACATGCATGTATATTGGGGCAAAAAGATTCTTGTTCTCCTAAAACTCTGAGCGAAACCATTCAGAAAGTCCTCATCTATCCTGGGTTCCGGGCTGCCCCCCTTCTTCTCTCTGTCCCCCACTGTCCCCCTCCGTGTCCCCTCCCCTCAACATCGTCCCCTCCTCCCACCCTTCCTTCAACCCAAGTGGGCTCGTAGTTGCGTGGAGGACAGACGCTAAACACAGCTAAATAAATCATGTTTACGCTTGGCGTTCTTGGGAGTGAAAAATCTGTTGGCTGTTTTTACTTCCTTATTTCTCAGCATTTGCTTCCTACCTGTTTTTGAGCACATGCCCAGAAATAGTAGTTTTGTCAAACGAGGGGATAATGCCAGCCAGCCTCTCTCTCTGCCAAGGAAGCTGCTGCATTTTGCAAAACAGAGTGACGTTTTTTTAAGTGACACTAATTTTTTTTTTTTTCTTCCCCAAAGAAATTAGGATGTAGACTGAGGGTATTAAAATGCACTTAGGGAAGGGGGGGAAAAGAAAACCCAACCAATCACTCCCACTCCACAGCATGGGGACCTACGGCTAGCAGATTTAGAAAGGGTCTCACTTTTGTTCGCTCTTGGCCGCCCCAGGGGCCAGAGGCAGCCGGTGGATAAGAAGGGGCTGTCTCGGCCCGGAGAGCTGAGTCAGGTTCATTTCAGCCCCAAGACTTAATTTTCTTTGCCATTTTGGACGATGTGATACACGATTTCTCCCCCCCGCCCTGTTTTCGAGTTGATTCTGTGTCTGTTTAGTTTCAGAGGCCTCCTGAGCGTGCTGGCTGTGATCACACTCAGGTTATAAGCTCGAGTCTGGTCCGGGTTCGGAGAGGGGAGCTTGTTGGGATTCTAGCTAGACTATCATTGTTTCTATAGAAGAGCAGCCAGGGAGGCATCCCTTCCTCTGGGTTTTTATCCACAATGCTGTTTGGTCGGTCTCTGAAAAGTCATTTTCACTGTGTGAGGCTGTTTGCTGGGCAGAGAGTTACAGCTGAATATATTAACTACAGATTTAAAAAAATACAGTTTTTTTTTAAACAGTTTCAAAATCAAAACAGTGGTACAGAAATGTTGGGTGTTCCTGCCAGGAGGCGAGGCTGGTCTTATCAAGGAGTCTTTGCAGTGAATTCAGTCCGAGTGCAGGACATCGGCTCTGCTTCAAAGACAGCCGAGGGGGGAAAAAAATGACAACAAAATCAAAGTCAGCGTGGTCTGATTTCCCCCCAGTTTCTAATGGGAATACTCTGCAACAGAAATGATATTTCCATTGAGGAGTGCATTACCGGTTTCTTTAATTACATTAAATAGCGGTATAAACCTCAGCTGAACGTAAACCCCTGTTACAGCGGCACTGCGAGTGAGGCTAGATTGAATCGCAAGGAGCAATGTTACTGGTGTTAATGTGCTAACAATCTTTATTAAATTAATCCTGCGAAGTGTTAATTTTTACAAATTTTGTTGTGCATACACTGTACGTCACCGTTGGTGTGTTGGGAGAGGAAAATGATTTCATGTCGAAAAGGAAGTAAGAAGGTGGCTGTCAGACGGCTCCCTTAGAAGAGAAATTTGTGATTTTCACCATCAAATGCTACCTGCGCTGAAAGGAAGGCTCACAATATGTATGTGAAATGCCATCTACATACAGAAAACTCAGTTAAAGGGAACTACTTTGTTGAAAGTAATTACAGGCCTGTTCACATTTTAGTCAGTGACATTTCAGACTTGGCTTAGAAACATAAAGAGGCCATAGAAAGATTTTGTTCTTACGTGATGCAAAGCATTGAACCTCACATTCTATATGTCCATTAGCAAAAGGTAAAAAAGAAGTGAAAGGAAAAAAAAAAAAAGACTCAGTCAACAACAAATGCAGGGGGGAGCTGGGGTTTTTATTACAATAGTAGAGATCAATTGCAGGTAACTCTAATAAATAGAACTAAAACCAGAAAAGGCATTTTTGTTATAGCAGGTTTTTTTTTTTTTTAAATACAATTAGATTTTTCTATTTTTTCCTTTCCCTTACTCCTTCTCTTCCTCCCTTCCTTTATTATTTATTGTTTTTAAGCATTCCACTAATCGAGTTAAATTTCTAGTCCTTATAAAACAAGGAACTCTGCTGGCCCTAGTGGTTGCATATTTTCTTACTTCCCAGGTAGAGAATTTTATGGTCTGATCATAAAAAAAGGTTGATGATGCCTGTGTGTGCAAGTGTGTGCTCAGTTGTGTCCGACTCTGCGACCCCATGGACTGTAACAGCCTGCCAGGCTCCTCCGTCCATGGGATTCTCCAGGCAAGAATACCGGAGTGGGTTGGCCATTCCCTTTTTCAGGGGATCTTCCTGACCCAGGGATTAAACCTGCATTTCCTGCATTGGCAGGAGGAGTCTTTACTATTGAGCCAGCTGGGTGGTTCATGATGCCTACCTTCTTCAAATCCGCAACTCCATCTGCACCTGCTGGTCCCTTTTGCCTGCCTGCTCCTCTCGGACTGAGTGATCTCGGGAACCTCCTTGCTGGGGGCTGCGTTGACTTGAAGTTCTTCTCATTGGTTGTGCTGCTTTGCGTTTGTTCTCAAATTCTCTGGGACTCTCACAGTTCAGACTCGGTCCTTGTGATTCCATCGTGCACTCTGTGCACGGCAGAGCCAGTGTTGGAGTTGGTGGGATCTGCAAACCACGACCCCCCGTGAGCTCACCAGTTTGTGAACGAGTGTCAGGATTCAGTATTCCCAGGATTCCCTCACGTGCCAGGCAGAGTGGATGCTGATGCAAAAGATAAACATGCCCTTAGTTTAAAACCCACTGTAGGCACCGAATCTGAAGAATCACTTCCTGGCTTACTTCCCTTCATGTGACACGTGACTTCTGTCTTGGCTGTGGATTCCTCCCCACCCCTCCCCTCCGCCTTAAATGAATGGGGACGTGTCTAAGGCCTGCCTGGCCAAGCTGGTCATTGGACCCTGGCCATCAGGGAAAGAGTCACAGCGTCCTGACCCCAAGTCCCAGATTCTTCCTGCTTGAAATCCGAAGGATCTAACCAGTTTCTGATTTCCACATGTAGACTGAGCTTTTCGGCCAGGGCTGCTTTGTGAAGATACGTGTAGTCGACTGTGGCTCCTGATGCCGCCCAAGAGAAAATTACTGGAGGTTCTTGGATGTGTTGTGTTTCAGGGCAGAAACTGCTCAAGATGGAAGCTGCTGCCCAGCTTCTAATCAGAAGGCCCAGATCAGGGGGAAGGGGCATTCCTCTGCTAGGTATTGGTCGGCTGTTCCTGCTGGCGAGACTCACAGAATCTGTCAACTCGGGTTTGTCCTCGGCCTCTGTAGTTTGCATGGAATACATGCAGACGTTTTAACATGTCCATGTGCTGATGTATGCGTGCATGCGTGTATGCGTGCATGCGTGCATGCGTGTATGCGTGTATGTGTAATCTCTCTGTAATAGATGTGCATGCATGCATTTTTCTAGCTAGTTAGACACATGGTTTCACCTTCTGTTGTCCCCAGGCCTGCCCATTCCAGGATTGTGGGTCCTCCTTTGGCCGACCCTTCCTGCTGAGGTCACCCCAGAGGATTCATACCTGTTTATCTGTGTGTAGCCGGAAGCCATGGTACACAGGCCTCACTTCCCGGTTGGAGGTCAAGTGATTGTCTTTACTGGCGTGCCAGCAGTTCAGAGAGCTCCACAGATTTCCGCAAAAGACAGCAAAAGGGGAGTCTAAGCTGTGTGCTCTTTCCTGCTGGTCAGCCCCGAGTAGTTGGTCAGCTGCCTCTGTCTTACCCCGAATAGTCCTCAGGGTGTGGTTCAGCCTGCCTCCCCAGCAGCGCCTGAAGTCTCCTCTGCTCCCTCACTGGGCCCTTTGGAAGGGCCATCGAAGGTTCTGGAATTGGTGATCTAAGCTCACCAATTCTTGACTCAGGGCGTGGGAAGGGTTTTGCTGCCCGGTGTATTCTAGCTGCTGGCATCTTACGGATATTGGGATTGGAGGCATTGGAACAGTTGCTTTTGGACCTGGCGGGGGCGGGGGGAACCATGTGCCTGCTTCTAATTGCAAGACACAGCTGCTGGGTGGGGGGGGGTGTTCCCTTTTTGAGCCCTGGTGGAGGGAAGACAGTGAGCTTGGTGGTGGGGTTGGGGGGCATGGTTGTTCCCGTCCTCGCCTCTCCCTTTTCTGGGGTCTAGGGAGCAAAAATAGTTGAAGCGGGTGATTCAGCGTGTCGGATCTCAGGAGCGCGCTGGGTGGGTGGTGGGGGCGTGCTCAGCGGGAGGCTGCCTGGCTTGGGGTGTCAGGAGGGCTGTGCTTCTGACCTCGCAGAGGCCGGGTCTTCTTGAGAATGTGCGGGCAGGAAGATGCCCTGAGGTCACTGTGGGCTCCAAATGGTCTCTGGATGGTCCTTGGGGGAATGGCAGTGGATGGGGCTTTAAGCCCAGAGATGTTCTTGCAGGCTCCTCCCTCTCTGCTGCCTGGCATCGGGTACCCACGTTTGTTTCTCTCTAAGCCTGGCCCGACCCAGGCTGCGATGAGGGACTCCAAGCAGCCCCTTCCGCCTGCATTGGGATTCCCACCTCCCAGCCAGGTAGAGGACGCCTTTTTGCAGCATGGGGCCCCAGTAAAGGCCAAAATGGATGGGAGCTAGAATGACCCTGAAGGAAGGCTTGAAACGCAGCTGTGCAAACCCCGTGAGGCTTCATTTCTCCTTTTCCTTGCTTCTTTTCTAAAGGATACTTACCCATGTATATCCCCAAGCCCAAAGCCACGGCAGCCAGGACTCCCTGATGGGTGCTCAGACTCACGTGACTAAATTTGATTTTAGCTAGGAACTTGGGGACTCCCAGCTCCCATAGAGGATTTCCGGGTCCCCCAAATGCTCTGGTGCAGTGACCCAGCCGTGCCTCACACCCACTCACCCGGGGTTGGGGACCTGACCTTAGGCTTGCAGGTTCTCATGGTGACTGACCGCGTCCACTTCCCTTTCTGCTTTGACTTATTGTTACATATTTTATAATGAAACGCAGAACGAGTTCTAGTTTTTGCTGGTTCCCAGAACTTGGTTATTGAAAACTAAGAAAAAGACGTGAAATAATACCTGTAGAGTGAAGGAATTTATCGCCACCCCCCCCCCCCCCGCCCAGTACCCCTCCCTGGGGACCCATATAGCTCCGAAACTGAGTAACAAAGAAGACTGCTTAGACTCTGTCTTGTCTCTTCCGCCATCTGCCCCACTCCCTACCTTGCCCCTTGTTCCTCCCCTAAAAGGAAGACAGAGAAAGAACACAGAAGATGGGAAAGCTAGGGCTTGTCGGGTGAGTACCCACTGCCTGTCTCATTTAAGGTAGCACTCTGCTTCTTTCAAATAGGAAATTGCCAAAATGGATGTCATCGGCTGCTAATTAGATGTATTTTAACTGCGGGATCGTTTTACCAGCTAATACCCTTATTATGTGCTTCACTGTGAACCCATGGTGGAGCTGGTAAAATAGGAGCCTGTGGTCCTGGCAGACAGCTCAGGGAGGCTGTGGGATCCATGGACCCCTTTCCTTCTGTGGCCCCATAGGGACCACGCTGGACTCCGTGCTGGAGTCTGAGTCCACTCGCCTCCCAGAGAGGTCCCCATCTTCCTCAATGACTACCTGCCTTAGATGATTTGACCAGGGCCTCAGTAGAGGAGGCCCTGAGCTCTCCAGGTTGAAGACCCCGAGAATCACACCCTCTCTTGCTTTAGACATCATGGTCCCCTGCTTTGGCCTCGAAGCAACAAATGACCACGTGCTGTAGATAGACCTGGCGACCCCAGGCTGTATCCCCGCCACGAGGTGCCCCAGACAGGCAGGCCAGAACCTCCAGCGCTGGGTTTGCAAGTCTTAGCTGGTCTCCCTCCGTCTCCCCTCTACCAAACCCGACCAGCGGCTCGTTCAGTCAGGTCTGACTCTTTGTGACCCCGTGGACTGTAGCCCACCAGGCTCCTCTGTCCGTGGGATTTCCCAGGCAAGACTACTGGCGTGGGTTGCCATTTCCTTCTCCACTACCGAACCGGAAGGAGTCCTGATTCCCCATCAGGGTTGGAGGGGGGCTGGGCTAGGACCAGAACCAGGATTCTTCAGTGAGAGCGTAGCATTTGACTTCCTGTGGTTCCTCTCTCTTTCTCTCTCCCCTCAACCCCCTCTGCCCTGCTTAATACATAGCTTTTTTTTTTTTTTTAAATCATCCTTAAGACAAAGTAGCTGGCAAAATATTGAAGCGATCCGAAAGAAATGTTTTTATTTGCCTGCGTGCGAATTGGGTTATCTGCCTATCTTGTTTATGAAATTCGGGGCTGCCTTTCCTGCAGTCTGTTTGCCTCTCAAATCTTTCCCGGCTCCCATTTCCATATTTCTGCGTGCATGTTCTTTGTTAATCACTTGGCAAGTGCTTATTTGAATATTAAAAATTTCTTTAATCATCAAAGGCAGGAGCACAGTCTCATGAATATTCATATTTTCCCCCTCCTCAGACTGGTGTCTCGTTCATTACCCTGCAGTAAAAGCCAAACAGCCATCAATCGCCCTCATTATAGGCTCTGGCGTTGTGATTGGCTGCTGCTGCCCAGAGCTTTTTTTTTTTTTTTTCCTCTTCTCCTATGAGCTGTCTTGTACCTGCCAGCAGCAGCCCCCCCACCTCTAAAAAAAAAATCAACAATGCAGGAATAAATTTCTCTGGTTGAAAAACAACTCTGCAAACTTGTCAAACAGTCCTCGTGGTTTGCTGCCACTGAAGTGGCCACCAGCGCTACCTGCCCCCACCTGCAAAAAAACAAAACAAGAAAACCAAACCAAACAACCAGGAAAAAAAAAAAGTGTGTATTGGTGGGGGGGGGGGGTGGAGAAATTAAATAAATAAATAAAAAGGAAGAAACTTGAGCCTCAGAGATGAATATTTGTCAAGAGAGTTGACGTAAGTCTCATTTGCATAATGACTTTGTACTTCTGCATTAATAAAATTTGCATATGAAGCCATGTTAATTACTCCTGATCATGCTTTTTGCATTCATGCATAGTAATTTTCTCCGACTTGTGAGAATTAATGTCTTGGCGTGGGGGGAGGGGGCGCGGGGGCTGTCAGGTCTTGCCAGTGGTCCGCACTCACACACACTCGCTCCCTGTCTGTCTCCCCTCCTTGATCTATGACTCATTTTTGCACTACGGGTAGGAGTTCTTGGCTTAAAAAATGTATCGATTGAGAGGCAGCAGTAGGGAGAAAAATATACATCTCCTGCACCCGTGTGTTCTACAGCCCCTCTTTGCTAGCTAGAGATCTGTAATCCTCCCATGTGGGAAGGGATACGAGGATGCAGCCATGGGAAAAAGGCGAGCCTTCGCCTCGAAACCAGGCTGGGGCTTTTCCAGGCAGTTTTTTTGTGTCTGCCTCGGTCGGTGTGGGCGTGTTTGCCGGGTACTGCGCATGTGTGCGGAGTGAGGGTGGAGGACCATCTGCAGGGACCCCCCTCCAGAAGGGACTTGGTCACAGACTCCCCCTCCGGAGGGAGGCGTTCAGAATCTTCCGGATTTGAAGCTTCAGAAACGTGTTAGTGGTCTTGTTTCTGGACATTTTGTCCCTCCTTGTATGCATGGAGCGAGAGTCCCACCTCTCTGGGCTTTGTGGTTTCGGACATTCAGCCTCAGTTTCCTTGTTCGTGGACAGGAGGTGTCTGATAGCCATCTGATAGAAAAGCTGCTGGGCTTCAACCAGATGACATGCGCAGCCATTTTTGGCTTCTCTTTCCTTTAAGGAAAGTGAACTTCCACGACAAGGAGTGGAGCCAGCAGAGGTCTTATTTCTAAGCCACCTTGGATCCCTTGTAAAGCCGAGATGGCGTCTGTGCGTCCCTCCACCACATACCTCGGTGCACGTGTGTCTCTAACAGGTCCAGAGGGAAGCCGGCCTGGACCTCAGAAGAAAGCGTCTTTTTAAAAGGAGTGACTTGCAGGGCTTTGTAGGGGGCCATCGCTGCCAGGTTGTAGCGGCGGTGGTGGTGGTGGTGGGGGCATAGGGAGTTAGGGAAAGTTCCAGAACGGAAAATAAATGAATGATAGTGACGGTTATTGGGTGTTTACTGGCAGCCTGGCTCTGGCCAGGCGTGTCCTGACCATCCTTAAAAGGCGAGGCTCTGAAACGGTGACTCAGCCCGGGTCACGCGGCCGGGAGATGGCAGGGCAGAAGCCGGACTCCGAGGCAGCGGGGCCTCTGCGCTCAGCGCTTCCTCTGCCCGCCTGTAGGTGCATAGTCTGGTCACAGGGTCTCGAGTGCTCTATCCAGGGCATTCTGGATTCCCTGGCTGCCCTTTGCGAGGTAGCCACGCCCATGGCTGGGAGGTGGTCTGGGACCGATGCTGCGGCCAGTCTTCATGTCGAGCTTAAAAAATAAAAATTGAGATAAGGTTCACATAATGAAAGATACACCAGTTTAGCGTGTGCAGTCGGTGGTTTGGAGTTTGTTCACAAGGCTGTGCAGCTGTCGGCAGTCTCTGATGCCAGAGTGTCTCCATCACCCCCAGAGAAATCCTGTGCTCTTTAGCCCTGACCTCCTTCGGCCTACCCCGCTCCGGGCCCATGACAGCTACTCCTCTCCTTTTCCGTCGTCTCCCTGAATTTGCTCTTCTGGACACTTCCTGTCATCATACAATAGGTGGCTCCTCGTATCATCTTTGGCTTTTGCAGCTTCAGAAAGAGGCTCTTTTGGAGTTCCGCCTGTGGGTGGGGTTCTGGCTTAACCTTCTCTGGGTGGGATAGGGGGACCTTCCCCAGGGCAGAGGGGTCTTGTGAGAGCACCGTGAGGGGCCTCTGTGGGCCACTTAGAATTGGAAGCCCCCTAACCCTTGCTGCGCCCTCCTCTTCCTCCATGGAGAGGCTCCTCAGAGCAGGTGGACTTCGAGGAGGCCAGAAGTCTAATGAGGTCACCCAGGAGCCCCTCTGGGGGCCAGCCCAGCCCCCCCACCCCCGTCCGAGTTGGAGGATGACTTTGCCTGTAGACTCTGGCCTCCTGAAGCCCGACCTTTCCAGAAGGAGAGGGGTGTGGCTGGACCTGCCCTTTGGTCCTTCTTCCCAACCGCGGACACACAGGCTCTGCTCCCTTCGAGCCTAGGACTGGACGCTTGTTACCTGGATGCTCCAGCTGGTTTTCTCAGCCGTGGGAAACGGTGGTGGCTTGTGTGCCGTGGCCTCACCCGGAACCTGGGGGCCGGAAGTTGTTCTTTGCAAGCTCAGGAGGCCCAACTCAGCCCAAGGACCCTCTGGCTTCCTCCCAACCCTCATGGCCCTGCCTCTCAGGATCCTGGGGCACCCTGGTCCCCCCATCCCTGCTGCAGCACCCCTCCTCACCCCCCAGAGGAGGCAGGGCACTTCCACACTTTGGAGACACTCCAGGTTCAAGTCCAGACCTCCCCAAGCCTCAGTCCCCCTCACTCCTGCCCCCTAGATTGGAGGTGGTCTTCCCTGTGGAGCAGGTGAGTCCAGCTCCTTGTGACAGGTGCTGGGCACAAAGCCACTGTGCCTTCCGTGGTGTGAAGGCAGGTGTGGACAAGGATGAGTGTGCTGTCTCCAGTGCTGGGGAGTTTTGGGCAAAGGTCAGGCAGGGCAGGCTACTGGGAGGAGGCCGGTGACCTTTCTTGAGGTTCCTGCATCAAATCTGGGGCACAGCCTTCCGCTCAGCATTTGTGGCTGGAACAGCACACGAGGTCTTGGCCACACGTTCCAGGGCTGTCCTGGGCTCAGAAATGGCTTGGCTCAGAGCCTAGCCTAGCACACTGTCCTCATTGGCCCAGAAGGACCGGGTGTTGGTGCGGGTGTTAAGCTTTGGCCTCTTGGCAGGACACGTGCAGGTGGTCTTTACATGCTCTGATACCCTTGGTCCAAGATAATACCTGTTTTGGAGACCCAGGAGGTACTGAGAAAGAGCCCTGGTTCTGGAGCCAGACAGCCAGCAGGGCTTTGGTGGGTCTGGCTGCTGCTGTCTGCAGTTCTCTGTGGTCATGTCATCAGTTTCCTGGTCTGTGCAATGGGTCTGCTGAGCCCTGCCCCCAGGGCATGCTGGGAAGCTCGCTCATGATGAAGACTGGCAGGCTGCTGGCTTGCAGAGGGTTTGCAGGGCTCTGTGGCTCCCTCGTGATGGCTGTAGAGCGGGCACATCCCCACCCCCTTAGACCTGTGCGGGGCACAGAGCAGCCTGGGGGTGGGGGGGTGAGTCCCTGGCAGAGCCGGCCCCGGAGCCCAGCTGCCCGTCATCTTGTTGATGTTTTCCTCTTGTCTCTCTGATGCTTCCCTGCTCAATTATTTACCCAGGGAATTTGGGCTTCTTCACTTGTGGTTTTGGCAAGGGCTTCACACAAATGTTTTGCCCTGGTGGTCTCTTAGCCATTTAAGATAAACGGCCAAATCAAACGCAGACCTTGCCGGGGAGCCGGGGCAAGCTGTGGGGCTGGGTGGAGACCGGCAGGCCCCTGGCCGGGCGTCGCCGCTGTCAGAAACGGGGAGGTGTGAAGAGGGGGTGCTGAGTGGTGCCAGGGCTCTCTGGGGCGAGAAGGAGGACGGGGTTCAAAGCCTTTGAAAAGACCTTGGAGCTTGGGTGCTGTGTGTTGGTGTCAGTTGCTCTGGGCTGGAAAGGGCACCGGCTGGCCCTCCTCCAGGCGGGAGGCTGGGCAGTGCCCAGGCGCTGGGAGGGGACCACCTGGGGGTGCCCCAGGCTTGCACAGACAGCCCATCCTGACAGAGTACACAGTGGCGGCCTGGGACTTCCTGGCTCTTCCTGGCTCTTCCAGAGGGGGTGGCCCAGATGTGGGGGAAAACAGATCCCCCAGTGGAGTCTGCTCCGGGACACACCAGAAGCCCCCACCTGTGGAGACCAGCCTGAGATCAGGGGTCCTGACCCCCCCTGGGTGCCCCAGCCCCGGGCGTTAGACCTCCCCAGGATGGGAGTCTGGTACCCACATGGCAGCTGTAGCCTCAGGAACCCGTCAGGCCCCTCCAGGCCCCGCCTACTTCCCTGACCCCGCCCTCAGTCCTGGCTGCGCCCCCCTCCCCGCCCCCACGGCAGGGGCTGGCACCCTGCACCCCTTTGCTGCAAGGGTGGCCTGCAGCCTTCTCTGCCCCGGGCCCCGTTCCTTCCACTCCCCGAAGCCCTCGCACAGTCCAGGGTCCGACTGACCAGCCTTTTCTATTGTTTTCTCTCCAGGGCCGTGCAGGCCTGCCCAGCTGCCAGCGATGGCCCCCATAGCTGCCACCTCCTCCCACCCTCACCCATCCGCGATTACTTCGCCTCTGCGCGCCCTGGGCGCTCTGCCGCCCTGCGTCCCCCTGCCGTGCTGCAGCGCGCTCCCTGTCTCGGGTGACGGGACTCAGGGTGAGGGTCAGACGGAGGCTCCCTTTGGATGTCAGTGTCAGTTGTCAGGTAACCGACCGCCGCGGTGGAGTGGGGGGCGGGCTCCCGGGGGGTGCGGGGGTGCCCTGGGCAGGGCTGGCGGCTACCTCTCTCGCAGGTGGGCTGGGGCAAAGGTGTGGGGCCCCAGGGGAGAGATGCCAAGGATGATGACACAGCTCTACGCCGGTGCCCTGGTCCCCATCGGTCAGGAGGTCCCCACCCCCCAAGCCTCTGCCCCTTCCGAGATCTCACTCCCAGCCTCCAAATTTCATCTCTTCCGGCTGTTTAGCTAAAGTTTAATTGGATAACGCTTAACATCTGAGGTTTTCTTCTGCCCTCGCCACTGCTCTCCCCACTCCAGCCACTACCCACCGCCCCCGCCCCGCCCCTCCCTCCAAGACACGGCCAGGAGATGATTCTTTGGTTGTCTGCGTACATCGCCGGAGCCCTCCAAAATGCTGAGTTTCTCTTTGCGAGAATATGTTGCCCATTAACTTTTAGAAAAAGGTTTATCTGGAGGAGCCTTTTAGCTTCGGCTCTGGGACGGAGTGAAACATTTTGGGGTGTGCGGGGAGAGGGGGGGCGGGGCGCGCAGGGCAGGGGGTGGGGCTGAGCGCCCAGCTCCGGGGTTGGCGTGGTCACCTATTACACAGATGGGCAGACAGGGCAATGCAGCCACCCGACCTGTGCTGTTACCTCCCTTCTCCCTCCACAAACAAAACCCAAACTCCTGCTCCTGCCTGGGGCCCCTGGGATGTGCAGGCGGGGGCCCCTCATCCCAGCCTCTCCTGCTTAATATCTCAGCAGAGCCTGATGTAAAAGACACTGAGGCTGCAGGAGCCTTGACGCTGATACAGACATGGGTGGTGGCGGGTGCCCCACAGGGACCAGGAAAGGACAGGGTGAGTGCCCCGCCAGGGCAGGTTCCGTGTGTCCCTGCTTTGGCACCAGGCGTGTTGCTGGCTTTCTCTTGACTCGAGCACTGAAAGAGAGACTTGTGTTTTTTTTGGGGGCAGCTTGTATTTTTAGCTGAAGCTGTCCCAAGGAGTGGCCCCTGTTAGAGATGTAGCTCTGCAGAGGACCGTGGGCAGCCCAGCCCCAGGCCTTCCTGCTGGTGGGATGGCGGCCTGCAGGCTTCAGCGCCCCTTCCTGTGACAGATGCTGATGTCATAGGTACCGGGATTGGGTCCTGAATGCACAGAGCATAGACTGAATCACCCAGGAAGGCATCTGAACAGTTTGCAAAGAGGGCGGCTCCCTGTCCTGAGCTGCCCGGGTGCTCAGGGCGATGGGGCATTCTGTCCCAGCTCCGTGGGTCTGTGCTCTGACCCCTGCTTGCTGAGTGCAGGGCACCTGCTCCGTCCGGGTGGCCATGTGGCTCTCTTGACCTCCCGTAATTCGTGCTGCAGCTGTTGGGGGAGGGGGGTCGTACTGTTGACGGTCAGCCTGAGTGTTCATGACTGGACTTGGTCAAGTTGGTGCAGGAACAGGCTCTCCCTGGCAGTGGAGTTGCCTGGGGCTTGGCTCAGCCTTCCGCTGTGCTTAATCTCTGGCTCTGCTTAGAAGCTATGGCTGAGCATGAGTTAATTAATCCCATTTTACAGATGGGAAAGCCAAGGCTCAGCGGGGGGGCCAGTGGCTGGGCCTGGGCTGTGAACTGGGATTTGCCATTAGGCCGTCTCCCAACAAGGCCGCCCCTCTTCCCGCTGGGCCGTGCGGGCCAACGTCCTGGGGAATGTTCTTACTCTGTCCTGCTCAGCCACAGTGCAGCCCGCTTTCCTTGTAGGGAACATGAACTGAGGGCCTACTGTGTGCTGCCCTGTGCTAGGCATGTGGTGTGCCTTCTTGAATTTAGTCCTCACGGTCGCCTTAGGAGGTAGCTTTCCTGCTCCCACTTTGTGGATGACCCCCGGAGATGTGAGGTATTGAAGCTCCCATCATGCGTTCAATCATGCGTTCACTCATTCTTGTGCAAACCTAGGTGCAGTCACGGGTCCCAGCCCTCCTGTGACCTGCAGTGTGATGGGCCAGGTGGTGGACCGGGAATGGCGACCAGAGGGAGGGGCTGGGAGGGCAGAGGCAGGCTTTGATTCCCGGCTACCCATCCTGCACCCGATTCCCCTTTGGCCTTGGCTCACCTGGCTCAGAGGCCTTCCTGGACTTTAGAACTCGATGCCATCAGGGTTCAGAACTTGTGAGCAGCCCCTGTGGTTGCTGGCAGTGCCGGGGAGTGGGGGCGAGATGGGGCCATGTCTGTCCCTTGGGTCCCTGGGCCTCTCCTGACCTGCTCAGGGGCCGGCTCTCAGCTTCGGACGCTCTGCCCCGATCCCTAGCCCCGGTCTTTCCTCCCTGGGTCTGCGGTAATTAGCCTGTGTGAGGTTGTGCCATCATATTTTCAGATCAGTGTCAGGACCTGAAAAATATCCTATTCCGGTGGTGTTTGTCCCTTTGTGGCTTCTGCCCCTGGCACTGGGCTGTTTGCTAAAGTGTTTTTAGTGCCTGTTTAATTAGTAGTTTGAATGGAGTCATTAAATTCCCAGTAACCCGTTAGGAAGAAGCGGTCCTCTATAAAGACGGAAAGGGGCTTCTGTCCTTAACTTTGTCTTGTTCCTTTTTGGATCAGGATGCGCTGAACCTCTCTCTTCAAATTAATATGGGAAACCCCGGTGTAACCGTGTTCACCCAGGTTAGTCGCATGCCGGTGAATGTATTCGAGGTTATTTATGGAAGGATGAGATTTTATGGGGGAGAGAACCACACAAGTATGTGTGTGTGTGTGTACCTTTCCCTCTGGCAGCACCCTGAACAGCCCTGCCTCCCAGGACCCCAATGCCAGGTCTTCTGATCGTCACAGGAAGGAGAAGGGACTAGGGGTCCCCTTTGCTTTATGACTGTTGACTTAGGGGTGTTCCTGGAAACTGAAATATCTTCCCTGGCAAATTCCACATACGAACTTCTCCAAGGTGCCTGGGGAGTCAAAGGTCTGGGGCTCTGGTCCAGGCCCTGACTCCACCTGGATGGTGACCTTGAATAAGTCATTTCCTTTCTCTGGACGTCAGTTTCCCCCTCTGGCCTTGCCAGGTGGAGCCCGTGGTAAAGAATCGCCTGCCAATGTATGAGATGTAGGAGATGTGGGTTTGATCCCTGGGTCGGGGAGATCCCCTGGAGGAGGGCATGGCAACCCGCTCCAGGATTCTTGCCTGGAGAATCCCTTGGACAGGGGAGCCTGGCAGAGTTGGACACTACTTAAGTGACTTAGCATGCATATATATATTTATGTTTGTATATATGTGTCTGACTCTTGTGACCCCATGGGCTGTAGCCCTCCAGGCGGCTCTGTCCGTGGGGTTTTCCAGACAAGAATCGTGCACTGGGTTTCCATTTCCTTCTCCAGGGCACTTTCCCAGACCGGGGATGGAACCTGCGTCTGGCTGATTCTTTAGCACTGAGCCACCAGGGAAACCTGTGTAAAGCACGCTGCCGCTGCTGCTGCTGGGTTGCTTCAGTCGTGTCCGACTCTGTGCGACCCCATAGACCGCAGCCCCCCAGGCTCCCCTGTCCCTGGAATTCTCCAGGCAAGAACGCTGGAGTGGGTTGCCATTTCCTTCTGCAATGCGTGAAAGTGAAAAGTGAAAGTGAAGATGCTTAGTCATATCTGACTCTTAGCGACCCCATGGACTGCAGCCCACCAGGCTCCTCCCTCCATGGGATTTTCCAGGCGAGAGCACTGGAGTAGGGTGCCATCGCCTTCTGCATGTGGTACATATGTAGCATTTAAAAACCAGGCTCCTCTCTCATACTGATCTTCAGAGCAGAACATACTGATCAGTTTCGATTACTGAGATGCGGGGGTTGCCTGAGTGAGATTTGGCTAGGGTTCCCGAGGTGGGGGTGGGGTTTTCAAAGAACCACTGGGTTTTGGACTCCCAAACCTTTCCCTGATCTGAGGCTTCCATGATGGGGAGGCAGTCGTTAGAAATAGTATCAGACTGCGGAGTGAAGACAGCTTTGTCCTGTATGGCTGTGTGACCTTGGACAAGTCATTTCTACCCCTCTGCCTCCGTTTTGTCACCTGTAAAATGGGGTCATTGAAAGTGTGTTCTGAAGTTTGGATGAGGTCATGCTCGCCAGGTGCTGAGAACAATGCCTGTTGCTGGGCGAGCCCTCCAGACATTCTGATTCACGCTCAAGCAGGATGAATCTCACATCATTATTTCATTACCTGCCTGGCTCCATTTGGAATCTAACTTGAAGCTGGATCCCTAGTTTCCATTCTTAAAGGCATTTAGCCTCTTGGCTGGCTCAGGCGGTGTACCAGCTTTGGGAGGTGGTGAAGGAATCGAGAAACTTCATTGCATATTTAAAAGCCGCAAATGGTCATCAGCCACATTGATTAATACATGCGCGTGGTGAAGTTCAAGGTCTCCAGCAAGAACACACAGGATCCCGGCTCGGGGAAGTGAAGTGTTTGGATTTAATAGAAGGAGTCAGTTGCAGTCATTAGTATATGCTGAAATCACAGGGCAATCTTGTAAAGTTAAATTCAATTTACTTTTCTACTGAAATTGTGCTTGCTGTGTTATTTAACCAGTCTGGGGTTTCTTGGCATGGGTTAAAAGGACAATAAAGATAAAAGAATACCTGTAAGTAAATAGTAGGGTTTCACAGTAGAATCTATCGTTTTTCTCCTCCTTCAATTATATCCCAGTGTTCATTTTGTGTTGGTTTTTATAACTGGAGCCTTCCAATGGGACGCCGTGAAGGAGACCACCCTAGCTGTGGAAGCTTGATGCAATTAATACAGTCTGTCTGGAAAGTGGCCTTATTTCTGGAAGTTTTATGTTAATGATATGGTCTGCGCTTTGCACATTTCATACTAGAACGAGAAGCGAGCCGTAGTTTCATTTCGGACTGGGTTTGATTAACACCGGAGGATCAGTGGGCAGCCACAGGGCGATGTGGACCAAGATGGCAGTGCTCACCAGGTCCCCGCTGGGGCACCGCCTCCATCCTGGGGTGGGGGTGGGTACAGAGGCGCCCTGCTGGGGCGTGGGGGCCTCCATGGAGACCTTGGAGGGAGGGGTGAGTATGGGATGAGGAAGAGAAGTTGAGTGTGGGCACACGTGTGTGGACAGAAGCCCTCTGTCTGGGAAGGTTCCAGACACGCCCTTGCCTTTCTCCTGATTCTTGCTGCAGAGTTGGCATGCCTTGTGGGGTCTTTCTGGGCTCACCGGGTCCCAGGGGCCGTGGGGGGTTAGCTAACTGTTGGAGGAAGGGCTGTCAGGGGAGTTATTAAAAATGTAAAGGGTCATCTGTATGCCCTGTGCTGATGTCTACATCGCTGGAGGGCGCCGGCTATCCCTCCGTCGGTGGTGACTGGCGTCTGCTCCGGTGTCTGTCTGCCGGCTTCCTGGGAGCTGCATGGCTCCCCGGTCAGAGGAAGCCGCCCCTCCAGCCTGGCGGAGGTGGCCAAGGGCAGTAGGGCTCGAGTGGACTCCAGGGCAGTCCCCTGTCCCCCAGAGCTGCAGACCCAGATCTTGTCCGACACCACCAGGCATCAGAGGGGGTTTGGGGGCCAGGAGGGGCCTGTGCTCCCTGGTGTGGGGTGGGGGCTGGGGCACCTACCCGTGTGACTGTCCTTAGATAAAAGGAGGGTCCCGGCAACATCCCCGACTGGAGGCCGCTGCACTGCCTCGCCAGATTCCACTTGCCTCTCCGAGCCGGCCCTTCAGACGTTCTGAAGGCAGAGCTAAATCAAAGAATTCTGTTCAAAATCCGCACAAGATGTTGCTGTTTTTCTGCTCTGACAGGAGAGGCATTTGGAAGTGCAGTTTCTTTCTTTCTTTCTTTCCTTTTTTTTTTTTTTATAGCTGTCTTAAAAAGGAGTTTGGCTGTTTAGCACAGCTGGTGCTCATTACATTATGCACTGGCAATAAAATAGCATGTGTAATTAATTTTTAATGCAGCGCTGGGTGCAGCGCTTTAAAGCTGTTAGTGGATGAGAAGGACCAGCACTGGCCACCGACATCACAGATCTCCGAACAGGGCGGCCACGTTCTGTAGCTTGAAAGGAGATCTGAACGGGGCAGAGGAGGCTGGGCGCCCTCTGCGTGGATGGAGTGGCCCAGAAATGGGTCTGCCTCCAGTGACCGAAGAGTTGAGTTAATTTTTTAATGATCTGGGACCAGGGGTCCTGAGAGATCATCTTACCCAACTCGTTGGTCATCCGGAGGGGGGACACTGAGGTATAGACTGGGGGAGAGGCCGCAGGATGTGCTGTGGCACCGCTCTGTCCTTCCCCCAGCCTCTGCCCACTAGACATCATTGCCCCTCTTGAGTTCATATTGGAAACTGGAGAGGGAGACTCGTCATCTGGCTGAAGCCGCTTGATACGTGCAGTTAGATTTGGCAACTGCTAGAATTTTTGTTTTGGGGAGCCCTGAACCTAGCCTCTTGGACCCCCAGTTTTGCCACCTGCGGTGGGGACCTGCGTCCATGTGTCCCAGCTTTGAGACTTTCTGTCGTTGTCCTTTGATTGCTGGCTGCCCCATCCCTTCTGTGGCTCATCTCTTCTGGGGCATGGATTTATGCCATTGTGGCATAATTAAAAAATTAAATGCCGTTGTGGACACACATCTGTGGAAGAGCTGCAGGCATTGTGGGAGGCTCCAGAGACGGGACCGTGCTTGCTCCTTGTTCTCAAGGTGCGCTGGTGTTAATATGTGACCCTGGGCTAGCTGCTGTCTTTCTCCAAGCCTCAGTTTACCCATCTGAGAAATGGGGACCCTGGAAGCACCCACTCTCCATCCCTGCCTTGGAGGGTCCCCTGATTGGCCTCCATCCTGGGGTGGCCACAGCTGATTGCCAGCATGTGGGGAAGCACAGACAAAGGGACATTTGGGGGGCAGGAAAGAGAAGCCTGGCCTTGGGTGCTCCGTACCCCAGTGACTTGGTTGCCATCTCTTTAGACGTCTGTCCTGGGAGGTTTTCTTAGCAGGAATGAAAGAGGAGGAAGGCCCAGTGCTATCACTGCCCCTAAGACTTGCCACTATGTCTCAGGGGCCTGACAGGACCCAGCACCGTTCTGGGCGCTGTGCGTACCTCACTCGGGCACCCATCCTTGTAACACCTGGAAGGAAGGCAGCTGCATCCTTTCTGTTTTGCAGATTTTTTTTTTTTTTCCTTTAATGTGACATGTGGGAGTTTAGTTCCCCGGCCAGGAATTGAACTTGCAGCCCCTTGTAGTGGAAGTGCAGCGTCTTAAGGGCTGGGCCACAGGGAAGTCCAGCCCCATCCTTTTCTCATGAGGATACTGGGGCTCAGAGAGGCTATGCAAGGCACAAAGGCTCCCACAGCACACAAAGAGCTGAACTGAGATTGGAACGTGGATCTGGCCCCCCCTGGAGTTGTGTTCTGGGCTGTCCCCCCCGGCTTCATGTTGTTGGGCCGCTTGGTGGCTCAGAGGCAGGCGACAGAAAGGCAGGTCACCCGTGGGAAGTCAGGTTGCGTTTGGATACAGTCCTGGGAGAGTCCCCTGGGTCTCCCCTCCTCTGAGGGTCCTGCGGCTGCCTGATCTGGGCTGGACGTGGAGGTCCAGGAGTAAGCGGCCTGGGTCTCTGCTTTAGAGGACCTCGCAGTGGTGGTGGGCGTGGACAGACACTGGGAGGTACACGTTCCTTAAGGCCTTTCTCTGCTTAAGGGAAATTACACAACTGGGCTCGTGGGAGTTGGGAGGGTCTTGGAGGGCCACTGGGATTCTCCTCCTGGAGGTGAGGTGCGGGGTGGGGAACAGACTCCTTCCCAGGCGTGGCCGGGTGACAGATGTGTGTGGGGGCATCCCACTGACCCCGTGAGCCCCCCTGTAGCCCCAGCTGGCCCCCAAGGGGTCCGACTTGTTAGTAACTTATGAAAGGACAGAGTATCGGACCCTCAGACCCCCCATGGGGAAGTTTTGACACTGAAGAAGAGGCCTCGAGCATGGGGGAAGTTGTGTCATCAGATTGCCCTCGAGTTCCTTCTCGTCCTGGGTGAACTTGGAGCCCCGTCTGAGTCTTCCCAGCACTTGAGTTGGCCCAGCCCTCTGGAGCTGGTGGGCGCTGAGACCCCGCAGAGCCGTGTTCCCATCTGTGAGAGCAAGCGGACGGAAGCACACTGGGGTACCATGCGCGCCTCAGGTTTCCACGTGGTTTCCCGGAAGCAATTTCTCCTCCAGAAGAAACCGGCTTTCGTCGTCCTTATAGCTGGAGGTGTTCGTGGCTGCTTTTTTTTTTTTTTGGTGGGGGGAACAAGATGTCCTTGACTTTTCAAACCCGAGGGCCGGGCGGGGCAGAGGAGGGACTGCGTGCTGTACATATTTCACAATCAAACCAAAATCGTCTAAACCATGAAATAAAGTTTATCCAAACATAATCAGGGCTGGCCAATTTAATCCAAAAAGCAGTGGGAAGAAACCCTTGGCGGGCAGGGGTCCCTCTGTGGTGCTCTGCCACCCAACATCGTACTGGCAGGCGTGGGGGGGTGGTGGAATGTGTAGCCTGCCCGAGGCGCCCACTCCCTCCTTGGGGGCGTTATTTAATAATAATCCGAGAGCCCGGGGTGGGGGATGACGTGTGGCCATGTGTGTGGTCGGGCTGGGTTATACGACCACGGTGAGTTCCTCTCCCATCAGGGTGCTTACAGGCAGCAGGGCGCCATCAGGTCACGGCCAGGTCATCATTTCCGTGTGTCCCCCCCCCCACCCCCCAGCCTCAGCCTCTCTGCTGGGGGCCTTCCCACATACTTAAGCATCTCTCTTAGGAAGGTAACCTATTCTGTAGGTCACCAGTGAGGTGACCTTGACCAGAGAGGTAATTTGACTTCCCCACATAGCACAGCTGCTAGAGAGCAGAGGTGGGATTTGAACCCAGGTCCCCTTGGGTGTGGGGGCCACATGCTGCTCTTCTCCCTCTCTGGCTCTGGACTGCCCACCCCGCTGGCCTTCCACCTGGCAGGTGTGAGGGAGAGGGGCAAGGTAATGAATCAGGGGAGCTGGCTGACTGGAGGACCTGTGATTTATGGTTTTAACACAAGGGGTCAGAGGGCTCGGAAGTTCTTCTCCAAGGAGGTCAGTGTAACAGTGGAGTCACTCCCTGCAGAGACGGGAGCAGTTGGAATCTTTTCCTAAGCCCAGACATTTTTAATGATGGCCTTTTGTTCACGAGAGGTGAGGAAGGGCTGGTGAGACCAGGCCCTTGGCGCCTGAGTCGGCCTTGGAGCCACATGTAACCAGTGTTTCCTGAGGCAGGCGCCCTCTTCGTGAATTTCCTGGTGTTTTATGAACCAGCATCGAGCTTTTTCTCACTTCCCTGGTGGCTCAGTGGTAAAGAATCCGCAGGAGACACAGGTTCGATCCCTGGGTCAAGAAGATTCCCTGGAGGAGGAAATGGCCACCCACTGCAGTATTCTTTGCCTGGAAAACTCCATGGACAGAATAGCCGGGTGGGCTCAGTCCATGGGGTTGCAAAGAGTCGGGTGCAACTTAGTGAGTGAGCCGGCATGCATGATTCTGTCTTGCTTTAACAGCAGGGAAACCATGGCCTGAGGGCCCGCTGTGTGCTCTGGGCTGTGTATAGCCGTCTCCACCGATTCTTTCTCACAACAGTGTGAGGCTGTGTGTGTTGAAAATATTTTTTAATTATTGTGGTAAATGACACAAAGCATGAAATTTAGCATCTTAATGATTTTTAGTCAAGTGGCATTAAATCCACTCAGCTTCTTCTGCTACCATCACCCCTATCCATCGCAGGCACTTCGTCACCCCAGATCGAAACTCTGTGCCTGTTAAACGCTCACTGCCCATCCGCCCCCTCCCAGCCCGCGACCGCCTTTCACTCCCCCCTGTCTCTCTGAACTTGGCCGCTCTGGGGGCCTCCTGTGAGTGGAGTCACGCAGTGCTGGCCTTGCGGGTCACTCAGCACCGCGTCCTCAGGGTTCCTCCACGTCACGGCCTGTGTTCGGATCGCCTTGCTTTCTATTTATCCTTTTAAATTTTGCTTTACTGGAGTGTAGCTGATTTACGATGTTCTCTGAGTTGTGGGTGTCCAGCTAAGTGGTTCAGTTGTACGCATGACCATACCCATTCTCCTTCTGATTCTTTTCCCGTATGTGTTACACCTTCCTGTTGAAGGCTGAGTCATACTCATTGTGCGGGTGGACCACAGTTGAGCCATTCATCCTGTGATGGACACTGGTTTATTTCCACCTTTGGCTACTGTGAATGGTGCTGCTGGGAATGTGGGTGTGTGCGTAATGGTTGGAGACCCTGCTTTCAGGGTGGTGAGTACCCAGGGTGGAATTGCTGGATCACATGGTAATTCTGCTCATTGAGGAAACACCCACCTGTTTCCCACGGCGTCTGCATCCTCTTACATTCCCACCATCAGTGCTCAAGGGGCCCAGCATTTCCACCTCCTCACCTGTAGCTGACCGTTGGTTGGGGTGTATAGCTGAGGACTCCAAGCTTCAGGGATGTGGACACCAGCTGGCCCAGCTTATGAGGTTAGAAAGCCTGAGAGTCCGGGCAGGAACCGGCCTCTGGACTCAGACTTGGTGCCTGCGGCTGTGGTCCTGGGCCAGTGTCTTCGGTCCCTCTGAGGGTCTCTAACGTCCCTTGTAAAGGCTTCCCCTCAGCGGCCCCATCTCCCCGGCGCTGCTTTTCAGCTGTCACTAAGCATTTCGTTAGCTTGAGCCTTGGGGGAAGAAGATTTTGCAAATGGACAGTTTTCGCTGTCCTTTCTGCTGTGTCCTCAGGTCGTTGCTTCGGGTTCAGGTCAACAGGAAGAGCGTGTATTTAGGGTGGGGGCCCTTGGGGGCCAGGGAGAGCTGGTTGGTGTCTGAGGGTCCCCGTGGCCCCTCTCTGAACCTCTCCTGTCTGCAGGGGGTCATCATCATGCCAGCCTTGCTGGCATGGGAGGGGTTGAAGAACAGGCATCCTGAGTTGGACTATGGGCAACTCCCTGGGTCTGCTCCTCTGATCAAGAGGCCTCGGGTCCTTGTTAAAGGGGCAATAGTGAAATTGTTAGTCTCTCCGTCGTGTCCGACTCTTTGTGACCCCGTGGACTGTAGCCCGCCAGGCTCCTCTGTCCATGGGGATTCTCCAGGCAAGAATACTGGAGTGGGTAGCCATACCCTTCTCCAGGGGATCCTCCGGACCCAGGGATCGAACCTGGGTCTCCCGCATCGCAGGTGGATTCTCTTCCTTCTGAGCCAGCAGGGAGGCCCTGGTGGGATGGGGTGGGGGTTATCACGCAGAGCTGTGATTGCTCTCTGCGGCCCTAGGGTTGCTGTAGCAAATGACCACGGTCTGGGTGCCTTCCAACAGCAGGAGTTGGCTATCTCACAGTTCTGAACGCTGCCAGTCCACAAGCATGGTGTCAGTAGGGCCGCGCTCCTTCCAAAGGGAAGAATATTCCAGCTTCGGGGGCTCCGGGCATCCCTTGGCTTGCAGCCGCATCCTTCCTGTCTCTGCTGCTGTGGTCACGTGGCCTCCTCCTTGGGATCTGTCTGCTCTCTGGGATAATTAAAATGAAAAGGGCAACTATCATTGAGCCCACCCGGATAATCTGGGATGATGTCATCTCACATCTTGAGCTTAATTCTGTCTGCAGTGACCCTTTTCCCAAATAAGGTCGCATTCACAGATTCTAAGGATTTGGTTAGAAACATCTAAGGACGCTTCATTTCAGGGGTGGCCATGTAACCCCTTCCCGGGTTGTGAGCCCCTCCAGGACAGGAACTCCAATCGGTGCCCTCTGTGAACGCCCAATGCCTGGCACAGATTCAGGCACAGGCAGGGCACCCCCCAAAAGCGTGGTGGGTTGAACTTGGAGCTGACCGCCAGTGGAATGATGACATGTTCCTTTCTCCAGGAGGTGATGATTCTCCGACACGGTCCTCTGTGGACAGCACTCCGACCTGCGTGGTTTATGGAAGGCTGTGTGCCCCTTGCCCCCTGCGCCCCCCCAGTTCTGGCCTCATGCCAATTTAGAACGCACGTATTAACACAGAGGGGGTGGCTTTAAAAACTAGTCTACAATGATTGTTATGAGAAAAAAAATTAGTAGAGTTGAAGAGAAGCTAAAAATAGCTGGACACATACTCGCCTATAATCTTATTATTTATTTTTTTAAGAAAATACAATTATTTTTGTACACCGGCTCTAAGAAGCCAGGAGTATTTTTAGTGTGCATCTTCTAAGACGTCCAGCATCTTTTTAGGAAGACGCACGTGTGTGATGTCATCATGTCAGGCTGCAGGGGCCTCTGGAGCAAGGCGGTCCATGGGGGAGTGAGAGCATCGGGAGCCTGGCCGTGTGGCCGTGCGTGCCTCTGCTGGGAGGATAGTCCCTGCGGGGCCTGACTGTGACCACACCGGGTGCACCGGGAGGACTGACGCTGGTTCAGCTCTGGGACCAAGATGGTCAGGGCGGTGATGATCTGGGTCTGAGTGGACCTGCAGGAATAACCAAGACATTAGAGGGAAAACGTTCCGTGGCTTTTTCAGTTGGAGCCAAACGTTGCCTCATGTAATTTTCTCCCTGGTTTTTCCCATTGCCTCTGCCAGGGTCCTGGGGCCTGGCACAGACTCCGTAATAGAAGGCCCTGAGTGTTTGTGCCTCGGTGTGTGTTTGTGTGTATGTGAATGTGTGTCATTGTGTATTCACGGGTATGTGTGTATTTGTGTACACGTGAGTGTTGTTGTTTAGTGCTAAGTCGTGTCTGACTCTTTGAGACCTGTTGGACTGTAACCCACCAGGCTCCTCTGTCCATGGGATTTCCCAGGCAGGAATATTGGAGAGGGTTGCCATTCCCTTCTCGGGGGGATCTTCCCGACCCAGGGATCGAATCTGTGTCTCCTGCGTTGAGAGGCAGATTCTTGACCATCTGAACCATGTGGGAAGCCCTATATGTGAGGGTAGATAAGTGTACATGTGTGTGTTTATATGTGAGTCTGTGTCTGTACGTGCATTTGGCTGTACATATATGTGCGTGTGTGTACATGTCTGTGCGTGTGTGTGTGTGTGTGTGTGTGTGTGTGTGTGTGGTGGCATGGAAACACTGTCAGCATAGAACAGGGCCCTCCCCTGAGCCCCTGTTCCGCCCAGGACCGGGTGTTTATGTGGAGACACTTCTGATTATTTTTCCTCCCTGAACTTTGCAGTTCTTCCTGGATTGCGGTGTGTGTGATCAAGTTTCAGTGCTGAGGCCCGCTGAAGCCTTTGAGGGCAAGTCTCTCCCCGTGGATGAAGTGCCCTTCTTTGGGCCTAATGGAGGAGACTGTGTCCCCAGCCCCACCCCAGTCTCAGAGGGAGCCCAAAGTTCCCAGTCCTGGGAAACTTGGCCAGTCTGGAGGGTGCCCCATCCAGGAGAGCGTGCTGGGGTGAGGGGGGTGTTCAACTTTGCCCTTAGAGAGCTGGGCTCAAAGTCCTGACTCTGTTAGGGGTGCTTTGCTAAACGCTCACTGTGGGCTCCATCCTCAGTATCCCTCAGCCCAGCCCTGCAAGGAAGGCAAGCTGTTATCCCATTTTACAGACTTGGAAACCAAGGCGAGTCTGACTTCAGAGCCCTTAACCACTTGATTAGACTTGAGAACCGTCCTTGCTTTATCAATTCTATACTGCCTTCAACTGCAGATGGTATACGAAAGGGGGCGAATAGTAGCAGGTATTACTCTACTATTTTTACTGTTGCTGTAACTAATTATCACAAGGCTTACCATTGCCGTCTCCCCGGGTGGAGGGACTCCAGCACCCACACGGCTTTCCCCCGGTGGCCGAGTCCCGCCTCCTGTTGTCTCTGGTTTCCAGTGCAGTGGGTGCTCTTCCCTGGCATCACTCAGTCCCTACTGCATCTCCCCCTCCTGTTTCAGTCTGTGTGTATTTGAGGTCTGATAATCTCTCTCCTCTAATCGAGATAATGAACACAGTATTTCCAGAACCGCTGCACTAAAAGTCAAGTGCAAAGCGATGGTTTTCATTTCTTGTTCTCTCTCTTTCTCTCTCTCCTCATATGCATCTCTGAAAGGAGGCATTGGCTGAAAGCAAACAGCTAATAACCTATGGATTTATGGAGCCAGCGCGAGCCCAGCTTAATAAGCTTTTATACCTGGAACCAGCGTTCTGTCTCTTTAAGTTGAGACTCCAACTTGCTTGGTATTTTACAGTGCCTGGTTTCATTTATGCTGGAGCCAGACTTACTATGTGAGAGCCGTCCGCATGCTGGAATTAGTCTTAAGCTTGCTTCTGTGGCGTTGCCAAATTCCATGTTTGTGTTTTATTTAGAATTCTTTTCACGGCCAGCCGATTCTGTTCCGGCGCACACAGGCGCTCTTGCGCCCCACGGAGAAAATAAGCAAGCTTGCGTTTTCCTTGGCAGAGGCCGTGGCCACAATAGACTGTGGTCTCCGAAACATTTTTTAAAAGCTATTTTAACCCATAACAGATGCATAAAGTCGGCACAGGCATGCCAGTTTTCTTAGTTTTAATTAAAAAATAATTACAGTCTAATGGGATGTAAGTGACACATTTGGATGAATGGTGGGTGACATTATCGGCAACTTATAAATGAATGCCTCTCCCCTGGCCCGAGCAGAAGTGAGGAAGAGTTGGGGAGGGGATCTGGGTATCTACTGTCCATTGCAAGGTCGGGGCAGGGGTTTCTGTTGGGTCCTGTGGAAACCTTGGTGAGTGGTGCGCAGCATAGAGAAGGGACCCTTGGCTGCAACTGGCCAGGTGACAGAGCTGCCAGGACGCGGCAGTGAGCATCTGAGGATCTGTGGTATCTTGGAGCATCCTGTGTCTAGTCATGCTTGATGGGAAATTCTCACCTGCAGGGCTTTTCCTTGTTGTGAGCGTGGTACTCAGGGCCCTTCTGTGGTGTGATGGTGGTACTCGGGTGCTGTGGCCTCAAGCCAGCTCCCTTGATCTCTCCTCCCCTTCAGGAACCATTCCTCAGCTAGAAGCTGTGGGCATGGGGACCTGCTGGGGCCATGTAAATAAGAAAATACAGCTGGGATGGTAAAGAGGCAGGATAACAGGGGCCTGCCAGGTACCGCTGCTTGCAGAAATCTGCACCCCAGATGCTCACCATGGGTCCAGTTTTTCCGTAAAACTCAACGCTCATTGGAATCTGGAGCGGAGTTGGGCCGGTCTGGAAGGTCCTTGGGAGGCAGGGACATTGTGGGTGTGGGCACAGGGACTGAGCCAGGAGGGAGGGGTTGGGCGTTTCTCCAGCTTCTGGTCATGGAGGTGGGGAATCCCACCTCCACTAACTAGGCAGCTGGTGGGTGGTGACAGGTTACTCTGACCTCGGAGCCCTGGTCCCATCGGCCCCTGTTGGGTGTGAGGACCAGCGTCAGGCAGTGGGAGTGGGGGCAGGGGGTTTGGGGCTCTGTCTCCTGGGAGCCGGTGCTGCTGGGAGGACGATGCCTCGGGCTCCAGGCACTGAGCCCTTCCATCTTCAGGAGGTGCCGGGAGCTGCTGCATATGGAGCCCTCGGGCATCAGGAGGAAGATGCCCTTGTGCCCGTCGTGCTGGTGGGCAGCCTCACGTCCTGCCCACATGGGGCGCTGGGCCGGGGGCCCTCCCTGTGCAGTGTTGCCAGGCGCCTCCGGGCGGGCCAGCCTGAGCAGTGCCTCCGAGACGGGAAGGGCTTGGTCCCCGCCACCCCATCGAGTTAGGACCTGCCTGGTGGACCTCAGACCGCACCCTTTCCTCTGACACCATGGCCTCTGCCCAGGCCCATGGAGGGTCCACCCGCTGGCTGACGGTGGATTCTGGAAGACGGGGAGGCTAGGGGGGGGTGCCGGCTGGGGAAATCTTTATTTTTACTCTCGAGGTGGCGGTACTTGTTGTCAGCAGAGCAAAATGAGTGTTTCTTAGACAATGTTTCCCGGAGCCCAGATTCCTCAGAAGTGAAAATTAAGTTCCTCTATTAAATCATGAGTCATACCAGCCCAGATGAGAGTTGCTTTGGCGTTCCTCGAATTTTTGGAAGGGAAACTCGCATTCACGTTAATCCTTTCAATTACACCTTATTGCTGAATAATCCGCCGGGCGTTCTGCATCGCAGCCCTCTGCCATCTGATCACAGTCGGGGCTTTGCAGGCGGCACCTGAGCGGAGCAGACCCGGGGCCCCTCTTTCCCTGGGTGTGGGCACACCTAGGTTGGTGCAGCCCTGCTGTTCAGCGCTCCAGGGCCTCCTGCGTTCCTGGACTCATTGCACACCCTCTGCGAGGTCTCGGGGATCTAATTGCTGCCAATGATTAACGTCCAGTTGAAAAGATTCCCTATCTTGTCTGCTTATGTGAATTGGAAGCAGATGGGTGTGGGGTACAGTGGACTCCTCGCTCTGGGCCTGGCCCTGGCACAGAATCTCAGGGTCCCCTCTCCCTCATGTGTTTCCTGCTCAGATGGTGGGTGCAGAAACTAGGCTAGGTTTTGTTCCCTCTAAGAAACTGGTCTTGGGAATTTCCTGGTGGTCCAGTGGTTAGGACTCTGCTCTTTTACCCCTGGATCCTGGGTTTGAACCCTGATTGGGGAAGTAAGATCATACAAGTTTCCAAGCGCAGCCTTAAATAAAAAAGAGAAAGCAAACAAGAAATTGGCCTTTGGATTTGGTATCTCTTTCCTGGGAACTTCCAGTGTCTTAAGTCCTAAACCCAGGTGGAGAGGTGTCCCTGGAGGGAAGGGGTGGACCCAGAGACTTCTTGTCTGCACCCTACTTTGGGGGAGCAAAACCAAGGCAGGCGGGAAGGATGGAGAATGCAGTGAGGCTGGGGTTAGCCCCCCGGGCTGTGGTCTCCTGTGCTGCCCACCTGCTTACTCTCTCACCAGGGGCCTGGGCAATAGGTGGGCTGGCCTCCAGCCCCACATGTAGCTTGTGGGAGCAGGGAGGGAGGGAGGCGGGGTCCCCTGGGGAGTCTCGGCAGCCTTGCATATTGAAGAAACCTGAGATTTGAGCCCTGTAGGATGCTGCTGTCAGACCAGCCTGGAGTTGCGTTTCTCTGGCTTGGGTGCACCACTTGAGTTTTTGGAGATTTAGTCTTTTTTTTGTGTGTGAGGGGTCCATCCTGCTTCCGCTTCCCTTTCTTCTGCAAGGTGCTCCAGCCCGCCCGCTGCTCAGGTGAACCCCCGGGTATGAGGACAGTGCTTTGGGACACATCTGAGAAAGACCGAGATGGAAGGGGATGGGGGAGACGGACCTGAAGTCAGTGACCAGGATAGGGGAAGATTCTTGCTTTGGAATTGGACATGGAGTGTGGTTTCTTAAGTTTGGAATCATCGCATCTTTTGGGGGATGTATGTGGTGGAGTAAGAGTGGGCACAGGTTCAAGTTCATTTACCTCCGTCAAGTTGAAGTTTCCTGTTTTTATGAGTAAGAAGAAATGTAGACCATGAGAAGCACAGGCTGGAAAAGCAGGTTGTTTATCCATTAAATTTCCCAGAAAATAAACAAGGGTTTAGAATGGAGGTACCCACGGTGGAGGACGCAATTGGGGGTTAGTGTTTGAAGAGAACCTCTGGGCTGGAGACGGGCTAGCATGTCAGAGCCTCCGGACCCAAAGCAGCAGGTCTATTTATGTTAGGAAAGTCACCCTGGGGAGTAAGGGCTGTAGACTTGAGTATCCAGAAGGAGGCATGTGTGTGTGCAGGCAGGTACACATAAGCATATGTAAACGTGTATCCACGCGTGTGCAGGTCTGTGTGTTTGCATGCGTGGATGCATGTGCATGCGTGTGCATGAATGGTGTGTCCACTGTCCACCCTGAGATCCGTGGCCAGCTTCTCTGGTGCTTTGCGAAGGGCCAGGAAGCAGTGAGAGAAACACAGGACCAAGAGGGAGTGAGGTGCCCAGATGATGCCCTCGAGCATGACTGCAGGCCCTCTTGGGGACCCTGGATCTTTCTCTCCTGGTGCACGCTGGCCACCCTGCTGGTGCTTTCAGGGGCAGAGCTGGGTGAGCAGAGAGCCCTAGCGGGGTGTCTCCAGGCGTGGGCTTGTCCCAGCTCTGCCCCTTGCTAACTGGGTAATGGTGGCCCTTTACCTCGGTCTTGCAGCCTGGGTTTCCTCACTTACTGAACGGAGGTGAGGGAGTTACCTAGGTTCCAGTGTGTGCGCGGTGCTTAGCACGGGGCCTGGCACTGAGGCCCCAGGAAGGGCACCTTTGCGCATCGTCCTAGGACTATCATTGTCATTGTCGGCAGAGGGGAAGGTGTAGCTGGGCTGAGGGAGGGTGTGGTGATGAAGGCTGGACCCCTGCCCCGGAATCCACCCCCATGCTGTGTGTGGAGACCCCAGGCTTTGGAGTACCCAAGTGTCCCTACTGGACCAGTGTGAGCTGCTCTGAGGGGCTCTCCTGGACCTCCTTGTGCCCCTTGGGAAGCTATGTCCTCAGTACCCTGCTTGGGAGCCCCTGCCCTCTGCCAGCTTCCCAATTTTGCTGCCTGTGTCTCTACCCTTGAGAGGCCCTCTGCACTTTGCCATGAGCCCAGTTCTCAGGATGGTGGTTTCTCGGTGCTTGGGTGCAAGCTGCTTGGGTCCTCTGGGAGCCTGTTCCAGACCCAGAGTGAAGGGGTTGAAGCCAGGGAGGTGGCTAGCTGAGCAGAGAGATCTATTCTCCATTATTTCTCCCTGGAGAAAACCTTCTCTGTAAACACCTCTGCAGGCAAGATGGACTAGAAAACCCGTGGCCTTGTGTTTACTGTTGGCTGGTAAAGTTCAGAATTGATGCTCTTGAACTGTGGTGTTGAAGACTCTTGAGAGTCCCTTGGACTGCAAGGAGATCCAACCAGTCCATTCTAAAGGAAATCAGTCCTGAATATTCACTGGAAGGACTGATGGTGAAGCTGAAGCTCCAATACTTTGGCCACCTGATGTGAAGAGACTCTGATGCTGGGAAAGATTGAAGGCAGGAGAAGAAGGGGCGGGCAGAGGACAAGATGGTTGGAAGGCATCACTGACTCAATGGACACGAGCTTGAGCAACTTTGGGAGTTGGTGATGGACAGGTTGGATAGTTGGTGATGGCGTGCTGCAGTCCATGGGGTCACAAAGAGTTGGACATGACTGAGCGACTGAACCACAGTCGTTCAGAGATTTACGGAAATTCTAGGCAACTCTTCTTCCTCTCCTCCCTGGTCTTGGCCATTCTTCTGGACCAACTGTCCCAGCTTTCCTATTTTCTATGATCCGTGTTCTGTCTGTGTTTATTTCTCCCTGAAGGAATGCTGTTGTCCAGAGATGTGTTAAGATCAGGTGTATATATAGCACGTGTGCCTCCATTTGCCCCTTGCTGTACCCGTGGTAGACATTACTAGTCAGTCATAGCACCTCTCTCCTTTGGGCCTGGGCACTAGTCGACCACATCAGCCCAGAAGTTGAAATTTCATTTCCACCCTGCCATGACTTTGCTGTGAGGGAATATGATGGGAGAGGAGACACACCTTGCCCCATTTCCTCATTGCTTGAGGGGAACCTCTGGGTCTTGTGGGTCTTTCTGGGTTTACTGGACATCTTGGGGGAGGTAGTTGAGAGGCCTTGGCTTAAATGTAGTTGTAAAGATGATGGCTGCTCTGCTGTGGGCTGGTGTGTGTTGGGGCCAGTCTGACGCTCTGGGGCAGCGATGCAGTCAACATGCAGAGAGGGAAAGGCCTGGCCTTTCCTCCCACCTCCCAGAGCTGCCGCTGGGCTCCACGCCTCATACTAGGCCACCTGTTGTAGCTTCATTTGATAAAATACTCGAGTGTTCTGAAGGGCACTGACCGAGAGGCAGAGAGGATGGTGGACCCAGCCAGTTCGATCCCAGGCCTCTCTCCTGAGCTGCAGGTGAGCTCATTGAGCTCATTGGTGTCCTGGCCCCACCCCGGGTCTTGTTCTGACTCGGCTGCCTGGAGAAGTGGGAGCTGGTCCACCCGAGGCTGAGGATTCCCCCCACCCGGCACCTGGGGACCTGTGTTCGCCAGTCCCTGATTGAGATTATCTTGAGCCCTGGGGGCGGGTGTGGGAGTGCGGCTGCCTGCTTCTCTCTGCGGCTCGTCACAGCTGCTGTGGGCTGGGGAGGCCCTCCCGCTGACCTGATCCTGGTTTGGGACTTGTCTTGTTCTGTCACGTGGCCTCCGTGGTCTCCAGGGGTTTCCACCCTAGAGCCGTGGCCTGCTCTTCGGTCGCCTGAGAATTCCCTGCTGATGTCAGCGGAGGCTGTATGTTTTGATCAACAAGAAGAGTTTTGGGGTCCAGTAGGAATGTGAGCTGAGAGAGATGGGGGCCCTGTGGGGCCCATCTTTCCAACCCCTTACCTCTTGAATCCTCACCATAGCCTCCCTGAGATGGGGTGGCCACTCCCATCTTACAGATGTGGAAACTGAGGCTCAGATGGGTCGAGGATCTCCTGTAGAACCACAAGGGTATGAAGCAGCAGCAGAGGGAGGCTCGTCCCAGGTTTCTAGGGCCCCAGCCCTCTTTCCCTCCCTCTAGACGTAGTACAGAATCTGCCTGCCAACGCAGGAGACACAAGAGACACCAGTTCAATCCCTGTGTTGGGGAGATCCCTGGGAGGAGGGCGTGGCAACCCACTCCAGTCTTCTTGCCTGGAGACTCCCTTGGACAGAGGAGCCTGGTGGGCTACAGTCCATGGGGTTGCAAAGAGTTGGACATGGCTGAGAACATACACACACTCACTCACTCACTCACTCAGACCTGGCTTGAAGCCGCCTCCCTCCCGTGCAGCTGTCTCTGCTCTCTGCCTGCAGGGAGCCGCTCCTTCTCTCCTCTTGGGTGTCCTGGCCTGGCTGCTGGCTGCGGTGTAGTTTCCTGCTGTGTGTCCCGTCTCCCCCCGGCCCCTCCACCTCAAGACTGAGGCAGAGACCACTCAGTCACTTCTGCCTCTCTGACGTGAGCATCCTGCCTGGCTCACTGAAGGGGCCTGCTGAGGTCTGGGGGATGAGTGGGTGGACAAGCAGAGTGGTCCTTCCAGTGAACACCCCTTCATGCCGCCCATGGTGCCCTGGGCTAGGAGTGCCTCAAACAAGTCCGACTGAATTCTGGGTGGAGGCTCTGCCCCCAGCCTCCCTGGATGGGATGGAGGCAGCTGGGCAGGTCACTTCCCAGGCGAGCGCTATTAACCAGAATTCCCAAGTCGAGCCAGAGGGAGTCCCAAAGCCCCTCTTCTCTTGTTAAACACAGCCCTTGCTAGGCTTTGCTTGGGTTAGTCTCCCTGTCTGCATTGCGAAGGAATGGCTCTTTTATTACCTCTGCACTTGGGGAGACCTTGAGAAAGCTAGGTGTAAATAGGAGAGCCTGCCAGCAAGCAGTGGCAGCAACCGCCTGATAAACTCTGAGTAAGCAACGCGGTGATTGGTGGATGGTGGCCCTGGAGACACTGGCCTCTGTTGAGGGCAGGCCCCTGTCCACACCTGGGATCCAGGGCTCAGTGAAGTCCCAGGGTCTGTGGCCGACACCCTCGCGACACCCTATGGGCTTTTCTGCAGGGGGAAGGGGTGGCAGCCTTGGCTGAGCTCAGGTTCAAACTGTTCTGCTTAGGAGGTCAAGGGACTGGACCCTGAGCTCTTGCTTTTAAGTGTTGGGACCCTCTGGAGTGCCCAGGGGGAAGTAAACTTCTCTGGAGCCTTTGGAGTTCACCTCCTAGAGCTGCCACTGGGTTCCACCCCTTGTACCAAGCCGCCTGTTGTAGCTTTGTTTGATGAAATACTTGAGTGTTCCGAAGGCTGCTGCTGTGACATTGGTGTGAGGGCGTTAGCTCAGGGTCACCCCGTCCACGCACCTGGTTTCCAGGTGGAGCCGTGAGATGCTGGAGCTTGGCCAGAACCCCATCGTTCAGCCCTGGTGGTGGTTGGGGAGTGTCTGAGCTTGGCCTCCTTTCTGGGCCCTGGGTATCTCTGCCCTTTGGCCTGGCTGCACTCCACCCGGCAAGCTCTGGAGTCACTCTGGGCAGCCTGCTTACTCCCACAGAGACGCATCCCTGGGATAGGATTGGCTCCGCTGGGCGGCACGCAGTACACACCTCTGGACTGAGCCCTTCACCATGTACCCTTGTGTGGAGGAGCGGGAGGCTCCCAGGGCATGGACTATGTTTGTGTCTTTGTGTTTTGTATTTCTGTCTCCGGGTCTTATCCCTCAGACCCTGCCCAGGAAGGTCTGAGTGCCTGAGTGTCTTGCCCGTCAGAAGCTGGTAGGGCACTGGAAGAGACCACAGTAAGTGTCTGGAGCTCACCCAGCTTCATGGTCCAGAGGACTCAGCTGGAGGAAGTTGAGATTGAAAGGGAAGAAATGGGGCTCCCTTCCCTGGGTGAATTCTGAGAATGGGGTCTCTGCAAAGACTTATCATGGTGCAGAGGGACCCCTGAGCTGCAGCGTCTTCCTGTCCTCATGCTCTTTCTCTGTTTAATATTTATACGATAGCCGCTTCCTTAATGAAGGAATAGGGAGTCTCTTACTTTAAGTAAACCAGTAACAGAAGCGTTAGAATGATGATGAGACAACAGGAGTCCTACCTTCAAGGGATGGGGAAGGTTGTTCCAGTAACCCACACTGCAGTGGAGCACAGACTTTAGTTCTGAGCTTCCTGGCAGCCTTGGCAAAAAGGGAGACATGATGAGTTCTGATTTGTTTATGAAAGGAAGCATCATGGTTTAGGATAGAGAGATTTTTGCATCAACTTCAAGTCTGGGAGACTTGATCACAGGGCTTTTTTTTTTTTTTTTTTTTTTGATGAGATAGGGCTTTATCTGAGATAAAGGTCCAGATAGTAGGTATTTTAGGCTCTGTGGGCCCCAACCATCTCTGCTGCAGCTACTCAGCTCTGCCATCACAGGGCAAGAGCATCCGTGGATGATGCGTACTGGATGAGGGTGGCTGTTTCAATAGAACTTTATTTGCAAAAGCAGCAGCCATTCCATGACTTGTAGTTTGAGGATCCCCGAGATAAGGAACAGAGAATATCACAGGGACGGATCATGATGGCATTTTAGCATACAGAAGTTGGAGACAGGTTCTCAGACTGACGCCGGTCGAAGTTGAGACGAAACATTATTCAC
Organism: Ovis aries; assembly: GCF_016772045.2. NCBI lineage: Eukaryota > Metazoa > Chordata > Mammalia > Artiodactyla > Bovidae > Ovis > Ovis aries. Next base: position 61,884,303 of record NC_056071.1, on the reverse strand, counting down.
ACACTAAATGGCACCGTCAGAACCGTCTTGTGCTGGGGGGCCTGGTGCTCTTATTCCGCATCCCCAGACGTCATTCCGCTTCTTCGTCCCTGGAGAGAGAGTCCGGTGAAGGACCCCAGTGGCTCCAGCTCCGGGCAGGTGAACCTCGCTGGCTCGTGTGCTCCCTTGCCAGAGCCCCAGCCTCAGGTGGTAAGGCAGCCCTGGTCCTACAGGCTTGCTTCCTGTAAAGGGCTCCCCTCGCAGGGCGACCTTGACGCTCCTTCGGCAGTTGTTCCGCAAAGGAAAGGAGTTTGAAGGAAGGCCTTGGGGCCGGCTTTATGGCTCCACAACGATTAAGATGTAGTTGGGCTAGTTTCTTTTTTTTCTGATGGTTGGAGGCAATAGATTTCTGTGAATTCTGCTCATTACCACTTACGCTCAGTTTGCTTATTAACTTATTCCTGACCTCATTCTATAAGGGCTGCGAAGGGGCAGGACTGCATAGATATACTTTGAGCTCCTTTTCCTCCTCTGGAAAGTGGAGGTTTGTAAAGCTGCTGGGGTGGGGCCTGGCACATAGGAGGTGCAGGAATTGACTTTTCCCCTTTCCCTGGATGTCTGTGTGGCCGACACCTTGCAGAGTGGCTGCTTTTAGCTAACTGTTGTCAGAAGTGGCTGGTACAGGCTTTGGGGGAAAATCCCTGAATTTCCCCAGACTGTGTGCAACCTGGATGGGGCACCCAGAGTGAATGGGATCTCTCCGTGGGCCTAGCTGGCCCTGGTGTCTGTGTTAGAGTTGTTCCCGAATTCTCACTTTTGGGGTCTGGAGAATCACTGGCCACACTACCCTGAAGAGAAGCCTGAGAATAAATCACAGTCAAAGTTACCAGCCCCAGAATTCACGCTCACCTTCCCAGGACAGTCCCACTGTTCCTTCAAGGACCTGTTTTAATTCTCCCTTTCCGCTGCTGTGAAAAATCACATTTCATTAAGCAACAATCATTTCATCCTCCCTTTCAAAGTAATTTGATGGAGGTACATCTTCTGAACACCTGCCCACAGGTCTGGGGCCTGGCTCACCTGTCCTGTCCCAGGTACCCTTGATAAGAGAAGTTGTCACACCACGTGGGCTTAAGTTAGGGCCCAAACCAAGTAACTTGTACTTCCCTAGTGGCTCAGACAAAAAGGCATCTGCCTACAATGAGGGAGACCTGGGTTCAGTCCCTGGGTTGGGAAGATCCCCTGGAGAAAGAAATGGCAACCCACTCCAATACTCTTGCTTGGAAAATCCCATGGACGGAGGAGCCTGGTGGGCTACAGTCCACAGGGTCGCAAAGAGTCAGATATGACTGAACGACTGCACTTCAAGTGACTATGTTCATGTTGCCCGTGTGGCCTTACTGGGGATGAGTTCGTGAGTTTATTAAGGTGTTTTTTTTTTCTTTTTTGACCTTTTTGAACAAAGAATGTACTTCAGGACTACCTTCAGGGGCCCAAGGGAGTGACCAGGATGTTAACGCTCAGTTTAGTATGAAACATTTCTTCCCCTACTTGGGCTCAAGCTCACCCTCTGCCTGGGTTCATGGGAGGAAGGCAGTCAGTCACCTTTCAGGGAGAAGGGTCAAGACACTTTGTTAGGCATGTGACCGTGTCCGGCTCCCAGCTGCCCAGCCCTGGCCCCGTCACTGGGGCTGCACTGAACAGCTCTGGGGTGAGCAGCTCAGGGTCAAGGTGGGCAACTGGCTGGACATGTGTGGAGCCATGTCGGCGGGGAAAGGGGTCTCCGTGCAGCCCTTACCTGTGTGCTGCTGGGATGAAATGCCGGGAGGAGGGGAGCAAAGTCCTGGGTCCTCCACCTGCCTCCCTGCCCCCACGCCTCTGTGCCCACCCTGTGCTGTAGGGTGAGATGCCTTCTGTCACTGTAGACAGGGGGAGCTCAGGGCGCTCAGCTCAGGCCAGCTGGGGCTTCACCGAAGCCTCAGCCTCTGTGCTGTGCCAGGGAGCATGCAGCCTTCACCCCCAGACCCCCAGGAATAGCTAGTTCTCCAGAGTTCCCCAGGGGCCACCCCACAGCTGAGGCTTGGATCCTGTCTGCAGCAACCGCCCAGGACCGAACTATCACCCCCTCCTTTATCCGCACACCCCACCATCCTGCCCGATGCAGCCTTTTCTGTTCCAAGGCTAGCTCAGACTGAGTGGGGTCCCAGAGGGCCCACGCTCTGAGGACTGGGCAGGGCCTGGAGGTCAGGGGCAGGGGCGGTGATCCCAGCCAAGGGAAGAAGCCTTTCCATCTGCAGGGTCTTGGGAAGACTGGGCGGCCGTGTGGTACCCGGGACATTTTGGCCGTGTCCATTGGCCCAAAGATGGGGGTGAGAGGCGCTGGGGTGGGGGTGCTGCAGAGGATTGATCAGGTCTCCAGGGGCAGAGGTGCTTGCCTCCTGCTGTGCCGTAATGCGTGTGTGATGCATGTGTGTGGGGGGACTCCTGTTATAATTGCATGCCCCACCCAGCTCAGAGCCTGGGGATGTCTGCATCATTTACACACTGTTTATACCCATGATGCTGGGAAAGATTGAAGGTGGGAGGAGGAGGGGATGAAAGAGGATGAGATGGTTGGATGGCATCACCGACTCGATGGAACTGAGTTTAAGTAAGCTCTGGGAGTTGGTGATAGACAGGGAGGCCTGGCGTGCTGCAGTCCATGGGGTCATAGAGAGTCGGACACGACTGAGTGACTAAACTGAGTAATTAATTGACTACATCCATGATGGTGAGATGTGCAGGGGCGGACCGTCTGGTGGGTCCTTGCTCACGTGGCTGTCGAGGCCTGCTCTGCCTACTGAGGCCTCAGGGATGAGAGCAGGGCTGCTGGGCAGTGCAGTAGCCGCTACCTTCCCCCTCGGTAGCTGGGAACCTTTTTCCCATCTCTGAGCCTCAGTTTCCTCCTCCAGGAAGTGGAGAGTTATTTGAGATGACGTGTGGAAGGGCCCAGCCTGGTGCCTGGGCGTGCTGGAGGCTTGGGGAAGGCAGCTCTCATCTGTTCTGTCCAAGTGACCCATCGGTATTGGACGGCAGAGGACAGGGACCAGGGGAGGCCCCGTGATTCTCCCTGGACATAGCTTTGCAGTGGCCGCACCTGCCCCAGAGCACTCGGGCTGAGGGGCCCTGGGTTCGCGGTGGAGGGTGGGGGAGTTGTCTGCCTGGCTCCCTCTGCAGCCAGAGACCCAGGCCCAGGGAGGGGAAGGGTCTTGTTCAGGCCCTTCTGTGTTCTGGGCAGTGGGATGCGGAGACAAGGGATGTGATCCTTGGAGACAGCAGGTACAGGACCGAGAGACTGTGTGATGGGTCTAGGAACCATCAAGGGAGGCTGAGAGCTCTGCAAGCAGGTCTGACTCAGGGCATGAAGGCGGCCATGAGTCCCTCCCCAGTCTGCACGGAGGATGGGAGGTCCCTGGAGGCAGAGGGAATGAGTGACAGCTTACCGGGTGTGAGGGAGAAGGCCCTCCGACTCTACAAGCTGCTGGCTTGACTCTGGGGCCTCGGCCAAGGTGCAGAGCGGGTGGAGCAGGCTGCTGGCAGCACTTCAAGAGGCACCTCGGTGCCAGGCTGGGGGGGCGGTATGCTGTTTCTCCAGGGGGCAGCCCTCCCATGGGAGATGGAGGGCCCGCAGCTGTGTGACCTTGGATAAGTCCCTGCCCCTCTCTGAATCTTAGGTTGTCGTCGGAAAATTGGAGGATGATGGTGATGGCGGTGATGCGTCCTCAGATTGTTGCAAGGCTCGAATGAGGATCTAGGTGGGCTCCAGCCTCGTACACGGGAGGGCTGCTGTATCTCCAGTGTCTTCCTCTGCCCCCGCAAAGCCCCAGTATTTCACGTGTTAATTATATGTGACAACTTTTCAACTACTGATCTGCTCTAAGCAGTGAATGGTCAATTTGTTTTTTAGGCATTCTTTAAAATGAATGGTTTGGCTTCCAGGGTTAGAAATCCCTGGCTGGAGTTAGGTTTTCCTCTGTAGAAATATTTGCCTGGGCCGTTGGCCACCTCTCCTGGGAAACTGGATGCTCTGTGGTGTTAATCCTGTCCTTAGGAAAGTGCTGGGGGCTTGGAAAGTTGGGACCATGTATGTCCATTCTCTGATCTGTCTCAGTGCCCAGGCCTCTCCTCACCACGCCGGGCCTGGCTGTGCCCACTTCTCTATGTCAGCAAAGCTTGGTGTGGGTGGAGGGCCTGCCCGAGGCAGCTGGCTGTGGGCAGGGAGGCCTGGCTCCGTCTGGCCGGCCCGTGGACAGCTGGGAGGCTGCTTCCCATTCAGTATGGGTCAGCAAATATTGACTGAGGGCCTCTCTGTGCCAGGCCTAGGGGAAGGCCCCAGAGGTGACCTGCATGCAGGCCTCACCGTTGGGGAGCTCCCTGTCTGGACTCCTTGCTTCTGATTCTTTTCTGGGTTGACCTGGAAACGGTCATGCCAGCCTCCTGCCCTGTGTCCTGGGGCATGGGGCCCCAGTGGGCTGAGGCCCAGGCCTTTGCAGGGCAGAGTCCTGGCCACGATCGTGGGTGGAGGGGTGGGCCTCGTGGTGTGAACACAGATTCCACCCCCACCCCCAATGCCAGCTTCATGGACAATGTGTCTTCCTGGGGCCCTGGGCAGAGCTTCCTCCGTCAAGTGCCCAGGCCTCTGGAGGACGTCTGTCGTGGTGGGAGGGCTTCCAGATGTGGGCTCTCAAGCCAAGTTCGGGGAGCAGACCCCTGGCCCTGGTAGCCGATGCGGGCGGGGTCTCGGTTGCCACCCACGCCCCCTGGCCCTGGCGGTGCTTGGCACCCGCTCAGCTGTGGGCTTTCGGAACGGGGACAGGAAAGCTCCAAATGGTATTTCAGCCGTCCTGCATCCCCAACTCCCCTGCCCACCTGCCCACCCAAGGGGGATTGGTCCTCCCTTTAGGTCTGACCATCCCTGGGCTCCGGGCAGGGGGCAGGGAAGTGGGTGGGCTTTCTTCTCCGTGACATGGACCCCCGCAATGTCGCAGGTTTCTAAACACTCGTGGGTGGGGCTAGCGGGTTTCTGAGCTCACCCGTGCTGTGTGTTAATAAGATTGTTCAAAAACAAAACCAAATCCACTGAGATGAGAGTCCCTGTCTGTGGTGGAATGTGGTGCCTTCCGAAGCAGAGGGATGGAGAAGTAAGGGGGAGCTGTTTCACAAGAAATAGACACTCATATCTTGGGATTTGGGGAAACGGAGCTGGCGAGGGTGTTTTTTTCCCTTCCCAGGCACTCTGTATTATTAAGACACTCTGTCTTATAAGGAATGTTGGATAATTAATCCTGTGGCAAGACAATAGCAACAAGCGTTCAAATATATTTAAATAATGAGGAGGCTCTTTAATGTGGACCCGTAAAATCACTGTGGGCCAGTGGATGGGGGGGTCAGGATTTATTGAAATGTACTTTTCCTCTTCAGAAGATGGGGTTTTCTTTTGTGTGTACACACACACACACACACACACACACACACACACACACAAGCACACACACACACACACAGAACATTTAGCCAGAACCCTGCTAAGTTTTTTCCCTTTTCAGTCGAAAAGAATCAATTACGCCTTGTGGTCTCTTTCCAAAAACCACTTTTGATGGTGTGATTTTGTTTCAGTCTAGAGCGCTCCAGTCAGCCCCTTGGAAACAACGGGGCGGGGGGGAAAGCCCCTCTCACCAAATATCTGGGCATCCGCGCGGATTCTCAGCAATTGAGAATATTGACAGCAATCAGAATTCCGCGGCTGTTGAAACTTCGCCTCTAATTGAACTGGGAAAGGTAAACCCAGATTCAGGGCTCTGCACGCTGTAATTGCAATAATTTAATTTAGCTATTTAACCTGTAATTCAGTGGTATTTATTAAGGAGCATGGGAGAAAATGAGGCCATTAGGAGCCAGAGATGAATACATTGAAATGAAAATGAACACTTCTAACTGCCAGTTGACCTTCGGTTTGTAGCAGTTTTTATTAGGCTGGTCACGGTAATTACCAAGACGTGAATCGGGGAGGAAAGTGAATAATTCCGTAATGAACATTTTTATTCATTATCTCGCATTTTCAGGAAGCGGACGAGTTATCTCGCAAAAGTATCCGGCCGACATGCTCCTTCTGTTTGTTTTTTGAAAAGTGATTGTTTGTGGACAATGGTATCATTCCGTGGGGAGGGAGGTGGTGTCCAGGGTGTCCAGAGAGGCACACTGGTGGGTCATTGGGGCTAGGCATGCTTCCAGGGTGCCCTGGCATACTTCCGGGGTGCCCTGGCATACTTCCGGGGTGCCCTGGGGAAGACAGCTGTCCTGCACAATGGTGGTGGTGGTGGTGTTCAGTCGCCAAGTCGAGTCCAACTCTTTGCAACTGGGCTTCCTTGTCCCTCACCATCTCCTGGAGTTTGCTCAAACTCATGTCCATTGAATTGGTGATGCCGTCCAACTGCACCATAGATGTTGTCAGACTGGCAGGGACCAGGAGCGTGCGTGCATGCCTGCCAGCCCTGCTGGGAAAGCTTTTTCTCCCAAATTTTCCATCAGATGGAAAGCTTTCAGGGATTTCCTGGTGGTCCCGTGGTTAAGAGTTCGCCTTCCAATGCAGGGGTTGCCGGTTCAATCCCTGATCAGGGAATGAAGATCGCACATATCTCACAGCCATAAAACAAAAAGACACTAAAAAATGGAAAGTTTTCTTGACTTGAGAACATGTAGGTATTCCTGTGCCCTTTAAGGGTGAGTTGTCAAGCAGGGCAGTATTTGGAGGGTCAGAGGCATAACTGGGAATAAGAAACGAGATCCTGTAAACCCCTGGAGCCAGGAATTCTATTATCACTTCAGGGTCCCCATCCTGAGGACTCACAGGGGATATGCCTGATAACGTGGACGTGCCCCTGCTGTGTCCTTGTCGTGTCCAACTCTGGGACCCTGTGGACTGTAGCCTTCCAGGTGCCTCTGTCCATGGAATTTTCCAGATAAGAAATACTGGAGTGAGTTGCCATTTCCTTCTTCAAGGGATCGTCCCAACCCCAGGGATTGAAGTCGCATCCCTTGTGTCTCCTGCATTGGCAGGCGGCTTCTTTACCACTTGCGCCACCTGGCATAGTGGAAAGTTTTGGAAGCAAGTGGATTCCAGGAGGAGAATAACTCCATGAACGGCATTCCAGCCATACAACAGGACATCCCATAGCAATGAAAAATAATGATATCACAGTGTTTCCAGAGATGTGGGGGAATGCATCCAGTGTAATATCAAGAGAGAAAAGCACAGACCAAAAATGTACACAGCAAGCGCTCAATCGGTAGACGTCCGTGTGTGTGAGTCCACTGAAAATGGACCTGTAGGGACAGCCAAATTGTTAACGGCAGTTTACTGTGATGGTTTCTATTTTTCTTCCGTATCTGGTCTGTATTTGTAAAGTTTTCTATTAATACAAGAAGAAAGTGTCCCTTTAAAAATCAGAAGATGCAGTGACATTGATTTAAAGTTGTGGTGGCTTTGGCTGATTGGAAAGAGAAGTTTTTAGCCCGGCACCCTGCCTCAGGCTCTGCAAAGCTTGTGGCTTTATTAGCTCCTCCCACTTCCTGGAAAACCTTCCGGCCCTTAGATGAAACAGGGGGATATGAGCTGAAAACACTGTGTCACCCCCATGGTGATGGATGGCTCACCAACACGAAAGGCTTGGAGACCTGTGCTTTTGGAAGGTATCTTCTTTTTATTGCCATGATTTCCATTCCCTTCTTGTGGCCCCAACGTGGGAGTCAGAGGGCCTCCTCCTCTGGGGCTGCCTGGTCCAGAGGTGGTGGGGCGTGTATCGTGAGGACCTCTGTTGAGCTGATGGACTCAAGTCTCTGCGTCTCCTCTGCTCCATGTCTGCCCTGTCTTTGGCGGTGGTCATTTCCATTTTGATAGAGATGTTAGCAAGATTCGCGTCTGTTCATGCAGCTCAGAAGAGGGAGCGTGCGGGGCTGTGTGTGTATCTTAGCATCGTCAGAAGAGCCTTATTAGATACTTGGATCGTATCCACCCCCCAGACAGGGTCTTCATTTCCTCCCTGAGTGCCCCTTACCCTCTGATACCCACAGGAACCTCCTACAGGCTTGCCTCCCGGAAAAGAATTATTCTTTTTCCAATTTTCAATTTTCCGACTTCACTCCTTTTCTTTATTAAGTGCACTATGGTTATTGGAGAGAAAGAAAGGAACTGACAGCTCTGCCCTGAATTCCGAGCATCTGGACCCTGCTTTGCATACCGACTTCAGCTAGCTGGCAGGAAGGGGCTGAGGGTTCTTTAGACCCTGGGGTGGTGCCTGGCGGGCGCTGGGCTTTCTGTACACGTGCTCCCCTGCCTGTGGTCCTCTTCTCACTCGTCTGCTCAGTGCCACCAACAATAAACCTGCACAGTTCCCTAAAACAAGATGACTGGTAGCAAAAAGCTCTGTCCTGAACCGTGGGAAGGGCACAGGTGAGGAAGGCAGGAAGCCATGCAGTTGCCTCCTGGTTGTAGATCTTGGGTCTCTGCATTGTCCCAGGCTGAGAATAAAGTTCACGACGTCATGTATGCAAATCCCTCCAGCCAGGTTCCTAGCCATTTCCTAGCTCCTGGTACATGTTCCTTCTCCGCTCTCTAGCCCCGATCCTCGCTGTTAGCACCATCAGCGTGATAACCGTGACACCCACCTAACCCGTGAGGACCAACATCACCTTGGATGTGAAGACACCTGGCTCATGCCCAGCGAAGGAGCTCTCGAGGTGTCTAACACAGCCTCAAAAGTACTTTGACTTGTCAGAGTGGATGGGCATATGTGCGCCCTGCTCACAGAGCTTCCGTTTCATCCGTCTAGAACCCTGAGAGCCTTTTTCTGTCTCCTCCCATGAATCCTGGAGAAGAGTATGGCAGTCCACTCCAGTATTCTTGCCTGGAGAATGCCATGGACAGAGGAGCCTGGTGGGCTATAGTCCATAGGGTCGCAAAGAGTTGGACACGACTGAGGGACTAAGCACGCGCGCTCCCATGAATACAGAGCGCTCTCTTTGCAGTCACATATTTGCCCAGAGTGCAGCTGACTGGGTTGAGCCTCTGAGGCTCCCTGGAATCCTTGGGAGCATTTGTCAAGACAGCTGCAGGTGGCACACAGTCAAGGAGGATGGGCCGCTGCAGAGCAAGAGTCTTTTCTGGAAAGACCGTGGCCTGGGACCTTCTGTTGCCGGTTCGTCTGTAGCTATACTTGTCATTGGGTGGGGGACATGGAAACCTGTTTCCCTGCAAAGCTGGCCTGGCTCAGGAGGTGAAGGAGGAAGCCAGAGCGCTAAAGTTTTCTTGGTGGGGGGATAGCTCGTGCACCCCTCTCCCCGCGACTTTTTAAAGTTCACAAGGGGGTGTCATGGCCCTGCATCCCAGGAGCGCCCTCAGCAGAACGCAGCCGTCCACATCCCGTGGAGGAACTCGGGGCCCTTTCCTCCTCCTGGTTGCCTGGTTACAAGATCATCTGTCACGAGTTCCTGAGGAGGGGGCTTGGCTGGGGAGACACAGGAGGGGGAGTTGGGAGATAGTGTCTGCCGTTGGGAATGCAATGAGTACGTTCGATCATATCTAATTCCCATTTATATTACGCTGGACAGCCCCACTGCCCAGCTGCCCTCTCGAAGGCTCGGACTGCTGGGGTATTTTTGATGCATGAATGAAGACTGGGATGTGGGCCAGGACTTGGCTCCTGGGCTTCTCCATCATTTATTAGCTTCTAGTTTTAATTGTTTCCCGACTTCTTTCCAGATATTTATCTAGGAAGAATTGTCAGTTCTTGCTGCGCCGTGCAGACGCGCAGGGCAGGCGCCGGCTGCAGAATTTTAACGGCTCTTCTGGACAGCGGGCAGGATTCGGTCCAGCCAGTGTTGAAAGAGCACCTACTATGTGTCAGACGGTGCTGAGTGATGAAGGGATTCAGGAATGGATAGATCGAGGTTCCCACTCTGGAGAGACCTGTTGTTCTTTAGGGGAGAGTTGGGGTGCTGTTATTGGGAAACGTATTTGCAGTTAGTTTTGAGGGTCATCCGGGCTGTTGGCCCCAGGATGGGTTCCAGCTGTGTGACCTCAGGCAGGTTGCTTTACCTCTCTGAGCCTTGGAATTCTCCATCTGAACCCAAGGCAATGACCCCAATAGGAGTTAGTGAAGAGACATAAAGATAATGCAGGTCATAGTCTCAGGGGTTCCAGGGAAGAGTCCTGAGTCTCGGTGGGTGTGGGGTGGGGTGGTGACAGGGTGCTGGGCTGGGAAGCGTTGGCTGTGGGCCTGTTGTGTGCCTTCTCCTCTCTTGTCTCACCTGTGAAATGGGAGTGCTGAGGGGAGCCATCGGTGACCTCACCTCCTTTTCTTCTAAAGGAGCCCTGGGTCAGAGTGGACCAGCCTGTTGGTGCTGGGGTGAGTTTGCCGAGGGATTTAGAAGCCCGAGTTAGGAACCAGGGCTTGACTCGCTGAACCCACTTGTGACTTGGGAAGTCTTTCTTCCACCGGACAGCCTCAGTTTCCCCACCTGGTACTGTGGGGAGGGCTGAGTGACCTTGTGGTCACCTGCCTTACTTGTACACTTCGGGTGGCCCCTGGGCAGACACAAATAAACCCTCAGGGGCAGGCTCCTCACCCATGGGTTGTAGTGAGAGCACAGACCTTGTGGGATGACGTGAGGTTCTGCTGACGCAGTGCCCATGGGTGCCCAGTGCCCCCGAGGGTCTTGTCGGCTCCAGGGGGCTGCAGTTGGCCCCCTAGTTAGGAAGACAGGCTCTTGGGCCCTATCGTCCAGGCTCGCACTTCCTACAGGACCTCAGGTCAAACACCTAAACCTTTTGACGCTCACTTTTCTTCATGTAAGAGAAATTTGCTTCCTCTTGGGGCCATTTCACAGATGGGGAATGTCACACCAGACGCTGGATCCAGAGAAGTCAAGCACCTTGCCCAGGATCGCCCAGCTAACCGCTGCCATGCCATTAGCAGAAGCCTGGTGCCTCGTGCTTGGCTCAGGGTACTGGGGGCAGCACTGGACGGTGCCCAGAAGGGCCCAGAGGCGACCTCCGTGGTGGGATGTGTGTCCAGAAGCCCCAGCCCCTTGGCCAGCCAGGTTGGTGTGGGCTGTTCACTGCCTGCCCGCCCGCAGCTGGGGATAGTCTGGGGCTGGGAGCGTTTGCTCTGTGCTCAGGTTTGAAGGAGGGAGGCAGGTGACTTGTGTGGTGGCCTTGCCACCAGCCCTGGGCTTTCCAATATTGCTTCTTCTCCATTATTTTGGGAAAATTATGGTGAGGACTAGGCGTTTCATGTGTAGGGACACGCACATTTCTCAGACCTCTCAAGGAAAAGGGAACTCCTTGAACTTCCAGTTTACTGGGGCACCACTTGGTTGGCAGAAACCATCAACATAGGGGCCCATCAGTCAGCCAGTTTGGTCCCTCAGTCATGTCCAGCTCTTTGTGACCCCATGGACTGCAGCACGCTAGGCCTGCGTGTCCATCACCAACTCCCGGAGCCTGCTCAAACTCATGTCCATCAAGTCAGTGATGCCATCCAACCATCTCATCCTCTGTCATCCCCTTCTCCTCCTGGCTTCAGTCTTTCCCAGCATCAGGGTGTTTTCCAACAGGGCCCATAAATTGACATAAAGAATTTATTTGGGGTGGCTGCAGGAAAAGGAGGAGAAGACAAAACCCTTTGATTTGTCAGATTGCTTCTCGAATGTGAGGTTAAAAATCCATTTTAGATTTGTTTTTTTTTTTTCTTTTAAAAGACAGATTCCTTCTGAAACTTGGCCGAAATAATTGAAATAAAATGATCCCAGACATGATTAAAAAGTGGTGATGTCAAGCTCTCTTCAGGGTCTGGACCAGAACTTCTGTTAATGGTGGAGTTTGTAAATGTGTGTGTTTGGCTGTTGTTTCTTCACTTTTGTTTCACTTATTATGTTAGATTTGGGTCTAATCATTTATTTTATATTTTAGAAGGGAAGTGTTTTTGCAGAAAACGGTGCTGAGAGGATTTGGGGTGGGGGAGGTCAGCCCTCTGCAGCCGGAATCTGAGTTTTCTAGCATGGTGTGCCAAGTTGATGGTTATTATTCCCCCAGAAAATAATGACCTTTTTTTTTTTTTTAAACTTGCTTTTAACATTCTGCCCTTGGCATCTGTTCCAGGCATTGTGGACGAATGCAGACTGTGTTCTGACAATGGGTTAAAGCAAGCACTTATTGAAAAGCATTCTCTACTTAATTACATTTCCTTCTTCTGGAAGCTATTTTAATTTTTTTTTATAATCACATGTTAATTGTGTATTAGCGGGGCCTTTCTGATTAGTTGAAAACATAATGAAACCTTTGTAAACAACACAGAGAGAAAGAAAGAGGAACGCGTGAAGCAGAGACAGTGGTGATGAGCCAGTTCCAAGAGGCCAAAATAACTACGTTTCTTGAAGCCAGGGCGGGGCGGAAATGGTACCTGGAAGTCCCTTTTTTGAGTGACAGCTCCTCTGATGGGGAGGGCGGGACGCTGGCTCCTGATCAGTGATGGAGCAGGGTGGGCTCATGAGAGCTCCCTCTCCTCCTGCTCCTCCCCCTGGCCCCATCCTGCTGAGTCCTTCATTCACTCACTCATTTATTCACTGCTCACTCAGTTCACTCCCTCACCCAGTCACTCAGCTATCCACTGGGGCATTCTTTCACCCACTCATTCTTTCCCTCATATATTCACTCGTGCATCCTTCCACTCATTCCCCGACTCACCCATTCACATCCTTACCCTCGAAGAGCTTCCTCCCTTGGGCACTGACCCAATGCTAAGATTCTTGACACGCCTGCTCTAGATACTCAAGACAGGTATTAACCCCACTGGTGGAGAAGGAAACCAGAGCTCAGGGTTGAGTTCACGCATTCATGTTCAGCCAAGGCCACCAAGCAGGAGAACCAGATCTGTCAGGCCCTGGGACCCAGCCTCAGTGTGGCTCTGCAGCGGCCGCGTCCCTACCCATCCGAAGATAATCTGGTGCCTGTGTGGGCAGCGGGAGGGAGGGAGAAACCACTGGGCTTGGGTGTGTGTGTGTGTGTGTGTGTGTGGCAGGGGGCGAGGCGAAAGGTGGCCAGCAGGCGCTGGCATTGTTTTCTTTTCCGCCTTTTAGTAGTTTTGTTCAAAGCACCAGCCCCAGTTTACAGTCCCTATTGTGGCGAGAGGGGGCCCGAAAGCCCTGCTCTGTTCCCCGTGTGAAGGGCTGGGCTTGCAGGGGTTTTGCAGCTCCCAGGCTGTTATTAGGGAAGCGTGGCCCGGGCGCTTCAGATGAAAGTGCTACTGTGTGAGCGCCAGGTTCGCCGTGCGCGCTCCAAGGAAACGCTGCCAAGACAGCGTTGTGAACAGCCGCCAAGCAAAACACACACATTCTGTCCAGTGGAGCCAGCTCACTTCTGCAAATAGAGGAAAAATTGACTTTCTGATTTGGAGTGTTTCTGCAACTAAGAAGAATCACTCTAGTGATTGTTCTAAAAATATTCCGGAGGCAGCACGTCCTCCAAGGCCTTGGGATTCTGAGTGGTCCTTAATTGTACTTTTTATTTAATCTCTCCAGATCGTACGTGTGTGTGTCTGTGTTTAAATGGACTTAAGCTTGCGTGGTCATCCTCCCCACTCCCCCTCCCCCTGCTCCCCACGTGTCAGGATTGCTGCCGGAGTTAAACAGTGGTGTACGCAGCAGAAATTGTATTTTTATCTCTTTGACTTCAGGAAGTATATTTGGGTTTTCATCTCCTGCAGCCGCTGTTGCAAGGCTCATGTCTGAGCAGCTGAATCTAGGGCAGCCCCTGCCGTCCCTGGCATTGGTGGCTGAGCCCTGTTCTGGAGGGGAGGTGTCCGTCATGGATGGATTTTTTTTTTTTTTTTTTTGGTGGTGGGCCGGGGAGAGAGGGTGCTAACACACTGGCTGCTTGCTCCTCTGCCTGTGCAGGGTGGCGTTTCCCCTTTTTGAGGCACAGAGCTCCCTAGGAGCCCCGGATATTTGCATCTCCAGGCAGTTCTGGAATTCACATGATTTCTATAATGATGAAATTGACTGGGATTCCACAAGTCTGCTTACTGCCAAAAGCCAGTGATGCGAGCCCCTCCTCTCTCTCCCCTCTGGTCTCAGATTTTCTGTCCACCCTCTCTCTCCTCTCCTCCTCACTCTGCCTCACCCTGATTCCCACTTTCCTCTTGCAGTCAGTTTTGCTGGGTGCAGCCACGGTGCTCCTGGGAAGCCCTGTTAACTTAGGCAGAGCATCTCGCTCAGGACTGGCCACCCCAGCACCGCTGTCCTTTGGAGCTGGACCACTCTTTGCCACAGGATGTTTAGCAGCATCCTTGCCTCTGCCTGTTAGATGCTGGTAGCACCCCCAGCCTCCTAATCACGGCAGTTGAAAATATCTCCAGACATTGCCAAAATCCCAGAGAGGTGCAGAATAGTCGTCAGTTAGAACCACTGTTCTAGCTCTTCCCAACCCCCCCTCCCGCTGCCAAACTGGCAGTTGCTGCAGCCAGGAAGAGAACTGGGGAATATTAGTATCTATTTTTAGGTTCACGAATCACCAATAATAATAGGGTGGAATCAAAGGCCTTGGATATCAAGAGTGAGTTCCCACTGTTGAATTTACCCCCTGAAGTGTGTTTTATAAAGAAGTCACAGGATGACCCCACTCTGAGGGGTGGTGGATGGTAGGTGGTGGACGGTGGGTGGTGAGCTGTGGTCACAGCGGTACCTGCAGGATCTGGAATAGCCAGAATCTGCACGTTCAAGTCATCGAGCAGTTTTCCTAAAAAAAAAAAAAAAAGTTTTCACTGACTGCACTTACGAGGCATATCTGCTAGAATTAGGTATCTGATCGCATTATTGGTAAACGGACAGTTCTGAGGAATTTGCTAGCGTTTCTGGAGATACGTGCTAGGACCGTCTCAGTTATATTGCTTCTCTTTCTTTCTTCTGTCCCCCCAGCCCTTCCTCTCGGCTCGCCTCCCTGCTTCCCTGAGAGGTGGTCCTCCCGCCCCACCCCCGCTCCCATGCACCTGTCAGCAGTGGAACCTCGCCTGCTTGCAGGCTGGAGTCTCATGTGGATACATCTGCTGTAAGGTCTCCAGGAATCCTGTGCTGTGCCTTTAAATGTTGACTCGTTCACAGGGCACCCAATAGGGTCAGGTGCCGGGTTTCCTTTCGCCCATCAGCAGCCCATCTTTGAGAAATCTCGTGTTGGGCCGGCAGCGGGTTTAGTGCTGGGCCTCTCTGCAGCCGTGTGGCCAAGTCTGCATGTGACAGCGTGTGAGCGATTTCCTGGGCTCAGCCAAAGCCTCGGCTTCCGGCGGCTTCTCCCCGCCAGCTGGCCGCCCGCGCCAGCCCTTGAGGTGCCGAGCCACTTGGAATCCATGTGGCTCCACCTCCCCTGGGGCCCGGGCTCCTCCCCTTCAGACTGTCCGGTGCAAAGCCCACAGGACCGTTCTGGGGGCTTCGTGCCTGCAGGCGCATGGGCAGCTTGAGCGGCAGCCCCTTTGCCCCACATGCCTGCCTAATGCTCGCTCTCCCCATCTCCTTTGTCACCAGACAGCCTCAGCTCACCCTGCATACATCCTCTCACCCTTGGCCTTGCCGCTGCCTCCCTTTGCCCTCGTGGGGCTGGTGGGTGGGTGGTGCTGTGCCAGCCACGGGGCAGGAAGCACGTCTTGCCAGCCTCCTTGCTAAATCCTTGGTTGGGTCTAGCCACTGGGCCATCCAGCCTCGATGCTGGTGTTTGGAGAGTAGCGGAGGGGTGAGCCTGGTATAATTCTCTCCCCGATCTGAGGGTGTGTGTGTGTGTACACCTGCATTTTTGCATGAACCTGTGTGCAGCAGGTGTATAGCTGGCCTCCTCTTTTCCCTCACCTCCTGAGGTGTCTGGCGCCTCTCCGAACCCTCTGACTTCCCGATCACGCCGGGCAGCTCTGCTGTGCGGAGGGCATCCGGAAACCCTGGCGCTGGGAGCCGGGCCTGGCGAGGATGGCCATCTCCCCGCTGCCCGCAGGTTGGAGGGAGCTGGCGCTGTGGCAGAGGCGAGGCGTCGCAGAAGTGCCGCAGGTTTTCATATGGAAATGTGAAATAATGGGGTGATTAAATAGAGCTGTATATTAAAGTACATCTGACATTAGAATTACCATAATGTGCTGTAGCCTTAGGCTGAGTACTTTATTTGCCATCTGCGTCGGCCCAAAATCCCCCGGGGAAGCGCTAAAATATTCTGAATAAACTCAGCTCGAGTTCTTATTGAGAGTAAAATACCATTTGTGGCACGTCGTATTGATTCGTCTTAATTGTGGTGCAGAAAAGAACATTCACTTGCTGATGACTTTTGTGCTCGGTGACAAGCTGGCTGCAGTTACTCTAACACTGCAGTTGGTTAACCTGGTTGGGGCCAGCCGGGCACCTCGGTTCCAGCCCAGAAGCCAAGGTGCCACCTCAGAGGGCAGCACAGCTGGGGCTCCCTGCAGGGCCCTCTGCTGTCTTCCAGGGAGGGCGCCGGGGAGCAGGCGCCCCCTTCAGGGTGGAGACCCCCACCCCACCCCCACCCTCCTGGCCTCAGCTCCCAGGCAACACAGAGGCAATGACCGGCCATGGGGAAAGATGATGCCTCAGAAGTTGTCCTGGAGAGTCACGACCTCGGTCTCAGCTCTTGGTTGCAGGGACATACTAGGCGTACTTAAGAAAACAGAACTAAAAAGAGAAAAGGAAAGAGAAAGAAAGGAATCTGTTCACTCAGGCAAAGCCCAGCTTGGTTGGTTACCGGTTAGTGGCGGTGAGATCTGTTAACAGCCCCTCCAGCTCTTTGGCAGGGTGGGCGTGGGGGAGGCGGGTGGGGGTGGAGGGGGAGGGTTGGAAGTGCTTATGCATTAAATATAAATGAGTCGTTGGTTGGGGAAACACTTGGTGATCCAGACAGCGCTGCCCCATTCATAAGGTCCAGTTTTTACCCTATAATTGCCCATCATTATACACAATTTAAATATTCAAACATTCTCCACAAACCTTGGGCTAGCGTGTTTTTATTACAGATTCAGAACAAGGGAATAACCTTTAACTTCAGAGACAAATGAGGCAAATTTACAAGTGTGCGTCTGCTGTTTTCTTGTGTTTTATCAATCCCTGCGGACCCGAACACTTTTGCTGTAACGCCACTCAGAACAATATACATATATTACTGCTTGTTTGTGGTGTGTGGCTATGAGTCCCCTCTGCGTTAGCTAACCTATATAGCTCAGCGTCGAGGCTCTCCATAACGTCAATTATCTCCTCCGAGCTAAACGTACACTCCATTAAAACGAGATTTACTGCCCCTGTAATACTTCTTGGGGTGAAATGTGGAGATTTTTGTGGATTTAAGGAAACAGAGGATGGAGGCCTGCTGCATGAAGGAAGTTGTGAATTCAGAGAGGGGAGACTTCCTGTGTCAGCCAGAACGTGTGCGTGAGATGTGCTACACGCCCGTGTGTACACGCCAGCATTCACGCATGCGAGCAGCTTACCGCATGATTGGTTTTGCCCCTTAATTTCTTAATTTGCTCTGTATTTTTCCATTAAGTGATAAGGATGATCTGCTCTATGCTTCCTCTTCATGTTCTCTGCTAAATTCCTGTCCCTAGCATTCTAGAATCCTTTCAGAAAGCCTTACATTGGGGTGGGGGGAAGAATATATACATCTGTCAGCTCACCAGCACCCACTGGAAAAGTATAGGTTCTTTGCAGTGAAGTCTACAGAAAGCAGATTTCTGATGGTGTATTCGTCTGTCTCAGGGCAGGCATGTTATTCCCAATGCCTGTGCAACGTGGGGCGTGGGTACTATATAAAGATGGTCTGGGGGAATGGGCCGCAGGTTTCTGAGAATGCCGTAAGTGAGTTGCCGCATACAAACTGACTGTGTGTGTCCTGCCTCTGGCTCTTCCATCTGACTCGCAAACACCACAGTTCTCACCCAGCCCCAAGATGTCCCCACTGTTAGCGGTGTCGCTTTGTTTCGGGGCTGGCTGGCTGCTTCCTGAGCCTGAACTGCACACCTGGTGTGACCACAGAATCGAGCAGTTGAAATTGAGACTGTTTGCGGGGAAATCTAGGGTGCATGGTGCTTGCAGCTGTGGTTCAATTTTCATCCTTCCCTGTTCCGCTGAGAATCTGGACCGAGCCATTCCTGAAGGTGGCTTCACAGACTTTGGTGCTTGGATAAGCGGCTGGCTGGCATAACAGAACTTACGCTGGGGAGGCCGATTTAGAAGCCTCCTCGCTTCCTAGGCTAGTGATCCTCATAGATGGGGTTTGGAATTCTCTCTTTGTGTTTTCTACCTGGCCTCCCCCCCCACCCCGCCCGTTTCATGTCTTTATGCCTTATGGTTTCATACTTTGGGCAGGTCTGGTCTGAAACCAAACTCTCCCAGAGGTCCACCTCCATCCTTTCGTTGTCCTGAGATTTTGTTATACTGAACAGTTTGTGATTCGAGTAAGGCCTCTAGTATGGGCTTGAAAATCTTCATTAAAAAAAAAAAAAAAGTTTTCCTTGTGATGGAATTCGCAGCAGTGGAATGTGGTCTGTCTGCGGCTCAGTGTCTTGCCTGTTTTCAGAGCCTCCGCAGATGGATCCCACGTCCGCTCTTCAGTTCCACATCCAGGCCCTACCCTCCGTCAATCCAGGGTCCCACCTCCAAGCCTTCAGGCCTGCAGTTTCCTCTGCAGGGCACATCCTTTCTTTCCTTTCTCTGCAACGTGGACTCACGTTTCCTTCCGAGATCAGCCCCAGGGTCTCCTCTCGGGAGAAGTCCCCCTCGTCCTCCCAGCCTGTCACCCTCTCCTCCTCTGGGTCCTGGCACATGCTTTCTTAGTGACCTAGTGGCCTGAGCCTTAGTGGACACTTGTGGAGTCAGTAGCCTCTTGCTCTGGACTGCAGGCTCCACGTGGGTGTCCTTCTGCTCAGCGTCGGCCTGGCACGCAGAACAACACTGCCTGCCTGTGTGAAGGAAAGAAAGGAGGAAGGGACAAAGGTATAGACGTGCTGAGAAAAGCCTCCTGGCTGTTGCTTCCTCAGTATGGTCTCTGGGTAGAGGTGGAGTGTGACCTTGGGTGTTGTCCTGAAGGGCTCCTGGCTTTCTAGGAGGAGACTAAGACTACTGAAAGCTGGGAACCTTCTTCACACTGACCGGTTAGCCCTGGCTTTGGATGGCGTGTGCATGTTCCCTGTGCTGGAACCCTGCAGAGCCAGCAGGTTTCAGCCTCGGATGAAAACGCCTGCAGAATTTTCCGCAGAGCCTGGCCTTCCTCATCGCCTCTCCCTTCCTGCTTCCCCTTGCCTCCATCTGCAGCCACCAGAGCTGCTTTCTGTTCAGTTCACCCAAAGGTGCTCATGCACGGCCCCCCCACCCTGGATCTGGGCAGGTGCTGCTTTCCTTCTGTCTGGAACTCACCTCCATGTGGTGTTTCCTGCCTGCCTGCTCCCTGGATGCTCTGAGGTCACTCGGCAGGCCCTGGTGTGCCTCAGAATCCTTTGTGTCACAGCTTAGCCCACTCCTGCTCCCCGGTCCCCACCTGTGGTCTCCTGGGGGTGGGGAGGGGTCTTGGCTGATCCCTCCAAGTAGGTCCTGCTGTGGGTCCTAGCACCCAGCACATGTCGACTGGATGGATGAGCGAATGAATGAATGAGAAAGGCCTGTCCCTAGACCGTTTGGGACAAGATTACTCCTTGGGTGGAGTAACTTCCAAAGATGCCACTCTCGCTCCGCTCGTGTTTCTGTGCACCTGGGCTGTCTCGGGGGACGGCGGGGCCTCAGTGTGAGGCTGTGGTGGAGGCTGGGGGCCCAGTCCCCCAGCCCGGGGTAACTCCGGGCACCTGGAGCACAGAGGTGACCTCTACCGCAGGATGCTCTCAGAGTGAGTGGACTGTGGTGGAGTGAGGTTTCTCACGTGTTAGGCCGCTCTGTTCTCAGCCAAGCTCCGTGTGGCATTTCCTGCACACAGCCTACAGCTTGCGGCACCGGTCAGCTCGCTGGGGTGCACGGAAGCCGGTGGAATGGTTTGCTGTGGTGGGTTCAGGCCCCACCTCAAGGCCGGTTACAGCAGAGTCTGCAGGCCCGGTGGAGGGGCAGCCAGGTGTGTGTCGGATACAACCCAGGCCTGGGGCTCAGACCCAGGTGTGAATCTGGGCTCTGTGACCCAGCTGTCTGATCTGGGGCCCCTCACTTAACTGTGATGAGACTGAGTTTCTTTCTGATGCAGAACCTGGATTAGAACCCACTTTTCAGAGTCTCTGTGAGTGCCCTTTGGAGAGCACAAAGCCACCACTGGCTCGTGCAGGTTGTATGTGTGTCAAGCCCAGCAAAGTCAAGGAAAGGTGATGACAGGCAGTGATGAACGTCAAGTAGCAATCCCCCAAGGCTGTAGGGGCGTCCCAGGTGGCTCAGCAGTGAAGAATCTGCCTGCCAGCGTAGGAGAGGCAGGAGACCCTGGTTCGATCCCTGGGTTGGGAAGATCTCCTGGAGGAGGAAATGGCACCCCACTCCAGTATTCTCGCTTGAGAAATCTTATGGACAGAGGAGTCTGGCAGGCTACAGTCAATAGGGTTGCAAAGAGTTGGACACGACTGAGCAGCTAAACCTGCAAGGCCGTGGGGATACAGAGGGGGCTGTCCTGGGACCAGGTCTCAGAAGATGCTTGCGGGGTGAGAAGGAAGGGCAGGTCTTCCAGGTCGCAGGAATGGCAGGTGCGTGGAGCTGTGAGTTGCATGGGCAAGGCAAGGACCAGGAGGGTTGCAGGGGGCCAGGGCACTGGTGGGCAGTGAGTCCAGCCAGATGCTGAAGGCTGAGTGCTTGGCGCTTCGTCTGGGCAGCAGGACCATCAAGGCTGTGACTCAGGAGGGTCGCTGGCCCGCCTACTTGCCCACTCTGCCGGGGTGGCTCAGAGGTGGGTCGGGGCGGTGGAAGAGTGTCTAGATTCTTTAGAGTCACCTGGATCCCAGCGTGCTCTGGTGGGTGGAACACAGCCAGCAGGGAGGCGTGGGCGTGCTGGGTGGGGCCCTGCCCAGTGAGCCGGGGGAGCGGCGTGTTGTTGAACGCTGAGCTGAGCCCTGCTCCCCAGGCGGCCTCGCCCGGAGGGCCTCACCTGGAGGGCAGGTTCACGCAGACCCGGGCAGACGCCCTTCTCCTACCTGTGATGATTCCAGGGACCCCGACTGCAGGGTAGCAAGCAGCCAGAACTCAGCTAACACAGGCACGCCTGACTCTGAAGCACGTGTGCGTTTGTCACCCTGTGCGTGGCCAGAGTCCTGGCAGTGGAGGGTCAGCTTGGTCCTCAGGCAGCCTGGACTCCTGTTCCGATGATGGATTTTAAATAAATAACCCAAGGCCAGTCGGGTGGTCTCGTACAACCTGCTTGCGCTCTCTGAGCCGCCTCTGTCGCAAATGGTCACAGGCATAGAGTTAGCAGACTACATGGAGTGATGCAGGTTCTAAGCCCCCAAGTCAGCCAAGCCCTTGTATGCTTCTCTCTCCCAGCACCTTGAACTTGACCCTAGCACTCATTTTTTCATGAAATAATCGAGAGGGTTACCAGGTGCTCTTGTCTCCTCTGGGATTCGAGAGCTGCATCCCTGGAGACCAGCAGAATAGCTGGTGGATCAAGGGTGGCCAGCTCCTGCTTGTTCAGTGAGTGAATGCAAGGCAAGTATAGGACACAGCCTGCTACCTGCCCATTCAGCCCTGTATCCTGGTTCCCCACTTCCTGGGCTTGTATGAGCTGAGGTCCAGGGATGGCAGTTGCAGCTGTCCAGAGCTCTGGGTTCAAGAGGATTCCGAGGCTGGCAGGGCAAGTGCGGGTGGACCGATTGATGTCTGCCACAGCCGCTGGCAGAGGGGCCTTGGCTGTGTTGGACTGAGGCTGGCTCTGCAACTTCAGCAGCAGGGAGACCACTTAGTAGCAGTAGTGTTTCCCAGGTGGTGCTAGTGGGAAAGGACCTGCCTGCCAAAGCAGGAGAGGCAGGAGAGGCAGGAGACTCAGGTTCCCTCCCTGCGTTGGGAAGTTCCCCTGGAGAAGGGCATGGCAACCCACTCCAGTCTTCTTGCCTGGAGAATCCCATGGACAGAGGAGCCTGGGGGCTACTGTCCACAGGTCGCAAAGAGTGGGACGCAGCTGGGCAACTTGGCACACACAGTAGTCTTGTTACTGCCGTTACTACCAACCGGCACCAATACCCAACAGAGCACACCCACCGCTTCTGCACGAGATAGTCAGCACGGTTTCACTGAGTTGTTGCAGTTCTCGCCAAGAACAACGCGTCTGCACATTGCCTAGCACGTGGCTGGGAGGAAAGGTAAGCGATCCCAAGGTGTACACGACTGCCCCGTCTCCTGCCCCGGGTCCCTTGACTTGGGAGGGGCCTGGGTCTGCACCCTTTCCTCTTTTGACCAGGCTTCTATCCAGACCACAGCTGGCTGTGTGGCTTTGGGCGGATCACCTTCTCTCTTCTAGTCCTCAGTTTCCTCATCTGTGAAATGGTGCTGATGACAGTCCTTGACCTTGGGGGTTGTTGTGAAGACAGTCCGCCTTAATTGCGTGAGGCTCATGGAAGGCTTTAAAGACAGTTGACTGTTACTGCTGCCATTATTTCCCCTCCCCCCCCCCCCCCCCGCCCCCAGCTCCACCACCTCTCTCGGAGAGGCTGAGGTTTGTTTGGTAGCTTGTGTTGGAAGTACTGATGCTGAAGCTGCAACTCCAGTACTTTGGCCACCTGATGCTAAAAACTGACTCATTGGAAAAGATCCTGATGCTGGGAAAAATTGAAGGCAGGAGGAGAAGAGGATGACGGAGGATGAGATGGTTGGATGGCATCACTGGCTCAATGGACATGAGTTTGAGCAAGCTCTGGGAATTGGTGATGGACAGGGACATCAGAACAAGCAGGGGTGCTTGTAGATTTCATAGATGACTATGCTCAGAAATGATATGAATATGAAACTTACAAAGGTTCCCCCCCACCCAAGGAAACCAATTGAAAGTTTTCTTTCTGGGATCATGAAAGGGGAGATACTCTTTAATAAGGGGTCTACACATATCTAGAGATAATGTCCTTAGTTGCTTCAGTTGTGTCCAACTCTTTGCAACCCCATGGACTGTAGCCTAGTAGGCTTCTCTGTCCATGAGATTCTCCAGGCAAGAATACTAGAGTGGATTGCCATGACCTCATCCAGGGGATCTGATAATATTGATAATAATTATTATCATTTTGGGACTGAAAAGACAGCACTGTTAGTAGGCATAGATTCTGTTGGAGGACTAGGTGGCCGGCCAGTGGGTCCAGCCCTCTCCTTGGGCACTGGGCATCATAAAACCCAGAGAGGGAAAGCGGCCTACCCTTCCATCTGACTGCCCAGCATCTCATCACCCCTTCTCCAGGTCCTGAGTGACCTGTTGTCTCGGGGACTCGCCTGCTCTTGTGAAACATCTTCACTCCCGGGACAAGCCCATGGTGGACCTGACTGGCTTCCATCAAAGGGTAATCAATGTCCTTCACTGGGAGGGCACACACAGTGTGGCAGGAGGACCTTTTCATTGTGAAACAGGCCCCGACAAGGGAGAGAATGGTCCATCTCTCAGGTGCTGCTGGGGGGCAGCGGGATGGAGCCAGGGGTGGGGAAACCTGTGCAGGGGTGTGGCCCTCCCCTTGCTCTCGAGGGGAGGCAGGGCTCTTGCTTCTCTCAGTTGCAGCATCCTTGTGTGCCAGCAGGGATGTGGACCTGGCCTGGCCCCCTCAGAGGTCATATTTGAGCGAAATGCCTTGATCGCTATGAAAATGCCAAACCACCTGTCAAGTGCTTCGCAAGCCACAGAGGGACACGTGAAGCCAAGACTCAGTTCGTTCTTCAGCATCCAAGTGTCAGGACTCTCACTTTTGCCTCCACCTTTGGGTGGAGGAAGGCCCTGGCTGGGGATCACCGCAGGCCCTGCTTGAGCTGGGTGGCGGTGTCCGCTTGTGGCTCTGGAGAAGCCCTGAACCACTAAATCCCCCGCAGGCAGCAATACCCTTCTAGTTGGTATCACTCGGCCTTAGGAGAGCCCTTTTAAACTATTGCTCTCAATTACGGCCTTTTTATTGAATAATAACTCAATTAAAGGTGTGCTTTTTATTGAACATCCCTGATACCTTTATTGGTATTATTAGAGTAACCAGCATAATAGGGAGGAACAATTATTTCAGTGCTCATTAAAACACGCGCGCGCACACACACACACACACACACACACACACACACACACTGGCGGAGGGAGAGCAGCATTTCATTGCAGGAGCCCAGTTGCGTGTTGGTTCCCAAGAGTCACAATAAAAAATGATGTTTCCTCAACGTTTGCAAGTTTCTATTTCCCTGGAACCTCTAATGCATTAGGCCGGCTGCATTAAAATTCCTCCAGGGTTTTATTACAGCCAGAGTTACACAGAAGGGCACCGCCTGAAACATCCACTGCCAGGTACAAGATGGATAATAAAACACGAAACATACAAAGCCCAACCATAATACGTGCATGTGTGGTGATGTGTGGATTTTATAGGGATCGCGTGGGATCTCATTTGCTCCCCCAGCCCTCTTCGGAAGCTGGCATGTTATTCCCATTCTACTGATGAGGAAATGAAGCTCAGAGGGGTAAAGTGACTTGGTTGACCTTGTTGTTTAATTGCTAAGTATGTCCGACTCTTTGTGACCCCATGGACTAAGAAAATGGCAACCCACTCCAGTACTCTCGCCTGGAAAATTCCATGGATGGAGGAGCCTGGTAGGCTGCAGTCCATGGGGTCAAAAAGAGTCGGACACGACTGAGCGAATTCACTTTCTTTCTTTCTGTGGTTCCTTTTGGAGAAGGAAATGACAACCCACTTTACTGTTCTTGCCTGGAGAATCCCATGGACAGGGGAGCCTTGGTGGGCTACAGACTGTGGGTTGCAAAGAGTCGAACACAACTAAGCAATTAACACACACAACACACATAGCCTGCCAGGCTCTTCTGTCCATGGGATTTCCCAGGCAAGAATACTGGAGTGTGTTGCCACTTCCTTCTCCTGACCCAGGGATTGAACCCATGTTTCCTGCATTGTAGGCAGATTCTTTACCACTGAGCCACCTGGGAAGCCCCTTGATTGACATCTTCCTGCAGGGAATGGCGAGGTATGAACTTGTGTCGCTGTTCAGGGTTCTTGTAACAGTGATCTCAGGGAGGGTTTTGAATTACAGAAAAACACAAGGGTCTCTCTTGAAAGCCAGTACAGCGAAGAAGGTCCGGTGTGGGTTTCTGCCAACAGATACCAAAAGCGTCTGAGGAAGGAAAAGGGACGGAAGCAGACAAGGAAACACGCTGGCCTTGGGTTCTGAGTTGCCAGGCCCGATGTAGTGATCCCAATGCAGCTGACATTTCTAGGTCTGTAGGCCAGGCTTAATGTTGCTGGGTAAGTTGCTTCAGGGCTTCCCTGGTGGCTCAGATGGTAAAGAATCTGCCTGCATTGCGGGAGATGTGGGTTCGATCCATGGGTCAGAAGGATCCCCTGGAGAAGGGAATGGCAACCCACTCCAGTATTCTTGCCTGGAGAAATCTATGGACAGAGGAGGCTGGTGGGCTACACCCCAAGGGGTTGCAAAGAGTCCTACACGACCGAGCAACTAACACTTTTCAACTTCCAGGTCGCTTCAAAATAATCTAGGTGTTGACCTCTCGGTGGGAACCTTGGTGGCAGCCACAGTGGCAGCGTGTTGGGGCATGGCCCCTGTCTGGGCCATCAGCAAAGCTGGCACCAGCTGGAGCTTCCAACTCATCTCTGGGCAAGTGGCCCTGAGCTCCAGGAGCAGGGACAGCCCTGCGTCCGAAGCAGCCCTCTCACCGAGGGGCTTCTGCCACATTTAAAAATGAGCCGTCTGTGACTGTGTGCTGCCTTTTAAAATATTTAGTGAGTTTTTGAATAGAAGAATGTTCTGAGTGGCTCTTCAAAGCCTTTCTGACATTGTTCAGTTTTCAAAAGTGAGCAGTCCCAGTGCTCAAGGCTACTTCTAGGCAACAGATAACCGTGAAGTGGAAGTATGGAAATGAACATTTTATTAAAAAAAAAAAGTTAAGGGGAGAGTGGAAAGAGCATTGTTTAGGAAGGGGCTTTGAGGACTGGGAGATTTAAAAACATTGGAAGCTGTCAGATCCTGGGATAGACTGTCCCCTGCTGTGAATCTTGCCATGGCGTGGAGGGAAGTGAGGGGACCAGATTGTTCAAAGGCAAGGAAAAGCGCTTACCCTGGCATGATCTGGGACCCTGGAATCTGATTTGGTGGGTGCATGCACAGAGCTCTTCCCCCACCTGATGATAAATTCCGAACAGGTTAACGTCCTCCTTCTGGCTTCCCTGGTGGCCCAGAGGTAAAGAATCTGCCTGCCAACGCAGGAGACACAGGTTTGATCCCTGGGTGGGAAAGAAACTCTTGGAGGAGGAAATAGCTACCCACTCCAGTATTCTTGCCTGGGAAATCTCATGGACAGAGGAGCCTGGCTGGCTACAGTCCTTGGGGTCGCGAAAGAGTTGGACAGGACTGAAGGATGAGACTACAGCAAGCAAAACTTCCTCCTTAGACTTCTCTAAGTTAGAATCTTATAAATGTCTTTCACTCTTTTTGTTTTGTCTTTAAAAAAAAAAAAAAACCAAAAAACAAGAAATGGAAACCTCTGAGTTCTTTAGAACGTGCAGCTACACGCTTCTCAGCAGCTGCTGCTTGAGTTTAAAAAAATATATGTAAATCGGCCATTTCATTCCTGGCCTGCCCCAGAGTTTTGCACTGTCTTCTGATACCCGCATTCCTCAGGGGCAATAGAACTTTCCAGAAAGTGTGTGGCCATCAGAACAAGAAACAGGAAGTGCTCCAGAGAGACCCAAGGAAATGAAGATGATGAAAAAAGAGATTAGGGGAAAGGAGGTGGCCCAAGTTGAAAACACAAGGAACCAGAGCTGCTGTGTGTGTGGAACTCGGTTACTGAGAGTGGCTGGAGTCCAGGTGCAGAGTCCAGAGTGCTCTCTCTCTCTCTTTTTTTTTTAAATTTATTTTTATTGATTTACAGTTGAAAGCAACGGATTTTTAAAATTGTTTTATTGGCTGTGCCGGGTCTTTGCTGCTGTGTGCGCTTTTTCTAGTTGCGGTGCTCCGAGTTCTCACTGTGGTGGCTTCTCTTGCTGCAGACCACGTCTCTAGGGCGTGTGGGCTCGGTAGGTATTTGTGGGTCCTGGGCTCCAGAGCACAGGCGCAGTAGTTGAGGTGCACGGGCTGAGTTGCTCTGCCACAAGTGGGCTCTTCCCGGATCAGGGATCGAACTCGAGTCTCCTGCACCGGCAGGCGGCTTCATTACCATCCAGCCACCAGGGAGTCCAGCGCTCTTTAACTGGAAGATCTATGGCCTTGTGGGAGGTGGCACTCATTTGTGTTATTAGCTCCTGGTGCCAGAGAAGGATGTTTTCTTTATCTTCTTATTTATTACATATTTATTCTGCCTTGTTTCAGAAAAGGATTTGAGGAGGGCGATGGCACCCCACTCCAGTACTCTTGCCTGGAAAATCCCATGGACGGAGGAGCCTGGTAGGCTGCAGTCCATGGGGTCTCGAAGAGTTGGACACAACTGAGTGACTTCACTTTCACTTTTCACTTTCATGCATTGGAGAAGGAAATGGCAACCCACTCCAGTGTTCTTGCCTGGAGAATCCCAGGGATGGGGGAGCCTGGTGGGCTGCCATCTATGGGGTCGCACAGAGACTGAAGCAACTTAGCAGCAGCAGCAAACACTATGGCGTCTGGCCAGCTCTCCCGTGAGACTGAGGTGAACTGTTCTGTCGTTCCCCACATATATCACCTAATAAGCCAGGACAGGAGATGGCACCTCCAAGAAGACTGTGCATCTCTGGGCTGTAGCATCGTCATGTGCCAGTAGGGATGTGGTCCTGGCCTGGCCTCCTTCGGCGGTCATGTGACGATGAAATGCACCCCCCCAAAAAATGGCCTTTTGTTGCAATAGTGGGTAGGCACACAGGAAGGGAAGGTTGAAGTGTCAGTGTGGCCTTACCGCTCCCAAAGCGAGGAACACAGCTGCCCAGGGCCTTGGGAAGGCCTCCCTGCCCGTTTCTGGTGGGGGGGATTCTCCTGAGGGGCTCCAGCATGGGGAACTGAATTAATGCAGACATGCTGGGAGAAGGAAGTTTCCCAGACACCCCGGAGAAAGAAAATGGCCTCAGAAGTTCTCCTGGAGCTGGGTTTAAAAATGAGGGGAAGCTGAGCTTTGGAATCCTTTTTCCCTTTCTGTCCGTTCCCCCATCACCCACCCACTGGTCTCCTCACTACCAAATCTGGAGACACGTGTCCTGTTGGATACGAGTGTGCAGTAATGACCGTGGACCACCAGACTTGGAAGGCATGTCTTAGTTCCCAGCGGTGGGTGATCTGGCCCAGTTGGTTCTGTGTTGTGGAGAATCTCCACGCTGACCCCTGACTCCTGGAGGACCCCCCACACACTGCATGGCTCAGCGAGGTCCAGGCTCCTTTGAAGCTATCAAGTCTAACCCATAAGGAACTTGGGGTATTTGTTCTCAGAGTCCACAGAGTTTTGACTGCTAAGGGTGAAGCCCCCAAGAAACATACTTCTTGGGTGGGAATCAAAGAAACAAAAACTCCATCTCTATATGGGATTTCAGAAGTCCCTCCTCTTTTGAGGAGGGGCTGTACTTCCCCTTCCCTTCCTGATCCCGGGTTTGGAAACTAACAGACACCTTTGGCTTCACTGGGGAGTTTGCAGCTACTGTACTTTATCAGTGTTAAAATCTTCCAGGTACAAGGAAGTCTGAAAAAACAAAAAGGGTTGTTTTTTTTTTTTTTTTCCACGACCTCGGCTGTGATGCCATGTTCCCTTTCCGTTCTCCAGCCAGTGAGCGAGTGTGAGGGGGCAGGGCAGGGCCTGCCCACACCTGTCCCGTTTCACAGAGTGTTAGGAGAGCTTCAGGCTGGAGAAATAGCCAGTATCACCCGCAGGTTGAGGATGTCGGCCACGAAATAGGTGCTGGTTGGAAGGTCCAGGCTCCCATTTTGTGACCGCCCCCAACGATGGACAAAGACAAGGATGTTTTGGCTCCATGCCACCAACGTCCACTAACACTGGCTCCTGATGCCAGAGCCCAGTTTGTCACAAACTCACACTTGCACTGATCATCCTGATCGCCCTGTCAGAGGTGACACTCTTTCATTCAGCCTTCTGGCAAGGGGCCTCATATAGGCCAGTGCCCCGCCCTGGGGGGTTTCAAGGCCAGATTCCATGCTGTGGTTAGGGGTGTATGTGTGTGTGTGTATGAGGCCGCAAGGGCAGTGATGGGGGGTGGGGTGGGCAGCTGCGGTGATGTTCTTACGATGCTGAAGTCCTATTCATACGAGAATCCCTGTTTAACTTGGATGGTGCTTTCTGCACAGGCACTGGTGTATGAAACCCTATGATTTCCAGTAGTTCCACTCCCAAATGATGCAGAGGTTATCAGCCAGTTCTGTTAAAATGTTTGCGAGGTGATTCAGTTTGATTTGTGTTTCTTAGAACATCCTTGGATTGAAGATTTGCCTAGTTATGACTGGGTGGGGAGGTGGGGGGAGTTGTTTTGTCCCCCAGAGAGGTTTGGCAATGCCTGGAGAGATTTTTGATCCTCATGACTGGGAGGGGAGGGAGTGCGACTGGCTTCTAGTGGGTATGCCTCCAAACATCCTACAAGGCGCAGGACAGTACCCCTCCCACTCCCCACCCCACCCTCAAAGAACTACCAGGATCTACAGGATGGCTGAACTTTGCCCCGCTGTCTTTTAGGCAGCCCAGCCTTGGTATACTTGCCATTGTTGGAATCAGGCTTTCTCACAAATATCTCCTTTGGCTTCTGAGATGATGGGTTTAAAGACACCATGTTACAAGGGCACAGAGCGAGGTCTACCAATTGGAGTAACAGCCACACAGAGGCTTCTTTAGCCTGTGCGCCAGGAGGTCTGCCGGGGGTCGCTGGCCTGGGCCTGCTCGGCAGTGGTCTGCTGCCGCCCCCGAGAGCCGCGCCGCCGCCCGCATCTCACGTCTCTCCTGCCTCTTTCTGTCCGTGTGTCTCCGCAGGTAAAGATGAGCCTTCCAGCTACATTTGCACCACATGCAAGCAGCCCTTCAACAGCGCGTGGTTCCTGCTGCAGCACGCGCAGAACACGCATGGCTTCCGCATCTACCTGGAGCCCGGGCCGGCCAGCAGCTCGCTCACGCCACGGCTCACCATCCCGCCGCCGCTGGGGCCCGAGGCCGTGGCCCAGTCCCCGCTCATGAATTTCCTGGGCGACAGCAACCCCTTCAACCTGCTGCGCATGACGGGCCCCATCCTGCGGGACCACCCGGGCTTTGGCGAGGGCCGCCTGCCCGGCACGCCGCCGCTCTTCAGCCCGCCGCCACGCCACCACCTGGACCCGCACCGCCTCAGCGCCGAGGAGATGGGGCTCGTCGCCCAGCACCCCAGTGCCTTCGACAGAGTCATGCGCCTGAACCCCATGGCCATCGACTCGCCCGCCATGGACTTCTCGCGGCGGCTCCGCGAGCTGGCGGGCAACAGCTCCACGCCGCCGCCTGTGTCCCCGGGCCGCGGCAACCCTATGCACCGGCTCCTGAACCCCTTCCAGCCCAGCCCCAAGTCCCCGTTCCTGAGCACGCCGCCGCTGCCGCCCATGCCCCCCGGTGGCACGCCGCCACCGCAGCCGCCGGCCAAGAGCAAGTCGTGTGAGTTCTGCGGCAAGACCTTCAAGTTCCAGAGCAATCTCATTGTGCACCGGCGCAGCCACACCGGCGAGAAGCCCTACAAGTGCCAGCTGTGCGACCACGCGTGCTCGCAGGCGAGCAAGCTCAAGCGCCACATGAAGACGCACATGCACAAGGCCGGCTCGCTGGCAGGCCGCTCCGATGACGGGCTCTCGGCTGCCAGCTCCCCGGAGCCCGGCACCAGCGAGCTGACCGGGGAGGGCCTCAAGGCGGCCGACGGTGACTTCCGCCACCACGAGAGCGACCCTTCCCTGGGCCATGAGCCCGAGGAGGAGGACGAAGAGGAGGAGGAGGAGGAGGAGGAGCTGCTGCTGGAGAACGAGAGCCGGCCCGAGTCGAGCTTCAGCATGGACTCGGAGCTCAGCCGCAACCGGGAGAACGGCGCCGGCGGTGGCGGTGGCGGCGGGGTGGCCGGCGTGCCGGGCGCGGGCGGCGGCGCCGCGGCCAAGGCGCTGGCTGACGAGAAGGCGCTGGTGCTGGGCAAGGTCATGGAGAACGTGGGCCTGGGCGCGCTGCCGCCGTACGGCGACCTGCTGGCCGACAAGCAGAAGCGCGGCGCCTTCCTGAAGCGCGCGGCCGGCGGTGGCGGGGGTGGCGGGGACCCGGGCGACGACGACGACGCCGGGGGCTGCGGCGACGCGGGCCCCGGGGGTGCGGTCAACGGGCGCGGCGGCGGCTTCGCGCCGGGCGCCGAGCCTTTCCCCGGCCTCTTCCCGCGCAAGCCGGCGCCGCTGCCCAGCCCCGGCCTCAACAGCGCGGCCAAGCGCATCAAGGTGGAGAAGGACCTAGAGCTGCCGCCTGCCGCGCTCATCCCGTCCGAGAATGTGTACTCGCAGTGGCTGGTGGGCTACGCGGCGTCGCGGCACTTCATGAAGGACCCCTTCCTGGGCTTCACGGACGCGCGCCAGTCGCCCTTCGCCACGTCGTCCGAGCACTCGTCCGAGAACGGCAGCCTACGCTTCTCCACGCCGCCCGGGGACCTGCTGGACGGCGGGTTGTCGGGCCGCAGCGGCACGGCCAGCGGGGGCAGCACGCCGCACCTGGGCGGCCCGGGCCCCGGGCGGCCGAGCTCCAAGGAGGGCCGGCGCAGCGACACGTGCGAGTACTGCGGCAAAGTGTTCAAGAACTGCAGCAACCTGACGGTGCACCGACGGAGCCACACCGGCGAGCGGCCTTACAAGTGCGAGCTGTGCAACTACGCGTGCGCGCAGAGCAGCAAGCTCACGCGCCACATGAAGACGCACGGGCAGATCGGCAAGGAGGTGTACCGCTGCGACATCTGCCAAATGCCCTTCAGCGTCTATAGCACCCTGGAGAAACACATGAAAAAGTGGCACGGCGAGCACTTGCTGACTAACGACGTCAAAATCGAGCAGGCGGAGAGGAGCTAAGCGCGTGTGCGCGTGTGTGCGCGCGCGGGCCCGGGCCCCACCCCGCGCACCTGTACAGTCGCCCCGTCGCCAAGCGAGAGAATGCTGACCTGACACTTGCCTCCGCGTCACCGCCGCTCGGCGCCCCCCGCGGGTCCCCGGGGCCCAGGGGAGGCGGCCCTCCAACCTAACCTGTGTCTGCGAAGTCCTATGGAAACCCGAGGGTTGATTAAGGCAGTAAAAACAAACAAAAAAAATTGTGGAGCCTTTTAACTGTGCAATAATTTCTGTATTTATTGGGTTTTGTAATTTTTTTGGCATGTGCAGGTACTTTTTATTGTTATTCTTTCTGTTGAAATTCCTTTAAGAGATTTTGTTGGGTATCCATCCCTTCTTTAGTTTTTTTTTTTTTTTCTTTAACCCAGTAGTAGCCTGAGCGATGACTCCTGAGCTCTGTAGAGGGGAAGCTATCTTTTAAATTATAATTTTTTGGGGGGGGGAGGGCGCTGCTTTTTTGAAATCTAAGCTAAGCATGTGTAATTTCTTGTGAAGAAGCCAACACTTAAATGACTTTTAAAGTTGTTTACTTTTTTATTCTGTTTTTTTTTTTGTCCTGAAATAAAAAGTGGCATGCGTTTTTTTTTGGGGGGGGGAGGGGGGTGGATGTACAGCGATAACAATCTTTAAAGTTGTAGCACTTTGTTTCAGAATTGAAATGGAGCTGTAGCACTGATGATGTCCTGAGTAAGGGAGGCCTTTTCTGTGTTGACTTCAACCTTGCCATACATAAGGAAACCTTTGAATGGTGGGCTTTCCCTCCCCTCCCCCCCAAATACTCAGCACTGCCAGAGAAACAGGA
Source organism: Ovis aries (assembly GCF_016772045.2). Lineage (NCBI taxonomy): Eukaryota > Metazoa > Chordata > Mammalia > Artiodactyla > Bovidae > Ovis > Ovis aries. Next base: position 61,851,203 of record NC_056071.1, on the reverse strand, counting down.
GTTTTTGAGGACTTTGCCCCAGAAAACGGCCCAAGAGCATTCTAAAATAGTGCATTCCCAGCAGATCCCATCCGTTTCTTGGAATGTTGGTGTGCCCTGGAATGCCATCTCTGCTATTTGCCATAGATTAGACGAAATAAAATAGGCTGAGGGTACTTTGGGGGGTAGATAGATGGTGGTGGCCTGCAGTAACACAGAAAGGAAAGAAACCAGCCGTGTTCTTTCAGGCTTCTTCTGGCTTGACAGTTTCTCTCTCTTTTTATCACCCTCAATACAGAAATCCTAAGTCATACGTTGCTACCAGTGACAACAGACCGTTTCTCAAGCAGACAAGTGTCCTGATGGTGACTGGAGGGAAGTTAGTATTCTCTCTGCACACTGATGACATTGTACGGATGGGGTGGGCGGAATCTTGCCAATTTCAGTTCCCTTTTACTGCAAAGCGGGAAGAGTTCCATCCGAAGGTGCCCAGAGCTACTTCCGTTTTTTTTTTTTTTTCTATCCCATTAGGTTGGAAGGTACTAAGCATTGGACTGTTCAGATTAGACATTTGAATTCTGTTGACCCGCACTTTAAAGCTTTTGTTTGCATTTAAATTAAATGGCTTCTCAACAAGAAATTGCAGCATCTTCTTCTTTTTGGCCCAGAGGTGGGTTAAACTGTAAGGGATGGCTGAGATTGAGTGTCAGTATTGCTAAGCATGGCATTCACAGTACTGGCACTATAAAGAACAAAATAAAATAATAATTTATTGGACAGTGTTTCTACTGCCATTCAATTTGATGTGAGTGCCTTGAAAACTGATCTTCCTATTTGAGTCTCTTGAGACAAATGCAAAACTTTTTTTTTCTTTTGCAATGAAAGACTTTTTAAAAAAAATAAAATGAGAAAAGTACATTTCTTTAGAAACAAAGCCACATTTACTTTAAATAAATTTTCAAAAATCCTGGTTGAAGACGTGAAAATGCCATAAGACCCAATCAAATGAAGAAATAAACCCAGCACAACCCTGGATATCCATTAGCTGAATTAACCTCAGCCCCTTTTGCCTGTGGGACAACGCTGCTTAGATGTGGAGTGGAGGTGACTTACTGCTGAATTAAAACTCAAGTGACACAAGGTACAAGTTGATATTGTTGAATGAAAAAACAATTCAGGAACAATGGCTAATTTTTTTCTAAAGTTAAATTTAGTGCACTCTGTCTTAAAAATACGTTTACAGTATTGGATACATACAAGGGTAAAAAAAAAATTGTGTGTATGTGTGTTGGAGCGATCGTTTTTTTCAAAGTTTGCTTAATAGGTTATTAAAAAAAAATGCCACAGTGGCTGCGTGTATATTGTTTTCTTTTGGTGACGGGGTTTTAGTATATATTATATATATGAAAATTTCTTGATTACTGTAAAAGTGGACCAGTATTTGTAATAATCGAGAATGCCTGGGCATTTGACAAAACAAGAAAAAAAAACCCTTTTCTTTTCCTTGAAAATGTTGCAGTAAAATTTAAATGGTGGGTCTATAATAATTTGTTCTTGTCACAGTAACTGTAAAGTCGGAGTTTTAGTAAATTTTTTTCTGCCTTGGGTGTTGAATTTTTATTTCAAAAAATGTATAGAAACTTGTATTTGGGGATTAAAAGGGGATTGCTACACCATGTAGAAAAAGTATGTAGAAAAAAAAGTGCTTAATATTGTTATTGCTTTGCAGAAAAAAACCCCCACATTTCTGATCTGTGCTTAATTCTCTCCTCCCACCTCCCTCTGGAATGGATATATTGGTTGGTTCATATGATGTAGGCACTTGCTGTATTTTTACTGGAGCTTGTAATTTTTTAACTGTAAGCTTGTCCTTTTAAAGGGATTTAATGTACCTTTTTGTTAGTGAATTTGGAAATAAAAAGAAAAAAAAAAACAAAAACAAGCAGGCTGCCATAATATATTTTTTTAATTTGGCAGGATAAAATATTGCAAAAAAAAATTTGTATGTTAAGACCTATTGTACAGGAGGAAAAAAAAAAAAGGGTTGTTTGACAACCTTCGAGGAAAAGAAACAAAAGGAAATAGCTAAATGCTTTGGTTCACAAATCATTTTAGTTGTATATATTTTTGTCAGAATTGGCCTCTACCAAGGACTGTTCGAAATAGGGCTTCAGTCTGAGTGCCCTGAACCTTGCATCAAGGCTCCCTGGTGTGGCCACAGCAGATCGGATGGGAAATTCTTTATTCGCGTTGAGTGGAGAAATCAGTTTTTTTGTCAAGATGTCGGTACCATTTCACAGAGCCCTCCCTTCTCTGCGAGGCATCTGTAAAGATGTCAGACGTGGAGGAGAGAGCGCAGGCCTTCTCTTCACCACCCACCACCACCACCACCTCTCCCACCCTTCAGAGCAGAAAGAAACGCAAACCGAGCTTTCTCTAGTCCTTGAGAGAACATCAAACAAGCAAGCAAAGCAAAACAAAACAAAATGTGATAAAGGGAGCTGGCGTATCAGCTCAGACGTGGTCTGCGGCTGGGACCAGCGCAAATTGAATTTCAGGAAGGGGTCCCCATCACAGCCAGGACCTTTTCATCGTGGAGAGTGGTGGCCTGCTGTCTTTCTTACCTGCTCTGCTGCTTTCTCTCCGGAACCTACATTCCGTCAGTCTCCAAATGCCTAGGGCCTGGGACGAATTCGGTGCCTTTCCGTAGTTCTTTCTCTTTCCTTCCCACGTGTTTCCTCTCCATCTTCCCACCCCTGTCGGTCCTCGGTGTGCTCATGTTTATCTGATTTATTTCTCCCTCTCTGTCCCCCCCGCCCCCCCCTTTGTTTTTGTAAAGCCAAGTAGCTTTAAGATAATAAAGTGGTGGTTTTTTGGATGAGGGAATAATACGTTTAAAAAAAAATACCTATATCAGGAAGCCATTTTTTATTTCAGGAACTCTAAGAAACCATTATATTTCAGGTTATGAAAGTATAAGCAAGCATCCTTTTGGGCAATTTCTTTACCAAATGCAGAAATCTCTCTTCTGGGCGCTTTTCTGTTTGATACGCTTTTCCTCCTTGCCACTTACCTTTGCAAAGTGAAAAGAAGGGGGGAGGAGGCAGAAGATCAAGCTGAGATGTTTGTTTCCTACCTGTTTGACCTGAAGCCCCACGGGCTGCGCTTTTCTCTGGGTGCCCTGGGGAGGTCCTTGAGCAGCCTCCAAGGCAATCCTCCTGTAGTTACAAAAGCTAGCCAGCTCTCACCAGCTTCCGCAAAGTCACCACGATGCCAGAATCAAGCCATCCCAAAGCACAAAGAGTGTGTCTCTGACGACTGCAGAGAAATGAGCATTTTTGCTTCCCTTTTTTTGTGTTTAAAAAGCCAACACTGAAGCAGATGACCCAGTGAGAGAAGCCCCGGGCCCCGGGGGGACCCAGCTGACCCCAGGCCGGTTTTCCACACTGCCACAACTTGGTTCAAAGTTGCCCCCAATTGGAACCTGCCACTTGCCATTTGAGGGTCTTTCATGGGGGAGGAGGAGGCTGACTTCCTCTAAGCAAAAATGTGAAAAGTAGGGAAGTCAGCCTTTCGTTCCGGTCCTAAGTGACGGTCAAGGATTTTCGTGGAACACAGGCAAACCCATGAATTTTGGTGCTCCTTGTATCAGCTCTGCGAAGCAAAGTTACATTGAGTCAAATTGCTTGCATTTGTACTGGCAAGGCGAAATATTTTTATTACCTTTTCTATTACTTATTGTATGAGCTTTTGTTGTTTACTTGGAGGTTCTGTCTTTTACTACAAGTTTGGAACTATTTATTATTGCTTGGTATTTGTGCTCTGTTTAAGAAACGGGCACTTTTTTTTTATTGTGGATAAAATGTTGAGATGACAGGAGGTCATTTCAATATGGCTTAGTAAAATATTTATTGTTCCTTTTATTCTCTGTACAAGATTTTGGGCCTCTTTTTTTCCCCTTAATGTCACGATGTTCAGTTCAGCATGTGTCTGCCATTTCATTTGTACGCTTGTTCAAAACCAAGTTTGTTCTGGTTTCAAGTTATAAAAATAAATTGGACATTTAACTTGATCTCCAAACCTTGTCCTTTTCTGTGTCTTTCCAGGGTAGGGGATGGACAGCTTATTTCCAAGGGTGAATTAAAGGTCTTTCTCCATTTTTCTCCTGACGCAAAGCCGTTACTCTTGTATCTGAGAGGACAGGAAATAATGGCATGAGAGGCCGGCAGTGCTTTTTCTTTACCTCTGTGAAGCACTGTGATGTGGAAAAGTGGTTCTCACTCCTGGTTACACACTGGAATCACGTGAGAGTTTTTCAAAATCCGTGTCCAGGCCCCACCCCAGACCAATTTCTATCAGACTCTTTCGAGGAGAGATCTCGGCACTGGTATTTTTGAAAATGACCCAGGTGACTCGCAAACAGCCAAGTTTGAGACCAAGTGGGTTAGAAGTAAAAGCCCTCGTCTGGGAATGACAAGACTTGGGTCTAGTTTCTTTCAGCTAACATTTTCTGAATTCCCAGGGAGAGCCACTGGGTGAGGCCTTGAGGGGTCAGAAATCAGTGGGACAGAGGTCTGGCTGCCCTGTGTCCTTGGTCTGGTACCCTTGGGTCCCCATCATGAAGGAGGCTGTTCGAGTAGAGAGCATCCCCACCCATCCATGAGTTTGAATGGAATCACACAGGAGCACCACCTTCTCCCCGTCCCGTGTGAGAGGTTGATAGATCGGAGCATGCTTTCCTTGGGAATAATATCACAGATCCAGAGGAAGAGGCATGGTCTTTTGGAAGGAAATAGCCTTTCACTGGGCTTTTCCCAGTGCTGGGCTTGGAGCAGTCAGCAAGATGGAAGGGGAAGATGGGTTTCAGCCACTTAATAAACCACTGTTTTCCTTCTATGAGTGAGAGGCAGAGCCCACCACTGAGTGAAAAGGGATCAAAGACCCACTGAGTTCTCGACTATTCTTTTTTTTTTTCCTAGTCACATCCCAAGGCATGTGGGATCCTAGTTGCCCGACCAGGGAGGGAACCTGCGCCCTCTGCAGTGAAAGCATGAAGTCTTAACCACTGGACTGTCAGGGAGGTCCCCTTTGACCACTCTTCTCATGCTTCTGGCTCTATAAGACACAAAAAATGTTCCACTCAAGTCACTTTTCCACCACCTCTCTGGGCACCATCCACAAACCAGGTAGGCAGCCTGGGAATCTTCCCAAGGAGGCTTTGCAAAAAATGAAAGCAGCACCGAGCTGTGTTTATGAAGATGCTGTTCGGGTTCTGCCCACAGAGGTGGTGGCAGGAGTGAGGGCCATGTGTGCCTCTGTGTCCTGTCTCCAGAAAGTCACCGTTCTCCCAACGTATGTAAGCACTGGGTAGATGCGGGTTTAAAGATACAGGTGCTGGATTTAAAGTCCAGCACCAAAGATGGAATGGGTGACCATTCAGGAGAAGCCCTGCCCTGATTTCTAGGCTGTTTTTTGTTTGGTTTGTTTGTCCAGTCGCTCAGCTGTGTCAGACTCTTTGTGACCCCATGGATGGCAGCATGCCAGGCTTCCCTGTTCTTCACCATCTCCTGGAGCTTGCTCAAACTCACGTTGGTGAGTTGGTGATGCCATCTAACCATCTTGTCCTCCGTCATCCCCTTCTCCTGCCTTCAATCTTTCCCAGCATCAGAGTCTTTTCCAGGGAGTCGGCTTTTTGCCTCAGGTGGCCGAAGTATTGGAGCTTCAGCCTCAGCATCAGTTGCTCCAATGAACAAAATTTCTAGGGTGTAGAGAATAAAAACTCCCTGCGAAGAGTTACGTTCTTTTCTGTAGGTCCTGGGCTCCAGGTCTCTCTCTCACCGGCTTTAGGATGCCCGTGTCTGAGCCGTGTGACTTTTCCTGCCTAGAAAACTGAGCAAATAGCAGAATTGAAATGCTCAGCTGCTTTTTGATTAGAGCACAGGGGAATGTGCTCATCTGGGGACGAACCTGCATCTGAAGGTTGAGGAACAAACCCCTAAACTGCGCGCAAACAGCACTTGGGATGACGTGTCATTCACATTCAGCCGGTCCCTTCCAGCCCAGCCCTTCTAAGAAGGCCCAGTTTAGAGATCACCAGCAGGGCAAACAAAGGAAAAGCTCCCCTCAGTCTTCGTTATCTCACCAGGGCCTCTGTGACCTCGGGCCAATCCTTTCCCTTTTCTGGGCCTCAGTTTCCCTATCTGTAAAATGGAGGGTTAAGGTCATCTGGAAGGACACATTTAGCCTTCAGATCAGCATGTCGTGTGCACAGGGAGGAACAAAATTTGATGGGAAAGTTAAAGTCAGAAATGTTTCATATTTAGCTAGTGAAAATCAGGGTGAGAATGGGTTCTCAAGAACAGAAAATCCCGTGTTTTTGGTGGCTGTACCTTGGAGTCGCCAGTCTCAAGTCATAGAGTCTCGTTTCCTCTTTTTCCAAGTGGTCCCAAGCATGGCTGGGACCTCAGAGCAGGCTGCTAAACAACTCATTCTTGAGCTGTAAGTTCAGCAATTAAAGCTGGAAAACATCCTCTTCTACTTCGGAGGTAAAATAAAATGAATAGAGCTTTTATAAAAAACGCTAATGTGATGAAACAGATAATGAAACTTGTAACTTTCAAGCCAGGGAAGATGAAATTCTGACTTTCTTATGTGCTGGTAAAATCTTAGTCACTAATTGCCTGCTCTGCCTAACCTTCAAAACAATTTTATAGGATTCTGGTTAAAGACCATTCAGGATGTGCTAAAGAAGTCAAAGCAGAGCGAGCTTAAAAGTCTATTTAGTTCCCGAAGCCAAGACTGAGCTGGAGGTCAGGCCTGGGCACACAGGGAAGTCAGGCCTGGTCTTTGCTCTTGGGGGCTTCCTTGTTTAATGAGAGAAATGCCTTATGTAACAAGGCTCTGTGGGGCAACGTGGGCAGTGAGAGGAGCCTGGAAGAGGGAGGCGGTAATCGGCTGTGGAGAGGGAGGATTCGGGAAATTGTGCTGCTCTTTGAAAAATGTGTAAGGATTCACCAGGAAGATGAGGACAGGTGAGGAGAAATGGCCTGTCTTGCAGAAGGTATGGCGCAGGAAAACGCATGGTTGTTGGGAAAGCACAGTAAAGCCCACGGAGAAGCAGTCAGATAGTTAGTTGGACTCTGAAAAGCATCTAGTACAAATTCGTCTCATATGGGAATCTTCTCCCCTCTAAATATAGTACATCCCTCTGTTCGTTTATCCAGCCATCCATCTGTCTGTCTACCTGTTTATCCACCCATCTGTCTATCTATCCATCCACCCATCTACCTGTCCATCCATCCATCCATCTACCCTCTTATCCTTTTATCCATCCATCTATCCATCCATTCTATCCATCATCCATCCATTTATTTATCCATCCAGCCAACCATCTACAACTTGTTCATTAACGAACATTTATCAAAGATTTATGCTGTGTCAGACTCTGCTCGGAAGTTACTGATCATTAAGACTCACCTCTGAGTTCCTGGGGTTTACCTTTTAGTGGGCAGAAAGGGACATCCACCCATCTATTCAGTTATGTATTACCTTAATGATCCCAGAGTTCCTCCTGAGTGCCCCATACTCCTAGGCCCTGAAGATGCAGTCCAGGGCTTAGATGACTCCCAATTAGCTGGGGAGGCAGTGAGTGAACCGACAGTCAGAGTTCTGTCTTTCAGATGGGAGCACGGAGTCCAACAGGAGGCTGGAGGAGACGTGTCCTTTGTTACAGATTAGGAAACCCAGTCCTTGTCCCAGGCATCCATGTGTCTTACCACCATCCAAACTGTTTCCCCTTACTGTGGTTTCCTTCTCATAGGCCATGATCAGAATATACCTGTGTTCCCATGACCTTTTATAATCAAAGATGTAAAAAATGAGAAACGTCTCCTGCTGCTAAGTCACATCAGTTGTGTCTGACTCTGTGTGACCCCATAGAACGCAGCCCACCAGGCTCCCATCCCTAGGATTCTCCAGGCAAGAACACTGGAGTGGGTTACCATTTCCTTCTCCAGTGCATGAAAGAGAAAAGTGAAAGTTAAGTAGCTCAGTCATGTCCGACTCTTCGCAACCCCTTGGACTGTAGCCTCCCAGGCTCCTCCGTCCATGGGATTTCCCAGGCAAGAGTACTGGAGTGGGTTGCCATTTCTCTGGAGCTAAGAGAGGTTTAATGTGTAACTATGAAATTGAGAAACGTCTAGTGTGGGACATGTCCCAGGATGTGAACCCAGAGGTCCTGTCTAGAAGTGGGTGGTCACTCTCTCTGTCCAAGCCCCACGATGCTATAAAGAGCCTGACATGTCGCTCATGGGACAGGCCGTGTGAAATGTCTTTGGCTCAAAATGCATTGCAGGCTGAAATTTCCAAAGGGTAGGCAGGGTAGGCAGGGTAGGCAGGTTGTGCAGGAAAGCCAGGAGCTACTCAGGCTCAGAGATGGTATCTCCCGCCCCTTCTTTCTTCCTAGCTCTTCTTCCTTCCTTCCATTGACAAGATTGTACAAAGCATCTACTGCACGCCCTATGGTACAACGAGGAGCTAGTGAGTGAAAGGGAGAAAGTCAGAGGTAGGCCACAGGTGACACTCCCAGCCCTCCAACCTCATCTTTGACGCCAGCCTGACTCAGTCTTTGGCCCTGCATTTGGTGGTGTAATTGAGGGTTCCTTTTTGTTGCCTCTATCATGTTTCAACCACGTTCCCCTATCTTCTTTTGCAAGCTCTGGGGTAGTGTGTATTAAGAGCTAAACGATACTGTGCTCATTTGATCTGCTCATGTTATCCTCAGCAACTGTACTAAGTATGTGCTGTGCTGTGCTTAGTCTCTCAGTTGGGTCTGACTGTCTGCGACCCTGTGGACTACAGCCCGCCAGGCTCCTCTCTCCATGGGATTCTCCAGGCAAAAATTCAGAAGTGGGTTGCCATGCCCTCCGCCAGGGGATCTTCCCAACCCAGGGACTGAAACCAGGTCTCCCACATTACAGGCAGATTGTTTTACGATCTGAACCACCAAACAATTCCTAGAGAGAGGAAGAGTTATACGCCTACAGATGGTCACTTTGACATTTCATTAAATTCTTTTGTAACAGTTCCACAAACTTCTGAGGAGGCCAATAGGAAGCATAATAAAATATAAATAAGCAGCAGGGTTATAAATAAATAAGAGATGAAACGATGAGCTAGGCATATACACCTATGTAAAATTACAGCCTAGAGTAGCAGGCTATATGTTGCTACACTTAAATCATAGACCTGAGTCCGCATTTCTTGGTACCTAAAGGGAAAAAAGAAACAGAGACACATTGCTTATTATTCATGAGGAGAAAGCATTCCTGTGAATGGCGTACATGACAGCAAGATGTTAGAAATGGCCTCTGTATTCAACAAAAAAGGAGTGAATGAATGAAAAAGAGTTTGTTCAAATGGAATATTTATATCCATTGGAAATGAGGGGGTTGAAGACTCTGGTAATAGTCTAGTTGATGTTAACTTTTAGAAGAAGAGAAAATATTCATATGCTGTGATTCCAAATGGTCTAGCTAAGTGCAGGTTTGGGTCTGACTCCACGGTGACTGTGGTTTCTGATTGTGAGTTCCCCTCTGGGTGAATCTGATGACTTCTGCTATAAAAACTTCTTTAGAACACATTCATGGCTGCTTCTGAAGGGCCCCAGTGTCTTCAGTTGGTCTGGAAAGGGAGTGTAACCCTGGATGCCACATACACATGGCCCCAGTGACTTCTTCCACCCAAGGTCCACTTCTTCCTCGTGTTCCAGAGGGTGTAGCATTTCTTGTCCGGCTTTTGTCGGCAGAGCAGTCCTTCAGAATCCAGGCTTTGTGAAGAAGGATCCATTCTAGCTGCCCAGCGTCACAGGGACGGATGCTAGAGCTCTCGTCCCGTAGCTCAGGTTCTGTTCCTGGACTGGCAACCCACACACTGTGGAGTCCGCGCTCTCTGCTTTGGCTGTGATCCCGTTTGCTTTCCAGGATTCCCCCTTTTTATTGCTGTTGTTTAGTCGCTCAGTCATGTCCCATTCTTCCGAGACCCTATGGACCGTAGCTCGCCAGGCTCCTCTCTCTGTCCATGGGATTCTCCAGGCAAGAATACTGGAGTGGGTTGCCATAGCCTCCTCCAAGGGCTCTTCCTGACCCAGGGATCCAACTTGCATCTCCTGCATGGAAGACGGAGTTTTTACCACTGAGCCACAAGGGAAGGCAAATTACATCCAACTTCATTTTTTTTTTTTTAAATTACAGGTGATTTTATTGTGTTAGTTTCTGGTGTATAGCATGGTGATTTATATATACACACTAGAAACTAACACACTGGTGGCTCAGATGGTAAAGAATCCACCTGCAATGAGGGAGCCCTGGGTTCAGTTCCTGGGTTGGGAAGATCCCCTGGGGGAGGCTATGGCAACCCACTCCAGACTTCTTGCCTGGAGAATCCCATGGACAGAGGAGCCTGATGGGCCACAGTCCGTGGGGTCACAAAGAGTCAGACACAACTTAGCAACTAAGCACAGCACACATATATTCATTTCATATTCTTTTCTATTATGTTTTGTTATGAAAGGATTCCCTTTCTTTCGAGTTTAGATACATACACACACAGATGCATGCATATGCTATATAAAACTATGTACCATTTAACTACATACTGTATAATTCTACAACTACAGTTGTATATAAAGCTATATAGGTCTGCACGATCATATATATGAAACTATAAGCGTATATAGAGTTATATATACAAGTATATAGCTACTCTATTGTTATATACACATCTTTTATGTAAGTAGTTATGTATCTGTAGGTCTGTGTGTATAACAATATAACAGGAAAACACGTGTTTGTGACATTTTATTCATCTGGAACCCTCATCCCTGATTCTAGGACTTAGCATTGGGAAATAAATATCTCTTTTGATAAGTCCATAGAGTTCATTAGTATTTGAATCATGTGTCTTGCTGCGTTTCCTTTCATGCCACAGCTGCCAGGAAGCTCCCTGTAAATTCAATATTCAGTCACAGAATCGGTGTTAGGTTGAGATTAAAAAGATAGTCCTCCTTTGATCCATGTGGTGATGTAAAAACCTATCCTTCCTTCAATATTATTTTTGAGTTTCTATTTTGACAGCCTCATTGGACATGAGGTGGCTTCCCAGGTGACTCAGTGGTAAAGAATCAAAGTGCCAGTGCAGGGGATGCAGGTTCCATCCCTGAGTCAGAAAGATCCCCTGGAGGAGGAAATGGCAACCCACTCCAGTGTTCTTGCCTGGAGAATCCCATGGACAGAGGAGCCTGGTGGGCTACAGTCCATGGGGTCGTAAAGAGTCAGACACGACTGATGCCTAAGCACGCACAGTGGACATGTGATCTTACTGTAACCTCCTCAATACTTTCTAGAAGATGGTGAGATAGAGAATTGTAAATAAATAAATAGATAACTCCCTCCACCCCTGGGGCTGTCCCAAGACATTCTGCTGAAACTGCTTTGCTTCCCCAGACCCCTGAACTTCTCTGTCTGCGGTTGGTCCTGGCTACCTTGTGATAGCCCTGGTATTGTCAATCTGAGCTGTTTTCAAAGTCCCCTGTACTGTTCTTTGTTGTCTGTGAACTTGGAAACTTGGATGCAGTGGAAAGACTACGGGATTTAGAATTGGATGCACTTGAGACTGAGCAGGGGTCTCGGCTCTGGGGTCTGTGATCTCTTGGCCTCAGTTTCATATCTGTACTCTGGGGACAAGGTCTCCTCACCACAGAACTGCGAGGGTTGAACAGCATAAGGTAGCCAAGGCCCCCGGTACCTGAAAGTGCCCAACAAAATTCCACTTGCTGTCCCTTTCATTTTTGGGTCGTGGTCTCAGCTTCCCAGCAAGTCCTCGACCGTGCCCCTTGTCACCCCAGCCTCTTTGCCTCCTGCCTCCCACCCCTGCCCATACCCCTCCGTCTGCAGAGAATCCGCAGTCTCCCACCCTGGGCTCCTGGGCTCTGGGAAGGTTTGCCCCCTCCTGCCCCGCCCCCACCATGTGTGTGTCTGGGGGCGCCTTGCCGGGCATAGTCATGGAGACACCCACGTGGCCCAGTCCTGAGCGCCTGGCAGCTGGGCAGGGGGTGGCTGGCATGTGGGGTGGGGGCTGCTCTGCGGGAGGGGTGCGGGTCCGCCTGGCCTGCCCTTGCTCGTGGGAAGGGCCGGGGCTTGGCAGATGGGAGCCATCACTTTGCAGTCTCCCTCTGTCTTCCTGTCTCTCTCCTGCTCCCCCGCCTCCCTCGCCCTCCGCTTTCTCGCTGTCTGTCTGTCATCGCTGAGTTGCCTCCGTCTCTCCTTCTGTTCTTGCGTCTCTGCTCCTTTCCTCCCTCCCCTGCGCTGCACACCCTGAGTACATACACCTCAGGGACCGTCCCTCTGGGCAACACCCATCTGGGTCATCCTGAGGGCTCTAGGGACTGGTGACCCTGTCCAGAAGCCTGCTCCTCCCTGGAAAAAGCCCCACAGGCTCCCTGAGGACGTGGAGCCCCCAGACTTGGTCCGCATGCCAGTTCTCACACTCTTTCTTGTAGGAGGATGACCCATGGGGCTCGGTCGCTCAGTTGTGTCCAGCTGTTTGTGACCCCAGGGCCTGCAGCCTGCCACGCTCCTCTGTCCATGGAATTTTCCAGGCGAGAAGACTGTGGTGGATAGCCATTTTCTCCTCCAGGGGATCTTCCAGACCCAGGGATCGAACCTGTGACTCTTGCGTCTCCTGTACTGTCAGGCGGTTCTTTACCACTGTGCCACCTGGAAAGCATCCACATGAAACCCGTGAAGCTTGCACTTAAAATACACATTCCCAGCTCACGCTGCTTGGAGATTCTCGGCCAGCAGGTCTAGGGCCTGGAATGTGCATTTTAAATATAAATCCTGAGAGATTCTGATGCAGGATATTTGGGGGAGTTCACAGGTGAGAAGCCCCGTGTGGGTCAAATGAGTGCTCATCCTCAGAGCTGACCTCTCCCCAGACCACCCCCCCACCCCGCCAGCTCACGCCTCCTGGCTCCTCATCTATGTTTTCTCCCAGGTTTCGCCCCAGCCAGTCCCATCAGCCCGTTTCCTTCTGTGCAAACTGGGTGGATGTGTGTCCCCTCCCCCTACAGCATGGTTGAAGGATTGATGAATGGATGCTTGAGGAAAGGCTCTGAAGAATTTACATTCCTAGACATATGGTAGGAAGCAATGGATATGATAAATGTGTGTGCTCAGTCAAGCCCGACTCTACGACCCCATGGTTGTAGCCCATCAGGCCCTTCTGTCCATGGGATTCTCCAGGCAAGAATATTGGAGTGAGTTGCCATGCCCTCTTCTAGGAGAGCCTCCTGACCCAGGGATCAAACCCGTATCTCCTAGGGCTCCTGCATTGGCAGGTGGATTCTTTAGCACTGAGTCATCTGGGAAGCCCAGATGTATTAAATAAACAACCACAAAAAAGATGGCCACCCCAAGTCCCGGAAATCAACCCTCAATATTCATTGGGAGGACAGATGCTGATGTTCCAATCCTTTGGCCCCTTGATGCGAAGAACTGACTCACTGGAAAAGACCCTAATGCTGGGAACGATTGAAGGCAGGAGAAAAAGGGGACGACAGAGGATGAGATGATTGGATGGCATCACTGACTCAATGGACATGAGTTTGAGCAAGTTCTGGGAGGTAGTGAAGGACAGGGAAGCCTGGCATGCTGTAGTCTGTGGGGTTGCAAACAGTTGGACATCACTTAGCAACCGAATGACAACCCCAAGTCCACCTCGCTGGCCTCTGTGCCTCCCTCAGAGGAAGCCTCCTGCCCCTGGGAACACCGCAGGCTCTTCCCAGACATCCAGTCTTCCCCCTGATGTCCCTGCCTCCTCTTGTCCCCTCCTCCCTCCCGTGTCCTGTGGGACACGTGGCTCAGGGTCCCCTCCTGGACCTCCTGCTTGGCAGACAACCTGATGCTTTCTCACCTATGGACACTTAAGCCCTGGCGTGGTCCCTTGTGGTGTTTAACACCCTAAGTCCTGAAGGGCTATGGGTTCGGGAAGGAGGAGGTGTCCCACTGTCCTCGGTGGAGGGACACCCACCTGATGTAGGGGGGAGTGCAAAACCCCAGGAACCAGCTGCCTGTCCCTCCCAGGCAGCAGCCAGGGAGGAGGTCAAAGCCGGGGATGAGACCACCAGGTCCCTGGCACCTCTTATGCCATTAGCCTTCTTCTCTAACCCCCCTTAGATGATAGAACCTTTTGGGGATCATCTCCATTGTAGCCACTGCCTTCCTTCTGGGCCTCGACTAGAGCATCCATCATAGGTCCCTTGATTTTAGTTCTGAGGCTGGATGGCTTGGGTGGGGATCTCATTCAGCTTCTTTCTATACGAGTGACAACCTGGGGCCTCAGTTTCCTCATCTGTAACATGTGGATAATAATGCTACCGATGTCCTCCAGTTGTTGCTGTGAGCTGTGAGAGTTGCTCAGTTGTGTCTGACTCTTTGCGACTCCACGGGCTATACAGTCCATGGAATTCTCCAGGCCAGAATACTGAGTGAGTAGCCTTTCCCTTCTCCAGGGGGTCTTTCCAACCCAGGGATCGAGCCCAGGTCTTCCCCATTGCAGGCGGCTTCTTTACCAGCTGAGCCACAAGGGAAGCCCAAGAATGCTGGAATGGGTAGCCTTTCCTTTCTCCAGCAGATCTTCCCAACCCAGGGATAGAACCGGAGTCTCCTGCATTGCAGGCAGATTCTTTACCAGCTGAGCCTCTAGGGGAGCCTCATGGGTGAATAAGATATGGCATGCGATGTGCTCACACGGCGCACTGAGTCAGCACTCAATAAGCACCAGTGCGTCAGTCAGGACCACTCACTGCTGACACGATCTCAAAATCCCAGTGACTCATTCCATGATAATTAAGGTTGACTTCTTGTTAATGTCACAGTCCCATAAAGTGGCTGCTGGGCAGCTTCCTATGGAGAGATTCAGGGATTCCAGCCCGTTCTTTCTTGCTTTGCTGACATGTTCTAGAACTGGGGTAGCCACCGGCAACTGCTTAAATCCAAATTAATTTTTAAAATCAATAAAATTAAAGACTCAGTTCCTCAGTTGCACTGGCTACCTTTTGAGGGCTCAGTAGCCACAGGTGACCTGTGGCCATCAAACCGGGCAGCCTACACAGGACATGTCCACCTCTGCCGATTAGAGTCTCCTCGGGGGCCTCTGCTGGATCCTCGGCATTGAGCCGTCAGCATTGGGAGATAATGGAAGTCACAGGCAGGTGCCTCGCTGGGTCAGGGCTGGGGTTGGAGACGATCACTTCTGTCCCCATCCCCTTGAGCAGGCCAAATGACATGGCCTCAACCTAACTTCAGAGGGCACTGAGGAGGCTTCACTGAGGCGTTCTCCGTCACCGCTGGGTTCCGTGTACCTGCCCCATTCCACCCCCTTCCCTTTCGTTTCTCAGCCTCACCTCACGTGGTCCCCAGGAGGGAGGGCACAGATTCCCAGGGACTCTCTCAGAAGAGGAAGGAACCCTCTTTCCTAGAATTCCCCAGCCGCCTTTCCCTCCCTTCTCATTGGCCTGAGAGAGAAGGCAGAGCCATTGGTCTGCGTGGCTGTTCTTGAATCAGTTCCTGGGCCAGAAGAAAGTCAGGTGCTGGTTAATCCTGGTTTCCTAAATCAATCAGGATGGCAAGGTGCGGGGCAGGCTAGGATGGGAATGGAGGGGGGCCGTTTCTACCCCTGCCCCAGATTATAGCTGCCACCCAATGAGGGAAGGGTGGAAGACACTGGCGAGAAAGCCCACAGCCTTCTGGTGTGCCCTGCTCCGTGCTGGGTCCTCTGCTGGGCACTGGGCTGGGGTGGGGGGGAGTCCCTCTGGCCTGGGCATGGTCTCTGCCACCAGTGACTTTGGAGATTTGCAGAGAATGATGTTGGAGAACCAGGCCCAGAGGAGGGTCAGCGGGGGCACCCTTGGGAAGGGTGGAACGGCACAGAATCTCTAAGCACGTCCCTTGGGGCCTAAGGAACCTTGCTGCTTAATGTTTGGATGCTCTGACTTTTGTGCTTTGTAGACAATTGGCCATCTCAGATTTTCCCCAGGGGCGATCCTGTGTTCGCGTGACCGTGGCTCCTTCCCCTTTGCTTTTGGATTCCTTCCTCCTCCTCTGCGCAGACTAGCAGCCTCGTCCGCTACCCTCCCTCAGCTAGGTATTAGCATCCCAGGTAGTTTTTCATATTTCTCTCCCTAATGAATGCAGAGTGCCTTATTTATTTATTTATTTTGTCAGAAGGCGCCCAAGCATTTAGCAGTTACCAACGATCAACAGTACATTTTGCAAACAAGTCATAAATTTTAACAGCAATTTGTCTACGAATTGTGACCTTTTGATGATGTATTTGATTTTTCCCGAGAAGTTGAACTTCTTTGTCATCCAAGTTTGATTCATATTTTAATTTTTTTAAAAGCAAATGGTCTGTATAACACATTGCCACATTGAGCTGATTGCAAATGCTATTTGGGTTGCAGTCAATATTTTTAATTTATGCCCTGCAAGATACACAGGGAGCCCCCAGCCCACTTTACCAACAGCTGCAAATCCACACATCTCTGCCTCTGACATTTTATACTCTGTAGTTTTCTTAATGTTATATGGATTTTTTTTTTTTAAAGGAAGGGTAATTTATGCCAGTGCTTTTTAATGAGGCACCTTTAGCCAAAGATAAAACACGTCCTTCTTCCTCCAGATTCCACCCTTTCGGCCTGGGTGTTGCAGATCATTTTCCTATGGAAAAGGTTGTGGGCTCTTTGAATCCCCCAACTGGTGCATTGCTGTGTGTTAATTACCTCAGGACGAGAGTGGCTCAGAAGCAATCATCTTTGTTTGTTAACACACCCTCGCTGTGCCACCACTTCCCATAAATAAAACATAACTGAGATTACAATGTCATGTTTGCTGGGACTCCAGACCCTGGTAACCGTTCTAGCACAACACAGCAGGCATTCCCCCAGCAGCCGGCTTCCACTGCCATGCGGTGGGGCCAGGACAGGTTCTCATTTCTCCATTGTCTCATGCCCACCATGCTTCCCTGGTGGGGTAGATGGTAAAGAATCTGCCTGCCAATGCAGGAGGCCCAAGTTTGATCCCTGGATGGGGAAGATCCCCTGGAGAGGGGAATGGCTACTAAGAATACTCCATTATTCTTGCCTGGAGAATTCCATGGTCAGAGAAGCCTGGTGGGCTGCATGCAGTCCATGGGGTCACAAAGAGTTAGATATGACTGACGGGTTGGCACTTTCACTTTCATGCCCACCAGGTGCTGGCCAAGTCTGCAATTCGGGGATGGCTGGCAGGGAGCTGACTTTGTTGCTCCTCTAACTTAAAAGAGTTAGGCTTGTTAAATACTCAATGGTATTTTCAGCAGCTTGCAAGGGGCCTGAGTGGATAAACAGAATGCAAAGCTGAGGTCAGGAATTTCACATGGAAGGTTAGTGGGAATATCTGATGCAACCGACAGACAGTCATGCATTGATTTATTCATTCCAGTGCACTGTTCCACACACACACATAAGAAAAAAGATAAAGAGATGGCTGATAAGAAAGACATTTAGTAGACTAGAATAATATGAGTAATGAAATTAGGGCAAATGCTGCTTTAAAAAGAGGAAGTGAGAATAAAAACTCTCAAGACACAGGGTTCTAAAGTTTGATTGGCAAGTTTGTCTCTGAGCTTCCTGGCTCCCAAAGGGAAAAGCAGTATCTTGATTGGTGTTGCTGGTGTGAGAAGAGCCGTTGTAGTGTTTCAAGGTAAGCAGAGTGTTTCCTGTACTTTAACCTGAAAACAATCTCTCTAATGAATCCTGGAATGGAGTTGTGTTTCTCAATGTGTGGTCCACTGTCCACTGGTGGGAAGCAAGGGGCTCCTGGAATGTCTCAAACTAATTTGAAATGCACATTCCAGTCCAGTTCTTAGTCGTGAGTGATGCACAAGCCCATTTATTTCTGTTGTTATGCATGGCTGATGTTTACTTATCAGTAATGCATTGAGTTCTTGAAAGTTTACCAAATGTAGTCCTTATAAATTGGATTTAGTACATTACTGGAGTTGACTAAGAGCTTAGCATTCCATCAAGGAGCCTGACTTCCCACTAATATTCCAAATTCCTGTAGAACAAACTTAGGTAAAGAGTTGAAATTTCCTTAATTTGGGCTTCCCAGATGGCTCAGTGGCCAAGAATCTGCCTTCCAATGCAGGAGACAAGGGTTTGATCCCTGGTCTGGGAAGATCCCCTGGAGAAGGGAATGGCACCCCACTCCAGTATTCTTGCTTGGAAAATCCCATGGACAGAGGGGCCTGGTGGGCAGTAGTCCATGGGATTGCAAAGAGTCGGACAGGACTTGGTGACTAAGCAAGCAGAATACATTTTTTATTAGTGAATGATCAGTGTGGTCTTAAATTATGCTGCTTTCTGTGGTTTCTAGTTTCACATTGGTAAATATATTGGTAGAATAGCTTTTAGAGTTTTCATTGTGTTAATCTTTTTTTCTTGGTGATTGCTTTGGAAAATGGCAATTGGAAGGGTAATAAACTTCAAGATCATTTATTCCATCTAAGTGGGCGTCAGACAAAAGTTGACTATCACCTATAAAAGTGTCCATGATAACCCTCAACACTGCGGTGGTGGTGGTTTAGTCGCTTAGTCATGTCCAGCTCTTGCGATTCCAAGGACTGCAGCCTGCTAGGCTCCTCTGTCCATGGGCTTTTCCAGGCAACAATGGAGTGGTTTGCAGTTTCCTTCTCCAGGGGATCTTCCCAACCTAGGGATCGAATCTGGGTCTCCTGCACTGCAGGCAGATTCTTTATCAACTGAGCTACCAGAGAAGTTCCCGGCAGTGTACCCACAGCAGTGGAATTTATGAAGAGGGTGTAATAATTCTAAATGCATATGTATTTAACAGTAGAGTTTTATGTGCAGAAAACCTGAAACAATTAAAAAGATACACAAATCTATAATCACAATGGAAACTTAATACTTCTCTCTTGATACTGGATAGAACAAATAGAAGGTGAGAAAGGATGAAGAAGACTTTACTACTAACAAATAATATCGCCTCAACCTAACTGACGTTTGTAGAACATGTCAACAACAAAAGCAAAGTACATGTTCTTTTTTAGAACATAAGGAATATTCATCAAGATAGAAGATATCTTGGGTTGTAATAACAAGTCTCAATAAACTTTAGTGATTATAAAACATAATAATATGTTTTATAAATACAATAAGATTAAATTTAAGTTAATAACAAAAGGAGATTTGGAATATTCCCTAAATACATAGAAAGTAGATCTCACACTTCAGGCATCATACATCAAAGAAGAAATCACAAAGAAATTTAAAAAATATTTTGCTATGAATAAAATTGTAAGCAAAACATAAAAATTAGTGAGACACGGCTAAAGCAGTGCTTAAAGAGAAATTTACAATGTTAAATATTTATTTGAGGAAAAATTTCTCAGATCAGCAACTTAATCTTCCACTTTAAGAAACTTGAAAAAGCATACCAAACTAAACAAAAAATAATCAGAAAAAAGAAAATAAAGTTAAGAGCAGAAAGCACTGAAATAGAAAACAGAAAAGCAATAGAGAAAAAGCAAGAAAACCAAAATCTAGTTCTTTGTGTGATCAATAAAATTGGTACGTCTCTAGCTAGACTCATTAGGAAAAGGAGAGAAGACACAAATGATCAGTATCAAGAATGAGAGAAGGCATCACGACATGTCCTGCAGATACTAAAATAATAATAAGAGAATGCGCCTTAACACCTTAATGCCAATATATCCCACAACTTACATGAAATGGACAAGTTCCTTAAAATACACAAGCTACAAAAGCTCACTCAAGAAGAAATAGACAAGCTAAATAACTCTACATCTAGTAAATAAATTGAATTTATAGTTAAAAACTTTCCCATAAAAATAAACAAACAAAAAGTCCTCCAGTCTCAGCTGGCTTCATTGGTGAATTCTGTCATTAAAAAAATTAATAATATTAATTGCATACAACTCTTGCTGTAAATAGAAAAGGGGGTAACATGACTTATTTCATGAGACTGGCTTTACCCTGATACTGAAACTACTTAAAGATACTACAAGAAAGAAGACTACAGACTAATATCCTTCTTGGATATACAAATCTTTAACAAAATTTTAACCGACTGACTCCAGTAATACATAAAATGACAATGCATTGTGACCAAGTGGGTTTTATACCTGGAATTAAAACATCAGTGAATGGACTGATGTTGAAGCTGCAGCTCCAATACTTTGGTCACCTGATGCGGAAGAGTCAACTCATTGGAGAAGACTCCGATGCTGGGAAAGACTGAAGACAAAAGGAGAAGGGGGCGTCAGAAGATGGGATGGCTAGATAGCATCACCAACTCAATGGACATGAATTTGAGCAAACGTTGGGAGATAGTGAAGGACAGGGGAGCCTGATATGCTGCAGTCCATGGGGTCACAAAGAGTTGGATACAACTGAGCTACTGAACAATAACAAAAATCCTTAGCAAAGCAGCTATAGAAAGAAACTTTCTAAGTTACCTTATAGCTATCATCCCCCTTACTGGTGAAAAACCGAATGCTTTTCCTTAAGATCAGGAACAAGGTGAAGATGTCTGCTTTACCACTTCTGTTCATCATTACATATGTGGTTCCAGATAATGACACAAGATATGAAAAAGAAATAAACACCATATGAACTAGAAGGGAAGAAACACAACTGTTTCTTCCCAGATGACATTACCTTCCACATAGAATATCCCAAAGACCACAAAAAAGCTAATAGAACTGGTGAGTGAGATTGATAAGGTTGCAGAATATCAGATTAATATGCAAAAGTCAGCGGTACTTCTATAAATACCATTGAATAATTGCCGTTTAACTTTTAAAAAGCAATACAAGCATACTTTCTTTCATTGTGCTTCACTTTATTGAACCTCACAGACATTGCACCTTTCACAAATGGAAGGTTTGTGGCAGCTCTGCACCCAGCAAGTCCATAGGCAACATTTTTCCAACTGCATTTACCCACTTCCTGTCTCTGCATCACATGCTGGTACTTCTCACAATAGTTCAAACTTTTAAATTCTTATTGAATTTGTTATGGTGATCTGTGATCAGTCATGTTTGATGTTAGTATGACTTGCTGAGTGTTCAAATGGTGGTTAGTATTTTTCAGCAGTAAAACTATTTTTCAATTAAAGTGTGTGCTTTTTAAAGACATGATGCTATTGTATACTTACTAGACTACAGTATCCCCTTCACGAATCACAGCGTTGTCATGGTGAAGGGTCTTGTGTAACTCAATGAAGCTGAGCCACACCATGCAGGTCACACTTGCTCCTTGGAAGACAAGCTAAGACAAACCCAGACAGTGTATTAAAAAGCAGAGACATCACTTTCCTGACCAAGAACTGGACAGTCAAAGCTATGGTTTTTCCAGTAGTCATGTACAGATGTGAGAGTTGGACCATAAACCAGGCTGAGTGCTGAAGAACTGATACTTTTGAACTGTGGTGCTGGAGAAGACTGTTGAGAGTCTCTTGGACTGCAAGGAGAACAAACCAGTGAATCCTAAAGGAAATAACCCTGAATATTCATTGGAAGGACTGATGCTGAAGCTGAAGCTCTAATACTTAGGCCACCATGATGTGACAAGCCCACTCACTGGAAAAGACTCTGATGCTGGGAAAGGTTGAGGGCAGGAGGAGGAGGGGGCAGCAGAGGATGAGATGGTGGGATGGCATCGCCGACTCAATGGACATGAGTTTGAGCAAATTCCGGGAGATAGTGGAGGACAGAGGAGCCTGGAGCGCTGCAGTCCATGGGGTTGCAAAGAGTCGAACACAGCTTAGTGACTGAACAACAACAAGAAGACTGCAGTGTAGTGTAAGCACCGCTTTCGTATTGCATTGGGAGATCAAACAGCTCACGTGACTTCACTTTATTCCGATGTTTGCTTTGTAGTGATGGTATGGAAACTGAACCAGCAATATCTCCGAGGTCCGCCAATATATGATTATATCAAACCAAGATATTTCAAGGAATAAATTTAACAAAAAACGCATGTGCATACACTAAACACTCCGCAACACTGCTGAGAAGCACTGAAGAAGGTTGAAATAAATGCAGAAATATGCTGTGGTCACAGATTGCAAGACTCACTATTCGGTCTCCCTATATCTAGCTCTGTTTTCAAAACAATCCTAATTGAAATTCCAGCAGGGTTTCTAAAATAGCAATTGACAAACTGAGTCCAAGATTCACGTAGAGGGACTTCCTTGGTGGTCCAGTGGCTAAGACTCCGCGCTCCCAACTCAAGAGGCCCAGGTTCGATCCTTGGTCAGGGAACTAGAACCGACAT
Source organism: Ovis aries (assembly GCF_016772045.2). Taxonomy (NCBI): domain Eukaryota; kingdom Metazoa; phylum Chordata; class Mammalia; order Artiodactyla; family Bovidae; genus Ovis; species Ovis aries. The sequence goes on along the minus strand of NC_056071.1, from coordinate 61,828,804 downwards.
GCTGAAACCAAGAGTTCACATGCCACAGCTAAAAGATCCTGCATGCTGCAGTGGGGATCAGAGATCTTGTGTGCAGCAGCTAAGGCCTGGCACAGCCAAATAGATACATAAATAAATATTTATTACTAGGATGGGACTTCCCTGGTGGTGCAGTGGCTAAGAATGCTCCTTCCAATGCGATGGATGCGGGTGTGATTCCTGGTCAGGAACTAAGATCCCACATTCTGTGGGGCCACTAAGTCCACACGCACAGCTACAGAACCCTCGCACTCTAGAGCCTGTGCTCTTCAACAGGAGAAGGCCTTGCATTAGAACTAGAGAGAAACTGCTGAGAGTCGCCGCTAGAGAAAGCCCATGTGCTTCAACGAAGACCCAGTGCAACCAAAACCAAAAAAATTTATTAGGAGATAGAGACCCTAGGGGCCCTCTTGAAGGCTGGTTACTCCACTACCTACCAAGATAGCTGAGAATTAAGCGCATTAGGTTTAAAACATTTCCCTGGCATGTTGTAAATGTTCAAAAAAAAAAATTGTTGGCCAATATAACTCTTAGAAATAAAATAAACAATACATAAATAAAAATTTATGTAGAAATATAAAGGACTCAGCTTAAATATTTTTTTAAAAGTTGGAGCACTCACATCACCTGATTTCAAAATTTACTCTAAAGTTATGATAATTAAGAGTGTTGGTATTGCCGTAAAAGTGGATTTATAGATCAGTGGGATAGGATACAGAGTTCAGAAATAGAACCACATATACATATTCACTCGGGTTTTGACATTGGTCCCAAGGTAATATCCATATGCCAAAAATGAACCTCATTTCTTACCTCCCACCTCAGAATTAACACCATGGATCACAGGCTTCAATGTAAGAGTTAAAATTATAAAACTTAAAAAAAAATAGGAGAAACATCTTTATGACCTTGTATTAATTAGGAAAATATCTAGATCATAAAATTAATTCATAAATATTGTTATGAAATTACTTTGGAGTAGGATGAAAATAAACAGTTGTGGCCCTGGTACCCATGTCAATGTGTGGGGTAGACTTGGGTGGACTGATTCAGTGTCTGATAACAGGGTGATGCTGGGATTACACCCCACCTTTCCAGGCAGGCAGTCATGAGAGAGGAATGAATGAAATGCTCCTTATGGGCTTACTGTTCCCTATGCCCTGATTCCTAGGCACCAGTTTCTATTTTTTAGACTAATTATCATTGTTTTTTGTAAAATGGCGCATGCTCATTATTTTGAAAATGTAAGCAATAAAAGTAAAAGGAAAACAGTCTCAGACCTCACGGATCCTGTCTCTCACCCCACCCTCAAACAAGCATCATCAACACTGTGGGCATCATTCAAGATTCTCTTTATACATAAACCGGGAAGAAGAGTGAGTGGTCCTTAGCCACGTCACTTCACAGTGAAAGAGAGAGGTTTGGAAAGATGCTTCTCAGGTTAAAAGAAAAAAGGCATGCTATTTCAGATGGGTCACTTCACCTTCAATGCCTCTGTCTCCTCCTCGCTTAAAAGGACTGATGACACGTGTCACAGACTTGTTACGAGGATGAATGAGATGACACTGGCAAAGCACCTGGCCTGAAGGGGGTGCTCTGCAAACCCCGCACTCGCCTCCTTTTCTTCCCCGTGGTTAAGCAGATGAATCAAGGCTGTGGGCGATGTAGGTCTGAGTCCTGGTGGGGAACAGTTGACACCCGCAGAAGGGGGTCTGGAGAGAATTTAAGGAGAGGACATTTACAGAGTTGTGGGCAAAGTTAAATGAAACCAACACAGGCTGGTGAGCATCCCAGGACAGGGGCCCGAGATGAGCAGCCCCTGCCAGGCCTGGGAGGGTAAGGGGACAGGGACCCCTAAAGAGGGGCAGAGAGACAGAGGCTGTGGCCTTTGGTAGAAGAATCACTGTGTCAAAGTCTGGTATTCACACATGCTGTTCCTCCTACTCTAAATGCCCTTTCGAGTTCCCCCAGGCTGGCCTTGCTCAACGCTCTCTCATCTAAGAGATGCTCTGCCCTGTAGCCCCAGACAGTGTGGTTCATATCTATTCTCCACCCACTCCAGGAAAACCAGCATCAAATTCATAGCATAATTTTTTAAGCACAAAACAAATTTATTTTTATTATTTTCGCTTCATTTTTACATTAATTTTTAGTGGCATGTAGTTGCCTTACAGACTGGTGGAAGGAAATCCCCAAAAGAGAATACCTCTGTATATGTGAGGCTGATTCACTTTGTCGTACGTTAGGAACTAACATAGGCTTATTATTTTAAAAAAATTTATTTATTTTAATTGGAGGATAGTTACTTTACAATATGTGATGGTTTTTTGCCATATGTTGATATGAATTGGCCATAGGTATACACATGTCCCCTCCATCCTGAACCCTCCTCCCACCTCCCTCCCAACCCTGTCCCTCCAGGAAGTGAAGTAAGTCAGAAAGAGAAAGACAAATGCTGTATATTAGCACACATATATGGAATCTAGAAAGATGGTATTGATGATCCTATGTACAGGGCAACAAAGGAGATAGAGACATAAAGAACAGACTTTTGGACTCAGTGGGTGAGGAGAGGGTGGGATGATTTGAGTGTTTATTTGTTGACAAACAAATCTGATATGGAATCACAACAGCTAAAACAGATAACAGTGTGACTTGTTAGCTGTCGTTTGTTGTATGTGTGTGGAGGGATGGTATTTACCAACCATAACTCTGGTGAGAGTGGGAATGAGAGGGTCTGGTCACCAAACCATGTGGCCTCCTTCTGAGGCTTGAGGTTGGAATTAACCTCTCCTGCCTTCAGCTGGGACTTGGCTTGAAGGACGCAGGAGGAGGACCTGGCTGATGGTTGGGGATGGGCATGAGGCTGCTGGAGGAGCGAGTGATGGTGCAGATTCTTGCAGGATGAGCGCGAGTTTGTCAAGAGAAGATGGGGGTTGGCCAACATGGGTAAAGGCATAGACATCACGGTACCTTCAGAGCGCTGGCTGGTACTTGTGTGAGGCTGGACTGTAGATACTTGTGGGACAAGAAGACAGACAGGGAGCCATCAGGTCGTGGAGGAAGCTGGAATGCTTCTCCCGGGGGGTGGGTTTCAGGCTCTGGTTCGGGAGTCATTGACTGGCTCTTGAGAGCACAAGGGACCAGGGCCTGGTGTCTTGGTGTTGCCAAGCGAATACGATTTCCTCAGGAATCTTGGTGTGTGTTCCTTTAATGGTACCTCTGAGAACCTTTTTGCTGGGTGGGTGACCCCAGGTGGAAGATAACTGGGGTGCATCAGGCCGCCTGGAGGTGTGATGTCTGGGAAGGTGGGGAGCTTCTCACAGAAACAGTCCTGAGGCTCTGAGTATGTGAGCTACTGAGCTGTCTGGAAAGGAGCGAGGAAAGGCAGAACCTGGAGGTGCCGAGGGGGAACCGGGACCTCTGGGCTGAGTTAATTACCGTCTTGTAATGTGGCAGGAAATAGGGCCCCAAGGTCCAATTCCACCCTCGGTAACATTTGGACATTTTATGGAAGATGCCGTGGTTTACGACAATGCACAAAACAGGTAATTGTTTAGCTAAATGTGCCTGTCAGAACTCAGGGACCTCTGTGGATCATATTCTGGTCTTGGTGTCTTCTTATGGTAATGAAATGCACTTGTGTTCTTTCCCTTGAACTCTTCTTGTTCTCCCAGAATAACTAGCAAAATGAATGGCTGGGGAGGTTTTGCTTTTTGTGAGCTGCGTGTAGGCAAAACGTTTAATCAGGTTTTCAGAGAAATATCCAAGGTTTGAGATAAACAAAATGAGGACAGAGAGACCTTTGAAAGTTCTCCAGGATTTGGTCAGAAGATCCCCATGAGCATAAGCTCCCTGAGGGCAAGGGGTGTTTGGTGATCCTGAGCAGTGCCAGGGTTGGGTGTAGAGGGGAGGCTCTGATCCCAGTCCTGCCATATGTGTGACCTCACCATTCACGTATTTTTATCTGCTACCTAGAGGTGTGCAACAGTCAGTACAAGAGGAAAGAATTGTAAGACAGGATCCCAGGGTGGGAAGGTAATAAGGAAAAAGAGAAGTGTCAGTCCATGAGAGGCTGGCATGTGTCCTTTATATTGCTAGAAATTTGTCTCTGAGCTTCCTAGCTGCTAAAGCAAAGAGGGCAAAACAAGCCATCCTCAGGTTACAGTGTCCTCTAGATTAAAATCAGAAGTAGAAACAGTTGTTCAGGGACCCAACACTAAAATCCCTTTTCAGAAAACACCATTTCAAGGGGGCAACCTTGGAAAGACAGAAGAGCCTGAGTTCTCTGGACTCAGATCTGAGTTTGACTCCCTGCTCTGATTCTTGCTGGGTGACTTAGATCAGTCCCTTCACTTCTCTGAGCTTCTGTGGCTTCACCTCGATGATGAAGGTTTTAGATTTTGCTCTTTTTGTCATGGTCCATGTGTGGATTGGAAAAGAATTTCCAGACATGAGTAAGGATGAGAGAATAGAATTCATCAGAGTGGGAGATGCTGTTTAGAACAGAGAGGTGGCTCCAGGGAGAGCCAACAAGGAACATGGGTCATCTGCTTGTTTTTATAGCTAGAGAACAAAAGAACGGGGTAGAAATCTTGTGAGTCATCTGTTGATTGGGTAAGGTACCTATATTTGCCTTATATGGGGAAGGAGAAGAACGGGACAAATACGTTTCCTAACATCAAATAGGGAAAGGACAAACTATGCTTTCCAGGAGGGAGGGCTCAAGAATTCTGCAACAATTGTAACATGGTGGGAAGGGCGGAAAGGGCAAGGTGCTTTCTGTTCCTACATCCTACAGCCCTTCAAGCTTATTGTGTTCTTCTGTCCTCAGAGCACCACACTTTTCTCACTCTAAAAGCTAGAACTCCCTGCCTTAAAACTTTGGACGCTCTGTTCTCTTCAAATCAACAGATTCTGAGTCCCCACTGCAGGTCAGGCAGTGTGCTAGGCAGTGGAAGTGGATAAAAGCCATCTCTGCCTTCCAGCCCCTCACCCTTCAGTGTGAGTTCCCAGTAGTGCAAAGGCCAGGAAGCTAGGGAGACAGAATGGTTAACTCTAATGGTGTGTGGAGCCAAAGCTTCTCAAGGAGGTGAAATCTGATAAGAAAAGTAAAGAGGTGGGGGGCGGAGGGGTGGATGAGGGGGAGAGAGGTTGGAAGCCTGGCATTGCACAGGAATTGGAAATGTAAAAGTGCTGTTAAATCAACTTGTTTAGCTCTGGCTAAACAAGTTGTAGGAGTGAAGGAGTAGAGATAAGGTCTGGTGGTGGGTGAGGGAGACCTAGAGAGCCTGGCAGCCCTTGCACATGGTGTTGGGTAGGACATGGTCAAGCAATTTTCCAGGGGAAGGTTCATGATGTTGCACAGGAAGCATCCCAGGAAGCTGCAGAACCATTTCCTGTCTGGACTCCAACCAGGAAGTGATTTTCCCTACCTTGAGTGTGTCCTACCTATCACCACAGTGGATTCGGAACAGATGAGCCCAGGGTGTGGCATATTAGGAACATTCAGGTTCCTGAGGCTGAACTGCAATATCACGTGGCCAAGGCCACAGTCAGATTCAGTTCAGTTCAGTTCAGTCGCTCAGTTGTGTTTGACTCTTTGCGACCCCATGGACTGCAACATGCCAGGCTTCCCTGTCCATCACCAACTCCCGGAGCTTGCTCACACTCACGTCCATCGAGTTGGTGATGCCATCCAACCATCTCATCCTCTGTCATCCCCTTCTCCTCCTGCCTTCAATCTTTCCAAGCATCAGGGTCTTTTCCAATGAGTCAGTTCTTTGCATCGGGTGGCCAAGGTATTGGAGCCTCAGCTTCAGCATCAGTTCTTCCAATGAATATTCAGGACTGATTTCCTGTGGAATTGACTGGTTGGATCTCCTCGCAGACCAAGGGACTCTCAAGTGTCTTCTCCAACACCACAATTCAAAAGCATCAGCTCCTCGGCACTCAGCTTTCTTTATAATCCAACTCTCACATGACTACTGGAAAAACTGTAGTGTTGACTACATGGACCTTTGTTGGACATGACATTACTTTGTTGGAAAAGTAATGTCTCTGCTTTTTAAATGTGCTGCCTAGGTTGGTCATGGTTTTTCTTCCAAGGAGCAGGCATCTTTTAATTTCATGGCTGCAGTCACCATCTGCCATGATTTTGGAGCACAAGAAAATGAAGTCTCTCACTGTTTCTGTTGTTTCCTCATCTATTTGCCATGAAGTGACGGGACCAGATGCCATGATCTTAGCTTTCTGAATGTTGAGTGTTAAGCCAGTGTTTTCACTTTCCTCTTTCACTTTCATCAAGAGGCTCTTTAGTTTTTCTTTGCTTTCTGCCATAAGGGTGGTATCATCTGCATATATGAAGTTATTGATATCTCCTGGCAATCTTGATTCCAGCTTGTGTTTCATCCAGCCTGGCATTTCACATGATGTCCTCTGCATATAAGTTAAATAAGCAGTGTGACAATATACAGCCTTGACATACTCCTTTCCCGATTTGGAATCAGTCTGTTCCCAGTTCTAACTTTTGCTTCTTGACCTGCATACAGATTTCTCAGAAGGCAGGTCAGGTGGTCTGGTATTCCCACCTCTTGAAGAATTTTCCACAATTTGCTGTGATCCACACAGTCAAAGGCTTTGGCATAGTCAATAAAACAGAAGTGGATGTTTTTCTGGAACTCTCTTACTTTTTCAGTGATCCAATGGATATTGGCAATTTGATCTAAATCCAGCTTGAACATCTGGAAGTTCATGGTTCATGTACTGTTGAAGCCTGTCTTGGAGGATTTTGAGCATTACTTTGATAGTGTGTGAGATGAGTGCAATTGTGTGGTAATTTGAACATTCTTTGTCATTGCCTTTTTTTGGGATTGGAATGAAAACTGACCTTTTCCAGTTCTGTGACCACTGCTGAGTTTTCCACATTTGCTGGCATATTGAGTGCAGCACTTTCACAGCATCATCTTTTAGGATTTGAAATAGCTCAACTGGAATTCTATCACCGCCACCAGCTTTGTTCATAGTGATGCTTCCTAAGGCCCACTTGACTTTGCATTCCAGGATGTCTAGGTGAGTGATTACACCATCATGATCATCTCGGTCATGAAGATCTTTTTTGCATAGTTCTTCTGTGTATTCTTTCCACCTCTTCTTAATATCTTCTGCTTCTGTTAGGTCCATACAATGTGTGTCCTTCATTGTACCCATTTTGCATGAAATGTTCCCTTTGTATCTCTAATTTTCTTGAAGAGATCTCTACTCTTTCCTGTTTAATTGTTTTCCTCTATTTCTTTGCATTAACCACTGAGGAAGGCTTTCTTATCTCTCCTTGCTATTCTTTGGAATTCCGCATTCAAATGGGTATATCTTTCCTTTTTTTCTTTGACTTTTGATTCTCTTCTCTTCTCAAATATTTGTAAGGCCTCCTCAGACACTTGATAGAAATACAAATTCTTGGCCATACAGAATCTGGGTCTGGGATTTCCAGTGATCTCCCAGGTGATTTGATGCCACAGTTGAGAAACACTGGTGTACAGCATGTCGGGGGGAAATGAAGCTCCTGCACAAACCAACTGAGGACAGGAATCCTGAAGAGCTGCCTTAAACAAGCATGAGACAGCAGGCCCCTGATGCTGCTGTCAGACCTTGAGCTTGGGAAGCCTGGGCTTCTTAAGAGGGATAAGAGTGTGGTGATCCTCTAGTTTTCCAGTGCAGGGACCTGGAGCCTGAGATGGGCAGTCTCTCCCTGGATGGCTTGGGAGACTCAGGTTCTGGCTGACTGAGAGGCAGAAGCCACTGAGACTTCCTGCCAAGTCAGTGTGATGTGCCCAAACCTTCACTCAGGACTCATAACAGTGAACATTCTCCTATGAGTTGTTGCTGTTGTACAGTCACTAAGTTGTGTCCAACTCTCTGCCATCCCGTGGACTGCAGCATGCCTGGCTCCCCTGTCCATTGTTCCTGGAGTTTGTGCAAACTCATGTCCATCAAGTCAGTGATGCTATAAAGCCATCTCATCTTCTGCTGCTCCCTTCTCCTTTTGCCTTCAGTCATTCTCAGCATGAGGGTCTTTTTTCATGAATCAGCTCTTCGCATCAGGTGGCCAAAGTATTGGAGCTTCAGCTTCAGCATCAGTCCTGCCAATGAATATTCGGGATTTATTTCATTTAGGATTGACTGGCTTGATCTCCTCGCATGATTAATTTTCTCTGACATACACAGATACTGTTGATATAGGGGAAAAAACCCAAATTCATTTAGAGAGTTCACTGAATTATTTGTGTGTTTTTACAGTCATACCAGGGGTAGTAAATGTGCAGGTATTATTTTGTGGAATTTTGTGAGGTTTTCTGGACATTGTAAAGGGGTCCTCAACCTTAGCGGGATTGGGAACCAGTGACCCTGGAGTTCACTGTGAGGGTAGTGATGTTGGGTGGTTTTAAGTCCAGCATTTGCTCACACTTCTTTGTGACATTTTTATCAGAATCAGGTTAGAAGTCCCTCCACGAATATTAGGTAGAAGTCTTTTGATGACAGTGACAAAACTCAAATGGGTTTAAACAAAAATGGAATTTGTTGTCCTGGTAACTGAGATATCTCATTTGGGCCTCCAGGTGCAGCTGGATTCAAGGCCTTAAGCAATGCTGTCAAGTTCCGCACGACCCTGAGCATGTCATCTTTCTGCTGCCCACTTCTTGACTTCATCCAGCCAGTGAGATGGTGCTTACTCCAGCAGCATCTTCCAACATCCTCCAAGCTTAGCCGTCCTGGCAGAAGCCCGTGATTGGCCTCATCTGGCTCAGTGTGTCCGTGAACCAGCTGCCATATCCTGGGGTGAGGTACTCTGGCAGCCTGGCCCCATTGATGGATGGAGGACCAGACCTATGACTAATCATCCTATAGTATCATATGGAGTTGGGGAGTCTTCCCAAGGAATGCCAAAGAAGGGTGGGGGGTAGGGCCATGTAGACCCAGAACAAACTAACCCTGTTTATTCTGCAGCCTCAGGTGGGCCCCCTGACTGTCTAAAGCAAGAATCAGCAGTCCTGATAGGTGCCTAGGTGAGCAGGAGGCCTAACAGAATCCTCGCTTGGGGAGACCCATTTCCACCAATTGGCACCAAGTGGTTATACACACAAATGTCCAGTCCCAGGAAGGTCCCCATGGAGGTGAGGATGGTGAGCCCAGGACTGCGGCTGTGCAGGGGCTCAGGTCTCTAGAGGTTGGGCCACCTTGCCAGAGCCAGAGCCAGAGGCAAGGGCAGGCTTGGTCACAAAAGTTTCTTGCAAAAGAACAAATGACTCAGGTCCAACCCCCTCACATCTGGAAAGATGCTGAGCTGCATCTGGTGTACGGGATGCTCAAGGCAGGGGTAGCAGGGAGAGGTGACAACACCTTGATTGGACAGTGGCCGTGAGGCACAGAGGCTGGTCCAGTTACTGACAGTCCACCAGGTCCTCAGCTCTCTGCCTCCCGGCCACTTGCAGATTCCCCCAGGGTGGCCCTCCAGCTCCTCCAGACCCTGTGGTATTCATCCATCCTTCACCCTGGGACTATAGAGACAGCAAAGTATTGGAACTTCAGCTTCAGCATCAGTCCTTCCAATCCTTTGGCCACCTGATGCAAAGCGCCAACAACTCATTGGAAAAGATCCACATGTTGGGAATGATGGAAGGCAGGAGGAGAAGGGGGCAGCAGAGGATGAGATGGTTGGATGGCATCACCGACTCGATGCACATGAGTTTGAGCAAGCTCTGGGAGATGGTGAAGGACAGGGAAGCCTGGCGTGCTGCAGTCCCTGGGGTCACATAGGGTCAGACACGACTGCGAGATTGAACAGCAACATAAAGACAGTAACACCCAACCCTGGGCTCCTGGAGGCCCAGGTGGGGGCAGCTCCCATCTGGTGGCCACCCCAGCCAGGCTTCATCCTGGAGCCTCTCCCCATCTGAGGCGTGTCCCCAGAACAGTCCGCACTCTGGGACCACACAGGGAAACCCACACCACAGCCAGCCCCAGACCACAGGCTTTCTGGGCGCCTGCAATCCCCCCAACAGGGCTTATCTTTCTCAGCCGCGGAGCAGAGAAGGGGGGCCAGGGCAGAACCCCGAGTCCCTGGGTGGGAAATTATGCTGTCTTCTGTCTGCCTAATCAAAAGCACAGCTCTTTGGATGGGAGGAGAATGCAATTCCATGATTGGTTTCAATTAAAGATTTGCTACTATTTGATTAAGATGTATTATTGATTTGGGATTGTTCCAAGCAAGCCCAGGCTGGCTTCCTGAGGGGGAGGGGTGTGGAGATTGATCGTCGCCAGGAGGGCTGGGAGCTCGGGGGTCCAGCTGCCCCCCGGCCTGCTCTCCTCCACAAACTCAGTGGTGACTGCGTCACTGCTCTGGTTAAAGCCATGATGCTGGTCTGGGGGTGGGGGCGCTGGCCAGCTTCACGGGAGTCCCTTCCTGATGACCCCACACTTGGCCTCCAGTCCTGGGCTCCCCCTTCCCCAGGGACAGGGCTTCTTCCCTCCAACACTTGGCCTTCTGCATCCTGCCTCTTCTCTGAGTTCCCTTCATCCTTCACCCTTTTTCTTCTACCTGGAACACCTTTCTGGTCTTTCCCTCTTCAGGTTAAAGGCTTTCAGGTAGAGCTGAACCCCCAGCCTGCTGCAAGGCCCCACATGTGTGCCATCTCCCCTGTCTCGGGTCCCAGGATGCTGCTGAGTCTGTGGGATTCAGGAGCAGGTAGAGGTGGTTCCACCCTTTTGGATGGAACCCGCGCAGTCAGTCAGGGAGGGTGGACCATTAGCAGCCCAGGGGCCTTGTGATAGAGGTCAGAAGGGCTGCCTTGGACAACAGAGTGTAGGGTCCGGGCTCTGGGCTGAGCCTCCGGGTGGCGGTGCCAGCCGAGGGCCCCCTGCCCCTGAGTCTGGTGTCCTCACTGTTTCCTAGCACGTTGGAACCTCCCTGGAAATAGGTGCGACACTGAGGTTGCCCCTGACCACCCAGAGCTTCAGCTTCCTGGACCCTGGTGAGGTGTGTCAATGCCCTGCCTACAGCTGGCCCTGCCAGGAGTGCACAAAGCATCGTGGGCTGTACCTTGGAATCCAGCTCTTTCCAAGTCTAACATCTGCTCAGGGGGGCCATGTCTGCTCTTTGAAGGCCCACCATCACGCTCCAGTGAGCTCGTGTTTCTGTTCTGGTGTCGGCAGAGGGAGCCTCGTGTGTCAAGGTCTGGAGAGGAGAAGGCCAGTATGTTCCTGGACCTTCAAGGCTTTCAGCCTTCTAGGGGCACTGGGCAAATGCAGGGTGGGGCTGGGGCTGGGGAGCTGAGCCTCACTGTCCAGAGAAACCCCTATACCCCCAGGGAGGCTAGACTTGCCTCACTCTACACGGGGGTGGGGGTGGGGTATGAGATGGTCGAGGACCAAAAAACGCAAGCTCCTTCTCCCCACTGTGTGGTGTTAGGGCTCAGATGAGGCTGTTTATGGAAGAACTACATTTCCTAGAAGCCCCTGCATCCAGGAGTAGCCTAGTGATGGGCTCTCAATCCATCACGGGTTGGGATGCTGGAGATAAACCTGGCCTCTAAGCCTCAGAGGGCTCCTCCACTGTCTCCAAACAGAGAAGTCTGAGTCCTGGGGGCTGGCAGAGGCACAGAACGGAAGGAACATGGGCCCCTGAGTCATCATCTACAGAAAAAGCACCTGCTGTAACCAGGAGCCCTGGCCCCGGCCCCTTAGCTACATGGGAAGTATAAAGTTCTATTATGTTAGACCTCTGAAATCACGGCTTTTATTTCTAACAGCAGCTGGCATTGCTGTGGGGAAGAAGTGGGTCAGTGGTGGGTAGCAATGTCACATGAGAGGCTGTGGGGCTGCGGGAAGTGATGGGAGCTGGGCTGATGGAGAGAGGGATGAGTGTGGGGTTGGAGGTCAGAGGGTGAGATTGCAGGTCTTGACCTGCCCACTGGGAGGTGGTCCTGGTCAGCTGGAAGGTGGGAACCTTTTACTGAACCAGGGGAATAGGGCAGTTTGGGGTGGGTGGGGCTGAGGTGACAAGTTTAGTCTGGCCATATTGAGTTCGAGGTACTTGTGGACGGTCCGGTGGGGCTTCCCAAGAAGCAGCACATTTTCTGAAGTTCAGATGAGCGGCTGGTGGAGCTGAGAGCAGCTGGGACATCGCTGCAGGAATCCCAATCTTGGGTGAGATGCCGCAGGCTTAATCTTGAAGGCACCAAGGAGGCTTTGGCGGCCTTTGAGCTAGGAGTGCTGAGCTCAGATTTTCATCTGTAGTAGACAGAGGGAGCCTGGAGCAGAGGGGTGGGCCTAGGGGCAGGGAGGCCTGGAAGGATGCTCCTGCAGCAGGGAGAAGATGGTGATGGAGAAGAGGGAGCAGGTGAGAGATGGGGACAAAATCCACCCTGCATGCCTGGCTTCATGGGCTGGGGGATGGATGAGGAAGTGGGCAGGATGGGGAGGAAGAATTCTAGCTCATAGACTGCTGGGCTTTAATCCTTTAGAGGAGGTCTCTCCTTGGAGCCCCTCCTGATACCCTCTAGGTGTTTACTGACTGTGGGTTCCGCAGGCATCTTGGCAGAGCATGGCTGTTTGTACACGTCATACTTCAGTCAGTTCAGTTCAGTTGCTCAGTCGTGTCTGACTCTTTGCGACCCCATGGACTGCAGCACGCCAGGCTTCCCTGTCCATCACCAGCTCCCGGGGCTTGCTCAAACCCATGTCCACTGAGTCGGTGATGCCATCCTGCCATCTCACCCTCTGTCATTCCCCTCTCCTCCTGCCTTCAGTCTTTCCCAGCATCAGGGTCTTTTTCAAGGAGTCAGTTCTTTGCATGAGGTGGCCAAAGTATTGGAGCTTCAGCATCAGCCCTTCCATGAATATTCAGGACTGATTTCCTTTAGGATGGACTGGTTTGATCTCCTTGCAGTCCAAGGGACTCTCAAGTCTTCTCTAACATCATAGTTCAAAAACATCAATTCTTCAGTACTCAGCTTTCTTTATGGTCCAGCTCTCATATGTCATACTTAGAGCTTTTGGTCCTCTCTCCAAATCATAAGAGTTTGCTCATTTCATGTGAGGAGAGCAATGCACTGGCATTCTGTGGTTCTAATGGTCCATCACTCTCCAGAAATTGATGGCAGCCATGTTTTCTGAATGAAAAAAGCCATGCTTTCAGGCTCTATCCTTTGAAAACAGCTACATGAACTCAGCTATGGGTTTTAACATCCACCTCTTGACTATGAATTTGTATGTCTCTGAACTGATTTCCCATCCTGTGGTTTGGGGGCTGGGTTTGGTTTGAGATTCAGAACCTAATCTCTTGTCTCCTGAGTCATCTGAAGCCCTCAGGTGAGGAGGGAGGCCCTGGGTGTCCCCAATGGGACCACAGCCACCCTCCTTTCCACAATGATTTTCTTCATCTAGGCAGCTCCCTGTTGTCTATCTTGTGCCTAACACTTTGCTGGGAAAGCCCTGCCTCTGAGAAGCTTACAGACACAGCATTTGCCTGGAGGAGCAGGTTATGAGGTTGGGTGATGAGTGTTTCATTTAGATGGGTGGGGTTTCTCCCAGGTCCTACTATGGGGGTACCTGGAAGTTGGAGATCCCTGTGAAATGGCAACAGGACCCCACGTGACATTTTCCAGATGCTTAAACTTCCCATGCCTCAGTGTTATCATCTGCCAAGTGGAGCCACTCACCCCTGCCCTCATAGTGTTACTTTCCATGATGTTCCAGCTAGTTCTCTGCCTGTCCCCTCTCTCTTTTTGTTCCCCTGTTGTTCAGTCACTAAGTGGTGTCCAACCCTTTGCGACCCCATGGACTGTAGTATACCAGGCTCCTCATCCTTCATTATCTCCCAGAATTTTCTCAAATTCATGTCCATTACGTTGGTAATGCTACCTAACCATCTCATCCTCTGCCGCCCCCTTCTCCTTTTGCCTTCAGTCTTTCCCAACATCAGTATCTTTCCCAATCAGTCAGCTCTTTGCAACTGGTGGCCAAATTACTGGAGCTTCAGCTTCAGCATCAGTCCTTCCTGTGAATATTTTATCCTGTGATGGAGAGAGGGGTGAGCGTGGAGTCTGAGGTTAGAGGGTAAGACTGCAGGTCTTGACTGCCCACTGAGAGGAGATCCTGGTTGGCTGGAAGGTGGGACTTTTACTGGATCAGGGAAAGAGGATAGTTTGGAATGGGTGGGGATGAGGTGACAAGTTTAGTTCGCCATACTGAGTTTGAGGCACTTGTGGACAGTCCAGTGGAGCTTCCTGAGAAGCAGTATGTTATCTGAAGTTCAGATGAGAGGCTGGTGTAGCTCTTACCTAAAGGGTTGATTTCCTTTAGGATGGACTGGTTTGATCTCCTTTTGGTCCAAGGGACTCTCAAGAGTCTTTTCGAGCAGCACAGTTCAAGAGCATCAATTCTTCGGTGCTCAGCCTTCTTTATGGTCCAACTCTCACATCCCTAAATGACTACTGGAAAAATCATAGCTTTGTCTATCTGGACTTTGGTCAGCAAAATGATGTCTCTGCTTTTTAATATGCTGTCTAGGTTTGTCATAGTTTTCCTTCCAATGAGTGGCTTCAGTTACTGTCTGCAGTGATTTGGGAAGCCAAGAAAATAAAATCTGTCACTGCTTCCACTTTTTCCCTTTCTATTTGCCATGAAGTGATGGCACTGGAATCCATGATCTTCGTTTTTGGAATGCCGAGTTTTAAGCAAGTTTTGTCACATTCCTCTTTAACCCTCATCGAGAGGCTCTTTAGTCCCCTTCACTTTCTGCCATTAAAGTGGTATCATCTGCATATCTGAGGTTGATATTTCTCCTGGCAATCTTGATTCCAGCTTGTAACTCCTCCAGCCTGGCATGTCACATGATGTATTCTGCATAGAGGTTAAATAAGCGGGGAGACAACATACAGCCTTGTCATAGTCCTTTGTTCTCTCCTTACACTAAGCCGTCTAGAGGCCAGGCTCAGAGCTGGCTACTCTAGGCTCTGGTTTCTGGTTTCAGGTTTGCATCATCCTGGTGTTTCTCTGTCTTCAGTCTCCTGAATCTGCCTCCATCATAGCAGGCTGCTCACCAGTTCCTGGGCTCCGTGGTGGACCGCTTCTGGGCAGAGTTGCCATTTTACACTTGTTTGTATGCTTTTGATTAATACTTGTCTCCACAGGAGCCTGTAAGTACCACAAACATGGCTTTTAATCTCCATGGAATGTTCAGCCCCCAGCACAGAGCCTGGGCACTCAGCAGGCCCTCCAGAGGTAGAACAGAATGATGGGCTGACTAACAGATGTACGAACACTCCCAACTTTCTCCTCCTTTTATTCTGCTTTGACTTTGAGGCTTTTCTGGGTCACGGAACACTTTCAGAACTTGACTCAAGCCCTCCAGGAAGATGCATGTGGGCACAGTCACACATGGGGACTTTCGTCCCTTCTGGAGCTGTCGCCAGGCCCCAGATCAAGGGGCTCTGGTCTAAAAGCTCTGGGCTCCACTGGACCCCTGTTGACATCCTCCATGATCTTTGAGTTCATGCTCCATGCTCATCTTGGAGGGGAGGGAGTGCTCCCAGGGCCATTCTGGGGGAAGTTCTAATGGACCAAGGTCAAGAAGAGGGAGCGACAGACAGGGAGGGCACGGGAGGTCACGACAAAGCAGAAAACAGACACTCCTTTCAGTGTCCACAGCCGGAGGTGTAAAATGAGAGCAGCTTCTTGGGAGACCTGGCCTGTGCCTTTGTTGATATTCAGTTGCTAAGTCATATCTGACTCTTTGCGACACCATGGACTGGAGCACACTCACCATCTCCTGGAGTTTGGTCAAACTCATGTCCATTGAGTCAGTGATGCCATCCAACCATCTCATCCTCTGTTTTCCCTTCTTCTCCTGCTCTCAATCTTTCCCAGGATCAGGGTCTTTTTCAATGAAAGAGTTCTCCCATCAGGTGGCCAAAGTATTGGAGCTCCAGCTTCAGCATCAGTCCTTTGAATATTCAGGGTTGATTTCCTTTAGGATTGACTGATTTGATTTTCTTGCTGTTAAACGGGCTCTCAAAAATCTTCTGCAGCACCACAGTTTGAAAGCATCAGTTCTTTGGTGCTAAGCTTTATGGTCCAAGAAAACCCATGCCTTTGCTTGGAGATAAAGGACTGAATCTGCCTTGCCCTGAACTTGTCTTATCCCTGTGTGTTACTCTGAGCCAGAGGTTTGAAACCATCTCTTCCTGCAGCTGAATTCAGAGGGCAGAGTTCTGGAGGTTTTCCATTAGAAAGCAGCCTCAGACATCATTTGGCAGAGCTTCTCTGGACCAGGCACAGACAATGTGGTCCACAGATGGGATGGGGCCTGTTGAGGGCAGGCAGTGAAGCAGAGAAAGGACTCAGCCCGCATTCCCTCCAGTTGGAGGACCTTCTTTGAGTAGCAGTGTCCGGGTGTTCAAATAGAAAGGTGGACACCAAGCCACACTGCAGAGGCCATGCCACTGGAATTCTCTGAGGGGCTGCCTGTCTGGACAATAATACTGAGTGGGCTCTCAATCTGGGGGTTTAACAAGAATGGCTCAAGGATGGGTGGACCATGACCAAACTCCATAGTCCAGAATGGGAGCTTCTTGCAGTTATGACGGTCTCTGAATGGGTTTAGGGGACTCTGCAGAGAGCTTCTGTCTGTCCTCATCAAGACCTGCTAACCCTAAGAGGTTGGGGAAACTGCACTGAGTCCATCAGGATCAGCTCTGTGGCCCTGGCCTCAAGCCAATGGCATGGGTCTGCCCTTGAACCTCATTTTTCATTCCCTACCCCCTCACACACAGCAGTGTCTCAGCATGGAGGCTGGGGAGGCTGGGTGCTGCTGTAGCTCCCTGCCTCTGGGGGCTGAGGGCTGTCCCCTAGGCCTGGAGAGCTTCCTCCTGCTGTGCTGGTGGCAGTAGCTTCTAAACCCTTCCTTGACTGGGAGGGGCTTTTACTTCATTTCCTGCTGGGAGTTCCATCTGGAAACACATCCTGCCACTGGGTTTAAACAGGGCCACCATGCCACTTCCTGTGTAACACCCTGAAACGTCCCCCCAGGAGCGGCAGCCTGGGAACAGTTCAGGGCCTGTGCTGTTTCATTACTTCATGGATGACGCTGTGAGAGCTATAAACTACCCTGTAAACTGCACCCCTGTGTGAGTGCTTTGAGCAATTATGACCGGCCTTGGAGAGCAGCAAGGGCTGGAGTGCATTTCAGGTGTGCCCCGCAGGGGCAAGGCAAGGCCAGCCATGGGAAGAGGCAGGCACCTGGGGGAGACAGGATGTTATGCAGACATCTGGATGTGTCTGGCTCTGGTTGGGAGGTGGAGTGGCTAACAGGCGGGTGTCCTTCCTTGATTGAAATCGTGTGGAGTCTTGCTTGGCTCCTCCTGGGAAACACTGTCCTAGTTTGACTGTGGGTCTCCCTCCCCACCC
Organism: Ovis aries; assembly: GCF_016772045.2. Lineage (NCBI taxonomy): Eukaryota > Metazoa > Chordata > Mammalia > Artiodactyla > Bovidae > Ovis > Ovis aries. The sequence goes on along the minus strand of NC_056071.1, from coordinate 61,811,323 downwards.
CCTCCCCCGCCGGCTTCCCTCCAAGAGGCTTGTTTTGTAACAGTTGGCCCTGGCTCTCCTGTTCTCACCCGGAGAGGAGCCTGTCATCCTTGAAACAGGGCCTCATAAACCTGTAGCAGAGACAGGACGTGATTTTAACTGGAGTGCTGAGCGTGGAGGGCGGGCACGGGCAGGCTGCGCTGGTGACAGTGAGTTCCACATTCCCTAGAGAGAAGTCGGTTCATCGGGAGACCGGGGGAAATGTGCCTAGGGGAGGGAATTCTTCAACTCAGCTGCCACTTCTGGTGACGGCAAAGGCCGCTGTTGCGTATCCCTTGTTCTTGGTGTGAACACACTCTTGTGGGAGAAATGTGACAAGTCCTTCTTCCCTCCCAAGAACTTCTTATGCAAATGGAGCCATGATCACAGTCAAAAGCTCCTCAAATAAGGACCTGATCTGGGGGGAGACGGAGGGTGGTTTCACAGTGCTCACATCTTTGGGACCCTCCCCCACTCGAACAAAATAAGCTGCTCCCTGCCCTCCCCCTCCCCATTCAGCTGTGGCTCCCAGCCTTGGTTCCGTTTTACAAAAATGAGTAAGGACTTTTATTTCTGATAGGAGACAAGGGAGGGAAGACATCAGTGTTACAGGAGCCCTGTCTTCTTCTGTCTCTCTCAGAAACACCCAGAGAGGAGTGAAGGCTGTGGCCACAGGACTTCTGGGATGAGGCTGCACAGCTGACCTGATGGATCTGAGAGGTGGCGAGACCCTGCCCTATGGCTGGAGATGAGAGCAGTGTCTGAGTCATGACCTTCTGATGATGATTTTATTTATCTTTTTGGGAAAGGGAGAAAGGGGTTGGGAAATGCAGAGCTGGGAGCCAAGAGAAGGGTGTTCCCAACCACCTGGGGGGTGAAACAGCCTCCCTGGGCCTCTGCCTCCCCTTCTTTAATGGGATAAGCCCCATGCCCCCTTGCCTCATGGGTATGAAATATCACCAGGCAGGGCATCCTCTCGGGCAGTGAGTCTCAGATATCTTTGGGAGTCAGCTCCCCTCTCCTGCTTCGTAAGGACTGATTCCAAAGATTTCTTCTTTTACCATAGATGCCTCCTGATGGGGCTGCTCGTGGGAAGTTCTGAGGTCTGAGCCTCCGAAGGGAAAGTGAAGCCCAGGGAGGGGAAAGGCCCTGATTGAAGCCACTTGACTTTGTGAGGCAGACAGAGGCCGGTCTAGGATCAGAACCACGTCTGATTCTAGTCCGCTTGGGGACCACCATAATTCAGGGACCTCACGCCTCTTCTCGGGCTCAGACAGGAGCCAGGGAAGAAAGCTCACGTCTGCTGGGCACCCATAGTGTCAGGCTCCGAGTGGGTCTCATCTCATCAGCATTTCCTTGAACATTCGCAAGGACCCTGTGAGGTAGGGCTTAGTGTTATCCCATTTTACAGAGGAGAAAAGTAAGGCTCAGACAGAGCAAGGGGCTCACTCAGACCAACGGGTGCAAGGCTGGAATTCAGAACCAGGAATTTCTGACTCTGACTCCCCAGACAGAGAGAACGAGGAGGCAGCAGTTCCCACAGGCCCTGGTTCCCAGCAGAGCCTGCCCTACGTGGCGTCAGTTTCATTTTCTGTCCCCTGTCCCCTGATCTGTGTTCGGCTGGCTCCGTGGAGATGAACTCATTCTCTGCTGCTGGCATGGTGAGCAGGGAGTTAGGTGGGGTTCCCCGTGGGGCGGAGGGCTCCCGGCTGGTGTCAAGGTCTCAGGGAGCTTGGGTGGGGTTCCCCGTGGGGCGGAGGGCTCCTGGCTGGTGTTGCAGTCAACAGTTTCTCCCTTTGCAGGGCGAATGCCGCAGCAAGGTTGAACATCCCCTCGCCATCTGGGTTCCCTGGTGGCCTGAAGCCCCTGATTAGGAACTAAAAGACCAGGCTGGCAGCTCCTGAGGCTCCTGACCTTTTCTCCACTCTTCCATCTGCCCCGGGCTCAGACCCACCCATCATTCAAGGGGTACCTCCTGGCCCACCCCAGCAGGCCAACTGCCCAGATGGAGTGTCAAGCATCACTGAGCACACAGTTCCCTATTCCTGCCTTGCCTGGACAAGGCTCCCATTTCAAGCAGCTCCAATAGGCAGTCCTCTAGCCTCTGTCTGCACACTTCCCATGATGGGGTGCTCACTACTTTCCAAGTTGGCATTTCCAGCCAGTTTATACCGCTATAATATTCTCATTTGCAAATTTTTGTATGTTTTATGTATCTTATATATACATAGTTATAAAGTGATATATGTTCATATAGAAGTGTATGTATGTTTATAAATTATATGGAGATTATATATTGTATGTGCGCTTAGTCTCTCAATCATGTCCCATTCTTTGTGACCTCATGGACTGTGGCCCGCCAGGCTCCTCTGTCCATGGGATTCTCCAGGCAAGAATACTGGAGTGGGTTGCCATGCCCTCCTCCAGGGGATCTTCCCAACCCAGAGACTGAGCCCTGGTCTCCCTCATTGCAGAGAGACCATCTGAGCCACAGGGAAGCACATATGTTATATAAAAAATATCAATGATTGGATATATGCTCTATGTGTTCTTGTATATGTTAATATATAAAATTAGATATATGCCTTATATATTTTATATACTGTATGATTGCACGGTAAGCCCCCTAAAAACAGATGAGTTCCATTCTGGGAGCACATTCACAAGTCCAATTTGTTCTTAAGTCCAGCAAAGTTTGCCTAGGTACCCAGCCAACATAATCGGCTCTATAGTACTGCACTGTAACAGGTTGATAATACTTTCACACAAATACTACATAACAAACAAACACAAAAACTAGAACATTTTTAATCTTACAGTTCAGTGCCTTGAAAAGCACACTAGACAGATGAGCTAAGTTATGCGACTGGACGTGAGAACGCATGTTCACGTCATTGAACTTTGGAAACTTGAAGGGTCCATACTGTCCATGTATGCACTGAATCCCAGCTCTGCGCCTTGTTAGCTGTCTGTTTCTGGGAGACTTACTTAACCTTTCTGTGCTTAGGGTAGTTGTTGACACAATAAGCATAGCGTGAGATTTTTTTTTGTAATAACAATTGAAAAAAATCTTTATAATATTTTTTGATAGGAACTGGAAAAAATCTTGTTTGGATACTCCTTTATCAAAATATTGATACTATGATGCTATTTATTTGTTGTTGCTATCCATTCACTCACTAGTAAGCGCCAGCTCACAGCACAGCAGGATGTGAAAGCAGTCTTGATCCTTCGTCCCAGGAGGAGTGTGGAGTCTGCACACCCCTGCTCCCTTTCTTAGGCTGGCTGTCAACAATGTCTTCTTTAGTTTTCCCAACTGTAAAGATGTAAAGAAGCGGCTCCTTCCATGGGACAAAGGAGTTCTTCGAGAAATCTCCATTGGCTTAGTTTTATGCTGAATGGGTTCCAGGCATCGCTCTGTCTTGGGGACAAGGACAATGAGCAAAAGGGCAATGGCCTGGCATTTATGGAGTCCCCCCCCCCCCCCCGCCCCCAGAGTGAAGGCACAGGTGATGAGGGGGAAGCAGGAGGAGGCCAGAGGCAGAGCCAGAGATGGGACTCCAAGCCGAGGGAAAGCCTTGCTGATCTCAGCCTGGACCCCTCGCCAGCCTCGACCTTCCTCTGCTGTAACTGCCTCCTGTTTCTTTGGTATTTTTGCTCTGTTTCTTCTCGAGCCCTCCTAAGAATCCAGGGAGACTGGTGTGACTATCTCCATCTTACAGGTTAGGACACAGAGGCCCTCAGGTAAAACGATTCACCTTTAGTCAAATAGCTAGGAAGTGACTGAGCCTGGATTTGAATTTGAGCCCATCTAATGGTGGTAGAATTGATGCTTTTGAACAATGTGCTGAAGAGGCTTTTTGAGTGTCCCGTGGACATCAAGGAGATCAAACCAGTCAATCCTAAAGGAAGTCAACCCTAAATATCCACTGGAAGGACTGATGCTGAAGCTGAAGCTCCAATACTTTGGCCACCTGATGTGAAGAGCTGACTCATCGGAAAAGACCCTGATGCTGGGAAATATTAAAGGTGAGAGGAGGGGGCAATGGAGGATGAGATGGTTGGATGTGATCACGGACTCAAAGGACATGAGTTTGTGCAAGCTCCGGGAGATGGTGGTGAAGGACAGGGGAGCCTGGCGTGCTGCAGTCCATGGGGTCACAAAGAGTTGGATATGACCTAGCAACTGAACAAGAAAAACAACGGTGGTAGAGACCAAGAAAGGAGCAGATGAGAGCTCCTGATTCAGAAGGGAGGTAAAGGTGGAGTTAGATGGGGATGAAGCCAGAAACAGAGGCAGAGAGAAACCAAGGGAAGAGAGAAGTCAGAGAGAGAGAAATGCTAAGACAGAGCAGAAGGGATAAAGAAGGAGAGAGAGAGGCAGAGGGCTGGAGCACAGCAGGGCCTGAGAAGCGAGGATGTGACCCAGGGACCATCCTAGAGAAGGACCCACACCCCACAGTCAGCCCGGTCTACTCCTTCCTCTGTGTGGTCCCCTGTTCTTCAAAGGGCTCCATGCTCCATGCACACGGGCCTTCCAGAGGGGACTTTGCCAGGAACTGGGGCTGGAAGAGCAGCCAGGGACACGGGGTTGTGAGAAGCCGGCCTAGGGCTGCACATGGGGACCTGCTTTCCCCCACTGCTTTTCCCCAGTCCTTGGCTTCGACTGACTGGGACCTTCAGCCAAAGGGCTATCGGGGAGATGGGACAGCAGGCTTCAATGCCCAGGGTGGCTCTGCACGGACAGCCAACCTATATAAAAGCCACTGTGCCAAAGCATGTGCTCTCCCCCCCGACCCCCAGGCCCCAAGTCAGAACACCCACTGTACCACCAATGGAAGAGAAAGTCTTGAGCTGCAGGAAGCTGGGTGAAGAGCATTGACCTCTCCCTTCCCCTGCCCAGGCCTCCCTGGCACCGGGAGCAAGGCACAGATAGGCCTGCATTCAAGGGACCTGGCTTCCCATCGGTCACCTCTCGGCTCTGTGACCTTAAAGGCAAGTAACTAACTCTTTGAGTCTAGGTTTCTTCCTCCACGCAGTGGACTCTGGTCTTAGAGGACTGTCTCAGGGCTCAGGGGGATGGCAGGTGTCCAGGCACTTGGCAGGACCTGAGTCTGGGCTGGGTTTTCTTTTCATCTCCCGCTCAGTGTCCTCATCTATAAAATGGGCCAGCTTGACTGCACGCGCTCCTGCAGGCTCTGACACTGAGTGATGTGACTGACTCCCGAGGGGTTTGCTGGACCGGATCAGCTGCTGGGCCAGTTCAGCTGCTGGACCTAGGGCACAGTCTTCATCCTCATGCAAAAATTTATTCTCCAGTATCTCTGCCCATCCAGCACAAAGAAGCTGGGAGGGGCTCAGGGTTTTCCACCCCAAGGGCTTGGGGACAGATGGAAACAAGAAGAGGAGGAGAGGGGATTTCCCTGGGGAGAGCATTTCTTCAGGGTGTCCGGGTTTACCCCTGGGCTCCTGATCCTTAGCATTGGTGTTCCAGGTGGGGTGCTCCAAACCCAGAGCCACCACTGATCTTCTCACCTACATACTCACACGACATACGTGCACACACACACACACATATGAATAATGCACACTGAGCCACACTCCCACTCTCACAAATGTACATACACACACACACAAGACACACTTGCATTCACACACACACATGTGCACGCACACACACACACGATGCGAAAGAGAAAGCATGTCTCAGTCTCACAGGCGGAGGGAGACGGAGGGGCGGGAGCTTTCTGTTTATCTTGGAACCGGCTGGAGTTAGTGAACCCTCCCCTCCTTGAGCCCGCGTGCTGGGAAGAAAGGGCCCAGGATTAGTCTCCCCTCCTCTAATGGGCAGAGGGGAGGGGAACCGGAGGGCAAGTTGCAACAGTGAGCGTGTGTGCTCGCGAGCTGGGTGGCTGGGCTTGGCAGGGACCGGGCTGAGGCAGCGCGTCACTGGAGGTCTTTGTTGATCGTTTCCACTTCGGGAAACAGTGTTCTTAAGGTTGATTTTGTAAGCTCAGCTTACAAGGCGGCGTGCCAGGGAAAGGCTCTCATCCCTCACGGGGAGAGAGTCGAACGCCCGCATCAAAACCCCACTCAGAGCATCAGAGCATGACTGACAGCTACAGGGACCACACTAAAGGCGTAAGGACAGTGGCCGTGCACCGGGTCTGTCTCTTCTGGGCCCGCAGCGCAGTGGCCGTGAACCTGGACACCAACGCCAGCTTGATCCCTCGTTCGCCAGCGATGGAATCCTGGGCAAGATATTGTGCGTCTCAGTTTCTTTCTCTGAAAAGCAGAGACGGAGGCGTTAGAGCCGAGCATGTGAGAACGTGGCATGGATCTTGCGAGAAAAGGAATGGACAGCTCTTAGAGAAGCATCCGGAGCTCCATCAGCCCTAGAAAGTGATGGCTGTTACCATCACCACATGCCCGGTTCTGTGGGAAACTGCTCCCTGGCGTCCTTGCTATGTGATGCTGGGGGCGCTCTCATTATTCGCATGAAGATGGCATGAGCCAGTGACTTGCTCGAGGCCATCAGACTAGTTGGTGGAGGAGGAAGGACAGGAGTTCACCGAAGCCAGCAAGATCCCCAGGGGAGGGGAGCTGGTATCCCTTCCTGCAGGGTCTCAGCTGGGAGCACTCACTACCTCCACGTCGTGGCCCAAGGGGACTGTGTTCGCGCGCTGTGAGGCCTGCTGACTTCACGTGAGCCCAGGGCGAGTGCTGAGGGGGCATGCTTCCAGTTGGCAGAGGAGGTCAGGAGCTCCTGTGGGCAGGAGGAAGTCAGTGACTAGGTGAATTCACTCCTTGGCACTGAGGCTGCAAGGGTAGCGGTGTGTGGTGAGGATGCAGGACAGAGGGCCAGGCCAGTTAACCGAATTTGCAAAGTGGTGTGAGGGTAATGTGCTTATGTAAAACCAGTGGACCAAAAATACAGACTAAGAAAACCCAAAGGCCGCACGATTAGTAATAAGGAACAAACATGCTATTTTCCCTCTTTTTTTTTTTTTTTTTGGTTGTTTTCTTTGACTGTGCCATGAAGGTTTCCTCTCATTCATCAGCAGGAGAGCCTCTTGACAGTCGGAGCTCCGCAGGGCCTGGCTCGGCCTCATCTTTGCTGGTTTCGATTCAAGGTCTGTCTGTCTGGATTCGTAGCATGCACATCTGTAACTTGGAAATTATCACTTCCTCTGTGCTGAGAGTGCTGAGATACTGTAAGAATCAAGTGAGATAATAGGGATTTGAGAGAAGTCAACAGATATCTACTGTAAGCCTACTATGTACGTGGTGCTCTACTAGATGGTGAAAGAGAACCAACCAACCAACCAACCAACCAACCAACCCGCCAATCTACCAACCAAATTACCAACCAACCAACCAACCAACCAACATACCATCCAGATTACCAAGCAGCCAGCCAGCCAACCAACATACCAACCAACCAATCCACCAACCAACCAACCAGCCAACAAACCAACATACCGACATTCCAACCAACCAACCAATCAACCAACCAGCCAATCTATGAACCAACATACCATCCAGATTACCCACCAGCCAGCAAACCAGCCAATCTACAAACGAATCAACCAGTCAAATAATGGAGCCTGCCATCTTGTAGGGGCGAGATCTTCACTGAGAAGTCCCAGAATAGATGCGAAACGGCCCCTGGGTGAGTGCTGGGGGGCACATGACCACGAAAGCCTATACAGGGAAGGGTTGGGAGCGCTTACCTGGCTGGGAGTCCCTGAAGACACCTCTGGAAGTGGGGCCTGAGCTGGGAGCTGGAGGAGGACCAGAAGTGAGAAGCAGCGGGCGTGTCTTGATGTCAGGGGTTCCCAGATTGTTTCTCCCGCCACTCCCAAGGCTCTGGCTCCTAGATCCATTCCGAGGGACCTTACTCAGCCCCAGCATCAGCCCTCTCACTGCTTTCCCTGTCTCTGTGTCCCAGTCTCTCCCTGGACACACTGGGGCTAAAAAGTCTGTTTTCTGAGTTGCTGATGTGACTACGTCATTTCTCCCCAGCTGCTCCTGTTCTCTTAGCTCAGAGAAGCAGACCCTGACCCGGCCCAGCCAACTTGCAGACCCTGGATGCTCAGAGCGTGTAAAGTACTGCTTTTACATTAAGACAAGCATAGCTATAGAATGGAGTTGGATGTATTTTCCTGGGGCAGTGGTTTATTTTGAGCTATGTCCCCAGGTTTGCCTTCCTCTGCCCCCAGAGGGACCCAGGTGGACAAGTTTGGAAGTACTATCCCCCTGCTGGAAGGCCCTTCCCACCTCCTCCATCTGCAAACCCAGCTCTGCTTTTCCCTCACAACAGCTCAGGCCTCTACACTGTGAAGGCTGCCCTGATAATTCACAGACCTGGCAGGGCCCCATACCGCAACCCCCATCAACCGGCATCCTTGGTTCACTTGTCCACGCCACCACTAGAATGTGGCTTCTGTAGGGTGGGACCACAGTCTGCCCATGATATTCACATAGCCTGGCCCAGCGAGAGGCCTGGAGGGCTGGTAGACTGAACAGGTGTGCCCACCTTGGGGTCTGCAGAAGGAAGTTCAGCCACACTTGCCCCCATCTCCTCCTTCTCGTTGTGGGGTTCCCAGTGAGATGTCACCTCCAGACATGGCGGGCCTAGATACATCTGCAAGAGGAGGAGTAGGACGTGGGCAAAGAGCATAGGCTCAGGGGTCCCAGAGCTGTGGGTTCAAATCCCAATGCCTCCACTAAATGGTCATGTGATCGTGAGAAAGCTGTTGCTGCTCTAGTTTCCTCTGTGAAAGGAGAGTGATTGTAACCACCCAGGAAGCAACTGCGTATAAACCCACACTCCCACCCAGGGTACCCAGGAAATGCCACTGTTTTCACAGCAGCTCTCCAGTGGCCTGTGGGTGGGAAGAGGGGTGGAAGGGAGCCCCTTGCAGCTCGGCCTTCCTATTCATGGGACACCAGAGCAGCTTTTTGGATGCTCTGGTTCAGACCACATCTCCAGCGTATCATGTGCATGCATGCTAAGCTGCTTTAATTGTGTCTGTCTCTTTGCGACCCCATGGGCTATAGCCCGTCAGGCTCCTCTGTCCATGGGATTCACCAGTTAAGAATACTAACGTGGGTGGCAATGCCTTCCTCTACCATCGAATCAGGTATTATTTAATTTCAGAAAATTTGCAAAAATTATCTGCCCAGTTATGTCATAAACTTTTTCATCAAAAAGAAAAAAATTTTTTCCCTTCAAAAAACACACCAACCAATAGGAGACAAGTTGTTAAATTGGAAGTTTCAACACAAGCATCAAAGTGTAATAGATATCACTCTCCCAAGGCATCCTAGAACAAGATCACATTTTCAAAGGGAAATTGATCTGATTGGGTAAAACTCTTCACTCATGTTGAGAGTTCGGGGGAGGGAATAAAGGGAGAGATTTGGGGGAAAGACTGCCTGGTAGGAGCTGTACCCTGCCCTCCCCACACCACGTGGAGGACCCTGGTGGTCCAGGGGTTAAGACCCCACGCTCTCAATGCAGGGGGCCAGGTTTGATCCCTGGTTAGGGAACTAAATCCCGCTTGACACAATTAAAGATCCCACGTGCCGCAACTAAGACCTGGGGCAGCCAAGTAAACAAAAATGAACAACAAAACCTGAGTGACACAGCATTTTGTGACTTAACGCGACAATCGCGCTTTCCTTGCCCAAGGGAACTGGGACGTCAGGAGCTTTCTGAGGATTGTCCAGGAGCAGGGGAAGCGCTTTTCCTGTTGAATGCGTCTTAAAGGTGCAACTGGAGGCAAAATCCAGGTGGCCCTAGTGGTAAAGAACCCACCTGCCAGTGCAGGAGACATGAGACAGGGGTTCAATCCCTGATCGGGAAGATCCTCTGGAGAAGGAAATGGCAGCCCGCTCTAGTATTCTTGCTTGGGAAATCCCATGGACAGAGGAGCCTGGTGGGCTGCACTCCATGGGGGTCACAAAGAGTTGGACACGACTGAAGCAACTTAGCACGTAGCATGGAGGCAAATTCAAGCTGCCTCATGGTTGTGCCCCGTGAATCCTGCATCCTGGTCTGTCTGATGCATCAGCTCAAAGACTGAATACGAGGTGGCTGACCCTGACCTACCGTGTGGTCTCAGAGGTCCCTTTCCTTCTCTGCGCCCATGTTTCCCCAGTCTGATGAGATGAGGCAGGTCCCCCTGCCCACCTTGGTGCAGGTCACTCTGTTTTCCCCCAACACCTTCAGTCCTCAAGGAAACTTAAGCGACCAAGACCCAGCCCTCCCAGCGCACACCGCAGTGGGAGAGGAAGGAACTGGACCCCCAGTAGCTCTGAGATGATGGGCCACTGTTGACCAGCGTGAGCAGGTGGGGCTGCGGTCTCACCCAGGTGGGCAGGAGAAACCTCTTGGAGGAGGTGACCTGGAGGCAGGGAAAGGTGAGCCCTATTGGTACCTGGGGGAGAGAGTGCCAGCAAAGGATGTAGGACTAGGGCTGGGAGGCAGTGGTGGTGACTGGCGTGCTGGCAAAGGGGCACAGGGTGGGTGTGGGAAGTTGCGGAGGGGAGGTCAGGGGGTCATGGGAGAGGGAGGGTAGGGTGGTGGGCACAGCAAACAAGACCTTGAAGGCTGAGGTTAGGGCTGGTTTTGGCTCTGGAAGATTCGACGTAATGCACGGTGGGTTCCAGGCAGAGGAGGGGGCAACTCTGACTTTGGGCTAAAAAAACTGCCAATGCAGGGGACATAAGAGATGTGGGTTCAATCCCTGGGTTGGGAAGATCCCCAGAGGAGGGCATGGCAACCCACTCCAGTATCCTTGCCCGGAGAATCCCACGGACAGAGGAGCCTGGCAGGCTACAGTCCATGGGTCACAGAGTCAGACACGACTGAAGCAACTTGGCATACGGGCATGAGGTAGGTGGAAGAGGCACCTGTCCCGTCTCCACCTGGATCCTGACCAGGACCCAGTAACTGGGGGATGGTCCCCTCCTAGTTTGCCATCTAAGGGGGAGAATCTTGGTTAGATGCAGGATTCCTCTTAGACTAAGGGACAGCAGGGCGGCAGTTACTTTGAGGAAGGACATTAACACAGTGACTAAAACAGCCTCCTACCTTGAGTACTTACCATGGGCCAAGCAGAGATTCAAAGCTTTGTGGGTCATCCGCATGACAGCACCGACAGTGGGGTCTGTTGTGGTCCCCATTTTACAGGTGGGGACACTGAGGCCTGCGGAGATTTACTGCTTTTACCAAGATCCCATGGCCAGTATGAGACAGTGGGGGATTGGAGTCCAAGCCTGCCCACTGGTAAGACCGTCCTGCCCAGTGGGTGAAACTAACTGAGCCAGGAAATAATAAGGAAGATGGGGAGGGAGGCGTTTGCCTTTGTCTTAAGCCCTGGTCCCTCTGGCTAAAGGGGCTCCTTTGAACCATGGGGCTGGGTACTGAGCCCCTATGTCTCTCAATGCACTTACAGACTATCTCTTAGGATCCAGACCCCTGCCTGGGGAGTGTGATCATTGAGGCTGGGCAGGAGTGCAACTCAGATTTCTTATCTCTGTCCTTGGAAGCTTCTGCTTAGCAAGGTATTTGTTCAAGGTGTTGACTTCAAAACACATAATCACAACCTAGAAGTTGATAACTCTGTTTTATTTGGCAGAAAGGTTTAGAACTTAGTGGGCTTCCCTCATAGCTCAGTTGGTAAAGAATCCGCCTGCAGTGCGGGAGACCCCAGTTTCACTCCTGGGAGAAGGGATAGGCTACACACTCCAGTATTCTGGCTGGAGAATTCCATGGACTGTATAGTCTATGGGGTTGCAAAGAGTTGGGCATGACTGAGCGACTTTCACTTACACTTTTAGGACTTAAGCCTTGGAGGCAGCATCTCAAGTTGTCATTGCTGTTCTTCAGTCACTTATTCATGTCCAGCTCTTTGCGACCCCAAGGACTGCAGCAGGCCAGGCCTCCCTGTCCCTCCCCAACTCCTGGAGCTTGCTCAGATTCATGTCCATTGAGTCGGTGATGCCATCCAACCATCTCAAGTAACCCTGAGAGAACTGCTCCCAGGAGGTGGGGGGAGGAGTCAGGTTATATAGAAATTTGCAACAAGGGGCAGGTAGACTGAATATCAAAAGTATTTTTGTGAATTAATGAAAACCAGACATCTCAAGTGAAGGAATTTAGTGTTTTGCTCTGTATGGGGAGAAGCAAGAGTCTGGGCTCAGTGACATCATTCCTTTCATGTGTATCTCAGCTGTCTGGGACCAGTATCCTGCAATTCTTCACCTCCCGAGTGCAGGGAGTGGCTGCGGCCTAATGGCTGACAGATCGCAGGTATTGTTCTCCTTCCTGGGTGCCCTCAGGGCTCAGAAATTCACTTTTGGAGGGCAGGAATCACTGATGGCTGTGGCATGCTTATTTACTGATATGGTAGGAACACTCCACTTCTCAAACGTTTATTAAGAAAATCTCATTTGAGGTTTATTACAGTCTTACTATTCTTGATAAAAAGCCCAGGGGCTTCCCTGATGGTCCTGGGGCTATATTCCCAATGCAGGGGTTGGGGTTCGATTCCTGGTCAGGGAACTAGATCCCACATGCTGTAACTGAGAGTTGGAATGCCTCAACTTAAAAAAAAAAGGAAAAAAAGGATCCTGCGTGCTGCAAGGAAGATCCCGAGTGCTACAACTAAGACCCAGAGCAGCCAATTAATTAATAAAGACACAGTAAAGATTCTTCTTTAAAAAAAGCCCAAAGTTAGATTCTCTTTATGTCCATTTTACAGACAGGACAACCGAGAGCAGGGAGGGAAATCTCCAGGACCGAGCTGGATCCACACCCAGCCACCCGTGCTTTTCGGATTCCCAAAGACCAGCGATGCATATGTGAAGTTTGTGTTTTCTCCTCATTTTAATAGTACATAACCTTCTGAAGGGACTCGTTGTTCATGAATATTGGCTGGGTGCCCGAGTGCTATATGGGATTCGTTTAAACTTGGGCTCTGGCAAATTTGATTTTTACTGAAAATTACCCATTTTTTAACATTTAAAATGTTATCGAGCCATGTGGCCATTGCCGTCTTGGGCAGAAAACATCTTGGATGAATTTGCATTTTTAATTCTTGGCATTTTATTTTGCTTCATTTCCCAAATAGCATTTTTTTCCCCTTCCTTAAAAAAAAAAATTAAAGAAAGGAGACAGCCCGCAACAGGGCCAGAGTGCCAAGAAAACATAATAATAGTGGTAATGTGTGTTCCCTCGCTGCTAATTGCACCAAATTTTACCATGTGCTCCAGAAGCAGAGCCTGCCTGCCACTCTCCAGACCCAATTTCTCCTGCAGCCACTTAACAGTGGTGAGATAATTGTGCTTTAACGGGCTGGCTCCTCCCAAGGGTGGCTGCCTGGCAAGTGTGGGGAGGGGTGGGGGGGCAGGGTGAGACAGCCCCTTGGGACCTGCATTATTTAACAGGTCTTCTCATCACCCTTGCCCAGGGCTCTTGTGGGGCTGGAGGAGCTGGGCCAGACGGTAGCAGAGCCTGACAGAGCTTTAAAGACCAGTGGGCCATGTTACCGATGGGGAAACTGAGGCTGAGGGAAGGAAGAGGGAGCGAGGGCTCTTTAGTCATTATTCAGTGGTAGTTTCTCGAGCACCTATTACGTGCTGAGGAGCAAAAAGGTTCGACACGGCTCTGCCCCACCTGGGGTGGAGGACAGCCAGGTACACAGCATACGTGAATGCAGGGCGACAAGGACCTGGAGAGCGGCCATTCAGGGGCTATGTGAGAGCGCGCGCCCACCCTTGAACTCCTCCCCCACACCAAGAACCCTCCCAGCCCTGAAGGCAGGTATTTGATTTTATAGATGAGGAAGCCCAGGTGTGTTATGGGTATTGTGTTCAGTTTACAGGTAAGAAAGGGGCTTCCACGGTGGCTCAGCGGCGAAGAATCCACCTGCAATGCAGGAGCCCAAAGAAACCCAGGTTGGATCCCTGGATGACCCCTGGTCACGATGATCCCCTGGAATAGGAAATGGCAACCCACTCCGGTATCCTTGCCTGGAAAATTCCATGGACAGAGGAATCTGGCGGGCCACAGTCCACAGGGTTGCAAAGAGTCGGACATGACTGAGCGACTGAGCATGCACGTGTACCCAGACCTGGATGAGGAAAGAGATCTGGAGTAACGGGGTGGCCCCTGCACCCCCATTTACAGGGAATACAGTGATGAAAACTGCAGTCTGGCCTGCCAGGGGCCGCTGGTCTGGTGAGGCCAACAGAAGACAACAAATTCATCAGGAAGATGACTGCACATTCAGTGAGTGTCCCGAACAAAATACATCAGGACCACGTGAAAGAGAGTGACCCAGTGAGGTGCAGAAGCTGCCAGAAAGACCTGGAAACGAGCTCCGTGTATGTTAGGGCTGGAAGAGCCTCAGAGGACGGCCAGGGTGGATGCAGATTAAACCTGTTTCCAGGCTTGGGTTCCACCTCTAGCTGTGTGGCCACGGGCGAGTTAGTTACCCTCTCTGGGTTCTCCTTTCCATGTCCACCTAACGGAGTAGTAACAAGAGTATGTAGCATTTAAGTCTGCTGTGAATATTACAGAAATTAGATGTACACATAGAGTATATATACACATGCACGTGTTGTCCTCAGCCAAGAGCCCGACAGAGACCAAGACCTCAGGGAGCCAGGGGCGGGCGCTTCTCTACCTCCCCGAGCCGGTGGAGCACGCCGTGTTGTCTCAGTCCTTCTCTCCCTCTAGAGACTCTGACTTGCGGGGCCACTCAGACTGCTTCGCGAAGTGAGGAAGCCACATTTGAATTTGTTAGAAAAACAAAAAACAAAAAAAAACAACAAAAGCCCGAAACCAAACAAACACTGCGCGCCACGGCCGCTGTTTCCTTCCGCCGGCGCCTTGCACAATATGGTGCGGTGGGCCGGGAAAGCTTGGCCACAGATGGCGTGCTTGGGACCAGCGCTGTTTTCTAAATACCCGCTTCCTCAGTGTAAATGATAATGCTCAGACACATGGTGCTGCTTGGCTCCCGGGAGGCTCCGGCATCCACGCTTTTCTTGGCCTGGCGCCCCGGGTCCGGCTTTCTCCCTCCAGATGGCAGGCTGGAGAATCCTTGAAGACGAACGATGCGGACGCGGGGACGCAGATGCGGACGCTCAGGTCAGAGGCGGTCGGTCCCTCGGACCCTCGCGGGGCCACCACTCACCGCTTGCTCTCCTGTCTGGGACCTCGTGGCACAATCATGGAAGAAACGGGGCGCGCGCAGGAGCACCTCCAGGGGACCCTCGAAAGGACGCCGAGGTGGGGCTGGGACTGGAACCCAGCTCTTGGGTGTCTGTGTTCTTGAAGCTTGTCCTCCTTCCAGGAAGAGCGTGCGTTCCTGAGAGGATTCCACCGAGCACCCCTCTCAAAGGTAGCAAAGAGAGGATGGGCTGGGGTGTTCATTTCTCCCCGCCCGGAAGGAAGGAGTCTGCTTTCAGGCCTGCAGCAGCGGGGCGGAGTGGAAGGAGGTACCTACTTCCGGGCTCAGTCGCTGCCTCGGACTCTTTGCGACCTCATGGACTGTAACCCACCTGGCTCCTCTGTCCATGGGATTTCCCAGGGAAGAATACTGGAGTGGGTTGCCATTTCCTTCTCCAGGGGGTCTTCCTGATCCAGGAATTGAACCCTCCTCTCCTGCCCTCTCCTGGACTGGCAGGTGGATGCTTTACCACTGAGCTACCTATGGAAAGAAGGCGACTTTGGCATCCCTATACACTTGGCTTTGGATTCTGCCTCCTGTCTGTCCTAGTGACTTCCCCTGCGAAGCCCCTCCAGAGCCTACTTTCCTTATCTGCGAAGTGGAAAGGAGGTACCAGGGGCGGGGCTTGGGGGAGCAGGCAAGAAGGGGATGCATTGTCTGCAGGGAATTTCAGCAGACTAATAAAAGCG
This sequence comes from Ovis aries, assembly GCF_016772045.2. NCBI lineage: Eukaryota > Metazoa > Chordata > Mammalia > Artiodactyla > Bovidae > Ovis > Ovis aries. The sequence continues at coordinate 61,795,368 of NC_056071.1, read as the reverse complement.
ACTCAAACTGGAGTTGGCTTTTTAATTACCACTGTGCACTAACAATTCCAAACAATGTCGGGGATAGAACAGTCCTCCCAGAAATGTTCTGTTGTCGGTCTAAGTTTTAAAACAATTGCTGCATTTAATGGTGAGTCTAAGCACAGTCTCTCTCAGTTCACATGCTTTTATGACTTGTCCTTCAATAAATGTTATGTTCAATACGGAAGTTATACTCCTGGTTCCAAAGATGTCACGCGTGGACTCAACAACATGCATTTCTTAGCAGGATGGTTTCCTAACAGCACAGAACCATTTGAGCTTCCTCTGGACACCCTCTGGTACTAAATATGCCCATATTTAAATAGTAGATTTGAAATACAGCAACAACATCAGAGTGATTGAAGAGACAGAAAAAAATAGTCCTAGAGTTATTTGAATTAAATGACATAACACATGGGAAGTACTTGCTCAAGGGCAGAGCCTGGCACTTGGCTGTTGCTTACTAGATCTGAGTTACCTTTCTTTCTGGAAATATGGATCCTTCAGCTGTCAAAATGGGCATAATAACATCTCACAGGGACTTTGGTTAGAATCCTAGCTTTCCAAGCTCTTGGCATTAACACCCAAGTTCATGAAGTCTCGTTTCCTTTTCTGAAAAATAGGTATCATATTGTCTATTCCAGTGGGAAGCCATGAGCTCACCCCTGCAAAGTGTCTGGTGGGGCTGTGGGGTCCAATCCTATTCAGCAGCTGACCCTGGGCTCCATTCCCCTTTCCTGAACTTTATTCTTTTGGATTTTCTCCTAGTCTTGGCTCCCTAAGACTGTCTCTTCTGGAGGACAGAGAGTAGGTTCTTTGTAGTAATCTGGGGTCTTTCTTGCAAGAGATAGAGAAACTTACTGGGTTACCCTAAGCAAAAGGAGCTTTGGTGAGAGGATATTATGGGGTGTTTCTGTGCTGGGGGATGGAGGAGCTCCTGAAATGGATGGGAAGCCTTTCAATCAGCCTTGGGAATGGACAGAAACCAATACGGCTCAGGATAAAGCAGAGGAAGCAGGAGGAACAGATGCCCTGTTAAAATTGAAACAGCTTGGCCAAGAGGCCCCCGCCACCCCTTTAAGGTGTTGCAACTACAATGAAACCTCCTTTCTCTACTCACACCATTCTAATGTGATGGTTTAAGGTTCGGATCCTGGAAGGCAGGCTCTGGTAGGGTCTGGTCCTTAGGCTTCCGGAGTGGAGGCTTGTTCTGGAATCCCTCTCAGAGAACACAGTGAGGGGGAGCTGGTTTCCCCAGAGAAATCTGATGTGCTGTTAAGCAGTGGGGTTAGTTATGGAGCAACCGAACTTCTTGCAAATCCACCACACTCACCCTTGGATCTTTTTCCTTTCTACTCCTTGGAGCCCCAGACGACTCCCCTCTAGGTCTACCCAAGAGAAGCCCTCATAATAACTGATGGATATGAAACACTTGACTTTCAAACCTAGGTCAGATGGGTAATGCTTCTGCCTGAATAACAGAGAAACTGGCATTTAGATACCAAGGGAACATTTCATGCAAAAATGGGCTTGATAAAGGACAGAAATGGTATGGACCTAACAGAAGCAGAAGATATTAAGAAGAAGTGGCAAGAACACACAGAAGAACTGTACAAGAAAGATCTTCACGACCCGGATAATCATGATGGTGTGATCACTCATCTAGAGCCAGACATCTTGGAATGTGAAGTCAAGTGGGCCTTAGAAAGCATCACTATGAACAAAGCTAGTGGAAGTGATGGAATTCCAGTTGAGCTATTTTAAATCCTGAAAAATGATGCTGTGAAAGTGCTACATTCAATATGCCAGCAAATTTGGAAAACTCAGCAGTGGCCACAGGACTGGAAAAGGTCAGTTTTCACTCCAATCCCAAAGAAAAGCAATGCCAAAGAATGCTCAAACTACCGCACAAGTGCACTCATCTCACATGCTAGTGAAGTAATGCTCAAAATTCTCCAAGCCAGGCTTCAGCAATACGTGAACCGTGAACTTCCTGATGTTCAGCTGGTTTTAGAAAAGGCAGAGGAACCAGGGATCAAATTGCCAACATCCGCTGGATCACTGAAACAGCAAGAGAGTTCCAGAAAAACATCTATTTCTTCTTTATTGACTACGCCAAAGCCTTTGACTGTGTGGATCACAATAAACTGTGGAAAATTCTGAAAGAGATGGGAATAACAGACCACCTAACCTGCCTCTTGAGAAACTTGTATGCAGGTCAGGAAGCAACAGTTAGAACTGGACATGGAACAACAGACTGGTTCCAAATAGGAAAAGGAGTCCGTCAAGGCTGTATATTGTCACCCTGCTTATTTAACTTCTATGCAGAGTACATCATGAGAAACGCTGGACTGCAAGAAACACAAGCTGGAATCAAGATTGCCGGGAGAAATATCAATCACCTCAGATATGCAGATGACACCACCCTTATGGCAGAAAGTGAAGAGGAGCTAAAAAGCCTCTTGACGAAAGTGAAAGAGGAGAGTGAAAAAGTTGGCTTAAAGCTCAACATTCAGAAAACAAAGATCATGGCATCTGGTCTCATCACTTCATGGGAAATAGATGGGGAAACAGTGAAACAGTGTCAGACTTTATTTTTTTGGGCTCCAAAATCACTGCAGATGGTGATTGCAGCCATGAAATTAAAAGACACTTACTCCTTGGAAGGAAAGTTATGACCAATTTAGAATGCATATTGAAAAGCAGAGACATCACTTTGCCAACAAAGGTCTGTCTAGTCAAGGCTATGGTTTTTCCATTGGTCATGCGTGGATGTGAGAGTTGGATTGTGAAGAAAGCTGAGCAGAAGAATTGATGCTTTTGAACTGTGGTGTTGGAGAAGACTCTTGAGAGTCCCTTGGACTGCAAGAAGTTCCAACTAGTCCATCCTAAAGGAGATCAGTCCTGGGTGTTCATTGGAAGGACTGATGCTGAAGCTGAAACTCCAGTACTTTGGCCACCTCATGCGAAGAGTTGACTCATTGGAAAAGACCCTGATGCTGGGAGGGATTGGGGGCAGGAAGAGAAGGGGACGACAGAGGATGAGATGGCTGGATGGCATCACGGACTTGATGGACGTGAGTCTGAGTGAACTCCAGGAGATGGTGATGGACAGGGAGGCCTGGCATGCTGCGATTCATGGGGTCACAAAGAGTTGGACACGACTGAGCGACTGAACTGAACTGAACTAAAGGTGAAGGTGAATAAAAACATCTACATTTAATAAACTCTTAGACTATGCAAGAGATTGTACTGTGCACATCACATTTGCTTACTTTTTTCTAATTGTAACTAGAGTAATATGTCATTACTCCTGTTTTTCAGGTGGAAAACCAAGGATCAGTGGACTCAGAGGAATTACTTCTTGTTACATTTAGCCATCAGAAATTGACCAGAGTTAATTTAAGGCAAAGGGAAGGAAATGGCAGAAGGGCTGATAGCCATTGAAAAGAAGCAAATGAATCAGATTCAGAAAAGACAGGAATCAGGAATTCTCTGGGGACACAGTAGCAGAAACCAATGGTATCCTCTAGGTAAAATTAGTTATAGCTTTTTTTCCAACCCATGTCATTCTGGTTAAGATGTACACTTTTGGAAGGGAGATTCTGATGCTTCTAGGGGTAATTTTCCTGAGTGGATAGCCTGGGAAGTCTCATACAGTCCAGCCCTTAGAAGAGCTCTGTACTTGGTTCAGCACTGTGTTGCTATCATATTGAAAGTCTAAATAGTGTTTGAACAAGAGGCCCCACAAATTATGTAGCCAGTCCTGCTTTGTTCAGGTGAATGCAAGACACTTTGACAGATGGTCCTGTCAAGATTGCATGCAGTGGTGATCCGGTGGTTTTCTAGAGCATTACTAAGGATATGCCATCACATGAAGGGGGCTGAATGCCAGGCAGGCAAACTATAGGCAAAGGCAGTGGATGTTTATTACAGCCTTGTCAGCAACCTACATCCCCCCACACCCCTTTCGCCATGCTTACAGTTTTACCTTGCACCACTTCCACCCAGATTTCATTGACCAGAAGTAGTTGTAGGACCTTGACTTAACGGCAAGGAAGCTGGGGAATGAAGTGCTCAGGATGTGGAAATGAGATTAAAGAGCATTCAACCAGTCTCAACTGAAGCTATTTGCCCAGAATCATGAGCCACCCAAATTACATTCTGTGTTTTATATACCAAAGAGTGATTGTCAGTGGGTGGGAAAAATGGTACTTGAGATCAAGAACGAAGGGAAAAAACAAAGTAAGGGCCTTGTAAAGACTGCATGATAGCAACCTGCTTTCAAATGAGGATCACCATTGGCACAACTCTCCCTTGCATCTGAGGTGAAAAATAGAAATATCTATTGGAATTAAAACCAGAGCTTCTCCGTAGATAAATAAATGATCAACCAGACACAGCTGAGAAAAGAGCAAATGAATTAGAAGATTAAACTAAGTCTTTCAGACTCTAGCCCAAGGAATTAGAGCTAAAAACTAATAAAAGCACAGAAAATGCAAAAGAGAACTTAAGAAAATTTGAAGACAGAATGAAGCACAGGGCCATCAGTCAAAGTGTCTTGCATTCACCTGAACAAAGCAGGACTGGCTGCATATGACTAAAAGCATGGAAATTACGGAAGAGATGGCAAATATGAAAGAAATAACAATTACGACAGAAATAAAGAGAATGGAATATAGAATGAGAAGCTTCAACATAAATCTAACAGGATGCAATTTATTAAAATAGGAACTATAAAAGAGCACTTGAGACTCATGGAAGAGAGAAAATAAAACTTCTTCAAAGTTCAAGAGAAAGATGGTAATTTAAACAATAACATCTGAAAAATTTTCAGAGGTGTAGAAATATCCATTAAGCTCCACACTTAAGGACTTTATGGTGAAATTTCAGAATATCAAAGAGAGAAAATCCTGAAGATCACCAGGGAATGAAGCATAAATTTCTTTCAACAAATCAGAGCACAAATCAGATTATTAGCCAACTTGTCATGAACAACAACATACACCAGAAAGAAATGGAATAATATTTTTGAAGTTGAAAGAGATTAATTGTGAACCCATGATTCTATACCCAGCCAAACTATCCTTTAAGGGCAAGGATGGCAAACATATTTTTAGATAAACCAAAACATAGAATAGAAACTACAGGTAGTTGCTATCTACCATAATTACTAAATGAATTACTTAAACAAGACAAAAATAAGAAGGCAAGAATATACAATGGGAAAAATACAAACTACTCCATAACCAGTATTGGGAAAACTGAACAGCTACATGTGAAAGAATCAAACTCGACTACTCTCACACCATGGGCAAAAATAAGTTCAAATGGATTAAGGGCTTAAATGTGAGACCTGAAACCATAATGCTTCTAGAAGAGAATATAGACAGCATAGACAGTATGCTCTTTGGGATGGGTCTTAGAAATACTTTTTGAGAGTATGTCACCTCAGGCTGTTGCTGCTGCTGCTAAGTCGCTTCAGTCGTGTCCGACCCTGAAGCGACCCATAGACAGCAGCCCACCAGGCTCCCCGTCCCTGGGATTCTCCAGGCAAGAACACTGGAGTGGGTTGCCATTTCCTTCTCCAATGCATGAAAATGAAAAGTGAAAGTGAAGTCGCTCAGTCATGTCCGACTCTTAGTGACCCCATGGATTGCAGCCTACCAGGCCCCTCCGTCCATGGGATTTTCCAGGCAAGACTATTGGAGTGGGGTGCCATTGCCTTGTCCACAAAACAGCACAAAAATAAACAAATGGGACTACATGAAACTCAAAAGCTTTTGCATGGTAAAGGAAACTCTCAGCAAACGAAAAAGCCATGTAGTGAGTGGAAGAAGATCTTTGCAGGCAATTTATCTAACAAGGGGTTAAAATCCAATCTTCACCAAAAAAATCCCCTATATGTGGAATATAAAAAGAAATGATACGAATGAACTTAGTTACAACACCGAAACAGACTCACAGACTTAGAAAATGAACTTATGATTGCTGGGGGGAAGGATGGGGGAGGGAGCAGTTGAGGAGTTTGGAACAGACATGTATACACTATTATATTTAAAATGGATAGCCAATAAGGACCTACCATATACCACATGGAATTCTGCTCAGTGTTATGTGGCAACCTGAATGGGAGGGAATTTTGGGGAGAACAGATACAGGTATTTATATGGCTGAGTCCCTTCACTGTTACCCTGAAACTGTCACAACATAGTTAATTGGTTATACACCAATACACAGTAAAAAATTTAAAAAAAAACATGCAATTAAAAAAATGGGCATAAGGCCTGAATAAACATTTTTCCAAAGAAGACCTACAGATGGCCAGTGTGTACTTGAAAAGATGTGCTCTTCATCAGTAATCATCAGTTCAGTTCAGTTCAGTTCAGTCGCTCAGTCGTGTCCAACTCTTCGACTCCAAGAATCGCAGCACCCCAGGCCTCCCTGTCCATCACCGACTCCTGGAGTTCACCCAAACTCGCGTCCATCAAGTCCGTGATGCCATCCAGCCATCTCATCCTCGGTCGTCCCCTTCTTCTCCTGCCCCAATCCCTCCCAACATCAGGGTTTTTCCAATGAGTCAACTCTTCGCATGAGGTGGCCAAAGTACTGGAGTTTCAGCTTTAGCATCATTCCTTCCAAAGAACACCCAGGACTGATCTCCTTTAGAATGGACTGGTTGGATCTCCTTGCAGTCCAAGGGACTCTCAAGAGTCTTCTCCAACACCACAGTTCAAAAGCATCAATTCTTCAGCACTCAGCTTTCTTCACAGTCCAACTCTCAGGGAAATGCAATCAAAACCACAGTGAGGTATCTCCTCATACCTGTCAGATTTTTTTTTCCTTTTAATCAAAAAAGACAACAAATTAACAATTGTTGGTGAGGATGTGGAGAAAAGGAAACACTCACGCACTGTTGGTGGGAGGGTACATTGTGCATGACTATGGAAGACATTATGCCAATTCCTCAAAAATTAAAAAAGAACTCCCATATGATCCAGCTCTACTCCAGATTAAAACAGTAATAAGAAAGGATACATGTACCCCTATGCTCATTGGAGCATTGTTTACAATAGCCAAGGTATGGTAGCAATTGAAATACTTTTATATATTTTGCATATATAAAAATGCAGTCCAGATATACCAACACATGGAGGACCTTCGAGATGCCAGGCACTGTGCTAAGTCAGATGAGGAAACTGACCTCAGTAACTGATAACAGAATAACAAACAACAGAATAACAGAACTTCTGAGGAAAGGAGGGAAAAAATGGACATAATTCAACTGAGACATAGACAAGTCTATAACTTTAATTGAAGATTTTGAACACTCTTCTCTCAGTAATTAGTGGGACATAAAATAAACTGGTAAGTAAAAAAAAGACTTGAACTGGCTTGAACCACCAACCTACTTGACCTAACTGACGTCTACAGACTACTCTGCACAACTGGAGAAAAGCAAATACACGCTTTAAAATGAAACACGCATTATGATAGCCCATAGCTGTACCGTAAAATAAGTATTAGTAAATCTAAAGAGATAGCCATCACTAGAGTGTATTCTCTGGCCACAATGACACTAAATGAGAGTACAATTATAGATGTAAATCTGCAAAATCTTCAAATATTTGGAAATGAAACAAAACGCTTTTAAATAACCCATGGGTCGAAGAAAAATCAAAGGAAATATTAGACAATATTTTTGCATGGAACTAAAATAAAAACAAACATATCAATATTTATAATGTTCATTTTAAAAAGTTCATGTTTTTGAGAGGGAAGATTTTAAAAAAATACATTAGAAAAGAAGAGATTTAAAATAAGTGATCTAAGTTTCCATCTTAAGAGGGAAAGGGCAAATTGGGGATACCAGATCAAGAGATACAGATTATTATACATAAAATAAATAGGTAACAAGGATCTATTGTATAGCACAAGGAATTACAGCCATTGACATGTAATGACTTTTAATGGAGAATAATCTATAAAAATACTGAATCACCATGCTGTGCACCTGAAATTAATACTGCAAATCAGCTATACTTTAATAAAACATTAAAAAAATAAAGAAAGAGTACTTGGAAACAAAATATTTAGGACTAAATTTAACAAAAGTGATACTGAAAACTATAAAACATTTCTGGAGGAAATTAAGGAAAAGCTAAATATATGGAGAAATATTTCTAAAGAAAATCAACTCTGAATATTCATTGGAAGGACTGATACTGCAGCTCCAATACTTTGACTATGTGATGGGAAGAGTCGATTCATTGGAAAAGACCCTGATGCTGGGAAAGATTGAAGGCAGGAGGAGAGGCGGGTGACAGAGGATGAGGTGGTTGGATGACATCACTGACTCAATGGACTTGAGTTTGAGCAAACTCTGGAAGAGAGTGAAGGACAGTGAAGCCTGGCATGCTGAAGTTCATGGGGTCACAAGGAGTTGGACATGACTTAGCGACTGAAAGACAACAGTAACAAATACATGGAAATATATACTAAATGATAGAGAGATATATTGCAAGACTCAGTGTTAAGGTATCTGAAAGGTTTTTTCCTCAACACTTCTGACGTTAAATGTATGTAGGTTTTCCATAGCAATTTTCTGATTCTCTGAGACCAGCTAGGTGTCCAACACTTCAAATCAATTCTGACACCAACTCCTGAAGTTAGTGCAGGCCCCCCAAGTTAAAGGCTAAGTCCTATAAGACAACCTGCCCTGCAGATGCCAGCTGCAAAAGGGTTACCCACATTTCTACCCTGCCATCTGCAAATTTGGATCTTCCTACAACCCTTCCTTGGGTTTGTTAATTTGCAAGAATGGCTCAAGGAACTCAGGAAAATACGTTTTTATATTTACTGGTTTATTATAAGGGCTATAGGGCTTCCCTTGTGGTTCAGCTGGTAAAGAATCCGCCTGCAATGCGGGAGACCTGGATTCAATCCCTGGGTTGGGAAGATCCCCTGGAGAAAGGAAAGGCTACCCACTCCAGTGTTGTGGCCTGGAGAATTGACTGTCTAGTCCTTAGGGTTGCAGAGTCAGACATGACTGAGCGGCTTTCACACTATAAAGGCTACAATGCAGGGACAGTCAGCTGGAAGAGATACGCAGGGAAAAATAAGGGGAAGGATGTTGAAGCCTCCAGGCCCTTTCCATGTGCACCAACCCACCTGACACATTGTCGTGATTCACCAGTCTGGAAGCTCTCCAGATCACCTTGTTGAGTCTTTATGGAGTTTCACCTCCAGCTCTCTGCCATTCCATTCCTGGAGGTTGGAGGTAGGTAAGTGGGGCTGAAAATTCCCATCCTCTAATCACTTAGACCCGTCCATTCTGGTCCACCCTAAGTTACCCCAGTAACGTAAGCTTTGGAGTGAGCAGAAGAGGAATATTATGAAAAGCAAAAGACGTTTCTATCACTCAGGGAATTCCAACAATTTTAGGAGCTCTGTGTCAGGAATCAGGGACAAAAGCTACATATATTTCTTATCATAATATCATTTTCTACCCAAAGAATTAATAGGTTTAATGTAATTTCAATCAGTATATCAGTGTATTTCTGGGAGGAATTGACAGACATTATAAAGTTTATATGGAAATACAAAAGACCTAGTGTAACCAACATACTTTTCAAAAAAAGTGAACAAATTCGGAGGGCCTGTATAATTTAATTTCAATGTTTATAATACAAAAGTACAATATTTGAGTCATAGCAGGAGTAAACATATAGATGAATGGAGTGCAATCATACATATGTGGTTAACTGATTTTTAACAAAGGGGCAAAAGTAATTTCATGATGATAATCTTTTCAGCAAACCATTCTGGAACAACTGAATATCCACATGGAAAAAATAAAGCTTGACTCCATCTCACTACATTTATCATAATGAAAGCCAATTTGATTACGTTCTGTAGCACAAAAACTTAAACCATAAACTTCTAAAGAAAACATAGGGCCTGTATTTCTGTCCTTGAAGTATGCAATAGTTACTTAGGACACCAACAGCACAAACTGCAAAATAAAATTTGTAAAATGAACTTCAACAAGATTAAAAACTTCTGCTCTTCAAAAATACCATTAAGGAAACGGAAAGCATGTTACTAGTGGCAGAACATATTTGCAATATTGCAAATGTATTTGGTAAAGAACTAGTATCCAGAAAGATTCTCACAACAAACAACCCAATAAATATGCACAAAAATTTGAACAACAAACACTATACAAAAAAGCTATATGAATGGCCAATAAAGTAATGAAAAAATGCTTATGGGAAAATTCAGATTAAAACCACAGTGAAATGCCACCGCGTATCGACTAGAAAGGCTAAAATAAAAACAGTTAAACATAACAGATATCTGTGAGGATATGGGACAACTAGGACTCTCAAACATTGCTGGTGGGAATGTGAAGTGGTACCATCATTTGGAAAGCAGTGCAAAAATTTATTGTGAAGGTAAATACAATCTTATCATACCACCCAGTAACTACATTCATAGGTATTACCTTAGAAAAATGAATACATATATTCACAAAGAACATATATATGAGTATTCAAACAAGTTTTATTCATAATATCCAGGCACTAGAAACAATGCAAAAGGCCATCCAAAAGTGGCTGAATACACCAGTTGTATTTTTCATAAATTAGAAAACTATTAACACCAAAAATGCCAAAACTCCTCATCTGTATGGGAATATGAATATGTCTCAAATACGTTATGTTAGCCAAAGAATACATACACACACCAAAAAAAAAGCCATACTGCATGACTCCACAATACTGTATGATTCCGCTTATATGAAGTTCTAGAAAAAGCAAAATTATCCTATAGTGACAAAAATCAAATCAGTAGTTGCCTTTGGGGAGGGATGAGTTAAGAAAGGCCCTGAAAGAATCTTGGGGCTAATGAGTCTGTTCAGTACCTTGATTAAAATGGTGATCACATGCTTGTATATAGTCATATATTTATCAAAAATCTTTGACCTATAATTTAAAAATAGATTCACTTTAACCTAAATGTCCATCAACAGAGGAATGGGTAAAGAAAGCATGGTATACAGGTACAGTGGAATATTACTCAGCCATAAAAAGGAACGAAATTGTCTCCTTTGCGGAGATGTGGGTGGACCTAGAGACTGTCATACAGAGTGAAGTAAGCCAGAAAGACAAAAACAAATACCATAGAAGACCACTTATATGTGGAGTCTGTAAAAAAATGATACAGATAAACTTATTTGCAAAGCAGAAGGAGAGACACAGATGTAGAGGACGCACGTATGGACACCAAGGGAGGAAGAGGGGGCGGGATGAAGCAGGAGACTGAGGTTGGCATATACACACTACTATGAATAAAAGAGATAACTAACGAGAACACGCTGTATAGCCCAGGGAACTCTATTCAACACTCTGTGGCCTCAATAGGAAGGAAATCCAAAACAGAGGGGACGTATGTATACAGACAGCTGATTCCCTCTGTTGCACAGCAGAAGCTGACGCAACACTGTAAAGCAACTATACTCCAATAAAATTAATTTTAGAAATAGGTGCATTTTACTGTATGTAAGTTACATCAGTGAATTTGAGTAAATTTAAAAAAGGATTTTTAAATTTGGTCAGTGTGTGCCTCTTCTGGTTGGACTCTGTTCTTACCTGTTCCTCTCATTCCTTGAACTCTTCCTTGTTTTCTGGCATAAGATGTTCCGGGTATCTCCTGTACTTTCCCCGTCACACCTCCGGGATCATGCATTTCTCTAAGGAACCCTTGTTCCTTTGTGTGGAGAACGGTATTTAGAAACCAAGATCTGGGTGCTAAGTGTGCTCATTGCTACTGAGTGTCACTGTTCTCACGTCTTCTTAGTGGACACACAGAAACCCATGTCCAGGTCTACAGTCATCTCTCTCTAGATATATTGAAAACCATGGAGTGAGAGCAACACTTTCGATTCTAATCCAGTCTCTTTCACTTTCCTGACTTCTCTTTGACAGTCTCGAAGCTGTAACTTAATTAGCTGTTTCATTTCTACTTGCCCTTGGCTATTAAGTTCTCACTCTCAAGGTAAGTCAGAATCCTCTTGGCCAGATAGTCACAACGGTAAACCCTACCTTTCCCAGAGGTTCTTTTCCTTAAAGATTCACTCTCTGCTATTGATTTCTATGTTGCTTATGGTGTTTGTTTTCAAATCATATATTAAATTCTGACTAACGAGCAAAAAGAGTATTTATTGGAAGGTTGACTGGCTCGCAGAATCTAAAGGAAAGCTGAAGAATCGAACTTGGGAACAATAAGGAGCCAGAGACGTTTGAGGGATGTTAACAGTCAGAATCAAATAGCCTTCTCATCAGAGCACCCCCAAGGGGAGAACCAGCTGCCTCTGTCTCCATCGTATGTGCTGTGTGTGCAAGACAGACACCCCTCAGGTGAGGGTCTGACAGCCTGTCTTGGGTCAGGGACCCTTTTCTTTGCTGGATGAGGTCAGAGCACAGCTGATAGGAAGGAGGAGGAGTGGGGTGCTTGGTGGGCAAAATAATGGATAATTGAGACACAAACTCTTTTCTTTCCTGGAGCCAGTGCCTGGGTTGCCCTTTGAATTGCTGGCATAGGCATGACTTCTGGGTCTCGCCTCACATTCCATTTCCTCAGAAGTGCGCACGCTTAGTCAATCAGTCGTGTGCAACTCTTTGCAACCCCAAGGACTGTAGCCAGCCAGGCTCCTTTGTCCATAAAATTTTCCAGGCAAGAATACTGGAGTGGATTACCATGTCCTACTCCAGGGGGTCTTCCCCACCCAGAGAGGAACCCAGGTCTTCTGCACTGGAAGGCATATTCTTTATCATTAGGGCCCCCCTGGGAAGCCCTTAAATTCCATTTCTTCAGAGGGGTCTTCCTCAATTACCCTACCTAATGTTGGCCTTCTTCAAGCCCCCTCTTTTAAAGTGCTCTGTGTATTTCCTCAAAAATACCCATCTCCACCTACCTTGTTGCTTTACCACTGTACAGAAACCCTGCCTAGGTGATAATGCAAACTCTCATGCCTGGCTGGTTAATCTGTGTGCTTCTGGAACCCAGAACCATGTCTGGTCTATACCAGATGATCAACAGATCTCTGCTGAATAAGTGAACAAGTGACTATCCCGGGTCACATAGCTCATGAGTGACAAAACTGGGCTTCCTACTCAGGTCTGTCTCACTCCCAAGTCTATGCTTTTCCAACTGCATGCTCACTCCTGTCTACTGAAAGGACAGACTTGAAAAAAAAAATAACAACAACAACCCACAAGGATAGCTCACACCAAATTCTCTCTCTCTCAAGGAAATGCACATTTATAATTGGAAAGCAAGTGACATGACTGACTGTAGCTGGAAGGGTTAAAACAAAAATTGGCAAGGGGAGCCAGTTAAACTTGTTTTTCTTTTTTTTTGCAAGAGGCCTAAGTTTGCAGTCTGCAGAGCTATCTGCAGGGCTGTCGGGAAGGCTGTGCAAAGAAAGGAGAGAAGCTTGCTGACAAAAGGCTGAAATCCTGGTATCTCTTTTGTTTTCACCCAAGTCTGTGGCCACTGACATTCCTCTTTTACACCACGGGTGGATAATAAGCCCCCTTCTCAGGAATCGAAATGCTCTTATACATTTTAATGTGACCTTAGCGAGTGCTTTTCAGAAATCACAGGCCCATCTGACTACACTTGAGGTTGAATTGAGCTAATGGTATTCACCTCATCTTTAGATGCAAAATTGGAAGATAAAAAGACCTTGATGTGAAAAGAGGGAGGGGGAAATGTGAGGGGAGCAGGGGGTGGATGGGTTGTGGGGGGCAGGAGGGGGAAGCAGATTAGAGATACTGCTTAAAAAATCTCGTGATTGCGCCTTGATAAGGAAATGTCTCCTCTTTCTAAAATCCCCCATGGGCTCGGGAGATGTCCTCATGCTTTTATTTTAAATGATAGAATCTTTTTATTCTTGGGCCAGAGAAATTTGAATGTTGCTGCATATGTGGCCAGGAGATACATTGACCTTTAGCAAATCTTATTTTTTTAAAAATCAGATGGAACAGTTATTGCAATATTCTGGCTCTGGAAGATGAAAAAGAGAGAGAAAGAGAGCTTTCTTGCTCTGTAATCAGACGTGGATTAAATTTATTAAAGATGCTGCGTCTCCTTTTAAATGACTTGCAACTGTCTTTCTGAATTCTAAGGAGCTGGTTGGAGACACGGCACCCTTCTGATTTCGTCTTAAGATCACAGAGAAAAGTCTTCTAAAATGGAAGGAAACTTGGATCCTTTTTCTTGCTCTTTGGCTAAAATGAGCTTCTCAGACGTGCACCCAATGCATTCAGGGCCCTAAGGAGGGCAGAAAAGTGCTGAGGGGGACTGAGAATTGGGGGGCGAGGGTGTGGTCAGGAAGAAGCTGTGAAGGGGCCCGTGCAACTCAAATAAAATGCGTGTCCCCCCGAGACAGGCTTCCTTCCAGTGTTGACATGCCTGCTGTCCGTCAAACGGAGCTGGAGGTTGCTTCCTGCCACCCGGGCTTGGCCGCCTCGGGGATGCAGGGGCCTGGCGGGCAATCCATCACGGAGCACACCTGGTCTGCCCAGAGGAGACAGTGAGGGGGGCGCTGGCTGGGTGGGGAGCGGATGGCAGGGGGGTGGGACCGGGAGCTAACTCCCAGGCAGGACCTCAGGCCTCCAGGCGCATTCATCCAAGGGGTGTACATAATTTATCAATGTGGAAAGGGTGACAGATTGGGATGGTCTGGCCTTTTGACTTTGCAGCTTCTGTCTGTATTTATAGAATTGGACGCTTGGGCCTTCAGGCCACAGCATTCTCACTTTAAAATGGGCATGCTGACTCAGATACAGGTGGTGAATGGATTATTATTATGATTAAAAATTTTTTTTTTAAGATACGAGGATCTTGTTTGCACACATTTATTGCAGCCATTAAGCTTCTTTGGAAAAACGCTTCTTTTTTTGAGAGCAACGGCCCTGTGTGTCTTCATAAAGGATGTACCTGTAAAAGAGAAATTCTGGAAGTCTGTTTCCAGTCCAAACACATTTCTAAGGTGGATTCCCACTTGGGAAGAGAAGATGGCAATCCAGGGCCACGGGGGTCAAGAGGTATGGTTGTTTCAGAAGGTTTGACAATAAGGCCCCTTAAAGCTAGAGTTTATTTTATTTAGAAAATTTTATTTTATTTTTAATTGGAAGATAATTACATTACAACATTATGTTGGGTTTTGCCATACATCAACAAGAATCAGCCACAGGCATACCCATGTCCCCTACCTCTCAAACATCCCTCCCCTCTAGGTTGTCACAGAGCACCAGGCTTTGGGTTCCTTGCCTCATACAGCAAGTTCTCACCTGCTATCTCTTCCTACCAGCTATCTATTTTGTATATGGTAATGTATATGTTCCCAAGCTACTTTGTCAAGTCATCCCAACTTCTCCCTTATGAGTTCAAAATTCGCCCGCCTCCGTGTGCTACTGTTTCCTACACGTAGATACATGTAGGGATCACCATAGTTCTAGTTTTCCCTTAGCTTGAAATTCACACGCAGGAAAAAACTTAAACATTGGGGTAATTAACATCTCTGTTGAGTGAGCGGATAAATGAATAAAAGTGAGTGAAGTTTAGGAGGAGCAGAAGTCACCCTGGACCTGGGCATTTCGAGAAATGCTGAAAGTGAGAGTCACTTTCTGAATCAGGGGATTTTCGATGGAGGGGCAAGAAAGCTGGGCAGGGTAGGTGGTTCTTAGGCCAGGTGTTAAATGACTGAATGAGTGCAAGGGAGAGGCTTGGGGAGGGTCGCCTGTCTTCACAACAAGCCCAGAGTGGTTGATTGTCAGTGACCCCTTCCTACCAGAGAAGGGAGCAAGCGGAGTCCCAAGGTCAAGTTGCCTCTGTGCCGCTGGGAGCCAAGTGCAGAGCAAGGTCGGGCCAGATGGCCTGGCTGGGTCTCCGTTGTGGGATGTTCTGCTGTCCTTTGGAGCCCTTGCCCTCGGGGCTTGGCCCCAGTGGAAGGACGGGCTGGCTCCCTGCCTGCACAGCACACCTGGAGAGCTCACCGCCCGGCTCGGCGCTGGGAATCTTCTCCATAAATGAGAGGTCCCACCCCTGCCCTCCAGGGCCTGAGAGCTTTCTTTCCATTGCATTCGAAAGCCCCAGGAGAACTGGCACGGCTTCCCCAACCTTGTCCTGACCAGTCCTCAAAAATGCGATCTTGGACAAGCGGAGGCTGGGGTGGAGCCCTTGGTCCATTCCCTGGACCTGGGCCACCTCTCCTGGAGAATCTTCTGGGTTTGGCTGCGCCCACAGGGCCCTCTGAGATACTGGCCTGGCCTCACCTGACCTGGGCTGGCCACTGGGGTGAGGGGGGGTTGGGAGGGGTGCAGGGTGGGGCCGTGCGCGCTGTGTCATCCCCGGGGGCTGACTTCTCCCACCGCAGGAATGCGCCGACAGCTCGGAATTTTGTGTCCCCCAAACCCCTATGGGCAGTTCACAATATGCTCCAAAACTCAGAAGACCGGCCAGTCCTTCACGCGCCACGGCTGTTTCTAAGTCTGGCTTACTGTGGTCGCCCTTGGGGAAGAGACGCTCAGGAGCCACAGTGAACCAACTTGCACTTCTGAATCCTTGGATGTGTGACTAGCTGTGTGACCTTGGGCAACTGACTGCCCCTCTCTGAGCCCGTGCTCTCCCAAATGAAGCCTCTAAAGAGGCCTTTGCGGCAGGGTCCTCTGAGAAGCAGGGACACATGCGGATGACTGGGCATGTAGTAAACGTGTGTGTCTATTTGTATCTGCAGAATTCTGTGCTTGGTAAAGAAAAAGAAGGAAAGAAGGAAAGAGAAGGAAGAGGAGAAAGTGATCATCGATAAACATTCCTGAGTTCTTCACATGGGACAGTCAAAGCTCTAAGCCCTTTACGAAAGGATCCTGTAAAATCCTGAAATGATCTTGTAAATCCTGATGTTACACTTGTTGTCCCCACTTTCCCATTTAAGGAATGAGGTGAGCCGGGTGAGGTGGTTTTGCGCACCGTCACACCCCGAGTGAAAGGAGGAGCTAGACTCCCACCGGCTGCCCCAGAGTTTATGTCTCACGGGCGCTGAGGATCCACGGTGGAGAGGACACGTGGCCTAGGACCTGACCTTGGGTCCCCCAGGTCCAGCGGACAGTCAGCAGGGGAACACGCTGGGTGTGACAACCTAGAAACTCAGGGAAGCGTCCCCACTTGAAAGTGGGTGGGGCAGTTCATGGGGGGTGGGGGAGGCGTGGGTGGCTTCCAGGGCAGCACACCAGCCGCCAAGAGATCTTAATGTGTCCTCGGAGAGATTCGACTGTCAAATACCGCACACGGGGAAGACAGCTTCAAACGTGGGCCCCCAGCGAAAGAAGGCTCGCTCTGTATTTTGCCATAAATATTTGGAGCGGAAATTGCCTTTGAAGATAAAGAGTTGAGCTAGAAGCAAAGCCCACCCTAGCCCGTCTCCTGGGGGGTGGTGAGGAGTAAGAGGGGGAAAACCTCCTGGTAGGTTGAGCGACAGAGTGAATTTAGGAGGGAGGGAGGTAGCAAATTATTACTGACCATGGCCTTCAGCGAACAGGGCAGCAGCTCTAAGGGAGTGAAATGACCATCCTTGGCGGAGTGTGGGCTTTCGGGGATGGGCGGGACTCCTGGAGTGACCATTCTCTAGCCCTGACTTTGGACATGTCACTTGACCTCTCTGAACTTTCTGTTTTACCAATGGGAAATGAGATAAACCTCCCCACATAGAAAGGTCAGATTTAACTAAGCTAACCCATAAACTATTTGGTGGCTCCATAAACTTTGGGTTTATGAGCTTGGTCAAGCTCCTGGAGATGATGAAGGACAGGGAGGCCTGGTGGACTGTCCATGGGACTGTAAAGAATCGGACATGACTTAGTGACTGAACAATAACAACATACATTTTTTTAAAAGTGTTACCAGGTCTAATTCAGACATTATGTAGTCCATCCATTTAAGATTTACAATTTAATGGCTTTTGTATATTCACAGGTACGTACAACCACCACTGCAGTCAATTTTAGAACATTTTCACTGCCTCTAAAAGAAGCCAGCTGGCTATTACTCCCATCTTCCAGTTCTCCCAAATTTTGGCAACCACTAATCTATTTTCTGTCTTGATTGATTTCCCTGTTCTGGCCATTTTCGCACGCATGGAATCGTATTTGTGGTCTTTCGTGACTGGCTTCTTTCCTCAGCAAATGTTGCCTAAGTTCATCCGTTTTGCAGCGACCGTCTGTACTTCATACCTTACTCTGGCCGGATAATGTTCTGTTGCAGGGACGGACCATGTTCTGTTCATCCATTGTTCAGTTGATGGGCATTTGGATTGTTTCCATTTTTGGCTATTTTGTGTATCATATATCTCGATTATTTCTCAGATATGTACCTGGGAATGGAATTACTGGGTCATACAGTGAATCTTTTTTTTTTTTTTTTTAAATATTTTTGGTGGCCCTGGGTCTGGGCTTTCTCTAGCTGTGGCGAGGTAGTGGTGGGGCCAGTTTCTAGTTGCAGGAGGCGGGCTTCTCATTACAGCAGCTTCTCCTGTTGCAGAGCACGGGTTCAATAGCTGTGGCACACAGGCTTAGTTGCCCCATGGCATGTGGAATCTTCCCAGTCTGGTGACTGAAACCCTGTCCCCTACATTGGCAGGCAGATTCTCAACCTCTGCTTCACCAGGTCATCTACAGTAAGTCTTTGTGTAATCATTTGAGGAGCCACCAGATCGTTTTCCAAAGTGGTTGCACCATTTTGGGTTCCCACGGGCTATGTAGGATGATTCTCCACACAGGTTTCAGAGAAGTCTTTCTGCTCCCCTACAACATCTGATGACCCAAGTCACAAATCTCCAAAGATCCCCAAGACCCACAGCCTCAGGCCCCATCCTGATTGATGTGTGGGCGTGGTCAGCACCTCCCCCCTCCTCCCTTGCCCTCATCTCTTCCTCCTCCCTGTGTGGTCCTCCCTCCTCTTTGATTCTTCCTTACTCAGATTTTTCTCTCTGAAGGAGCCCTCCCTTCTTCTTCTGGGCTTTCCAAACCTGCCTGTCCCCCTGGCTTGGTCCTTCCCCAGGCCCCACGGTGACTTCCACACCTCTGTGGAGCTGTGGCCTCCGTGGAGAAGGACCTTTGACGTGCCCCTTACTGCATTCCTCACGGCACCTGCATGGCTGGCTGCAAGAGCCCAGGCCAGCTGGCGCGGTGGAGAACACCTGCATTTGGGCTCAGATGGACCAGGATTCTGATTTTGACCCTGTATTTTATAGCTGTAGCACACCAGGCACATTCAACTCCACCCCAACCTCAGCGTTCTGCATCCCAAATCAAACAGCAATGGCAAAAATGGGGTAATCACACTTTCTAACTCTGTCAGGTAGTAAACGTTTGTTAAATGTGTAAATAACTAAGAGCAATAGGCAATAGGTAACATATAGGTGCTAGATTATTCCCTAGGCAGCTGTAGGCAACCTTGATCTTTGCATTCTGTGAAATACTTTGGTTCATAACTGCAACAGTTGTCTCTGTGGATACCATATGTATATAATATCCATTTTACAGATGTCAAAGCCAAGGCTCCAAGAACTTCAGTTGTCAAGGCTGCTCACATCTACAGGAAGAATTTAGAAAAATTTCTGCCATATTAAGCTATAGTTCAGAACTATAAAGGGGACTTCCCTGATCACTGGTTAAGAATCTGCCTTGCAACATGGAGGATGCAGGTTGGATTCTTGGTCAGAAAACTAAGATCCCATATGTTGCGGAGCAATTAAGCTCATGTGCTACAACTACTGAACCTGTGTACTCTGGAGCTTGTGTCAACAACTAGAGAGTCTGTGAGTCAGAATGAAAGATCCCACCCACATCATGCAACTAAGACCCGACATGGCCAAATAAATAAATATTAAGAAAAAACTATAAAGGCCGCATTTCCCAAAACATGTCTCTAGAACTTGAGGCAGTGTGGGTAAAAAGACTCCTAGGTCAAATGAGCTTGTGAAATGCTTTGCAGGGGTCACCTCCCCTGGGACTGTCCCCAAGGCTCCCATGGACCCTGCTGTGCAGAGGGGCAGCAGATGACAGCATCTGAGAAGGCTTCTGGGTGGACTTCCAACACAGTTCTGTCCCTCATCCTGGAAGTGAGGGGGTGGTCTTGGCTGAGAAAGACCCAGCTTGTTTGGGGATGGGGATAGATGGCAAGTCTTTCTGGCAATGTGGCCAGGCATTCTAGCACCCTCTGGATTGGGCGGGACAGATGGCCCCCCTCCTATGCTTGTGGCTCTTCCTCTCCAGGGAAGAAGGGAGAGCAGGAGGGGAGCCATCCGGCCTGCTGGTCAACCTTCCCCATCTCACTATGATTTCAGAGCTGAGCTTTCAGTTGCCTCCAAGTGGCTGACACTTCACCCAAGGCCTCTCTCCCTCTGAGTAGCTGTGCTGGTCCTTCAGTACCAGGAAGCCGAGGCCCGACAGCAGCGGTTTCCTTCCTGGTTTTACGATCCTTTCCTCTCATTGCACCCTACCCTGGGCTCAGGATCACACAGATCATGGAGGGGTGAGAGTGAGGCTCCTGAAGCTGCCTGTGACTCCCGCCAGCCTGGGGCCTCTGTGGGGCTCCCTCTTGGTGCCCAAGCGTGAACTGTGGCTCTGTCCAGTGAGGCTCCTCTTTGGATCATCAGCAGGAAAAGCAGTCCTGGTTCAGCATTTGCCATGTGCCAGGCACACACCCAAACGTGGACTCGGTCTGTTCAAGGATTCTAGTCACATTCAAAAGATGAAGATGCTGAGTGAGGTTTAGGGACACCT
The DNA here is from genome assembly GCF_016772045.2 of Ovis aries. Taxonomy (NCBI): domain Eukaryota; kingdom Metazoa; phylum Chordata; class Mammalia; order Artiodactyla; family Bovidae; genus Ovis; species Ovis aries. The sequence goes on along the minus strand of NC_056071.1, from coordinate 61,774,495 downwards.
GGTGACCTCTTCAAGGTCATGCCATCTTGGTGCTGGGCCTGGAAGGAGGGCTGGTATCTGCCAAGCTCCTTCCCACTGCTCTGCACAGCACGATGAAGCCAGGCTTCCTCCACTTCCCGCTTTACTCTGCAGGCAGGGGCATGGCTTGGAGGATGGGTCCAGGAGCCGAGATCCTGCCCAATGAACGCAGACAGTGGTTTGCTCCTTGAAAAAAGAGAAATGGCTCCACTGATCTCCAGGTTAAGTGGGTGTCTGCAGAGCATAAGGCCTTTCCAGAGGTGCTCTGCTTCACAGCCTCACCCAGATTATACAGACAGCTGGTGGCTTCCATTCCCCAAAGAGTCAATCAATCAATCACCTAATCAATAATCAATAAAACAAGGAACTGTTTCCCCCTTGCCATTGTGGCAAAATAACCATTACTGAAGACTTTTTAACTTCTCACCCATTCACAAGGCATTGCGGGATCAGTTATGGTTATGGCAAACTATTCACAACGTCATATTTATCATTTTAACCATCCCTAAATTGCAAACCAGTCAATCCTAAAGGAAGTCAATCCTGAATATTCACTGGAAGGACTGTTGTTGAAGCTGAAGTGCCAATAATTTGGCCGCCTGAAGTGAAGAGCCAAATCACTGGAAAAGACTGTGCTGGGAAAGACTGAAGGACAACAGAGAAAGGAGGCAGCGGAGGATGAGACGGTTGGATGGCATCACCGACTCAATAGACACGAATGTGAGCTACACAATTTAGCAACTGAACAGTAACAAGAAGTATTCGATTCAGGAACCTGAAATACATTCACACTCTTGTGTAACTCTCACCACCATCTCTACCCAAAACTCTGCCATCCCCATCAGACACCTGGGTAGCTATGAATAATAACTAGCCTCCATCCCCACCCCCAGCCCCAGGGCTAATCCTCATTTGGATGCCTCCCTCTCTGCCCCTCCACCATGATCCCTCTTTGGGAATATTTTTAAATAAACACTGCAGCACACATCCAACCAAGCTGAGCACATGTCACTGCCCAGATTATTCTGGTCTCTGAAACCTAATTAGGGAAAAGGGAAAACGGCAAAACAAAGATTCCAAAGGAGAGGAACCTGAGTGGCTTGAAGTTAGTTACCTTCCTCCTGGAGGGTGGGGCCTGCCCGAGGAGGTGGAAAGCTGGACGGAGGTTTGTTTTCGAAATGTCTGGGCTGGGCTTGGCCTCCTGGCTCTCCTGGACGCCGCTGGGCTGCCTGTCTCCCTTGGCCAGGCAGACCATGAACTATTTTCTTTCCCTCTCTGTTCCAGCTGCCTTCCAGGCTCAACCACCAGCTCCCTGTCCCATGAGCTGGGTATGGATGTGAGTTGGAGAGAGGCAGGTCAGTTTCATGGTCTTAATCCTAGGCTGCCGCTTGGCCAAAAATAAAGAAGAAAAAGAAGGTAAAAAAAAAAAAAAAGACTTAAAATATTGATCTCTGGCCTAGATGTCAACAAAGGAGAAAAGAATGATATTTGAGATGTTGGAATCAGATGTGGATTTGAGCTTTCAACTTTCTAGCTGTCATCTCAGACAGGAACATCAAACCTTTGGACTCAGTTTCCAATGTGGTAAGAAGAGAAAACTCAAGTATCTCCTCCTACTCTTCTTCCTTCTGTGGCAGGAACATGATGTCATGGTCTTTTAAATGTCTCTTTGTCCAGCTGAAAACTCCTATTCACCCTGCAAGCCCCTGCTTACAAAGCCCTTTGTGTGTGAGGCCAACCCAGAGGATCTCAGAAGTTAATCCCTCCCATCTTCACGCTATTTTTATCCCTCAGACAATCTTCTGTATTACTCACAGCCTTCTTCTGTAATTGATATTTTTATACCTCTGCTGGGCTAAACTTTTTGAGGGTGGGGACTTGGCTGATTCGTTCTTGAGTCCAGGATATAAAACGTGATCGAGAAACGGGAGGTCCTTTTTGCATTCTGATGACCTTGTGGTCTCTCTCCTCTCTGCTGGGACACGTGTGAATAGCAGGGGAATGTCGGTGACTGGGCAGGGACTATGAGAGCTGAGTGAAACCTCCCTTTCTCCGGGAATGAGGCACACCTCCTCGCAGTGGAAGCCCCCAATAGGTGCTTGAAGTCTTACTCTTTGAGAGAAAGAAGGCCCAGTTCAGACTGGTTTCTGAAATTACAAAGAGTCCTGCTGTGGGCTGGGGTTTCATTATCCTAGAACGTGGGGAGACTGCTGTGAACCATTTGTGCAGGGCTTGCCCTGGCGGTTCAGCCCTGGAGCCTGGCTCCCCCAGAGGTCAGCTCTCACCACCTTCTCACTCCTGTTTAGTACCTGGCTGGGCCCAACCTCTCTGATCTATGTAAAAAATAATTATTTGCTTAAAACCCACAAAGAGCTCCTGTAATTTAAATTGGTTTAATTTAAATTTTAAACAGGGGATCTTCAACCTCTAATCACTCTGAAAGTGAAGTGCTCTGCGCCAAAGGTGAAGTGCTTTAGGGCTGGAAATGATTACGTGTGGTTCAGAGTGAAAGTGATGAGAGAGAGAAGGAGAGAACAGAGAGCAAGGTACTGAAAGGAAGGGTCAGAGAAAAACAGAAAGGCAATGATTCAGAAGCAGGCCGGGAAAAATCCTTGTGGGCTGAGCCACCAGCAGGGCAAAACTCAGCCCTTGAGATCTAAGCTGAGACGAAAAAATGCTTCCCAGAGCTCAACGTGATTCCAGCTCACAGTACACTTTCCATATCGACACAGACCTTACACGTGTGGTGAGTTTTAAAACGACCTCTCTTTAGGTTTTCTAACTGCAAACCTTTGATAAGCCCTCTGAACTTGAACTGTGTGTGTGTGTGTGTGTGTGTGTGTGTGTGTGTGTGTCCCTGTGGACCCAGACACGTGCCTGATCTGCCTTTGGGGTCACCTGGCACTGGCCAGGGAGCAGCTTGGACAGCTGGACAGAAGAGGGAACTGATGGGTGAAGACTCAGACCTATGAGCTAAAGGTTTAAGGCTGGAAGAGTGTGGCTCTGGCAGAAGATCTCAGGGCACTGTGTATGTGTGTGCGTGTGCACATGTGTGTGTGTGTGTGTGTGCATGTGTGTGTATGTGTGTGTGTGTGTGTATGTGTTGGGGGTGGGCTGCTGGGAACACCTGGCTGCAGCTGGCGAGGCCGGGCGTTGCTGGGAAATGTGAGATCTCCGATGTGGCTGCAGGGCACCGTGGAACCTGGAAGCCCTGGGCTCGGGACTGCGGGTGGGGGTCAGGCAGCTAGGGCGGGTGGGCCGCCCCGCAGCCGCTGCCTCATCTCCCTGCTGTTTTCTTTCTCTCTGCACAGAGGTGCTGAAAGAGCAAGAGGGGCTAGCACTGATTTCCATAGCCTGAACTTCTGTGCTCCCTTCTGCTGTTTTCTTCCAGGTGTAATTTTGGGCGGATTACTTCAACCCTCCGAGTGTCATTTGTAACTAGGAAATAAGCACTTTCTCTGTGCTGTCTGGGCTCCGGGGCCGGAATTCCCCAGCCTCCCTTGTCGGCCTTGAATTGGTCTGGCAGTAGCCTTGGCGTTTCTTATCCTTCAGGAATGTATACTCCAAGAATTCCCTGGGCCCCAGCAGACTGAGCTCCTCCAAGCAGGCCCAGGTCCAACTAATGTCTGTGTCCACAAGGCCAGGAGCCCAGCACAGAACAGCCTTCCGGAGGATGCAGAGGGTTGCCGGAAAAGACCATGTGGTTTGGACCCCATAGGTCTGGATTTTGCTTCCAGGCTCTGACATTTACAACTGGAGAAGTCTGTTCACCAGTCTGAACCTCAGCGTCACCTGCTGTAAAAACAGAAGCAGGCTCACAGTTCAGTGCAGTCGCTCAGTTGTGTCCAACTCTTTGAGACCCCATGCACTGCAGCATGCCAGGCGTCCCTGTCCATCACCAACTCCCAGAGCTTGCTCAAACTCATGTCCATCTAGTCAGTAATGCCATACAATCATCTCATCCTCTGTCATCCCCTTCTCCTCCTGCCTTCAATCTTTCCCAGCATCAGGGTCTTTTCCAATGACTCAGTTCTTCACATCAGGTGGCCAAAGTATTGGAGCTTCAGCTTCAGGATCAGTCCTTCCAATGAATATTCAGGACTGATTTCCTTTAAAGGACGGTTTGGATCTCCTTGTAGTCCAAGGGACTCTCAAGAGTCTTCTCGAACACCACAGTTCAAAGCATCAATTCTTCGGCATTCAACCTTCTTTATGGTCCAACTCTCACATCCATATATGACTACTGGAAAAATTATAGCTTTAACTAGATGGACCTTTGTTGACAAAGTAATGTCTCTTCTTTTTGATATGCAGTCTAGGTTGGTCAAAAGCAGAGACATTATTTCGCCAACTAATCAAGGCTATGGTTTTTCCTGTGGTCATGTATGGATGTGAGACTTGGACTGTGAAGAAGGCTGAGTGCTGAAGAATTGATGCTTTTGAACTGTGGTGTTGGAGAAGACTCTTGAGGATCCCTTGGACTGCCAGGAGATCCAACCAGTCCATTCTGAAAGAGATCAGCCCTGGGTGTTCTTTGGAAGGAATGATGCTAAAGCTGAAACTCCAGTACTTTAGCCACCTCATGCGAAGAGTTGATTCATTGGAAAAGACTCTGATGCTGGGAGGGATTGGGGGCAGGAGGAGAAGGGGATGACAGAGGATGAGATGGCTAGATGGCATCAGTGACTCGATGGATGTGAGTCTGAGTGAACTCCAGGAGTTGGTGATGGACAGGGAGGCCTGGCGTGCTGCGATTCATGGGGTTGCAGAGTTGGACACAGCTGAGTGACTGAACTGAACCGAAGTAGGCTGGTCATAGCTTTTCTTCCAACCTGCAAACATCTTTTAATTTCATGGCTACAGTCACCATCTGCAGTGATTTTGGAGCCCAAGAAAATAGTTTCTCATTGTTTTCATTGCTTCCCCATTTATTTGCTATGAAGTGATGGGACCAGATGCCATGATCTTCGTTTTTTGAAGGTTGAGTTTTAAGCCAATTTTTTCACTCTCCTCTTTCACTTTCATCAAGAGGCTCTTTAGTTCTTCTTCACTTTCTGCCATAAGGGTGGTGTCATCCGCATATCTGAAGTTATTGATATTTCTCCCAACAATCTTGATTCCAGCTTGTGCTTATTCCAGCCCAGCATTTCTTATGATGTTTAGTATCCAGAATAGATAGTCTTCCAATTCATAAAACTTTTGAAAAACCTTTGTTGGCAAAGTAATGTCTCTGCTTTTTAATATGCATTCTAAGTTGGTCATAGCTTTTCTTCCAAGTTGCAAACATCTTTTAATCTCACGCGGCTGCAGTCACCATCTGCAGTGACTTTGGAGCCCAAGAAAATAAAGGCTCTCACTGTTTCCATTGTTTCTCCATCTATTTGCCATGAAGTGATGGGGCCAGATGCCACGATCTTCATTTTTTGAAGTTGAGTTTTAAGCTAGCTTTTTCACTCTTCTCTTTCACTTTCATCAACAGGCTCTTTAGTTCCTCTTCAGTTTTGGCCATAAAGGTGGTATCATCTATGTATCTGAGGTTATTGATATTTCTCCTGGCAATCTTGATTCCAGCTTGTACTTCATCCAGTCCCCAAGATAACTTTCAGGTGGGTTATGACTTATAAAGGAAAAGAGAACTTTTAACACATTGAGAAGAAAACAGAGTAGAATATTTTCCTGAGTTTGGGGGTATAGAAGAGAGTTTTAGAAACAAACTTGAAATAAAAACCAAAGGAAGCATTGACATATTTGTTCACCTTAAAATTTAAAATCTTCTGTTCAATGAAAGATATGCTCAGTCGCTTCAGTTGTGTCTGACTCTTTGTGACCCTGTGGATTTCAGCCTGCCATGCTCCTCTGTCCATGGAATTCTCCAGGCAAGAATACTAGAGTGAGCCATTCCCTTTTCCAGGGGATCTTCCCAACCCAGGGATCAAACCTGGGTCTCTTGCATTGCAGGTGGTTTCTTTTACCACTGAGCCACCAGGGAAGCCCATACATACTTGGTTCGGTTCGGTTCATTTCAGTTGCTCAGTTGTGTCCGACTCTGCGACCCCGTGAATCGCAGCACACCAGGCCTCCCTGTCCATCACCAACTCCTGGAGTTCACTCAGACTCACATCCATCGAGTCAGTGATGCCATCCAGCCGTCTCATCCTCTGTCGTCCCCTTCTCCTCCTGCTCCCAATCCCTCCCAGCATCAGAGTCTTTTCCAATGAGTCAGCTCTTCACATGAGGTGGCCAAAGTACTGGAGTTTCAGCTTTAGCATCATTCTTTCCAAGGAACACCCAGGACTGATCTCCTTCAGAATGGACTGGTTGGATCTCCTTGCAGTCCAAGGGACCCTCAAGAGTCTTCTCCAAGTTCAAAAGTATCAATTCTTTGGTGCTCGCTTTTTTCACCATCCAACTCTCACATCCATACATGACTACTGGAAAAAGCATAGCCTTAACTAGATGGACTTAAGGTTATACCAATTTCCCTATCAACACGGTGTCTGAGCCTCATATAATGTAGTGACCAGTTAGTTAAAATGTTTTCTGATTTTTGTTGTGATTTTTTTTTGTTTGACCTGGAATATTTCTTAGAAGCATTTCTTTTAATTCTCCAGAATTCTTAACTTCCTCAAATATTCTACTTAAACTTACTATTAATGCTTTGCTGAATTCCAATCTGGTCAGAAGACCTGCTCAGTGGGATTTTAATGCTTTCAAATATGTTGAAACAGCATCTGGTCAATTCTGGTAAATGTTTAAATGGTATCCTCAGCTGTTGTTGGGTGCCGTGTTCTACAAATGTCAATTAAGTCAAATTTATCAGTTATGTTATTCAAAACTTCTAAATCTTTGCTAACATTTTTGGTTCACTTGCTTTATCAGTTACTGAGAGATGTGCTGAAAGCGTTCACTGTGATAGTGGTTTTGTCTATTTTTCCTTTCGGTTTTGTCAGTTTTTGCTTTGTGTGTCCTAAGGCCGTGTTTTTAGATGCGTGCACATTTAGAATTATGATATCGTTCAGATAAACCTGACCTTGCATTTCATAAATTCCTCTCTTTATGTTGAGTTACATCTCTTCCCTGAAGTGCACATAGTATAATACTGATGTACTTATATCAGTTTTCTCTTGCTTAGTGTTTGCACTGAGATATCTTTCTATTCTTTTACTTCCATCCTTTCTGTAACCTGATATATTCAGTGTGTATTTTCTAAACAGCATATGATTGGATCAGTCCGAGTCTTTGTCCGTTTACACTTAATGCAATGACTGACATAGATATTGTAATTTATATCATTTTTCCTTTTGTCTTGCCTTCTCTTGGATTTACTGAGTTTATTATTATTATCTCTCCCTCCCAGCTTCTTTTAATAGTTGTAATACATTTTTTCTATTTTTTTAATAGTTACCCTGGAATAATGATTCTCAAAGTGTTTGGTCCTAGGATTCCTTGACACTCTTAAAAATTGTTGAGAACTCCCGTGTGATTTTATGTACCTATTGATATTTTATTGCATTATGATTAAACATTAAAGTATTTATTAGAAGTTATAATAATTAATACTGGAAATGGAAACAACTTGTTTCATGAAAATTCTCTTTTCTGAAACAAAAAATTGGGGAGATAGAAATTACTTTCTAGTTTGGCTTTTTAAAAAGTGCATGGCTTAATAGAAGACAGCTATAACGTCATATCTCCTTCTGCATTCAATTTCTTGTGCTATGTTGCTTTGGATGAAATACACAAAGAAAATCTAGCCTCTTTTAAATACGTGGTTGGAAAGAAAAGGAGTATTTTAACAGGTTTTTCAGAATGTTATAGATATTCTTCTTTGATTCTATATCAAAACTTAACAAGTGAAAATTTCTTTTCTTCTTTGATTCTATATCAAAACTTAACAGTGAAAGTTTCTTAAATATTATTTACAGTTTGGAATCTGAAACCGCATCAATAAGCTTCCCATATTCCGTTTCTTAAAATCCACTGGTTTCTCTTACAACTGGAATAGACCCTTCTTATGCATAATTTCCAAATATAACGCTGTGTGTCAGTCATTTGGAAAATATTACTTTGTTGTATTCTGTAGGTTTTCCAACTGTTGACACATTTGGTTATATAAGGTGAGATAGTTATTTTTGCTTATAATCATCACTGATCTTATCGGAAAAGGCTTTCTTACACAGATCTGTTTATTCGTGTGTCTGTGGGCTGCACTGGGTCTTGGCTGCAGGCCAGGGGCTCTTGCGATGCTGGCTTCTCCTGCGGCTCTCTGGCTCCGGAGTGAGGGCTTCCGTAATCGCAGTACGTGAGGTCAGCAGTTGTGGTGCTGAGACTCAGTTGCTCTGAGGCATGTGACATCTTCCTAGACCAGGGATCAAACCCATGTCCCTTGCATTGGAAGGCAGATTCTTAACCACTGGACCATTGAGGAAGTCCTTAGGAAAAATTTTACTTGTCAGGAAGCCATTAAGCTCTAGATGGCCAATACAAAGTTTCCAAAATTCTAAGTTTTCTTTGAAAACCCAAGCTGTATCACCGGCAACACATACTGTAAGTTGTTTCCCTTAAGGTGACAGAGTTGCTTTGTCGAATTTTGAGAGGATGACCACCCAGCATCCAAGTTGGAATAATCATTGTTTGTCTATCAGCTGTTCTTTCCAGTGAAAGTGGTGTTGGATTAAAAGGTGGCTAGTGCACCTCACGACTTAATTGCTCAAGGGCTTTTCCTTGTAGTAACTTCTTGTTTCAAGATGCATTAGCTCAGTTTTATGTCAGTGTCCTGCTTCATTAAATAGAGATTGTGAATGCTGCTCCATCAAGGATAGTCACATGAAACGAGCTCCTTTTGTTTCTCTTCTGCAAGTGCATGACAGTGAAGCTGGTAACGACTAGTTGTGTGTTTTCTCCCCATGGCCGTGACTTGCACTGATGCAACCAGCGTTTGTAGTTTCATCTGCTGTAATTTTGCACCACTGGTGCAGATGTACAAAGAATCAAATAATGCCTTACTGTTACTACGAAAGGAGTGTTGACCTTATTGACCCCTCTGGGACTCCCAGGGGTCAGTGGAGCACATTTTGAGAACCGCTGCACAGAGATTACAACAAGCATCCTTTTTTTTTTTTTTGGATTATTGATTTTTGGGTTATTGGATTATTATTACTCTATGTTTATTTTCTATTTCCTTAGTCAATGCTTTTACATTTTTTACTTTCTTCCTTTTGTTTTCATTTCTTGAACTAATTTTTATTGGAGCATAGTTGGTTTACAATATTGTGTTAGTTTCTGCTAAGTGAATTAGTTATACACACACATATATCCACAGTTTTTGGTTCTTTTCCCATATAGGTCATTACAGAGCATTGAGTAAAGGTCCCTGTGCTATACACAGACAGTAGGTCCTTATTCAGAGAAGGTGATGGCACCCCACTCCAGTACTCTTGCCTGGAAAATCATATGGATGGAGGACCCTGGTAGGCTGCAGTCCATGGGGTCGCTGAGAGTTGCACACGACTGAACGACTTCACTTTCACTTTTCACTTTCATGCGTTGGAGAAGGAAATGGCAACCCACTCCTGTGTTCTTGCCTAGAGAATCCCAGGGATGGGGGAGCCTGGTGGGCTGCCGTCTATGGGGTCGCACAGGGTCAGACACGAGTGAAGCAACTTAGCAGCAGCAACTTAGCAGGTCCTTATTAGTTATCAATTTTATATATACTAACATGTATATGTTAATTACAGTCTCCCAATTTGTTCTCCCCACTCCCAACAAAAAGTATCTTTAATTTTTTTAACCGTCTAATTTTTTTTTAAAGGGGCAGTACCCACTCCACTTCCTGAATAATGCAAGGGCCTTCAAGTGCTTCATCTTCATTTACTTCTACTTATATGTTACAGTTTTCGTTTATTGTATTTATCTATCTATTCCACACCCTATAAGCCGTTAGTATTGCTTTAATACAGTTGGTGTTCATTTTACATTTATCTCCGCGTTTGCCTTTCTGGCATCTTTTCATTTCTTCCTACATTTCTAAGCTTCTCTCGGAAGAATACCTTTCAGTATTTTCTTTTGTGGGGGGACTGCTGGGGTGAATTTTCTCAGCTTGAAAATACATTTCTGCCTTTGGCCACCTCATGAGAAGAGTTGACTCATTGGAAAAAACTCTGATGCTGGGAGGGATTGGGGGCAGGAGGAGAAGGGGACGACCGAGGATGAGATGGCTGGATGGCATCACGGACTCGATGGATGTGAGTCTGAGTGAACTCCGGGAGATGGTGATAAACAGGGAGGCCTGGGGGGCTTCCATTCATGGGGTCGCAAAGAGTCGGACACGACTGAGCGACTGAACTGAACTGAACTGGACTGAATCTGAAAATGCCTTTATTTCATATTTACCGTTGAAAGGTATTTTTGCTGGGGAATTCTAGGTTGGCAAATTTTGTCTCCAATACTTTGCAGATAGCATGCTACTGTCTGCTGGATCTGCTGTTTGTGTTGGGAAGGCAGATGTCAGTGCTATTCTTGTCCTTTTGAAGGTAATGCCTTTCCCCAATCCCTTGCCCCAGTTTTAAGATTTTCTCCTTGGCTCTCACTATCGTTTGTATAATGTGCCTAGGTGTGATTCTCTTTGTATTTACTTTGCTTGGAGGTTCATAGTGCTTTTTGAATCTTTCAAAATATGATTGATCACTGTTACATCTTTGTTTCTTTAGGTATTTTTTTCTGTCTCTCTTTGTCCTGTTCATCTGGATTGCAACGACATGTATGTTAGGCATTTCTGCAGCATCTCATATGGCTTCCATGAAAGTCAAAATGTTACTCGTTCACTTGTGTCCGACTCTTTGCAGCCCCATGGACTCTAGCCCACCAGGCTCCTCTGTCCATGGGGTTCTCCGGGCAAGCATACTGAAGTAGGTAGCCATGCCCTTCTCCAGGGGATCCTCCTGCCCCATGGATTGAACTCCTATCTCCTGCATCTCCTGCATTGCAGGCAGATTTCTGCCATCTGAGTCATGTCTTCCATACTTTTCCTCTATGCCCATGTCTCTCATGCATCATTCTAGATTTTTTTCTTCTGAGGTATCTTTCAACTTACAAATTATTTAATAAGCTATATCTGATTTAGGGCTTCCCTGGTAGCTCAGACAGTAAAGAATCTGCCTGCAATGCAGGAGGCCTGTGTTCGATTCCTGGGTCAGGAGGCTCTCCTGGACAAAGAGTTGGCAACCCACTCCAGTGTTCTTGCCTGGAGAATTTCATGGACAGAGGAGCCTGGTGGGCTACAGTCCACGGGGTCCCAAAGAGTCAGAAACCACTGAGCAACTAACACTTTCACTTTCATATCTTATTTGCTTTAACTCTATCCGTTGAATTTTAAATTTCAGTTATTCTATTTTTCAGTATTAGAATTTATATTTGATTCATTGTTATAGTTTCTGGTTTTCTGATGTAATTTTCAATTTTTCTTTTATTTCCTTGAACATAATAATTGTTCAAGAATTCCATGCATGGAGGAGCCTGGTGGGCTACAGTCTATGGGTTTGAAAGCGTTGGACATATCTGAGTGGCTAACACATTCACTTTCAAAGAAGACATAGGAGATACTGCAAATATGTCTAACACATGTAATTGGAATCCTAGATGAACAGGACAAAGAGTGAGACAGAAACAGTACCTAAAGAAATAAAGATATAAAAGAGATCAGTCAAGTCGTTTTAAAAATCTAGGTCTAATATTAACACCTCCATTATCTGGGTGTCCTGTGGGAAGTTTCCATATTACCATATCACCATTTTGTGTCTCTTTGTTTTCAGACACACTATTTTGTTTCCATGAATTCATGGTTTTGATTGAGTGCTGGAAACATTATAGAGCTAAACTGGTAACTAGGTGCAATATTTGATTCTGACACAGGCTAGCTAGGAGACCTAGCAATGTCAGAGCTCCTTAATCTAATTAGTGATGGAGAAGTTTTAAACTGGGCTTCCATCCTTTGAAGGACAAAATATTTCTGGTTTGCCCTTACTCTTAAAGCATATCCTTTTAGAATCAGTTAAGAAGAAAACCCAATCAATTCCTCCATAAGAGGGAAGAAAGAAAAGAGAATCATAGAAAAAATGGATACTGCTCTTGGTGTTGGTGGTTTCATAAATCCCCCTTATTAATGGTCTCTGAACTTTAATTTTGTCCCTGTAGTTCTTTGAACTTGTCAAAATTTCAGCTTTTCTGCCTCTTCCTCCAGAACCAGGGCGCACCTACAGGGAAAAAAACTGTCTAAATGCTAAGCTTGTCTCCTTGTGTTTCCTTCTTCTCCTGGATCTTAGTTATAATTCTTCATTGTCTTGAAAACTCTCCAATACCTTCAGGCTTTTAATTTTTAATTTGCAAGTTAATCCATATTTTCCAGGTATTGTAGTGGGAAAGTTTGTTCTAACTACCTAGTCTTCCATTGCCAAAAATGCGGCAATCTGGTACTACTTTCAACTTGTCAGTATCTAGGGGAATTGAAGATATTTGCACTCCACAACCCAGAAATTCCACAGCTAAGCATATTTATTTTGGAGACAAACTTTGGCAAAATAAACAGTTTTTTTAAAATAATAGCTGTGCCTACCAACAGGAGAGTGGATAGTCTTACAAAAAAATAACGCAGGAGTTAAAGTTAATGAGCTAAAGCTACATTTATCAAAATGGACAAGCCTTATTAACACAATATTGAGAAAAAAATGTGATGTGCAGAAAAAGTGTGTGTGTGTGTGTGTGTGTAGTGATACACACAATCGGTTAGTCAGCTCAGTGCTCAGTTGTGTCTGACCCTTTGGGACCCCATGGACTGCAGCACGCCAGGCCTCCCTGTCCATCACCAACTCCCGGGGTCCACCCAAACTCATGTCCATGGAGTCGGTGATGCCATCCAATCATCTCATCCTATGTCATCCCCTTCTCCTCCTGCCCTCAATCCTTCCCAACATCAGGGTCTTTTCAAATGAGTCAGCTCTTCACATCAGGTGGCCAAAATATTGGAGTTTCAGCTTCAACATCAGTCCTTCCAATGACTATTCAGGACTGATCTCCTTTAGGATGGACTGGTTGGATCTCCTTGCAGTCCAAGGGACTCTCAAGCATCTTCTCTGACACCACAGTTCAAAAGCACCAATTCTTCAGTGCTGAGCTTTCTTTATAGTCCAATTTCCAATTCTCACATCTATGCATGACTACTGGAAAAATCATAGCTTTGACTAGATGGACCTTTATTGGCAAGCTAATGTCTCTTTTTTTAATATGCTGTCTAGGTTGGTCATAGCTTTTCTTCCAAGAAGCAAGAGTCTTTTAATTTTATGGCTGCAGTCACCATCTGCAGTGATTTTGGAGCCCTGTGATATATACAGTTGTGTTAAAATAAATGGGAATGGATGGTATGATAAATAATGAATCAGTCATTTTCTATTCTTCTGGGAGGAGAGAGTGAAGCTAGGAGGGGGTACACAGATCTTTCAATTTTGCTGATAATACTTTACTTCTCAAACTATGTGGTGGTTATACTTGTATATTGTGTTTTGAAAGGTCTTTTGGACAATCTTATTTTGAATTGGTTAGTTTAGCCCACTTATGTTTATTTCAGTTCAGTTCAGTTCAGTTGCTCAGTCATGTCCAACTCTTTGTGACCCCATGAATCGCAGCAGGATGGACCAGGCCTCCCTGTCCATCACCATCTCCCGGAGTTCACTCAAACTCATTTCCATCGAGTCCATGATACCATCCAGCCATCTCATCCTGGGTCGTCCCCTTCTCCTCCTGCCTCCAATCTCTCCCAGCATCAGAGTCTTTTCCAATGAGCCAACTCTTCACATGAGGTGGCCAAAGTACTGGAGCTTCAGCTTTAGCATCATTCCTTCCAAAGAAATCCCAGGGTTGATCTCCTTCAGAATGGACTGGTTGGATCTCCTTGCAGTCCAAGGGACCCTCAAGAGTCTTCTCCAACACCACAGTTCAAACACATCAATTCTTCGGTACTCAGCCTTCTTTACAGTCTAACTCTCACATCCATACATGACTACTGGAAAAACTATAGCCTTGACTAGACAGACCTTAGTCAGCAAAGTAATGTCTCTGCTTTTGAATATGCTATCTAGGGTGGTCATAACTTTCCTTCCAAGGAGTAAGTGTCTTTCAATTTCATGGCTGCAGTCACCATCTGCAGTGATTTTGGAGCCTCCAAAAATAAAGTCTGACACTGTTTTTACTGTTTCCCCATCTATTTCCCACGAAGTGATGGGACCAGATGCCATGATCTTTGTTTTCTGAATGTTGAGCTTTAGGTTAACTTTTTCACTCTCCTCTTTCACTTTCATCAAGAGGCTTTTAGCTCCTCTTCACTTTCTGCCATAAGGGTGGTGTCATCTGCATATCTGAGGTTATTGATATTTCTCCCGGCAATCTGGATTCCAGCTTGTGTTTCTTCCAGTCCAGCGTTTCTCATGATGTACTCTGCATAGAAGTTAAATAAGCAGGGTGACAATATACAGCCTTGACGTACTCCTTTTCCTATTTGGAACCAGTCTGTTGTTCCATGTCCAGTTCTAACTGTTGCTTCCTGACCTGCATACAGATTTCTCAAGAGGCAGGTTAGGTGGTCTGGTATTCCCATCTCTCTCAGAATCTTCCACAGTTTCTTGTGATCCACACAGTCAAAGGCTTTGGCACAGTCAATAAAGAAGAAATAGATGTTTTTCTGGAACTCTCTTGCTGTTTCGATGATCCAGCGGATGTTGGCAATTGGATCTCTGGTTCTTCTGCCTTTTCTGAAACCAGCTTGAACATCAGGAAGTTCACAGTTCACATATTGCTGAAGTCTGGCTTGGAGAATTTTGAGCGTGACTTTACTAGCATGTGAGATGAGTGCAATTGTGCAGTAGTTTGAGCATTCTTTGGCATTGCCTTTCTTTGGGATTGGAATGAAAACTGACCTTTTCCAGTCCTGTGGCCACTGCTGAGTTTTCCAAACTTGCTGGCATATTGAGTGCAGCACTTTCACAGCTTCATCTTTCAGGATTTGAAACAGCTCCACTGGAATTCCATCACCTCTACTAGCTTTGTTCGTAGTGACGTTTTCTAAGGCCCACTTGACTTCACATTCCAAGATGTCTGGCTCTAGATGAGTGATCACATCATCATGATTAGCTGGGTCATGAAGATCTTTTTTGTACAGTTCTTCTGTGTATTCTTGCCACCTCTTCTTAACATCTTCTGCTTCTGTTAGGTCCAGACCATTTCTGTCCTTTATTGAGCCCATCTTTGCATGAAATGTTCCCTTGGTATCTCTAATTTTCTTGAAGAGATCTCTAGTCTTTCCCATTCTGTTGTTTTCCTCTATTTCTTTGCACTGATTGCTGAAGAAGGCTTTCTTATCTCTTCTTGCTGTTCTTTGGAACTCTGCATTCAGATGCTTATATCTTTCCTTTTCTCCTTTGCTTTTTGCCTCTCTTCTTTTCACAGCTGTTTGTAAGGCCTCCCCAGACAGCCATTTTGCTTTTTGCATTTCTTTTCCATGGGGATGGTCTTGGTCCCTGTCTCCTGGACAATGTCATGTACCTCATTCTATAGTTCATCAGGTACTCTATCTATCAGATCTAGACCCTTAAATCTATTTCTCACTTCCACTGTATAATCATAACGGATTTGATTTAGGTTATACCTGAATGGTCTAGCGTCCAAACCCCATGAACAGTAGGAAAAGGAAAAATGATAGGATACCAAAGAGGAACTCCCCAGGTCATTAGGTGCCCAATATGCTACTGGAGATCAGTGGAGAAATAACTCCAGAAAGAATGAAGGGATGGAGCCAAAGCAAAAACAATACCCAGATGCAGATGTGACTGGTGATAGAAGCAAGATCCGATGTTGTAAAGAGCAATATTGCATAGGAACCTGGAATGTCAGGTCCATGAGTCAAGGCAAATTAGAAGTGGTCAAACAAGAGATGGCAAGGGTGAACGTCGACATTCTAGCAATCAGTGAACTAAAATGAACTGGAATGGGTGAATTTAACTCAGATGACTATTACATCTACTACTGTGGGCAGGAATCCCTCAGAAGAAACGGAGTAGCCATCATGGTCAACAAAAGTACTGAAATGCAGTACTTGGATGCAATCTCAAAAACGACAGAATGATCTCTGTTCGTTTCCAAGGCAAACCATTCAATATCACAGTTATCCAAGTCTATGTCCCAACCAGTAACGCTGAAGAAACTGAAGTTGAATGGTTTTATGAAGACCTACAAGAACTTTTAGAACTAACATCCAAAAAAGATGTCCTTTTCATTCTAGGGGACTGAAATGCAAACGTAGGAAGTCAAGAAACACCTGAAGTAACAGGCAAATTTGGCCTTGGAATGAGGAATGAAGCAGGGCAAAGACTAATAGAGTTTTGCCAAGAAAATGCACTGGTCATAGCAAACACCCTCTTCCAACAACACAAGAGAAGACTCTACACATGGACATCACCAGATGGTCAATACCGAAATCAGATTGATTATATTCTTTGTAGCCAAAGATGGAGAAGCTCTATACAGTCGACAAAAACAAGACTGGGAGCTGACTGTGGCCAGATCATGAACCCCTTATGTTTATTTAGATTATTGATTTATTTTTATTATTTCTTAGTTGTCTTAGTTGTGATTTCCCTTTTTCCACTTTTTCTATGATTCTCTTCTTTCTTGCTTTTTGATCATCTTTAAAAAATTTTTCCATTTGCTCTTTTTCTTTATTTAATTTTTACTCTCTATTGCTTTCAGATTTATTTTTTTTCCTATTGTTTTTCTGATTTCCCTGGTCACTTTACCATGCATATTAAACTTGACAATGTACTAAATTAAAAAAATGTGTTTAAACTCCTTTGTGGAATAAAAGGACCTTGGAATATCCAGAATCAGATCACCATTCTCTGAAGATATATGTTATTGTTGTTTAATATCTTCCTTCTGTTATTTTGGGCTTCCCTGGTGGCTCAGCTGGTAAAGAATCTGCCTGCAATGTTGGAGACCTGGATTTGATACCTGGTGTGGGAAGATCCCCTGGGGAAGGGAACGGCTATCCACTCCTGTATTCTGGCCTGGAGAATTCTATGTTCTGTATAGTCCATGGGGTTGCAAAGAGTCGGACATGAATGAGTGACTTTCGCTTTCACGTCTGTTGTTTTATTTAAATTTATAAGTAAGACCATTGTAATTTTAGACAACATGGGTTTGTAAGTTTTCATACATGTTCACTGGCTTCTTAGCTCACTACTTTTTCTTGCATCTCAGTCTTTTGAAAAAAATCATTTTCTTTCCTTCCTTAGGGAAGTTCTGCTGGTTTACCACCAACTGAATATATCTGAATATAACTTTGTTTCATATTTACTGTTTCTGGGTACATGGTCGTGTGAAGTACACAATTCTAGGTTAGCAATAAATGCATTTCCACTTGTGGAAAGCTCTATTCTGTGACTTTGGGCTGCATTTTTGGCATTATAAAATTTTGTCTCAGCATTATTATCATTCCTTTGACGATCACCTCATCTTTTCGTGGCTGCTTTTAAAATATGATTTTTATTTTTGGTATTTTGGAGGTTCACTATAGGATGTCAGAGAGGATTTAAGACATTTAATTTTACTTGGAATACACGGTGATTCCTGAATATTGGATTTATATCTCCCAACTGTTCTAGAAAGCTCTTGGCTATTATCTCTTCACATCTGATCTCTGATTTAATATCTCTGCACTGTCCTCTGGGGTTCTGCCTGGGCTTGTGTTAGAGCTGCTCATTCTCCTCTTCGTCACTGTTACATGTCCCTTCGCATTTTCGAGTTCTTTCACTCTTGGTACAGCTCTCTGGTAATTCAATCAGACTCTTGGTTTCACACATTTTATTTTTAGCTGTGCATAATTAACCACCCATTGAGGGTTTTTTTTTTTTTTTTCAAAATTAATTAACATTTTTATTTTTGGAAGTTCCAATTAGTTTTCAAACCTGTTTGGTCATTGCTGATCATCTTTTGTTGATTGTTCACCTTCATGATTCTAACCTTTCTCTGTGTACTTCAGCCACTGTTGTTATATTTGCGTATCAAGCTGTGCCATCTTTGGGTGTTTCGAGTTTGTTCTCATGGATAGGCTCCGTGTGTGCATGCTCAGCTGTTAAGTCATGTCTGAATTTGTGACCCCATGGACTGTGTAGCCTGCCAGACTCCTCTGTCCATGGGATTCTTCAGGCAGGAATACTGGAGTGGATTATCATTCCCTTCTGCAGGGGATCTTCATGATCCAGAGAGCAAACCCATGTCCCTTGTGTCTCATGCACTGGCAGGCAGATTCCTTACCACTGAGCCACTCGTGGATACCTACTTCCTTCCGTTTCTGTGACCTTTCATTGTGAGGTCATTGCTTAGTCCTAATCCCTGGGACACTTGTGAGCCTAGATTGAGGATGTTTTCCTCCTGCTATGAGCCTGGATTACCAAAGACTTGGAGACACGGATGTCACCTTTAAGCATCTCAGATCTCCAAGATTCCCAGGTTTACCTCTGTCTTGCTCTCGGCCTTAGTGTTAGGATTCCAAAAGCAATATGATTATTGATGCTCACTCTCAGGGCAAGTGAACTCCCACTTTCTGTGCGTTGCTACCTTGTCCCATTTTGGGTCTAGCTCACATTCTGGGGAGTAATTGGAGGCTTCCACATGCCCCACCAGCTAGCAGTTTATGTCAAAAGTGAACATTTTTCAGGATAGTTGTTTTTTTTTGACATGAGAGGGTGCCATGGAGGACTCAGTGTTCCATACTCCCAGAGTGGAAATTATTCTATTATTCTGTGCTAATCTCTTTACTTCCTCAGCTCTCATAAATACTGCATAATAAAGCTGAGCCTACTCTCAACCTTGAAGTATTGCTATGAGAATTAGAAAGCATATGAAGCCTCTAGCAGTTGCTAAACAAATGATCACTAATAACAATGATGATGGTGATTAAATATTTGCTGAACTTAGTTGAACATATATTGACTGTTGAAGATGCATAGACCTTGTAAATATATGACCTCCTGAAGGCTGAGTGCAGAAGAATTGATACTTTTGAACCGTGGTGCCGGAGAAGACTCGTGAGAATCCCTTCAACTGTGAAGTAAACAAACTAGTCAATCCAGTCAATGAAATCAACCCTGAATATACATTGGAACAACTGATGCTGAAGCTGAAGCTCCAAAACTTTGGCCACCTGAGGTGAACAGCTGACTGCCTGGAAAAG
Organism: Ovis aries; assembly: GCF_016772045.2. Lineage (NCBI taxonomy): Eukaryota > Metazoa > Chordata > Mammalia > Artiodactyla > Bovidae > Ovis > Ovis aries. The sequence goes on along the minus strand of NC_056071.1, from coordinate 61,755,201 downwards.
ACCCTGATGCTGGGAAAGATTGAAGGCCAAAGGAGAAGAGGGCGGCAGAGGATGAGGTGGTTGGATGGCATCACCGACTCGATGGACATGAACTTGGGCAGACTCTGAGAGGGACAGGGAGGCCACATGCTGCAGTCCATGGGGTCTCAAAGAGTCAGATATGACTTAGCAATTGAACAACAACAGCAACAATCTTGTAACACTCCTAGGTAGGTAATATGCTTTTTTTTTATAGGCTAGGAAACTGAAGCTCAGAGATAATAATGAGCAACATTCTTATTAAATGATATAAAATATATGATAGAGCTAATTCATTCATTCTTTGAACAGATGCTCCGTGGTGGTGGTTTTGTCACTAAGTCACGTCCGACTCTTGCTTTCCCATGGGCTGTAGCCCGCCAGGCTCATCTGTCCATGGGATTTTCCAGGAGAGAATGCTGGAGTGGGTTGCTGTTTCCTTCTCCACCCACAGATACTTACTGAGTCCCTTTGCAGTGTTTGCATCAGGAAGCTCCTGGATAAAATCTCCTTTGAGGTGAGCTTCAGCCCTTTAGGCCAATGGCCCCTGGTAATAACCATACTCCTATAAATGAGATGGAGCTTGAGAGCCCTGATTTATAAGCACTGTGATGCAACTTTGTTTGAGTTAAGGTGAGGATGGAGTGTGCAAGTTATAATGTGTCGTTACTAACTTAGAAATTAGTAATGTCATTAGAGGGCTTCATGGGTGGCTCAGTGGTAAAGAGTCCACCTGCCAAGGCAGGAGATGCAGGAGATGTGGGTTTGATTCCTGCACAAGGAAATGACAATCTATTTCAGCATTCTTGCCTGGGGAATCCCATGGACAGAGGAACCTGGATATTTACAGTGCACGGAGTCACAGAGTTGGACATGACTGAGCACGTACACACACAGTGTCATTATAAGGGAACGATGGGTACTTGAGAGTGTGCAGCCTGGCTCATAAATATCAGGGGGTCTTGGTGAGAGCCTGTCTGTGGCCAACAGGCTCTCTGGTTCTCTGCAAGAGCTGGCTGGGATGACAGAAGTACCTAGCATCCTGGCTGCTGCTGCTGACATGCTCAGTCACTTCAGTCATGTCTGACTCCTTTCAATCTCATGGACTGTAGCCCACCAGGCTCCTCTGTCCATGGGAATCTCCAGGCAAGAATACTGGAGTGGGTCGCCATGCCCTCCTCCAGGGGATCTTCCAGACCCAGGGAATGAACCTGCATCTCCCGTGTCTCCTGCATTGCGGGTAGATTCTTTACCCACTGAGCCACCTGGGAAGCCTTGGCTGCTGCTGCTCATCTACTGGAAACTTCTATGACTGCTTGCCACACCCAGCTCTTCCAGGTGCCTGATTAAGGTTGCTCTGACACCTCCTCCACCTACTCCATGTCCTGCACCCCATAGTCTCCTGGATGCTGATACCTGTGCCCGGGAGTCAGACCCTCTTCTGCAGGTTTCCCCCAGTCTGGGGAAGACAGATCAGGCTTATGGACAATGGTGCAGAAGGGTCCCTGGCTTAGAAGCAGTCACCTGCCTTGGCTCCACCTTGGGAACTGTCAGCGCAACCTGTAAGTAAGACTAAATTGGATGCATTTACATATGGGCCTGGACATGTGGTGGTGAGAGAGATGAGGCTGGCGGAGAGAATGAGGGCAAGCTTTTTATTTTTTTTCATTCAACAAGCACTCATTTAGGACTTCCCAGGTGGTTCAGTAATTATGGGTTTCCCCTATAGCTCAGAGGGTAAGGAACCCAGCTGCTAATGCAGGAGACACAGGAGACACAGGTTCGATCCCTGGGTTGGAAAGGTCCCCTGGAACAGGAAATAGCAACCCACTCCAGTATTAAGACTGCACTTCCAATGCAGGGGGACACAAGTTCAATCCCTGGTCAAGGAAGTTTCAAGTGCCATGCAGTGTGACCAAAAACGAACAAACAAACAAAGCAAACAAGCCATTCCCTTATCTAGCATCAAGTCTGCACCACTCCCAAGAGTCAGAAAGAGGATCTGAACCTGATTCTGTCTTGACTCCACAGCCCCTGCCCCTGCCACCGATAGTAATACCCATGTCCCAGGGTGGTTACAGAGCTTTGGTGAGTGTGGGCAGCATGGTACCCGGCATTTCATAATGCAGTCTATGCCATCTTCTTTCTTTCTCTGAGCAAAAAAAAAAAAAAAAAAAATCTTAAAAGAAACTGAAAATCTGTTGCCTTGGAGAAGTTTGAGAAGGAACCAGAAAGTGTGTGGGAAGGAATTTGTTCAGCCTCTGCCTGGGCGGTCGCACTGGCTCTGGTGGACTCTGACTCCTGGCATCCCCGCTGATGGGGGCATGGAACTGCCTCCTGCCTCCAGGTTTTGTTTCCTCCACCTAAGCCACATGGCTCGGCCGTTACCATGAACAGAAGGACTGGAGAGGTTGCCCTTTTCAATGATGAATTCTGCCATACTCAGCCTTATCTTTTAGTTATTGCGATTTTGCTGAAATTGAAGACGTGCAAATCTGACAGATTGAATATCAGCTCGGAGGCTGTACTTTTCATAGTTCTTGCGGTTTGGGTGGATTTGGGAGAGAGAAAAAAGGAGGGAGGTTCTTTGTGAAGAACACATCATTTTCCTGAGTAGTCATTACAGAACATGATTAGACTGTATGTATCTAACTATGCAGAAACGACGCCAGCAAGCATCCCTCCTTTATTTCTTTGAGTCAAAGAAGCACTTGAGGTTTAATAAGCTGAATGGAACACAGGCAATGGGATGAGGAAGGTGCAAAGTCACGGCCTCCGCCTTCTTCCACCTGCTCCTGGGAAGTAGTGGAGAGTCAGATGTGTGGTGTGGAGACTCGACTTCTCCTATGGATATGTCTCTTCACGACTCTGAGCTCATTACTCCTTCATAAAGTAAGGTTCTGCTAGTCTGTGCCTGTGAAGCAGACCCGCCTACACGGTGGAATAAAGCAACACTCATTTAGCACTGTTACTGCTCCTGCTTCTGGGGGTGACTGGGCTCAGCCGGGCGGTTCTCGGTCTTCATCGCTCAGGGGGGTATGCTCACCTGCAGGCTTCCCTGGACACATTTGAAGTCACCCTTGTGCATCTGGTGGGTGCAGTGGGCTATTCGCTGGGATCTCAGAGAGGCTGTGGGCCAGAATATCCACACGTGGCCTTCCTGTGGCCCTTGGGCTCCTGCATGGCATGGGGACTGACTGGGTTCCAAGAGTGAGTGTCCTGCAAGCCTGGAGGAAGCTACTTTGCCATCAAGATTGAACTTCAGAAGCCACTCAACTCCATGTCACTCATCCTCCTCTGTTGGACACTCATCAAGGTGGCTGAGAGCAGCTCTTGACTGGGGGCAAGGCAACTGAGACCCACAGAGCTGAAGGAGGTGGTCAAGGTCATAGGGCTTGGAGAAGGCAGACGGGACCTGAGCCCAGGTTTATGTGACTCTGGGTTGTTCCCTCAGCCTTGGCTCATGACTCAAGTCCAGGATCCAGCCAGTGACATTGAATGGTGTCAAGCCTTCCTCCTCGGCCGCCTTCCAGGGTGTGGCTTCTGTTGCTGGTGTGAGTGTGTGAGATGTGGGCTTCCCCATCATGTGCCAGGCTTGATGGGGCTAAGTGGATTTTTTTTTTTTTAGCGATGATGGACATAAATCATTTGGTATAGAAGATGCCTCCCTACTGCTGGTGTCAGAGAGAGAGAGAGAGAGAGAGAGAGAGAGAGAGAGAGAGAGAGAGAGAGAGAAAGGCTGGTTGCAAGGTAGCTCCAAACAGTGAGCCCAATAGGAACAGGAAGGGAAAGCACTCTTGGGAGAGGAGTGGGCTGAAGGCATGTGCTGCCTCTTAGGGATGCCTCGGGTGCATCTTGTCCTGAAATGCAGGCAAAGCATCAGCAGTGATGACCACAGATGTGGAGGGTTAGGCCACGGGAACGGAGTCCTTCAAATCGGGCAGGCATGGCTACAGCTCTTTCTGGAATAACTCAGCCAGTGGCATGTCACTCAGTGGTTCCCAAACCTCAGTGTCTGAACATGTTATCAAGGAGGCCTGTTTAAAACAATCCAGATACTCTGACCAAATCTCCAGAGATTCTGACTCAGTCCTGTGGGGAGGGTCCTGGAGCCTTTAACAGTCATTCCATGGGGTTCTGGTGTCGGAAGTTTCCGAAATGTGCGCACAGTGGGCTGAGGGCATGACCTAGTGATTTTCCGCTGTGGGTTTGAAGTTGCTGTGACCCAGCTCAAGAGATCTAACCTCTTTGACCTTCGCTTCCTCCTGCTATAAAATGAGCCGTGAGAATGTCCACTTTGGAGGGTTGCTGGAGGAATGTGGGGTGGTGCACATAGAGCTGCTTCAGTTCTCCATTTACAGGGGGTAAGGGGTAGACTCAGTCCCCAAGAGGAGGACTAGTTAGTGATAATCAAACATCAGGTGACTGGGGCTCCAGGTCTGGCAGACACCGGCTACATTAGTGATAATTCATTCCTTCAGGATTTGACTCAGACAGGAAGACTTCCTTCCTTAGACCTCTACTTAGAGCTTCCAGGACCTTCTATGTGTCTCTGTTCCAAAATATTTGCATACGGCATTAAAGTAGGCTGCTCATGTATTTGTGTCCTGGGTTGTCTAGCTCACCCTTTTAGCTGTAGGATCCAGCACAATACATTTTGCAAAGTTGTACTCAGGATATTAAAGCAATTTTGTATGCAGCCCCCTTGGCGTCTCATCATACGATGAGCACTTGTCCAGGGTACAAAGTCTGAAATATCATCATTTAAGAAAATTTTTGAAGAACCCTCGCTCTTCCTTATGGTTCGGGCTTCAAGGGCTTAGTGGGTTGCAGGATCGCCATTCCCTGACCAGGGATCAAACTCACATACCCTACATTGGAAGGTGGATTCTTAACCACTGGACCACCAGTGAAGTCCTGTGTAGAGCAATCATTTTTGACAGCTGTCCAGTATTCTACTGAAGTGTTGCCCTATCCATGTTTAAAGGACTCTCTCCTTGATCATCAATATTTTTGTCATCGTAAATGACGTGGAAGTGAATATCTTTGGGTCCCTAGTTTGTGTAATGAGCTCCTGAAAATTAACGAGAAAACTAGAACTTCTTTAGTAAACAATTTAGATGGGTCATCCTAACAGGATGGTATACCATTGGCAAGTATGTGGAAAAACAGCCAACCTCACAAGACAGAGCATGCGAAATAAAACGTGCCTTATATTTTGCCCATTAGGTTAGCAAAATTAAAAATAATAGTAATGGTTACTCTTTGGAACATAGAGTCATCTTCTTTGTAAAGAAGGCAGCTTTGATGTAATGCTGACACACCATCATATGGGGTCCAGCCTGGAGGTGGAGGGAAGGTACGAGAAGCCCCTGGGAAGATGAGATTCTTGATCTTGGACTGGAAGGGTCAGTAGCTGTTCACTCACCAGATGGGAGTGCGGGAACAGAGACAAGCAGCCCAGGCAGAGGAGATGGCATTGTGCTTGTGTAAGTGTGCCTGCGTGTGTGTGTGCACACACAGAAGGGTGAGTGTGTGTGTGGGCACTTTGTCAAAACCAGAGGCTGGTCGGATGTGTGGGGATTGTAGACCGTGAAAAACCTGTGTTGGGGGGACTATCCTCTGAATGTGACGGGTGATACAGAATCAGAGAAGGGACCTGGTTGGATCTGGGTTTTAGGAAGATCTCACTGGCCGGTGGGTGGAGGCCAGGTAGGGGGCTGTTGTGATATCTTAGGGGAGAAATGTTGACCCTGGATGTTATGAACTAAAGGTCTGGGTCCCAAAGACGCCAGATTCATATGCTGAAGCCCTAACTCCCAGGGTGACTGTATTTGGACACAGTGCTGATGAGAGGGCGATAAAGATCAAGTGAGGTCACGAGGGTGGGGCCTTAATTCCATAGGTCTGACACCCTCTCTCCTGCCTTGTAAGGTCTTGGGGAGAAGGCGGCTGTCTACAGGAAGGGAATCTCAGCAGGAACAAAATCGACCTTGATCTTGGACTTGCCTTCCCCCAGAACCATGAGAAATCAATGCCTGTGTGTTAGCTCACCCTGACTGTTTTGTTATTTCCAGCAGCCTGAGCAGACTAAGTCACCAGGTCCCGGTGCAGAAAGATGGGGTGGAGGGAAGGAGGTGAAGGGCCCATGTCAGGAGCTCACCTTCACTTCTCCCAGTGGCCCTCCCCCAGGCAAGTGTCACTGGACCATGTCCATCTGGGTCCACGGGGACTCCTGGAAGCCTGTGATGGCCCGGTGAGCTCGGGCACGTTGCAAACCTGCTAACCGCGCATGCCGCTGATTGCATAACGCAGTTAGTGATCTGCTAGTGAATGGAGGCCCAAATGTTGCTCTTTGCAGGGTAATTATGCTGGATAAGTGAATGGCTGGAATATTTACAAGATTCTGTCCCTTGGTCGATTTCTTTTCTCAGAAGACAGCCGCTGTGTGGGGTACAACAGAAGAGAGAAAATATCTCTGGGGCTTATGCAACATGGCGTCGGGAAAGCTGGTGGTGTTTGAGAGAGGAACATGCAAAATATTAAGTTTGGGTAGAAAAGAGCATGCAACTGTTCCATCCTTGAAATGCATATGTTCCTCCGGATGATTGGCACGGTGCGGGTCGCTCTTGCCTGTTTCCAGCCGAGGAGCGGTTCTCATTTCCAGAACTGGGGTGTGTGCCATGAACTTGCTGTGAGGTTGGGCCCCACGTGGTGCTGGGGTGTGTGGCTAGGTGTTGGGGTTCAGCTGATTTGGATTTGGATCCAACTGAGTGAGCTGAGGGAGTCCAACATCTGAGCCTCAATTTTGCTCATCTGCAGAATGGGAACAACAGTGTGTTTGCAGAGTTGCATGATGGGTCTATAGGGTGAGGCAGGTAAGGGCTCCAAATGAGGCATGGATATAGCCCTATGCTTCCTCCACCTCCTCAAAGAGGTCAAGGGCAAGCTCAGGGTCAGAGAGAGTGGGGTCACTGGGGATCCTGGGAAACCATGGTGAAGGCTCCCGTGGTGGCTGCCTCCTCCCCATGGACTCAGTTCAGCTGGATTAGGTAGCGGCCTGGCCAAGTGAGGGCTTTCCTGGTGGCTCAGTGGTAAAGAATCTGCCTGCAATGCAGGAGCTGAAGTAGACATAGGTTCAGTCCCTGGGTTGGGACAATCCCCTGGAGGGCATGGCAACCCACTCCAGTATTCTCTCCTGGAGAATCCCATGGACAGAGAAGCCTGGTGGGCTATAGCCCACCGTATGACAAAGAGCTGGGCACGACGGAAGTGACTTAGCATGCACGTGCTAGCCCAGTGAACATGCAGAGGGCTGGGGTTGGGAGGAGGAGAACTGGTTGAAGGCTCTAGCTTCTTCCCAGAGAAAAGAGGAGTGGTTTTTCCTACTAAGTGCCAGGCACTGTGAAATTACAAAGTTTTGAGAAGCTTCTGTCTCCATTCTTCAAGGGAAGCATTTGAGACTCAGAGAGGTTCCTTGATGTTCCACTGATACACTGCTCACAGATGGCTGGCGCTGGGCTCGAGCCAGGCTCCAAGGTGTGTTCTCCCTCAGTGAGGTCAGGGTACAGGAGGCTGCTTCGCCTTTGGGTGCGTGTGTGTGCGTGTGTGTGTGTGTGTGCGTGTGTGTATGCATGCACGCTCAGTCGTGTCTGACTCTTTGTGACCCCATGGACTGTAGCCCACCAGGCTCCTCTGTCCATGGGATTGTCCAGGCAAGAATACTAGAGTGGGTTGCCATTTCCTCCTCCAGGAGATCTTCCTGACCCAGGGATTGAGCCCACTTCTCTTGTGTCTCCTGAATTGGCAGGTGGATTCTTTACCTACTGTGCCACCTGAGAAGCCCTTGGGTGTGAGTGGGAGGCACTTAGTTTTCATCCTCAGACTCAAACAGTGGAGGTCCTTAGCTGACCGGGAGGTCAGATGGAAGCTGTCTTTGCCCTTTGTCCTCCCAGCAAGTCCCAGGCTCTGCATCCAATTGGCTTTTCCCCAACATGATTCCGACTTCCTGACGAGGGCCCTTGACCTCCAAGCACCCTCACCTGGCTCTGCCCATGGTGAGAACCCTCCTCCTACCACCTTCTGACATTGGCCACCTTCCCAGGCTCCGGGAGGCCCAGCTCCCCTATGAGGTGGGGATGATGAGCCTGTGGATGGGGATGGCTCTCATAGGGCTCTCTCTGGGCAGAGCTGGCCACTTCCCAGCACCCCCATGCACAAGGAGGAAGTCCTAGGAATGGTTGCCAGAGCAGGTCAGAGTCCGGGGAAAGCTGGCGTGGCCAACTGTGAGCTGCATGGCTTCCTGGCTGTGCCTCAGTATACTCATCCATCAGATGGGCACAAGAGTGCTTCCTTCCAGGGTGGTTGGCAAGGACTCCAGGAGAGAATAAGTCTGGTGCTTGGCGCATGCCTGCATGTGGGAAGTGCACTGTCTCAGGCCATGTGTCATCACTATCGTCATCGTTGTCCTCGGGTCCACGAGCAATGCAGAGTTAGACCGGAGCCAGACAGAACTGCGGGTGTGGGCACGTGCTCAGAGGCACACGCAGGGTGTGTGGGGTCGATCGCCGCACGCCTCCTAGCGTACTGAGGGCGCCCAGCGCGAGCTCGCACACATCTGCTGCTCAGCCACCATCGCTTTTCATGACTCCAGCTTGGGTCTGGGCCCCAGGGGGAGGGACGGTCAGCACACAGTGGGGCGGGCGCTGTGCTGGGCCGGCAGGGTTTCTGAGCTAGGAAAGGCAGAGCCCCTGGAGGCTCCGAGGGAATCAGACCCCACCCTGCAGATCTGCTGTGACATGGGCTGTAGGCTGGGTGTGTGGGGCACTCCCCTGGGGCAGGCGCCAGGCTAGGGCAGGGAGGCAGGCTGAGCTCTCAAACAGCCAGCAGCAGGCAGACAGACAGATGTGCACGTGATGAATCGGAGGTGAGAGGGGCTTGGAGATCTCCTGGGTTGCAATCTCCATCTGGCCCTGGCCTTAGCCGCCTTCCCTGGTCACCTGACCCACGGATGCTCTTGCCCGAGGCTTGCTCTCATGGCTTTGGCCCCCCTGGGCAGCCAAGGCACGTCCTGGGGCTTGGCCGATCTCCTGCTGCCCCACTGCCCAGCACCCAAGGCTGCGCTGGCCCTGGGGGCAGGGCCTGGGCGGGTGCAGGACAGGGCCGTCTGTCCAGCTGCCTCCCCTAGGTGCCCGCGTGGGCCGCGCACACCCTGGGCCTCAAGGGTCTTCATGGAGACATGGTCCCTCCTCTCGCCTCTTTTGCTCCGTGAGCCCCACACATAGTAGGGCTCGTCGGTGTTTCTTGAACTGGTGAATGAGCTCGAATTGGTAAATGGCTATGTAAACTCTTACATCGCCTCAGAATAAACACATTTTTTTTTTTTTTGACAGCAGTTTGGAAACTCTTGACATTGTTGAGTTGAAAAAAACAAAGGGTCGTGATGTACTGTGTGGAATGTTGTGAAACCCTGTTGGCATTTCCAACCTAAAATAACCAAATGCACTAAATATAGTTTGAACGTACGTTAGGTGGTATCTTCTGCTAGCATGAGAAGTCAAAAGGTTAAGAGAAATTTAGGAGAGGAAGAGCTTGAAACAGAAAATTCTGCCTGTTAATGTGTGTGTGCGTGTGCGTGCACACGCTTGTAAGTGTGCGTGTGTCCATGTAGGTGAGCACATGTGTCCACGTGCGAGCAAGTGTCCATGGAGGTGAGTAGGTACATGTGTGCACATGTTTGCTTGTATGTGCCTTGTGTGAGTGTGAGCGTGTGTGTGCATGTGTGTGAGCACGTGTGTGTGTGTGTATGTGTGTGTATGAGCACATGTGTTGGAGGCAGTCTTCTATTGCAATAACTCATCATGGGTCTGCTGCAGAGCTTTAGGGGCCCATGAAAGCCTGTCCTAGGTACACAGCAGCTGTTCAATAAATGCTCTTGGGTTAGACCCGGTGAAGGCCCCTGCTTCCCCCCACTTCTCTTCGCCAGGGTGTGTTATTTGAAAATTGCTAGCCAGCAGAGGAAAAAAGCCCCAATTACCAGATTAATCTGGTGCAAAGATCTGTTAAGGTTTCGACCCTAAAGCACCAGGCTCACCTGTCCATCACGCTTGAGTTCCTCACCAGCGTCTGCTCCTCAGGGACCATAGACATGGAGGTGGACATGGAATTCTGGCTCCCAGGTGGGTTAGTTTCCTGGGGCTTCTGTGACAAAGTACCACCAAGTGGGCATGTCAAACAACAGAAACGGACCGTCTCACGGTCCTGGAAGTCCAAGATGAAGGCGCCCTCGGGGTGGGCTCCTTCTGAAGGCCGTGAGGGGGAGTCTAGCCAGGCCTTCATCCTTGGCCTGTTGATGGCCATCTTCCTGTCTGCACGTTTGTCTCTCTTGGGCCCAATTTCCCCTTCTTCGGAGATCACCAGTCATATGGGATCAAGGCCCACCCTGATGGCCCCAACTTAACCTCTGTGAAGACATTCTCTCCACTCCTGCTCATGTCCTCAGGCGCTGGGGATGAGGACTCCAGCATACGAATTTTGGGAGGACGAAATCCAGCCCCGGACACTGGGGCCCAGAGCATGCGTGGGAAGGCAGCATCCATGGACCATCACAAAGGACTTGGACCACGGTAACTTGGAAGCAGGGGAGCAGTCACTGACTCTGCTTAGGAGGACCCGAGGTCTTCCCAGGAGACTATATGTAGGTGAGAGCGTGGAGTGGAGCAAGGGTCTCTGGAGCGCCAGGTGAGTGGACAGAGGGCTGCCCTCTGGCTGACCACGTGCTGAGCTCAGAAGGATGGCTGGCCGAGGAGGCTGCCCACAATGCTGGACAGCACCTCCTGCCACTGGGCTGTTGGGGAGAAGATGCTGCTGGTGGGCAAAAGCCAACACCTGGGCTTTGAATGCCAGGCAAGGACTTGGGCTGGAGTCTGAAAGTCACCATAGCCTATCAGAGTAAAGTTTACCCTGGGCAGGCACAAGATCAAATGTGGGCTTTCACTTGTACCTTCAGTCTCAGTCTCTCTCTTGATGAATATTCCTTGAGTAATTCTTTCCTCGGAATCTGCAGTTACTCTGTCGTTGAGTCCATCAAGGGTGCACAGCCGAGTGAGCTTGGCCACATCATTTAGCCCCTCTGAGGCTTGGTTTCCAGGCTGCAGAGTGAGGGCGTGGCAGCATCTCCTTCCTGGGGTGCTGGGAGAAGGAGGCATTCTAATGGACTGACCACCTCGGGCCTGTTCAACAGTCAGGTGTCCATAAATATCCACTACTCGGGATGGAGGAGAACAGGGAAGAGAGGAGATGGATGAAAAGAGGCAGAAGGGGAGGAGGGAGGGGAGGCGAGAGCCAGGTGCGGGGAGCATGGAGAGGAAACTGAGGGGGCCCTGAGAACAGAGCACCCCCTCATCCCTGCCCTGGGTGAGCCTGGGGTGGGGCCAGGGGCGGGCAGGGGCAGGTTGAGGCCAGGAGGAGCCGAGAGTCCTGCAGAGCCAGAGCAGTGCCTTGATTTGGCGGATCTTCCTCCCCCTGTAGGCACTCCCTGACCTGCAGCTAGCCGTGTGGATGGAAGGAGCGCAGGGCTGGTTCAGCGTCTGTATTTCCAGTTTGGACACACAGATGGATCCCAAAGATCACCTTGAAGATGAACGGTCCCCATGGCTGCACTCTGTGGCATCGGGATTTGGCTTCTTTCCAGGCAGTGTCCTCTGGAGGTGGGCATGGCTCTGACTTTGCCACTTTAGTTGCTGTGATGCAGCCCGTGGCGGTCTGCGTCCCCTTGCCTGGCACCTCCTGGTGGTCTGGTCGTATTAATGACCTGGTGTCACTCTGCGGGAGGACTCATGCCTGTGCTGAGGAGTGGGGTCTGGATCCACGTTCACTCAGCTGTTAGATGGGGCCCCTTGACCCAAGGCTGATATGGCAGCTGTGGTTCAAGCCTCCTGGATGCCCAGCTGGAAGGTCCTTGGTCCTTGCTGTTGCTACATGGATCTTGAGGTTGTGGGAAGAAATGAAATGAAGGCTCTGTGCACTGTTAATGTGCAACAATTGACTTTCTGGGGAAAAAATTCCTGATTTGGAGCTTTTGCTAATTTCCATGGTGTAAATACTTCTAGCCAGTTCTAAGCCCCTAAAGGATGCTGCTGGGCCCTGAGCTGGGAAGAGACGAGTACCGTCAACTCCTGGTGTGAGTCAGATCCCCACACCACTGATGCCCTGGGGGTGGGAATACAGCTCACAGCTATTAGAGAGTCAGTCCTGAATTGGAAGGACTGATGCTGAAGCTGAAACTCCAACACTTTGGCCACCTGATGTGAAGAGCTGACTCATTTGAAAAGACCCTGATGCTGGGAAAGATTGAAGGTGGGAGGAGAAGGGGACGACAGAGGATGAGATGGTTGGATGGTGTCACTGACTCAGTGGACATGAGTTTGGGTAAACTCTGGGAACTGGTGATGGACAGGGAAGCCTGGCATGCGGCAGTCCATGGGGTGGCAAAGAGTCAACTGAACTGAACTGATCAGAGAGCAGATGGTGTGATTCTCTTCGGGTGTCACACAAAACATTAATGCATGTTATCTTGTTGCATCCTTCCATGGTAGAGTCTTATTTTCATTCTCTAGATAAAGGAAAGGGGACCCAGTAGTCTAGGTTCCCTAGACAACAAGAAACACAGCTCAGCCTTTAAAGCATGAGGATGATGATAAAGATGGTCAATAGTAACATTTACAGAAAACCTTCTTCGAGCATGTCTTGTGCCAAGAGCACACAATATGCTTATGAGGTAGGCTGATGATGAAGATGCTTTGCCCCAAATACAGATGATGAAACAGAAGCTCAGAGAGGTTAAGGAATTCACCCTAGGTCACACAGCTTGGAAGTGGTGGAGCTGTCACTCGAGCCCAGGTCTTTCTGCTTCTAACACTCAAGTTACCTCCCCACTCTTCCACTGCTGGTCTCCTCACATGCCTTCTGCTGCCTTCTGTTGGCAAAGACTCTCTAGCTCTAGCCCCCAGGCTTTTACAAAAACAAATCTCATTCTGGATGCCCTGCCAAGCGCACATGGAGATGGAGAAATGCCTGGTGCGGATGGTGAGCTTGAACACTGGACCAGTGTTTCAGAGTTCACGTTGCTGTCCCTGATTACAGCCTCAATGGCCTTGGGCAGGTCTCCTCACCCCTCTCACCGTCTCTGGATGCTGAGACACGGCCCATGGGAGAGGAGGGGGCGGTGAACACAGTTCTCCCTGGCGGGGAGTCCAGCCGGTCCTCAGCTGGTCTGGGGAAAGCACCGAGTGTTTGCCCCTGGAGCCACAGCCCAGCTGGTGAAGGGTGAGCAACAGAGCCTTGGGGACAGGCCAGGTTCTGATGCTTTTCCTGCCCATCCTGGGAGAAGAGAGGGTATTGCAGGGCAGCTGGTGCGTGGCCAGTGAAAGAACGTTTTGTAGCAAGATCTCTGTGCTCAGAATGACCCAGGTGGAGCAAGAAGCTGAGTGAGGTTGAAGCCTCTGGGGATGGGCTGGGGGTTGCTCAGGGATCCAAATGCCATTCCACCCAGCTGGGTCTATTCCAGCAGAGCTGAGAGAGGCAGGTGGATGTTTGGGAAGGGAGATTCTACGAGGAAGAGGGGAAAGAGCACAGGCCTTGGAGAAAGAGACACCTGGGTTCTTGGGGATTGTGGGCAGGTCACTTTACTGCTCAGAACTTCAGTCTACCCAACTGTATAATGGGTATGATAATGTACCCTCCCAGAGGTGAGACAAAGAATCTCAAGTGCCTGGCACAGTGCTTGGTATACAGCAAGCACCCAATAGATAGAGATTTCCTCCCTCTTCCTCATGGTCCACATCACTCCTCTTTGCAAATGGCCAGGGGGGAAGTGTTGACTTCCTGGTGCTCCTCCAGCCCCAGGGATAGGCATTGGCAGGTGGCCTCCTAGGACCTGCCTTGCTCCTCCCTGGATGCCCTTGCATTTCCGGGCTCTGGACCGAACCTTCCAGAGCTGAAAGGTGGCATTGTGTACGTGGGCTGACGCCTTTGGCCTCCCAGAGCTCTGCAGACGCTGGCTCACTGGGACCGGGACAAAGCCCTATTATGAAGGGCGCTCACACACACACATCTGAAGTGCATGAACCTGCCGCCCCGGCCCGCCCCGGCCCACGGAGGGCTGGCATCGCTCTGCCCAGCCACTGTTCCCACAGCACCAGGGAGGTCACCCAGGGTGGTGCTGCCCAGGGGCGCCTTTGTGGGTGTGGACCCTGGGCCTGCCTTCACTGAGGTGGGACCAGCTGCTCTACACCTCTGCTGTGCTCCTGGCCACAGGCTGTGGCTCTGGTGGGAAGGAAGCGTCTGGAAGGAGCGATGCCCAGATCCTGTTCAGCATCAGGGTGGGAAGCCAGGTCCCAGGTTCCCTGTAAAATGGAGTAGGTGTTACCCGGAGGATGCTGCATGTGTTGGTGGCAGAAAAGAGGACCACATTTGTTCTTTTAGTCAATCAATGTTTGTCAAGAGCCCACGATGGGCCAGGCTCTATGGATGCACAAAAACCGGTATATACATATATACACACTCAGAGAGGCAGAAACTCATGGCAGAGTTGATTGAAGCCTAGGTCTGCCGATTCTCAAACTTCTTTTTTTTTTTTCCCCTAGATTTACATTTTTTCATCCACAGTCATGGCTGCATAAACCAGAGGAGAAGCTGCGGAAGCCAAGGCCCAGAGAAGGTACACAGCTAGCCACTGTCACACAGCAGAGTTTGGCACCCGAATAGGGTTGAGAGCCCCAGCCTGGTCTTGCCAAGTCTGCCAGCTCTTGTGTTCTGAGATTTGGGTTCTTTGAGTCTGCAGCACAGACTGGACAGGAAGGAGCGGAGGGGAAAGGGCCTTGTGGTCGCCTGGAAGACGGGAATGGAAGGATGGTCAGTAGGTAATGAGACAGCGCCTGGTCCGTCTCCCGCAGGAAGGCGGTGGGGATTCAGCCAGGTGAGGACAGGTAATTTCAGCAGGGGTGAAAATGCAAAATCCATGTTGCCGTTTTGACTAGTGAACTGATTTAACACTGGGGCCTGTCTTACTGTGGACAGTTGGGCAAGGTGAGAAGGGCCCTTTGCAGGCGCCGTAATTCCCCATCCCACCATTCCCGGGGGCAGGGAGGGACCATTACTTGAAAGAAACTTCAGCTAGAAAAGAAGTTTACCCTCCTCAGCTTTGCCTGGGGTGCATTTCTTATCTGTGAGTAATAGGTTTTTCACAATCCACCTTTTATGTTCATTTCAATAATGCGCCCAGCTAAGCCAAGGTTCTCTTAAAGGAGAAGGCCCTGCTTATTTCCCGAGTGGTACAACCCAGCTAAGAGGCGCAGCAAACCTTGGGAGCCTCGTCTTCCAAGTCACCTTCTTGTCAATGAAAAATTATACCAAGAAGACGGATTTCTGCAACATTTAGACCAGAAAACCAAACAGAATGAAAACCTCCAAGTCCCAAAGATTTCAAAGCAAACACAGCTTTAGGGGCTTTTGAAGGGGAATGTGAAAGCCCCAGACGGTAAATATACCGTATGTCTTGCAAGTCACACGTGCTGGTCAGTGATCCTGCGACCAGAGGTCACTGTGCCAGGCTGGTGTGAGGGTCCCTTCTTCCTGCCGGGGCAGAGGCTACAGCACCGATCTGTCTTTTGTATTCATGAACCGTGAGTGTCTGTCTATATCCTTGTTCACATGGGTGGGACATTTCCTAATCCTCTGCACAAGCTTAAAGTACCCGTCAAGCAAGGTGGAATTAACCTCTATTTAGGCACTCTTCAGGGGCTTCCCAGCCCTGTGAAAGTTTGTTTCTTTCCCGTTCACAGGGCCGCCCTGGTGGCTCAGTGGTAAAGAACCTGCCTGCCGACGCAGCAGACATGGGTTTGATCCTTGGATCAGGAAGAGCCCCTGGAGGAGGGCATGGCAACCCACTTCAGCATTCTTGACTGAGAAATGCTATGGACGGAGGAACCTGGTGGGATACAGTCCGTGAGGTCACAAGGAATCGGACCCAACTGAGGGACTAAACGACAAGGCACTCTGCAGCAATTCTGTATAAATTGTTGCAATTCATTAATGAGGGGTGGTTATTTATTTATTCATGTTTTTGCTTATCTATTTCCAGGTGTATAGGCAACAAATGCTCAGAGAGGCCAAGTGATGGCTCAAGGTCACACAGCAGGTACGGAATGGAGCCAGAACATAAACCTGCTTCTAAAGCCCTTCCATCAATTCTATACCATGGCCGGTCATCATGCCCAAGAAAGTCTCAAAATAAGTCCCATTCCATCACATCGATTCCTCCTCTCCCTGTCTTCCCATGGCAGAGTTGGGTGCTGCTTTTTACCACATTCATCAACTTTTAATGTATTGCTTTTTGAAAATATCTATAGCTGTGTGTCGAAGAGCCGAATGAGGGTGCCTAGTGGGTGTCCGAAGGTTAATTTCCAGCTTGTTAATAAACAAACTCCCGGGACTCACATAGAACATTTTTTAGCGACTTGCAGTTTTGGTAAGTGACAGTTTTGCAAATTGCGGGTAAAGAACTTAAGTGTCTAATTAAATCCCGAAGATGTACAGGAGTTTGAAACCCGTGATTGATGTTCACGGAGGTGCGGGTCCCTGATGGAGGCTGCCTGACAGAGACTGCAAAGCCCGCTCGGCGACTGATGTCTTGTTGTGATCTGGGTTGTCATTTTTTCATTACTGATTAAAATTAAAAATCTGCTTGGCAAATCCATTGTAAAAATTCCCTTCATGAGCATCGACGGGTACAAATTATTTTGTCAATCGTCTGGCAATCAAAACGGGGCTGGAGACGGTTTTCTAGCCCACACTCCTTTTTTATTCCCCTCGCGCTCACGCCAGTGACTTTTCACAACAAAGTTTTCAAAAGCGAAGGTAACAGTCTTGGCAGTGCTTAAAAAAATGGAAGATTCATCTCTATTTTTTTAATGAAATGTTCTGTTTAGGTGTGCGCCTCCCCCTGCCAAGAGTGGAGGGGCAGGTACGTGGTGGGAGAGTCAGTCTGTGCTCTATAATTGTCTAATGCTTTGTAATGACAGGTGGATAATAGTAATAAAAGCCTTTATTAGGATAGAAATCTGTTTTGAGAATGGAAGCGTAAATTGTCTAAAACGGCAAGGCAGAAAAGGAATCTTGCTAACCTGCAAGCCAAATGGAAACTATTTACAGCGACTCCATTGAGATGGTTTTTGATTTGCACCCACATGTCACTGGAGGATGAAGGAGGAACAGGAGATGCGCAGGTGGCCTGGAGCTGTGCACAGAGCGCTGCGTGGGGACACCCAGATTCCAGGCTTGGCCCGCTGCTGTGTGCCTTTGGGAAGATGGACTCCCTCCCTGGGCCACATTTCCTCTGTTGTAAGATGAACTAGTTGGGTCACTCACCTGGCGCTGGCATCCTCTCCAATGCACACTCTGCCATCAAGTTATTCATCTGAAGTCTGGAGTCGGCTAGGCATTTAAAGATACCCAGGATTCATTTCTGAAGGCAGAATGTGGTTCTGGGGAGACAGCATTCTAGTTTGTAACTAGATCGGGATGGATCTCGATCTGCCACCTCATCTGGAGAATTTACTCTTGTCTTCGAGTCTCAGCAGGAGATGCAACCAGTCAACCCTAAAGGAAATCAACCCTGAATATTCGTTGGAAGGACTGATGCTGAAGCTGTAATTGTTTGGCCACCTGATACAAAGAACCAACTCATTGGAAAAACCCTGATGCTAGGAAAGATTGAAGGTAGGAGGAGAGGGGGCGGCAGAGAGTGAGATGGTTTGATGGCATCACTGACTCAGTGGACACGAGTTTGAGCAAGCTCCGCAAAATGCTGAAGGACAGGGAAGCCTGGCAGGCTGCAGTCCATGGGGTGGCAGAGAGTCAGACACGACTGAGCAACTGAACAACAACAAGCTCTTGATCTGACTGGGCTTCCCAGATGGTGCCAGTGGTAAAGAACCCACCGGCCAATGCAGGAGATGAAAGAGATGAGGGTTTGATCCCTGGATTGGGAAGATCCTCTGGAGAAGGGCATGGCAACCCATTCCAGTATTCTTGACTGGAGAATCCCGTGGACAGAGGAGCCTAGCGGGTTATGGTTCATAGGGTCGCAAAGAGTCAGACACGGCTGAAGCGACTTGGCATGCATGCACGCACCTCTGATGTGACTAAGTGATCAAATAAGCTAACATCCACGGAGATCCAGTGGGTGCCTGCCACATGGTAATCACTGAATCTATGAATTAGAAAAAATTCACAATCAAGTGGACAAAGAGATCTTTGAGGGCTTCTGAGAAAGAGAATGACTCCTTGGACATGTGGCACCCAGGCCTCTAAACCCTGGGAGATTCTGATCACCAGTCACCATGTGTGGATTTTTTCTCCCCAGCAAGCAATTCTCCCAACACTAGCTGGGTGTCCCACAGTTCTGGTGCTACCCACTCGGAGACAGAGTTAGATCCTACAGGTTAAAGGCTCCGTCCCGCAAGACCGCCCCCCATCTCCACTTCAGACAGCAATCACAAGTCTAGGTGGTCACCTGTGCTTCTGACTGGCGATTCTTGGCAGTTTCGGTGAACTCCCCCCAGCCCACCCTGCCACCAAGCCTTCCTCTACCCGCCCCCCTGCAGCCGCTTCACTATCAGCTCAACGGATTTGCTAGAGCAGAAAACAGAGCTAGTGAAACGTTTTACTTACTAGATCACCAGTTCATTAGAAAGA
The DNA here is from genome assembly GCF_016772045.2 of Ovis aries. Lineage (NCBI taxonomy): Eukaryota > Metazoa > Chordata > Mammalia > Artiodactyla > Bovidae > Ovis > Ovis aries. The sequence continues at coordinate 61,736,427 of NC_056071.1, read as the reverse complement.
GCTATAACTCAGGAACCGTGCGATGGAAGGGACGAACAGGACAAGGGATGCAGGAAGAGATGTGGGACTTCCGCGCCCTCTACAAGGCTGCCCGTCCCCGAATGAATCTCCAGTTGTTAACCCACCTCCAGCCCTCCCTGGGGTCAGGCAGGCGGAACTGAAAATCCCAGCCCTCCAATCACAGTACTGGTTCCCCTGGCAACCACCCTTAGGTGCTTTCCAAAAGTTACCTCTTTCCCATAAACTCAGGTGAAGTTGAAAAGGTTTGTTATGAGTATCAGGACACCTTTATCGCTCAGGAAATACTGAGGGTTTTAGGACCTCGATGCCGGAAGCAGGGAGAAAGACCTGTTATGTGTTTCCTGTTTCAAATCACCATATCACACTTCCCACTAGCTCCCATAGGCAACTCCAACCTGCTGGTGGGCCCCTTGCTGGTGGGTGTTATACTCAGTGGATTTGGGGGGCACTGTTCTTAGCTGTAGGTGTTGGGAGGGCAAGAATTGATCTCATCCATTTCTGGGTCTTCAGATTCCTGCCTAGGGCTTTGTCCTAAATAGATGCTTCATACACGGCTTGGAATAAGGACAGAATGCTTGATCTAGGACACTGACAGGGAACATAGAAACAGATGTCCCCCAACGAAATAAGGCTAATCACAAGGAGATGTGAAACTAGTGCCTGGTTCTGGGCACCCGGCTGTATCCAGCTTCATCCTTATAAGCATCTCATTCCACTAACACAATGTCTGTGTCCCAGGGTGGGATGCCATGCTCTCTGTGGTTCTTAGATATTCACAGGAATGAAGCTGCAAGAGGCACCTTCTGGAACTATAACTTAGACTTAGTTAAAAAATACTTCATTCTGTTTGAGGTTGTTTGTTTACAATTTATGCACGTCATTTTTCCCTTCCTTGCTTCTAAAAACCTAAAGGTTTCCATTCTTCCAGGGAAGGCAAAAGCAGAAGCTATTTTTGAAAGATTGAAATCCCAGGGTCATCTTTAATGAAAAACAATGTGCCTTCTGTCTTTTTATAGACCTGTCTGCTTATTAAGTACCTTGAACAAATCACAGGACAGAGAAAGAATTTGTAAACAATTGAAATCAGGAGGTTCAGAATTCCAAATCTCCGTGCTTTTACAACTGAACTGCAATATTTATGTCTCTTCACACATTTGGCATGTGAGCCTCACACAGAGAATGGGATATTATAAAATGCAAATAAATCCACATTTTCCTCCCTCCATAACACAGCAGGAACAGGGCTGTTGGGAATAAAGGCCATGGATATGTGAATGGTTAAAAAAAAAAAAAAGCACTTTAATGATTGGGCAATTTTCTATTTTGGAAAATGGTTCATTCCATTTTATAGGATGATTTCCCCAAACCTATATTTTGTGGATATTCTGCTAATGTGCCAACCCGCAGCTGGAGAGATGAGTGTGTGTTTTCCACACCCCTAAAACGGGAGCTCAGGCAAGCATTCCTGGATGCTGGTGAGAAGCCTGAATCCAGAAGTCCTGGGGCACCAGGTCCTCTCCTGTTCCCATCTCAGTGAGGCTGATTGCAGGCAGGACATTTGGGGGAGTGTTATCTGAGACTCCACTGTCCATTTGCATGTCCACCCACTTACCTTATGGACTCATGATTGTTGGGCAAGTTTAATTTAATTATTTTTCTCCCCACACTCACAGAAGACCTTGTATTACATGCAGGCAGTGGGAGAGCAGAAATTAATCAGACACAGTCTTTGCCCTCAAGAAGCACCCCAAACTAATTGGAGAGACAAACAGAGGCAAAATAGGAGAGAAGGGCTGGATAGGGGAAATCTGACAACAGGAGGGGTCACCTGTGAATTCCACTGGGGTTGAGGAAACTGTCAATCAATCAACCTTCTACCACACTTCCAACCTGTATCAGTGGCAGACATTACTAATTGATCACGGCACACTTTCTATTTCAGCCAGGGGTAACCATTGCTGATGCATTGAAACTGGCCCTAGAGGTTAAGTCTGGGTGTTAGTTGGAGTCTGGTGGTTGGAGAGAGCTATGAGTTAGGACTCAGGAGACACGGTTGCTGCTGGTTCTCTGTATAACACAGGCAAGAATATTAAATGAGGGAATGATGGAGGATCTTTTAAAGTCTTTTCAGCTCTGATATGTCAGTCACAGGTAAATTACTGAGGACATATTTCAGTCGATACACACTGATTGGGCACCTACTGTGTGCTGGAAATCACACTGAGCTGTGAGGAGTAAAAGACGCTGTCATTAGGAGGAGACAGGCATGTACATGGCTAATCCCAGTATCTTCTGAGAGTTAATGAAAAATAATAGCAGCCTGGTGAAGGGCTCTGGGAGATAGGAGAGGAAAAAGATGAATTGTGGGGAAGACTGCGATGGCTTCCTGGAGGAGGTGACATATAACCTCAGTCTTGAAGGACGAAAAGGAATCTGATAAGCAGAGAGGGTTCGATTTGCTATGAAAGTGAGGAGATTCCTATTTGTCGCTCTCTCTGTCTTCATTTCCTGGTCTTCCAAGTGGGACCATAACCACCATCACCTCTCATCACAACCGAGCAAGACAGGGGCTGGGCAATGCGCCTTGGCATGTGCTCTATAAAGATTCATACAAATGTCCATTATGATTATTACATTCATTCATTCGGTCAAGAAGTATTTATTGAGCACCTACTATGTGCCAGGCCTCCTCAAACCATGGGGATAAAGAGGCCAAGAAGAGGTAAGCGTCTCTTCCTAGGAGTCTGCATTCTAGCTGGCATCTTAACTTGTGTTGAACATCCGAGCGTGTGAGCGTGCCAGCATAAGACACTTCCACTTGCCTTTGGAACTTGGTGAGGTTGACCATGGTGAATTTCACAGACAAGTGAAATACTATTTCAGGGAAATAGTTTGTCCTTAGGAGGTGGCTCTGCTCCACTGGCGATCTCCCAGAACTTTTGTGTGGGTGAGACGAATCATCACCATCAAGGCAAAGAACATGAGCTAATGCTCATGGAGGGCTTAACATAGCTCCTGGCCTGGTCGCGCGCTCTGCAGACACAGACTGAACTCCGAGGTTTCTTGCAGGCCGCTGGGCAGAGTCAAGGCCGCAGCCGCATTTGACCCTCCCAGGAGCTCATGGACCCCCTTACAGCTGTGGGCACTGAGGTTTGCAGCTGATGCCTGCTCAGGGTCACACAGCCTGCATGCGGCAGAGTGGCTGTAGCTCCAGGGAGCCCAGTTCAAGCCAGCTTGCCCCAACCCCTTAGCTGGGATCAGTTCCCTCACCTGGGTGTTCCCTGGTGCCCAGGCCTTGTGGGGACAGTGAGGGTGGGCAGGGTGAGGGGCGTGAGCCTGGAGCTTGGGTCTGAGCCAAGTCCTGGCTTCCTCGCTTGTTAACTGTGGGCTCCTGGTCACAGCGCCACTCTAAGCCTCAATTTCCTCATCTGTACAATGGGTAGGGTGGAGGGCAGCAGGAATGGGCAGGCGGAGGGGAGGCAGAGGACATGCAGGCGGTGCTTAGGCAAAGGCCCTGCTCCCTTGGAGCCTCTGAGGAGACAGCAGGAGGCCTTTGGGCCGCTTTGTCATCCACCCAGAAGCTGCCACCACCAGGCCGCAAGCACAGGGTGTCCTGAAACGCTCCCTGCTTCTCTCTCGAGCTGATACATACTTGTCGTGGGCGATGTTCCCACTATCAGACATTTGGTGGAATCATAAAAAATCCATTCCCACTCTGCTTAATACATTTTCATGCTTCTTCCTTGACAGGCCTGGGCACGTCGGATTTGGGGTCTCACTGTCTTGGAGCCCACGCTTCTGGTGTGCCTCAGAATGAAGGTGTTTGGGGACATCCAGGCAAGAGCCTCGGGCCGCTGGAACACAAGGAAAGAAGGTGAGGTCAAGGTCAAGAGCAAGGCGGGGACCCTGGGTGTGTTCACGGCTGCTTCTTGCAACCTCTGTCAATCAGAGACTTGCACACACTCAGTGCTGGGGTTTAAGCCCTGGTTCTAACTACGCACCCGCAGTTAATCTCTCCGAGCCTCAGTGTTTATGAAACGAGAGTAATAAAAATGCCCACCCATACAGCTAAGCGATTGCATGGAGTGATGCTGGAAGACAGCTGTGCCTGTACCCAGCTCCCAGGAAGAACCCAGTGATGCCGCAATAAGATGGTATAAATATCGTAAGTCAGCAATTGTAGGTATGTCATTTTAAAAAGTCACAGTAACCCGGGGGTTGGGGGAGGGTTTGTATCATCCTTCTTTTGTTGATAAGGAGACTGAGGTTTAGGGAGGGCAGTGATGTAGCAGAGTGATGCCCCAGGATTTTGCCAAATCTGCCAGTACGGTCTCCCTGCCAGACCCACTCGAGTCAGGTTCAGGGCCTCTCAGGGCGGCGATGGCCGGCTGGGGACTCCAGAGCCACACGCCAGCTGATTGCAACAGGTTTAACTCCTGCTTCCAGAGGGCCCTCCCTCTGGAGATGCAAACACGCGGGTTCCCAGGACTGGAAGCCTCAGCATTTGCGGCCCTGAAACCTCAAGGGGGGTTTAGCCACTGTGGCTGTTCTGGTAACAAAAGCTTTTGATTTATTTTTCAAGCCAAGTGGCTAGCTGAGCGCAGCAGCTACAACCTGCTATTAGATGCTCCTCGCGGTGGTCTGTGTGAAGGGCTCAGGGGTAGAGACCCCGTGTGTGTGGCAGGATCCTAGGTCTCTCCTTTCTGGGGATTTCTTTTTTTGATTTAAAATTGGAGTATAGCTGAAGAAGTGATGCTTTTAAACTGTGTTGCTGGAGAAGACTTTTAAGAGTCCCTTGGACTGCAAGGAGATCCAACCAGTCCATCCTAAAGGAAATGAGTCCTGAATATTCATTGGAAGGACTGATGCTGAAGCTGAAGACAGAGAATGAGATGGTTGAACGACATCACTGACTCAGTAGACATGAATCTGAGCAAACTCTGGGAGATGGTGAAGAACAGAAGAGGCTGGCATGCTGCAGTCCAAGGGGTCACAGAGTCGGATGTGACTTAGTGACTGAACACAGACACACATAGACATTGAACTTTTGGATTTTATTCATTATATGTTTCATTTTTAGCATCTCTAGTTCTTTTCAGGTATCCTTTTACTTTTCCATGCAACTTTGTTGAAGGCAGTGGCACCCCACTCCAGTACTCTTGCCTGGAAAATCCCATGGATGGAGGAGCCTGGTCGGCTGCAGTCCATGGGGTCACGAACAGTTGGACACGACGGAGCAACTTCACTTTCACTTTTCACTTTCATGCATTGGAGAAGGAAATGGCAACCCACTCCAGTGTTCTTGCCTGGAGAATCCCAAGGATGGTGGAGCCTGGTGGGCTGCCATCTATGGGGTCGCACAGAGTTGGACGCAACTGAAGCGACTTAGCAGCAGCAGCAGCAGCAGCAGCTTCCTATCTCTCTTTGAAGATTTTACATATGCTTAAAGTTTCAACTTTTTATTTCTAGTTCTTGGGGTGAATTTCTCTATTTTGCTATGTCTTTTGATTGTACTAGACCTCAGGGCAGATTTTTCTTGCTGCTGTGGATTGTAATTTTTACCATGAGCTCATCTTTAATGGGGCAGCTTTCCATAGGAGCCTTGTTCTCTTGAGTTTTAGAGGTACCCTTTCTGGTAGTTTCACATGTGCCTCTTTGTTGGGGTCCTGTGGGTTTTATCAGCTCTGGATGGATTTTATAATAATGTTTTAGCTTGGAGTTTCACGGGTGATCCATGCTTCATGGCTCCTGGCTTTAGGAAGGGGGTCGGACATAGACTCTGCCTCACTTAAGCCTGAAGATTCCTTTCTTCCCCTAGACTCCAGCTCCTATAATCCAACACTGATACCCTATAAGTTGTTTGTCTTCAGGTTTTATCAACTACTCTGGTTTGAGTTTTATCTTCATTTTGAATTCCTGGAGATTTTTATTTCCTTGCTTTTGAAATTGGCTTTGTGTTGAAATAATTTGATGTTACATTGTATCCAACATTTTTATTGGTTTGTACTGGGGGTGAGTGGGGTGGAGTCATTCAGGGTCTGCTCAGTCTGCCATCTTGACTGGGCATCAATTATTATGGATATTTTTATTATCATGAGAGCCACCTAAGTCACCAGAAAGGAGACAACAGATGTAAATCTGTTTCTGAACTTTAAAGTTTGCTACCAATGGAAGGTATGAGGGGCTCAGTTTCCATTCCTAAAAGAGGGATTTAAGAAAAGAAAAAACCGTGTGTGTTTTATGCAACCTATGGAGACAGTTGCCTGCATTTGCCACATAGAAAGGGTCTGTGTTAAGGTGACCAATGTGACCGCCATCTGGTCAAATCCAATGGTGCCCTCCTCTTACTCAGTTCAACTAACTACTCCCTTCTTCCTGATCCTCTTTCTTTGCAACACTTCCAGAATACTCCTTTACACAGCTCCTGAAGGTTGGCCACCTCTGGGCTCTCTTCTCTGGGTACCATCTGGCTCATGGCCCCACCTCCCAGCTGTATCCTCAAATTCAAATGGCTTCTCCACCCCTATTGCTGTCACAATAGCCCATCGTCTTTTGCTAGACTGAGAAATTCTCTTAACTGGTCTCTTTCTTTTCCAATGTATCTTGCCATTATCCTGACTTCATCCAACAGAGTCAGGACACAAATGAATCCTGTAATTCCACGGCTTTGTTGCTGTTGTTCAGTTGCTCAGTTGTGCCCAACTCTTTGCAACCCTATGGACTGCAGCACGCTGGGTTTCCCTATCCTTCACTATCTATCTCCAAGAGTTTGCTCAAACTTACATCCATTAAGTTGGTGATACCATTCAACCATCTCATCCTCTGTCACCCCCTTCTCCTCCTGCCTTCAATCTTTCCCAGCATCAGGGTCTTTTCCAACAAGTTGGCTCTTTGCATGAGGTGGCCAAAGTATTGGAGTTTCAGCTTCAACCACCAATGGCTTCTCACTGAACGTAGAACAAAGCCCAATACAACCTTTATCATGGCCTTTAAGGCATCCTCTGATCCACCCCCACATTCCCCTGCAGTCTTATATCCTCCATCCCCCAAGAGTTCACATGCTCTAGCTTGGTCTTCTCAACTGCCCCAGGGCCTTTGCACTTGCAGGCCTTTGCCCCAGCCATCTTTTCACGGCTACTTCCTTCACATCATTCAGCCTCAGCTCAGGTGCTAGCTCCTCACTGATGACTCTTGCCAAGGCAGCCAACCCCCTCCCCCAGTCATCCTCTCCTCCATTACCCTGATATTCAAGACTTTGTCATCAAACATGATCTCACTTATGTCTTTACCCATTTATGGTCTCTCCTCAACAAGAATGTGAGCTCTACCAGGGCAGGGATGGGGTCTGCCTTGCTTGACTGTTGGTTTTCCAGTACTGAGAATAAAGCCTGGCATTTTGTAGGCACAATAAGTCCCCTACATACAAGCCTTCAAGTTGTGAACTTTCAAAGATGCAAACATGCATGCCAGCCCATGTATGCCAACTGTTGTACACTGGACTTTTCAAGGAACTGCACTGTAAGATTCAATTTTTTAATTTTGTGTTTTTTATGTATATATCATTTGTGTGAAGAGTATTGTAACCCTATTACAATCAGTACTATATAGCTAATTGTGTTACTTTGGTGCATGCGTGTGAGCTAAGTCACATTAGTCATGTCAGACTCTTTGCGACCTTATGAACTGTAGCCCACCAGGCTCCTCTGTCCATGGGCTTCTCCAGGCAAGAATACCGGAGTGGGTTGCCATGCCCTCCTCCAGGGGATCTTCCCGACCCGGGGATCGAATGTGCACCTCTCACATCCTCCTGCATTGTCAGGTGGGTTCTTTACCACTGTGCCACCTGGGACGTCTTGTTAGTTGGGTACTGAGGCTAACTTTGTTGGACTTACAAACAAACTGGACTTAAGAATGCAAGCTTGGAATGAAACTCGGTCACAGGTAGAGGACTGACTGTACTCGACAATTATCTCTGGAAGAAATGAGTGACTCTATGCCTAACATATCTTATCTCTTTCAAGTCTCTCAACAACCTTACAGGTGGAACTTACTGTGCTCCTTAAATGGGTGAGGAACAACAGGGATCCTCAGAGATTTCTAAGATTCCCAGAGGCCTAGAGTCAAGAAGAGGCAGAGCCAGCGGCCAGGTCCTTCTGACTGGATCCAAGGTCCGTCTTTATTGCCTTGTATTAAGTTGCTTTTTGTGAGCAGATTTGAGATTTGAGTGCAGAAGTCAGATTTGAGTGCAGTGCAAACAGTTGTTGAGTCAGGATCTCTTTTGTTTGAGAACAAAACCTTTTCTTTAATGAAGAACATCCAAGTCCCCAAAGTCTCAGCACCGGATGGCATGCTTCCCTGAAAATGCCCGCACAATGGGCAGCACTGTGCCGAGGCAGTTTTCTAGTCCACTGTGTTTTGGAGTTTTTCGAGCCATAAAAAGACCAGCGCGAAACCACAAAACTTCTATGTTTCTTACACTCTTAAAACTAAAGAAGGAAAAAAAAAAAAAGAGGGGGAGGGGGAATGAGATTATTTGAACCATATTTTGCAAACCTTAGCTTCTCTCCCAGTCTGAGGAAGCCAGTGCCAAGTTGCAACTCGCTGCACATTTTTATGAGCTGGATTAGTAACCTTTGCAAATAGATGCCCGTAGTGGAACTGCCTGAGCCCCTGTCTCTGGACAAGAAGAAGCATCACTAGGAAGCGCCCCAGATGCCAGGCCTTCCACCCCGGCTCCAGAGGTTGAATCTATGCTTTGGCCACACATGCTCACTGGCACCGCAAGGAAGTCTCTGTTCTTTCATTTCCTTAAGACTTGGAAATTTGGGGAGTTGGCAAGAGCAGCGCCTTGGACCACAAGATAGGACCAACCCAGGGGATCATGAGACTTAATGCCTACATCACCCGGAAGTAGTGTGGAAGCGGGCAAAGGGCTTCCTGGTTTGACAGGCTAATTAGAATCCAGGCTTCAGCTGCGGATACTAACTCTGTATGTCCTTCCGCCAAGGACTGGATCCAGCTCGTCCTGAATTCTCTTGTTTGTACAGCGGGGCTCAGAAACTTGCCTTGTGGGCTGGGGGTGAGGGTTGAACGAAGCTGTGCCTGGTAGAGAACGTGGTGGGATGGCTAAGAGCAAGGACTTGAGGGTCTGTGTAGACCCATGTTCAAATCCCAATTCCATCTCCAACCAACTGCGTCATCTCAGGTCAGCATTGACTAAACACCTTCTGGTCTCAGTCTCTCCCTCTCATGCAAGAGTTTAAATGAACTAGTGAGTGGAAAGGTCTTGGCACAGAGCTTGCCTGACAGTTCTTAGTAAACAAATACCAGGACTTGCCTGGTGGTCCAGTAGTTAAGACTTGGTGCTTCCAATTCAAGGACTGGGGTTTGATCCCTGGTCAGGGAACTAGATCCCATATGCTGCAGCTAAGATCTGGCACAGCCAGATAAATAAACAAATATAAAAAAACAGATGCAGTTTTTGTCTTGTTCCTGATATCCAGTCCCCAGGGCTGTGGGTGACACTGATCATGTTTGAAACGAGAATCACCAATATGAAGAATGTATTCTTAGGCTATTTGCTGATGTAAAATTTTTTCTAGGTTAGTAATCATAACGAGGTTTTGCTTGTGTGTTTCGCTTAAACTTAGACAAATTGGGGGGAAAAACAGAAAGAAATTTCTTTGTTCAGCAGAGAACATGTTTCAAAGAAAAAGTCATCAGCCAAGAATATTCAGACCCTTTTGTTATGTTTTGAAGAGATGATTATTTTGCAGGCTCTGGGGCACTTAAACTCTGTCCAGAAATTCCTTTGGTAAATAGTAATAATAGAAAATATCCTTTGGAAATAATAGAGGGGATTTAACAAATGCCTTTCTTGCAGGGATCTCAAAAGGCTTCCACATAATTTTAGGGCTTTAGTGATTTTCTTAAAAGAGTTTGACTTTCTTTCCTGCATCAGTCAGAGTATGTTCACAGGAATTGGAGAACTTGAGAGCTGGAACGGGTCCTAGGGCTGACTCTGTCCAGTATGTCTGTTGAACCAGTGGGAGGAATGGGAGCCAGGGCAGGAGAGGATGAACACTCCTGAGAGCCAGCTCAGTGTTCTTGACTTGGAGACTCCCTAACTTCTGCAGGTCCCATGTTCTCAAAAAACAAAACAAAACAAAAAAACAACATCTGAAGGCTGACTTGGGATTGACATTTGACACATTTTTGCTCACTTCATCTTTGAGCTTTTGCTTGTGTGGGTTTGACAGAGAGGGACAGGTGAATTACCAGGGCCTAGATTTCACCTGGGACTCATGTCTTGGAGGGTGAGTGCCCAGGCAGGCAGAGGACCCAGGCTTGGCTCTGGAGTTGGGCTGGCTGCTCAGACGCCAGCTGTGACCTTGGGTGAGTTCCCTAGGCACTTTGGATCTCCTTGGCTTCCCTTTAGAAGGCAATTGTTGATCATTAATTAGGTGGATTTTTGGTTGGAAGTTGGGCTCCCCGCTGGTGCAGTGGTAAAGAATTCACCTGCCAACGTAGCAGATGCAAGATCCCTGGGTGGGGAAGATCCCCTGGAGGAGGAAATGACAAGCCACTCCAGTATTCTTGCCTGTGAAATCCCGTGGACAGAGGAGTCTGGTGGGCTATAGTCCATGCGGTCTCAAAGAATTGGACACGACTGAGCACGCAGGCACACCACCTCTACCTCTGGTTAGAATTTAAAGCCTGTGTGCCACGTTCATCCAGAGCATGGACCATCATTTTCCACGTCAGATTTGTCTCCCTGATTCAGGAAATGTCAGTTTACATCATCTTGTTTTTTTGGCTCCTTATCTATTGAGTGTTTTTTTTAAATTGAAGTATAATTGATTTACAATGTTGTTTTTGTTTCATGTGTATAGCAAAGTGATTCAATTACACATATATTTATCTATTACTTTATAGATTCCTTCCCCTTACAAATATTACAAATTATTGAGTATAGTTTTCTGTGCTATACAGTAGGTCCTTACTACTGTAACCTAATTGGTTATCCATTGAGTCTGTTCATTCATTCATTCATTCAATAAAAGTCTTCTGAGCCCAACTATGTGCTAGGCATGGGATGTCATGATAGCTAAAATCCAGCCATGGAGAACTTGATAAAGAAAAGCCGGAGCAGTGAATCTGTGTCTTTATCCTGAAAAGGTGCCTCAGTCAGGATAAGATAGGTTACGCTGCAGTAACAAACAGCCCCCACGTGCAGTGGCTTAAATACAACACAGGTTTAATTTTGGCTTTTGCTACTTGTCAACACTGGTCAGCGGGCGGGCTCTGTTTCCCCTGGAGGCTCAGAAACTCAGGCTGATGGAGAATCACCTAGATTTGGACTTCCATCTTCACTGAGGCAGCAGAAAGGGAGCACGGTGAGTTGTAGAGAGACGCTGTAGAGCTTCTGCCCATAGTGAGGCATCACTTCCACTCATATGTTGCCTGCCAAAGCAACATGATCACAGCTAATTTTAAGATTGGTGAGGACCTTCCGTTTTATTGTGTCCTGGAAAGAGGATGGTTACACCTACAAGCCTCAGTTTCCCCATCTGTACAAATGAAACAGGACCAGCTGGTCCTTTCTCTCCCTCTGTGGCAGCTGAGATTGGAGGACCGTGCTCTCTGAAGCAGAGTTGGTTCTGCTGTCTGGGCCATGCAGCAGGGATTGCTTCCATTCACCTTCAGGGAGCTGGTGGAGAAGTGGGTGCAGCCAATGCTTAGAACTAATTTAGGTTTTCAATTTCTGGCACGATGCTTTTATTTTGGGCCTCCTTTCACTTCTGCTCTTAAATTCTGGCAGAAGCATTTTCAAGGTTATGCTTATTATATCAATTATTTTTCTAATCTTTTTTGAGTGAATTCATTTTTTGCAGAGCAAAGAGGGAGTGGTGTGAACAGGGCTTCGTCAGTGAAGGGAGGCCCTATTTTGGCAGGAGATTCGTGACTTCTGCAACGAGTAATTATGGACGGGGTGCACTTGAAACCAATGCTCACAGCGAATTCCCCTGCTGTTTCCAATTGGTTTTGCTGGTTAGCTTTAAATCTTGACCTAGCTTTTTCCACTGCTGCTGGAAATTCTTCCCCCTTGGCCACTGGCTTTTACAGAGGTGACTACTTTTCTCGTGTTGCTGAATACGCAGGGGTCGTTTTGAGATAGAACTTGGAGGTCTGTCTCTGCAAACCTCAGGCCACTACCTAGGGGTGTGCCAGGGACCCCCTTGAAGGCTTCATTCCAAATGATAGAAATGCAACCCAGTTAATTTAGGGTGACCTCTTGCCCTGGGGGTGAGTCTACATCCTAAGGGGTTCACAGAGGTGAGTGTGAATGGTCCATCCGTGGTCCTCACCTGTCTATGCTGGTACCACTTAGACCTCCTGACTCTGTGTGGTCCCTGGCAGGTTCCTTGCCTTCCCAAGGGTCTCCCAGATGCTTTTGGGTCTGCAGAGAGGCCCAGGGGGCACGTCCCAGGTCACTAAGAGCTGTTTGTAGCATTGCAGGCCCTCATGCAGCTGTGGTCACATCACTGTTCCTGGGCCGTCCTGCTGGGTGGGAGGGACGCCATGGGCTGGCTCTCCTAGAAGCAAGGCAGAGCTCTAGTCAGCTCTCAGAGTTGGCCAAACACCTCCACATACCACTGAGCACAGGGCTTCTTCTCAATAAAAAATACCAGCTCCTAACTCTCCAGCTTAACTTTTGGCAAGTGATTGACCTGCATTGATTAACGTGTGATTGACCTACACTGACCTACAATGATGGGGACCATGGGCTTGGGTGAAGATCAAAGAACCAGGTTTGAGATGGCGTCATCCTCAGGCCTGGGAGAGGGAGACTGAGACTCTTGGGTGGATCTTAGTGGGGCCACCAGTCCTCACTTGGGCCCCTTCCCTCAGCTTGGGGGTAGACTTCACCTCCTCCATCAGATGCCCCTGCCCTTCAAGGGGGCACTCAGGGTCACTCTTCATCTCTTTTTCTCTCATCCCTGGTCCATGGCGCTTCAGTGTTTCCGGCCTCAGAGCATTGGTTATGTTCGAGTCTGTTTGTTGAGCCAGTGGGGGCCTGCCTCTGTGCCAGCTGGGGATGGGCAGAACCACTGGAAGGCGTGCGAGTGAAGCTATGAAGGCATCCACTACAGGACTGAAGCTCACAGGAGCGTGCGGGCTGGGCGAGCAGTCCGTGTGCTCCTGCTGGTTTCACCTCCGATGCTGGAGCTTCCTGTTTCTCCGAAGGTGTCTGGGGAGGGAAAAGGGCCCTGAGGTGGGATGTGGGGGTCTGGTGGGGGGCAGGAGTGAGATGGGATCCCAGCCATGTGGAAGGCACCGGGATGAGTTGGGACCATGGGTGCTTTGCTGCCTCCAACCCTAGGCACGTTCTCCGGTGCTGGGGGTGGGGGGGTCCCACCTGGAGAAGCGGGCGCCCTTCACCATGAAGCAGAGGTGGCCTGGGAGTCCTTGGGGATTGGAGCCTGTGCAGGCCTGCCCACTGCCGCACAAGGAGGCCAGACAATATGTGTGGGCTGCAGCGTGCCTGCCGCCTACCGCTGCATCAGCCCTTCCCTCCAAGTGACACATGAAGATGTGTCTTGGGGCCCCTCCTCTTGGAGGCCTTCAGGGAATGAATTCTGGGTCGCAGAGCCCCGCCTGGCCAAGCTGACGAATCACCCCCGCTTCTTAGCCTTGAACTGCTCAGAGGGTGGGTGTGTCTGGTCCAGCACATTTCGTTTATTCCACACATTTGTCGAGCGCCTACTGCATGCCAGGCCTGCGCCGCATGCTGGAAACACAGAGATGACTTGGGTCTAGCCTTGGCCCTAAAGCCCTGCTAGGCTGGCAGAGTCTCAGGCTCAGAACTAGGCCGTGCTAACGCAGATGTCATCACAGAGGTTGTCTGGGGCTGTGGGCCCAGGCACACACGGCCCAGCGCACAGGGCAGCCTGGGGAGGGGTGGGAGGTCAGCAGAGGCTTTCTCAGGGAGGAACTGCCTAAAGGATGGAGCAGGAGTCAGGCAGAGAAGCGCAGGAGGAGGAATCTATGAGAAAGCACGTGCAAAGGCCCTGAGATCTAAGGCAACACAACCCTAGAAGGAACCATGAGTCACTCAGTCTGGCCAGAGAGCAGGGAGGGTGAGAGGTCTTCGGGGAGTGAGCAGAGAGGCAGGGGAGGTCAGGGTGGGCCAGCATTTGTGGGAGCTCTTGGAGAGGGAACTTGCCTGAGCAGGCCTGGGGGTGTTTGTAGCCAGGATGTCATTTGGTCAGATCTGGATTTTAGAAGGCTCTCCGTCACCCTGACCTGACTTGGATGGGAGGGGAGGGACAGCAGCCAGGTGGGCCCCTTGTGTGTTAGTGTGACGGTCCCAGCGAGTGATGATGAAGATCTCGACAAACAAAGAGGTGCAGTGGATTCAACTACACCACCTTCCTTCACAGCCTCTGAGGGAAATGAAAGAAAAAAGCGGGTGATGGACACCCCAGTTGTGGAGGAGGAAAGTCTGTTGTAGACGAAGTGAAAGTGTTAGTTGCTCAGTCGTGTCCGACTCTTTGCGACCCCGTGGACTGTAGCCCGCCAGGCTCCTCTGTCCCTGGGATTCTCCAGGCAAGAATACTGGAGTGGGTTGCCATTCCCTTCTCCAGGGGATCTTCTCAACCCAGAGACTGAACCTGGGTCTCCTGCATAGCAGGCATTCTTTACCATCTGAGCCATCAGGGATCCATCTCTAGACAGAGTGGCCTTTATTTTTCATGCTCTGTCTTCCTAAGACAGGAGCCTTTTCTGCTCTTATTGGGATGATCTGGGGGCTGGAACACCAGAGCTGGGGGTCCGGGTTCCTGCTGGTGGGGAGGTGTCCCCAGACACCATCCGGGTGGTTATGGAGGGGAAAATGGAGCTCCAGGAGGCAGACAGGAGGCCTCAGAGGGTGATAGAATCCCACAGTTCAAGTCCAGCCCATGTCAGTTGTGTGTTCCTCATGCCACTGACCACACATAGCTGCATTCCACAGGCTCCGTCCTGGTACCAGAGCTTCAGCCCGAGGTGGGGGACAGAGAGGCCAAGGCCTTGCCTCTGCTCACTGGCCTTCTATAGTATGTGCTGCAGCCACTGTAGAATTCTCCTTGAGTTTCAAACAAACATGCTCATCTAAACTGTTTTGGGCAGTGGATTATTAATATCACAGAGCTTCTGATATTGCTGAGTCTGCATCAGTAATGAAGTGTGAGTTGCTTAGTCACGCCTGACTCTTTGCAACCTCGTGGACTGTAGCCTATCAGGCCCCTTTGTCCATGGGATGCTCCAGGCAAGAACACTGGAGTGGGTTGCCATTCCCTTCTCCAATCCTTCTCCATTCCCTTTTCCAAGGGAAGTATGGAATTAACAAGGTGACGGCTCCAGCCAACGGACTTGATGTTTAGCAGATTAATTCACGTTTATAGTGAAATGGGTTTTTAACTCAGTGATTTAGCAGGCTGTGTTCTCAGCTTTAAACATTTTCCTTTTAATTTTAGGAGGCCATATTTTTTTATTTTCTTGGCTGCACCTTATGGCATGTGAGACCTTAGTTTCCCTACCAGGGATTGAACCTGTGCCCCTTGCCTTGAAAGTGCAGAGGCTTAATCGCCGGACCCCCAGGGAAGTCCTTGTTCTCAACTCTTCTTTCCCATTCCCAGTTTTTTCACTTTAGCCCCGTTGCTTTCCCTTTCTTCTCTCTTCTTTCTCCCCTTCATGTGATGGGCTTGCATGTTCCCTGACCCCGTGTTTCTCTGCAGGAGCGCAGCTCACATGCCCGCTGGAGCTGGCGTCCAGGGGCGTGGGTGCTCCTGAATCCAGGTCAGGGAGAGGGTGGGTGACAGCGGCTCTGGGCTCCCTCTGGCTCTGCCCCCGGTTCTCATGTTGGCTGGCTACCCTCTTCACCTCTCTGAGCCTAAACGTCCCCCTTCTCCAGGGGGACCTGCTGTATTGCCTATCATGTCGAGCTGGAAGCTGATTAAGTGAAGTGATGCAAAACGCAATGGTTATAGGCTTGGGCACTCAGCAGGTGATCTGTAAAGGCAGGCAGGTTTTTTCCTGGCCGTGCCTCCTCTCCCGGACCAGGGCTTGGGAGCTGATCCAGGGGATAAGCCTGGGGCCGTGAGGATTGTGGGCCCAGCCCTGTAACTCACTCATTGCCCATCTGTACAATGAGCTGGATTACCCACATGTTGTGTAAGTGCCTTTCGGGTCCCCGTTTGAGGATCCTGACTGTACAGCGATGGAGGAAGAAGAGGTGGGGGCAGACAGAGGCCAGCATGGCAGCAGTGGGCATCCCACCTGCTGTGTGGGCACCATTTGGCATCCATCCTTCTCCTGGTCCTTACCCAGCCCTCTCTCCTTCACTCTCAAACCCCTCCCAAAGTGAGTAGGGCAAATGTTACCAGCCCCACAGGGCTGGGGGCTAGAGGTCAAATCACACCAGGCTAGAGGTCAAATCACGCCAGGCCTTCAGGGAGAGTGAAGGACCTCCAAGCCATCACAGTGAAGCTGTAGGTGAGTTGGGGAGGATGGGAAGGCTCGTGGGGACAAACAGCTTCAGTCTGGAGGACAGGGCAAGTGTAGAAGGACCAGGGAGACGAGCCCTTTCTGGGCCAGGCTTTCACTAGTGGTGGACGAACAGATGTGACTGTCTCCTCTGGGTAGGCAGGTGTGTCTTCTGCTTGTTCACTGGGCACAGACACAGACCCCGGTGGGCACTCTGAGGTCCAAGGAAGGGGAGGAGGTGATGGGTTCACTTGATGAGTAGAACGCTGGTAGCCGATTGGAGCCAGCCCAGCCCTCTTCCTTGCAGTGGACTGGAAGTGACTCAGAAGTAAACCTTCACTGTGCTAAGCCATTGAGGCTTTGAGGTCATCTGTTAGAGCAGGAAGCACACTCTGATACAGGAAGGGGACATCAGTGGGTGGAAGCTGGCAGGGACTCATTCAGAGCATCCATTTCTGTATCTGAAGATGTATTTATAACTGAATCACTCATTGGAAAAGATTCTGATGCTGGAAAAGATTGAAGGCGAAAGGAGAAGGGGATTGTAGAGGATGAGATGGTTGGATGGCATCACCAGCTCAATGGACGTGAGTTTGAGTAAACTCTGGGAGAGAGTGAAGGACAGGGAAGCCAGGTGTGCTGCACTCCAGGGGATCACAAAGAGTCAGACATGACTTTGTGACTGAACACAACACAACACACTTTGTTGTATACCTGAAACAAACACAGCTTTGTAAATCAACTATACTACAATAAAAATAAATAACATTTAAAAAATGGTTAACATGGTACATTTTCTTTTACATTTATTTTACCATGATTAAAAAAAAAAAAAGTGGTTGAAAAAACCCAAACAGTTCCTGGAGTTCCTGATAGTCACTGACAGGTCAATCTGATGCTGGAGAAACTAGCATCTCCACAGGTCAGAGTCTCTCCACGTGCAGACGCAGGGCCAGGATGGCTCAGTTCTGACCTCCATCCTCACGGAGAAACCAGTACGAAGACGGAGGGATGTGATGGACTCAGGAACACACGCCATCTGAACCCGCCCCGATCCCACAGCTTCACTGTCTCTGCAGGATGGAAAACCATACTCAGTCAATAAAGGAAGACACGCCCTCTGTGCCCTGAGACTGCCCCCTGGGCGAGGCAGCTGGGAGAGATGCAAGGTGAGACGGCCGGGAGACCAGCCGCGCGTCGTGCCTCCCCGGCCGGGCTCCTCCGTTGCAGTGCACAGGTTTCTCATCGTGCGGCCTCTCTCGCTGCAGAGCGTAGGCTCTTGGCAGATGGGCTTCAGCAGTTGCAGCACGCGGGCTCAGGGCTTGTGGTTCCCAGGCTCTCGAGCCCAGACTCAGTAGCTGTGGTGCAAGGGATTTGTTGCTCTGCGACATGTGGGATCTTCCCAGACCAGGGATGGAACCCATGTCCCCTGCATTGGCAGGTGGATTCTTATCCACTGAGCCTCCAGGGAAGTCCTCACCGTCTGCTTTCTGTCTCTATGAATCTGACTTCTCTAAGTGCTGCATATAAATGGAATCATACAGATTTGTTGTGTGTGTGTATGACTGGCTTATTTTATTTAGCATGAAGTCTTCAAGTTTCGTCCATGCTATAGCATGTTCAGAGTTTCTTTCCTTTTTAAGGCTGAGTAATATTCCATATAGGAAAAAGAGCATGTCAAGGCTGTATATTGTCACCCTGCTTATTTAACTTCTATGCAGAGTACATCATGAGAAACGCTGGGCTGGAAGAAGCACAAGCTGGAATCAAGATTACCGGGAGAAATATCAATAACCTCAGATATGCAGATGACACCACCCTTATGGCAGAAAGTGAAGAGGAACTAAAAGCCTCTTGATGAAAGTGAAAGAGGAGAGTGAAAAGGTTGGCTTAAAGCTCAACATTCAGAAAACTAAGATCATGACATCTGATCTCATCACTTCATGGGAAATAGATGGGGAAACAGTGGAAACAGTGACAGACTTTATTTTTTTGGCTCCAAAATCACCACAGATGGTGACTGCAGTCATGAAATTAAAAGACGCTTACTCCTTGGAAGGAAGTTATGACCAACCTAGATAACATATTAAAAAGCAGAGACATTACTTTGCCAACAAAGGTCAAGGCTATGGTTTTTCCTGTGGTCATGTTTGGATGTGAGAGTTGGACTGTGAAGAAAGCTGAGCGCCGAAGAACTGATGCTTTTGAACTGTGGTGTTGGAGAAGACTCTTGAGAGTCCCTTGGACTGCAAGGAGATCAACCAGTCCATCCTAAAGGAAATCAGTCCTGAATATTCATTGGAAGGACTGATGTTGAAGCTGAGACTCCAATACTTTGGCCACTTGATGCGAAGAACTGACTCATTGGAAAAGACTCTGATGCTGGGAGGGATTGGGGGAAGGAGGAGCAGGGAATGACAGAGGATGAGATGGTTGGATGGCATCACGGACTCAATGGACATGAGTTTGAAAAAGCTCTTGGAGATGGTGATGGACAGGGGAGCCTGGCATGCTGCAGTCCATGGAGTCTCAAAGAGTCGGACACGACTGAGCAACTGAACTGAACTGAATATTCCATTGTTTGAATGGACCGTTCATCTGTCAGTGGACACTTGGGTTGCTTCCACTTTGTGATTAGCGTGAAGAACGCTGTTGTGAACACAAGGGTACATGTATCTATTGAAGCCCCTGCTTTCGGTTCTTCTGGGTGTGTACCAGGAGGTGGACTCACTGATCCTATGATATTTCCATCTCTGAATTTTTGAGGACCCACTCTGCCATGGCAACCTACTCTAGTATTCCTGCCTGGAGAATTCCATGGACAGAGGAGCCCGGCGGGCTACAGTCCATGGGGTCACAAAGAGCCCTCAGGACGAAGTAATGCACACACATATTGTGAGAACTCCTTTTTAAAAAACCACCCCTCCTCCCCGTCCAAGCAAAGGGTTATAAATCAGATTTAAAAAAAGACAAGGGAAGAAGGAAAAAGCCCTACCTTGGGGGCTGACACGGTAGTCCTGACAGGAGAAAGAATTTGTTTTGACTAACAAGCCAAGCAGGGATAATCCCAGGAGCTGGGCAGGAGGTGGAGGGGCACTGGGCGGCGGGGGCGGAGCCTTTCGGCCGGATGCCTGGACGGCCAGCAGCCCGCAGCCGGCTCTGTGTGGACGGCGCATTGTCACTTTGGTGGAATTCAGGAGTGCTCCTCCCGTCATTCGGTGGCAATCTATAATTAACTCATGCAGAGGCTGTGCGAAGCAGAGGCCTCTTCCTGGGGCAGCCAAAGACAGTCACCTGCCCTCCACGGGAGGGGGCGAGGGGACCTCCCTCCAGCCAGCAGCTGATGCGTAATTAATGGCAATTTTATTGTTCCAGGGCCTCCCCTCCCTGGAAGATTCTGGACTCCCAGCTGGGGGTGGGTCTCCGGAGGTGGAGACCAGCCTAAGGGCAGATGGGGAGAATGACCGTGAGAGCGTGGGACCCAACAGGATCCCCACCCCATCTACCTGGTCACTTTCATTCTTGGCCAGGGGGCCTCACATGCCAAGCTTGGTGAGGGGGCAAGAGTGGACCGAACTCCTCCAGGGGTTAAGCGACTTGAAACATGCCGACAGAAAAGGGAAAAACATCACGATGCTTTCTGACCACGGGCTGCCTGCAGCCCGGTTTCCCAAGCCCTGGGCAGGGTTGGCGTCTGTGTCCCCTCTGGAATGTCTGGGCTGCAGCCGGGCTTTGCTCTAAATGAGAAACAGGCTGGCAGGCTGTGGCCAGCTCCTCGTGCGGTCTGGGCAGGGCTGCTTGGCACCGGCCGCCGCCGTGGAGGACACACGGGCTGTGCCTGGCGGGCCTCCCACCAGCATGGGAGGCTTGGGGGCCCGGCCAGCCGGTTCAGGCCAGCGCCTGCAGGGAGGCAGTGCACCGCCCTGGAGGCAGATGGAGCCGGTTCTGCTTCTGGCCTGGCCCCTCCTTCATTCTGCAACTTTTGGGAATCATGGGGTTCATGGCCTCTCAGTTTGCCCACCTTGAAAATGGGACCGCTGACATCCCCCAGGGTGTCTCATGGCACAGAGCTGGGCAGCAGGTGGAATGCTTCATGAACGTGTAATGTCTGAAAAGATCTCAGAGGGTAGCTCAGTGTTCTGTTTTCATAGCAGTAGCAACCGAGTTTCAGAGAAATTCAAGAACTCACCCAAGGTCACACAGCAAGGTACAGGTAAATAAATTCTCCTATAAGCCAACGATTCTCCATATCAGCACTTTTCCACAAGAACCCAGCTCTTTCCCAGCCTGGTCCTTCCCTCCCATCGTCCCAGCCCAGGCGCTGATCCCATAACTCCTGGTTTCCAGCAGGCGTGCATGTACTTTTGCTAATCCTGTGGGGTGGGGACTCTAGGATGTCCCAGGGGCTTCCAGATCAGAGCTGTTCCTGGGATGGCTGGCATCACACCCTCTCCAGTCTGCCCTCTACCTCCCAAGCAGCAACATCTGGCCGACAGGATGTTGTAGCTGCTGGTCACCGCACAATTAACCAGGGGCCCCAGAAGTGATATTTGCCCCCCACAGTAATCCCAGCCTGGGTTTTTAGCTCCACTTTACAAATAAATATTAATTGGAAGGACTGATGCTCAAGCTGAAACTCCAATACTTTGACCACCTGATGCGAAGAACCAACTCATTGGAAAAGACCCTGATGCTGGGAAAGATTGAAGGCGGGAGGAGAAGGGGACAAAAGAGGATGAGACGGTTGGATGGCATCACCGACTTGATGGACATGAGTTTGAGTAAGCTCTGGGAGTTGGTGATGGACAGGGAAGCCTGGCATGCTGCAGTCCACGGAACTGCAGAGTGGGACACAACTGAGCGACTGAACTGAACTGAGAGAGGCTCAGTGACCCATCAAAGGTCACTCAGCCGGAAGAGGGGGAAGCTGGGGATGAGCAGCAGCTCCCCGTGAACTGGGCACGGGGCCGCCTGGGGGAGCATGTACGTCAGGGCCTGGAAACCTTCGTGCCTTCCTCTTGGGAGGAAGAGCGCGGGCGTCGGGTTTGTCAATTAGGAGAGCGCGACTTCAGACAACAACGCGGTCTCTCAGGACCTCGGTTTCTCTGCCTGAAATTGAGGGTGATGGTGCAGGAATGTGAAGGCATGTGAGCAGGTGGATGAAGGACTCTCTCGAGGGGGCCCTGAACACCCAATATTTGGGAAGGGTGTCTTGGGAAGGGTGGGGGTCTGCTCTGGAGAAGTCCCCTGGGACTAGACTCTAAAGCAAGGGTCTGCAACCTTCAGGATCTAGTGCCTAATCATCGGAGGTGGAGCTGATGTAATAAATAATAGAAATAAATGCATAATAAATATAATGTGCTTGAGTCATCCCCAAACCATCCACTGCCCTTGGTCTGTGGAAAAAATTGTCTTCCACGAGCCTGGTTCCTGGTGTCACAAAGGGTGGGGGCCGCTACTCTAAAGGACATTGAAAGCTAGTAGAGAGGTCTGAATTACTCCTCTTTGTGGTAGAGACTAAGGGTTTCAAGTGGGAGGTGACATGGTCTGTTGGTGCCTTGGGAAGACCACCCCGCTCGTCACATGGGAGAGGGCGGCCACGGGGGAGGGGGACGAGAATTGAGCAGGAAGAGCAATGAGGGGAAGGGGCTGAGCATGGAGGGGTCATTGGGCAAGAACATCCCCTCCCTACACTCCCCACCTTCCCTTTCCTATGGAATTAGATCTAATCTAATTCTACCCCTGTTGGAAGTTTCTGTTTTAGTTCCATGAAAGCAACAGAGCTGGTTGTGATTAAGATAAGGAGAGAGACAGCCTCAAGGTCAGGGCAAGGGCACAGCAAATCCCTGCTCCTCCCTGCCGCCCACCTCCTGCTTCCTCTTCCCTGCAGGGCCCTTGGCCCTGACCCGTGAAAAGTGTCCTCTGGGCCCTGGTGTGGCCAACCGAGGACCCCTTGCAGCCCACCTGAAGCTGGCTTCACTGAGGACGGTGGAGGCTCACCGTAGGGGCCCCCTCATCCATCTCCTGCCTCCCATCCCTCCAAGGTATGTGCAGACTCCAATCCCACTCACGCTATGGTCCACACCGAAACGGTGAAGGACCACTGGGGTAGCCATGGTAGACATGTCAAGCCATAAGGATGAGCAATTTCCAACTCAAGAAAGCAGGCTGGGATTCGAATGCTTGGTAACAATGCGATTCCAGGGACAGACTCTGCTCTAAGTTATCAAAATATCCTCCAATCCTCTTGTAAATGATTCTTTCCAATAACAAAGTGGGGCTTCTCTAAGAGCTGTCTCCATGGTGCACCTGTGCTTGGTAACATTTGGCTAAGAACTGTTAGGTGTGTGGGTGACACCTCTGGGCAGAGGTTGGGGTGACCCACATGCGAGTTACCCCTGCGATTTGGGGTGGCCCAGAGCAAACTCCATCACCCACCTTCCTGGCAAGGGGAAGGATCAGGTCAAAATGAATACATTTGCCGAGATGCTAAGTGGCCCTTTTGTCTTGGTGTTAAGGGATGGTTGCGGGTTTAGTGGTTTTGTTTTAGCTCACTGTCCTGGTTTATATGGGTCTCGTGTCCGAGAGAGTGTGTGTAAATCAGTGCGCCTACATGGAAGTGCGTGCATGTATGTGGGGGGGAGGGCTTCTCCTGTGCTTTGCAAGCAGCACTTGTGAATTGGTTCCGCCAGGCTTTGCGCCTGGGAGGGGCCGTCTCAGCTCCACTCTCAGTGAGCTGCTGTCCCAGGGCAGGTGACGGGCTGATGGCTCCTGTGGCAGTGGGGACATCAGAAAGGGTTAAGGGGCCTGGCGGGCTGCTGCCCCAGTGTTTTGTGCCCCCTTGGTGCCCAGGGAAGAGATCGATAGGCCTTTAAAGTGATTTATAAAAATGGATGGGGAGGCAACATCCTTGCCTCAACTCCGGTGAGTCAGATCAGCATCCTCTCCCGACTATTGATCGTCCGGCTCTGTCTAAACACACATTAGCGGGGGCCAGACCATAAAAATGACTCCTCCTGCTTCATCAAGTGGAAGGTCATCTTGCCAGCTTCCCCGGAGGGGAGTGATGTCATGAGTGGTCTTGTTGGAGGGAGAGGTCTTTATTAGATCTGGTGAGGCTGTTGGCATAAAGTTAATCGGAATGCTAGACAGAGAGAGAGGCAAGGGTGAATGGAAGGGCTTTGGTGCAGCAGTTACACTGGCGAAGACTCTCTGGCTTCTGCAGCTGCATGCAAAAGACTTCTTTCAGAGTCTCTACCTACTGCTGGCTTCACTGGCCAACTCCTGGGTTTTTAAGGAGTTAGTGCCTTAAAAATAAGGCCAAACCCACTAATACCAGCGATACTAACATCGTCTCTTCCTATGTGCTCCTTCCAAGCCCTGCTGGCCCATCCCTGATATTTTCACACGGCCCACCCACCTTTTTCTTTCCACGGCAAGGGGAGCAGAGGTGGCTGCAGGGCTCCAGGAGGCAGGCAGGCTTGGGTGTGCAGCTCAGCTCTGACTCTTATTTCCTGTGTGATCTTAGATGAGTTGCTTCATCTCTCTGAGCCTCCATTTCCTCCTGTAAACCTGCCTGGCAGGGTGAGTGTGAGTGTTACATCGTATAATTCAGGGTTTCTCAAGCCATGTCTCACATGATAAATTTTTCCCTATTTGTGCACTTTCTCTACCACGCTCTAATATTTTTATTTAAGCCAATTCACCCCTGGTTTCCTCCAGGGTATATGCCTAGAGGAGAGGGTGAGATGTATGGAAAGAGTAACATGGAAACTTATATTGCCATATGTAGAATAGAGAGCCAACGGGAATTTTCTGTATAGCTAAGGAAACTCAAGCAAGGGCTCTGTATCAACCTAGAGGGGTGGGATGGGGAGGAAGATAGGAGGGAGGGTCAAAAGGGAGGGGATATATATATATATCTATGGTTGATTCATGTTGAGGTTCGACAGAAAACAACAAAATTCTGTAAAGCAATCATCCTTCAATTAAAAAAATAAAAAAAACCCAATTCACTTTTTTCTACATAAATTTGTTTAAAATGGAAACATTACACTATTGTTTTAAATAACAATTTTTACTGAAGCATAGTTGATTTACAATGTCATCTTAGTTTCAGGTGTATAGCAAAGTGATTCAGTTTCTTCAGATTCTTTTATCTTATAAGTTATTACAAAATATTGAGTATAGTCCCCTATCTTATACAGTAGGTCCTTGTTAGTTATCTACTTTGTATATAGTTTGTTCAGTAGCTCAGTCATGTCCAGCTCTTTGTGGCCCCACCAGACTCCTCTGTCCATGGGATTTCCCAGGCAAGAATACTGGAGAGGGTTGCCATTTCCTGCTCCAGGGGATCTTCCTGACCCAGGGGATCTTCCTGACCCAGGGAATGAACCCGCGTCTCTTTCATCTCCTGCACTGGCAGGCGGATTCTTTACCACTAGCTCTACCTGGGAAGTCCCCTATATATGAAAGTGAAAGTGAAGTCTCAGTCGTGTCCAGCTCTTTGCCACCCCATGGACTGTAGCCCACCATGCTCCTCTGTCCATGGGATTTTCCAGGCAAGAATACTGGAGTGAGTTGCCATTTCCTTCTCCAGGGAATCTTCCTGACCCAGGGATTGAACCTTGGTCTCCCGCATTGCAGGCAGACGCATTACTGTCTGAGCCACAAGGGAAGCCTTGTGGATAAGGGAATCCTTATATATAGTATTGTGCATAACAACATTACACTATCACTATAAATGGAAGATTAGATCTTGTACTATAAATACAAGGGAATAATCAAGATAAACATACCTGCAGATGCCATCAGTTTACATAGAAAATTTCAAGGAATCTACAGTAAATCTTCCAGAACTAATAAGAGTGCCCAGCAAAGTTGTAGGATACAAGATAAACACACAAAAATCAACTGCATTTCTATATACTAGTAATGACTACATGAATTGAAATAAAAAAATACAATACCCTTTGTAAACACTCAGGGTGTAAATTTATCAAAACTTGTACAGAACTTATATGCTGAAAACCGCAAAGTATAGATGGAAGAAATCAAAGATGATCTAAATAAATGGGAGAGACACGCTGTATTCATGTTGGCAGACAACACAGTGAAGACATAAATTCTCTCTGAATTGATACAGAGATTTAACGCAACTGCTATGGAAATTCCAGCAAAAATTTTGTAGGCAAGATGATTCTAAAATTCATATGGAAAGGCAAAAAACCTAGAATATGGACAACACTTCGGAAAATGAAGAATAAAGTAGAAGAAACTGACCTTTCCCTGGTGGTCCAGTGGTTAAGACTCTGTGCTCCCACTTCAGGGGACATGGGTTTGACCCCTGGATGGGGAACTGAGATCCCACATGCTGTGCAGTGTGACCAAAAAAAAAATATATTAAAAATAAAGTAGGAGAAGTCACTGTGCCTTTGGAGCAGTCACTGTGCCTGACTTTGAGACTCAGTCTATAGGTACGGCTAGCTGAACGATGCTATCGTTTGAACCACCTGAAAGCCCTAACAACATTGTTCATCAAACAAGCACTGAGCAAGTGCGTGAGTCCTGCCTGAGTCCCACCTGTGCTACACAGAGAAATGGGGGGCATCCCTGACTTAGAGGGGCTCCAGTCTAGTGGAGAGACAACTGGAGTGCAGAATGTGTGTATGTGTGTGTGTGTGTGTATGTGCATGTGTGTGTGTGTGTGTGTGTGTGACAAGGTGGGAGGGAGGGCAAAGTGGAAACAGAGCATCACTCAGGATCTCATGCTAGGCTGAGGGACCCACATATCTTCCTGTTATTCCCCATCTTTTTTCCTCTGTATTTTTCATCTTCTTCTTGCGTTGTCTCAGCTCTCTTTGGGAGCGCTGCCTTTAAGAGGAAGAGCTGGGCAGAGCAATGGCTTTCATAACTTTCAGCAGTGCATTCTTTTGGAAAAAGTAATTTATCATGGCACCTGCAATAGACTGAATGCTTGTGTCCCCTCAGGTCCACATCTTGAAGCCCTCATCTCCAACGTGGTGGAATTAAGAAGCAGGGGCTCCGGGAGGTAGATGGGAAT
Organism: Ovis aries; assembly: GCF_016772045.2. NCBI lineage: Eukaryota > Metazoa > Chordata > Mammalia > Artiodactyla > Bovidae > Ovis > Ovis aries. The sequence continues at coordinate 61,709,816 of NC_056071.1, read as the reverse complement.
AGCGTCCTTCTAGAAAAGATGCTGGAGCATTCCCCCATCCCTCCCATCACTTGAGGACACAACAGAAGGATGGCCAACAGAGGACCCTCAGCAGACACTGAATCTGCTGACCTTTGATATCCCAGTCTCCAGAGCAGGGAGAAGTAAGTGTTTTAAGCCCCTAGTCTGTGGTGTCATTGCTATAGCAGCCCAAATGGAGTGAGAGAGCACCCTCATATCTAAAGCTGGTGAAAGCACAGCCTCTGGGTAGGGTACCACCTCTTCTCTCTGTGCGGGGTAGCCCCTTGGGAGTCAGACACTGAGCTGGAGATTGGTGGGCAGGGCGTTGATTAGGGATGAATACCTGTTGGGGAAAAAAAGCTTTGACAAAACCTAGACAGCATATTAAAAAGCAGAGACTTCACTTTGCCAACAGAGATCTGTATAGTCAAAGCTATGGTTTTTCCAGTAGTCATTTAAGGATGTGAAAACTGGACTATAAAGGAGGCTGAACACTGAAGAATTGATGCTTTTAAATTGTGGTGCTAGAGAAGACTCTTGAGAGTCCCTTGGACTGCAAGGAGATCAAACCAGTCAATCCTAAAGGAAATCAATCCTGAATAGTCATTGGAAGGATTAATGTTGAAGCTCCAATACTTTGGCCACCTGATGTAAAGAACTGACTCCTTAGACAAGCCCCTGATGCTGAGAAAGATTGAAGGCAAGAGGAGAGGGGGGCAACAGAGGATGAGATGGTGGGATGGCATCACTGACTTGTGGACATGACTTTGAGCAAACTCTGGGAGATGGTGAAGGACAGGGAAGCCTCGAGTGCTGCAGTCCATAGGGTCATAAGGAGTTGGACATGACTGAGTGACCGAACAACAACCACCACCTGTGGGAGGGCAGGAGAGGCAGAGTGGGGCAGAGGAGGGAGTCCAGCTGGGATGTGGGCTGATAGCACCCTAGCTGGTCCTGCCGTCTGTATGGCCCTCGCCCTCCTCACACCCCTGTTCTCATCAGTGGCTGATGTGGGCTGCTCTGGAAATGGTGTGCTCTTGGGTGAGTCTGGTCTCGGCAGCAGAGTGGGGGCACCCCTGAAGGGGTGACAGTCGGAGGCCATAAACCCTTTGTTAAGGGGAGCTGGGTGGTGCATCTCCACGTCCAGCCGGGCTCACTCTTGTGGTCCCCTTCTTTCTATTTCCCTGGGGAGCGGCTCCGTCAGGATTCTGGTCGCTATCCTTCTGGGGGGCTCAGAAGAGCAAGGTTAGTGGATGAACTGCAATCAATCTCTGGGTGTAACTCATGGTGGGGGTCCGCCCGCCCTGACTTTAGATTGCCCTCCCCTCAGTGAACCTCTGCTGGCTTCAGGGTCTGCCTGATGGCATGAAATGGCCTGGGACCCTGGTCACCATGAGTCTCTCAGGCTGAGGTTCTTGCAGTGATCCGTTCATCATTATAACTGAGAAAGAGAGCATGGCAGGAACCCTGGAGGAGCCCATGGGAGGCCTCTATCTCTCCCCTTGGGGTTACTCCACCTAGAGGTGGCTGATGGCACAAAGACCTTCACACCTGGGTCACTCCCACCTGTCCACCTACCTGCCTACACCCCAAGCACCTTGTCCCCTGGCTTAAGGTTTTCTCTTTACAATCCCTTGTCCAGCCAGCCAAGCCATTCAACACTGCCCATGAGTCCGCATAGTCTAACCTACACCACTTCCCCTTCTGCACAAAGTGGATGGCCAGGCGCTCTACTCAAAGCTCCACCCTTTGGGAGGTTTTCTGAGGGTCCCTCCTGTAGCTACAGGTGTGATCTGAAGAAGGGGGCAGGGACAGCCATGCTCCACGATGGTGGGAGGGGAGGGTTGGGCTACCTGCTCCTGCAGCTTGTTGGCACACAGTGGTCCTGCTTACATTCCACTCCAGAGGCGCAAACCCTTCTCTTTCAGGATGGACAGCTTCCGGGTGTCCCCAACCTTATGTCTTGGCAGGTCCGACAGACCCAGCTCATTTTGGGCAGCCCTGGACACCTCAGCATTTCTTAAGCTCTGACTGGGTGTTGCATCTCTGCCTGGGTCCAGTAGCCTGGCAGGATTTAATTTTTCAAAAAGCACTAGTTTTCTGTTGTAGATGGTATGGTCTGGCTGCAGATCCCCAAGGGCCTCCTGAACTGTGGTTCTCTCACCTGGGCTTGGCAGAAGCTTCTCAGAGCCTCCCCTCCCACCACCAATACTTCCGATACCCTAAGACCTTCTAGGTCACATGGATGGAGTGGCCGTGTGGCTCGTATATTGCAGTCTGGTCCCCAGTGAAGTTGGTGGCTCTTTGTGTCCTCTGATACACGGGCCAGAGCAGAATTCCTGGGTGTGGAGTATCAGAAGCCTGCCAACAGGTATGTTTTTCTCTTTGTGGCAGGAGATGTGTATGCTTAGTCGCTCAGTCATGTCTGACTCTTTGCAACCCTGTGGACTGTAGCCTGCCAGGCTTCTCTGTCCATGGGATTCTCCAGGCAAGAATTCTAGACTGGGTTGCCATTTCCTCCTCTAGGGGATCTTCCTGACCCAGGGATCGATCCCACATTTCTTGCATCTCCTGCATTGGCAGGTGGGTTCCTTATCATTGCATGGCAAGAGGTAACCCAACACAGTACTTTTCATTTGACCTTGGAGAGGCTCTCCCATGATGCTGCTGACTGCTGGATCTCAGCAGTTCCTGCTGATATGGGGTGCACCTGCTTTACCAAGGGCCCCAGTTTTAGAGCTATTTCTTACTCGTCAGTGATGGACTCTGTGGGGAAGCACCCCTGAGTTTGCTCATGCACCCACACTGGTGAAGGGCCTGCCCAGGGCAAGGTGTGGGCTTAGGTTCTGGGTGTACCATAGTGAACAGAACAGACAGGGTCCTTGCCTGTTAGGGCCTTCCCTCTAGTGGGGACAGAGGCATGAAACAAGCAAAGGAACAGGCAAATAAATATGTGATTATAAACTGTGATAGATGCTCTGGAGGAGAACTCAGAGTAACAGGGTAGAGAATAATGTGCGTGTGTGTTAAGTTGCTGCAGTCGTGTCTGGCTCTTTGCAACCCTATGGACTGCAGCCCACCAGGCTCCTCTGTTGAAGGGATTCTCCAGGCAAGAATACTGGAGTGGGGTTGCCATGCCCTCCTCCAAAGAGGATAATGGGAAGGCATAATTTTATTTGGAGGACAGGTTGAGAAGGGATACTGAGGAGGTGACATTTAGCCTGAGGTCTGAGGCACAGCTAGCAGAACCTGGAGTCCTGGGGAGTGAGGAGGTGCAGGACAAGTTTCCCAGGAGAAAGAACAGAGAGTGTGAGGTTCTGAGGCATATTCTCGGGTCTGAAGGACATCCAGAGTGGTGAGCCCAGGGAAGAGGGGTGGGGTGGATTTGAAGGTGAACCCCATCCTGTGATGCCTGGTGAGCGTTTACAAGAAGCAGAATATTATGAGAAGAGGTGTGGGCACTGCTGCAGGGTTTAAATAGGGATGTGACATGACCTAATTTCATTTACAGATGTGACTCAGGTCATTGAAAGTAGAACAGACGGCAGGAGAACATGTCAGAGCTGGCTGGTGGTCCAAGCGGGAGATAATAGAATGGACAGGCCTTGAGGATGGGGAGAGCTGTGTGGTTGAGGGAGAGAGAGGGACCAAGAAAGACTCCTGGGTTTCTGCTGTGAGAATCAAGGGTAGAGGTTGGTGTCACCTCCTGGGGCTGGTTCCAAACAGTGATTGGGCTGAAAGATTATGTCGCAGGCTTCAAAGCCTGCAGTCTAGTTGGCAGGTTGGTCATCCTTTCCATTGTCCATCAAGCTGTTTGATAGAAAGGTGCTAGTGTTTACCACGGTGTGGGGCACTGGAGTTCCAGGTACAAAAATGTGAGTTTCTGGTTTAAGAAGCTGGCACACTGGTGAGAAAGGCAATAGCATTGGAAAGTGCATAATTGAATTCAATTCAGGGACCACTGGGGAGTGGGGTGCAGGTGTGGGCAGTGTGATACTGTCCGCAAATTCCATGGAGGGGAATTTGGGCACAGGGGGCTCTGAAGACCCAAAGATGTGGGGGGAGGGGTGCAGGGGGAAAGTGTTAGGCAGAGGATGCAGCCCATGCCGAGCACAGAGCCAGCACCACCTGGCCTGGGTGGACTAGCTGGGCTTGGAGGGCACTGCAGGACCACCAGTGGGAAGGAGGGTCCAGAAGAGGCATAAAGTCCAGGGGGCGCATGCTCAGTCACTTCAGTTGTTTCTAAGTCTTCCTAACCCCATGGACTGCCAGGCCTCTCCATCCATGGGCTTCTCCAGGCAAGAATACTGGTGTGGGTTGCCATGCCCTTCTCCAGGGGATCTTCTTGATCCAGTGATCGAATGCTTGTCTTTTTCGTCTCCTGCATGGGCAGGCAAATTCTTTACCACAGAGCCACCAGGCAAGCCCATAAAGCCCAGGCTTGCTGTCTTTTGCTTGCTTTATAAAATAGCATCTCAGAGCACAGAGAGAAAACACCATGCATCTCTCTGAGCTTGTAAATCAGAAAGTGCTTCTGGTATTGTTCAGATGAGGAGGGATGCTTGAGGTTGTGGCAGATGAGCAGGTCGGAGGCACCACCCTGCCCTGTGTGGAACCTTCCTCCACTGGGTCTCCCTCAGCCTCCTAGTTCACTCTGTGGGGAGAGGCTGACGTGAACATGTTAATCCAGCCCTGTCTGGTTCTTTTCCAACCAAAGCTTCAATATGCATCTGATCTCAGGATATTGGATTTTTCTTTGAGGAAAGAAATAAATGACTTATCTGGGGAATAAGCCCAGAGTTCGCTCCATGCATCGCACATGCTCTATATTGGGCTGAAATAAAGTTTGCTGATTCTCATGTAAATCTCTAAAGCCTGGGTGTCATAATATGAGTATTTTATGTGCCAGGTGAGTGGGCTACATCCCCAGAAAAGAAAGAAAGAAGGCAAGGAAGAGAGATTAGTGATTGTATCCAAGGAGAAAGGGAACCAATTCAAGTACTTTTAGTGCCTACAGCTTCTTGATGCGATGGACGAGGAATCTGATTCCCTCTGAGAAGCAGTCCTTTTGGTTTATATTTGGAATTGATCTTGAAGTCTGGCAGATATGTTCTTTTTGTAGTTGTCGCTGCCTCATTTCTTTTCCACCTTCCTTAAGCCTGACAAAATGATGCTTCATAAAATCCTAGCGGTTTTTGCTTCTTTCCTGTGTGGCTTGTGCAGCATGGGTAACAGAATAAAGTACCGTGCTGGCTGCATCTATTCATTGGGTGACTGGTTTTGGCAAATGGGTCCTTCAGAGAATCTTGCTCATATTGTGGTGGGTCTGAGGAGTGAAAAGCAAGGAAGGCCCACCACAATCGTCTCAGTATGATTCTTGGTTAAGAGGAAAAAGAGGTATCTTTTCTGATATTAAAGCCAGTGGGAAAATTTCAGGGCTTAGCAAATACAAACCAAGAATCCAGGTGAGTTCCAGGGGATGATTTTAGCTGATGTCAAATGCATACCTTGTTAGATGGCATGGGTGTGTCCCCAACTTTATCTTGAACACAGAAGTCTAGAGTCAGAAGGTCTTTTAATATATTTAGTCAATTCCCTTGTTCTGTTGATGAGAAAACAGAGCCGGGCAAGGAAAGCAATTTAGCCACTGTTAGAGTGAGCTGGGTTTGAGAAAAGTCTATCACCAACTGTAACAGGCTGTATTTCCAAAGATGGATGCAGTCACATCTCCCAATCCATAAGCTCTTCTGCAGAGCAAATTTGCTACCCTTCCCAATGTGGGATTATGTTGGGACTGCTTTGACCGGTAGGCTAAGGCAGAAATGATACTGTATCACTTCTAGGCACAGCCCTTAATGGTCTGCTGCTTTCCTTTCTGGCTTTTGGGGATGTTTACTCTGGGTGTTCTTTCTCTTTGAACCAAGGCACCATAATGTGAGAAGCCCAAGTCACATGGAGAAGGCATGTGTAGGTTTTCCAGTTGACCTCCAGCAGGGGCTTTCAGCCCTCTGGGGGTACCATCTTGGATGTCCAGCACAGTTGAGCATTCAGATGAGTACTGTTCCAGCTGAACCAAGAGAGAATCACCCAGTTCAACTCAATGAACCATCCCAACTGTGATGGTTAATAATGAAGTATTGATTTAAATGACTAGTTTTCAGGTTCTTGTTAAGCCGCAGTGGTGAATGGGAGCACTGCTGATAATGCTGATATGCAAACTCATACTTGAATATCACTCTATGATTTTACCAACTACTCTCTCATTTATTCTAAAATCCAATGTTTTTCTAGTGGAAAGTCATGACTCATTAGTGAATCATAAGGTTATTCTAGTGGGCTGCAAAAAATTGAATCATATTGAATAGACTTTATCTGAGTGCATGACACGCAGAAGGGTAAGAATTGTGAAATATTTGTTTCAACTCTGTGTGTGTGTTCTAGATTTTATTGTGTCGGTAGAATATATTTCTTATTGTGGATAGCAGTCCAAAATGTTAGGAAAACATTGTTCTAATTTGAGCCTCATTATGGCTTTGACAAACAAGCAAGGGAGGTTTTGTGATCTCCTTTTCCTCAATGAAAAAACCAAAATCAGACCTTGCTAATGTGGCAGATCTGGGCTTTTCCTCATCTGTCATCCAAGTCCAACCTCTCACGCTGCCTTCTTCTCATTCTTAAAATATAAAAATCTTTCAGGTCTTGAGCTGGTCTGTGTGTCCATATACGTGCATGCCCTGTATTTGGCCTTCACTGCGCTAAGGATTATACAACCAACGCATAGAGGCGCTCTGTGGTTGTTATTCAATCTCTAGGTCATGTCCAACTCTCGGCAACCCCATGGACTGCAGCCTGCCAGGCTTTCCTGTCCTTTGCTGTCTCTTTGAGTTTGCTCAAATTCATGTCCATTGAGTCAGTGATGCTATCTCATCCTCTGCTACTCTCTTCTCCTTTTGCCTTCATTTTTCCTTACATCAGTCTTTTCCAATGAGCTGACTCTTCGCATCAGGTGGCCCAAAGTATTGGAGCTTCAGCATCAGTCCTTCCAATGTACAGTCAGAGGTGCTCTAAAGATGTCCTTTATACAGGCAAGGAAGTCAAGGTTCAGAGAGGCTGCATAAGGTGGCCAGTGCCATGCTTCCAGTAGGTGACAGGGCCATAATCCTAATCTATGTAAGCTGGCCCCATGTCTACACGCTCAACCATCAAACTAGGTTCTTCTCTCTGGGAAAATTTTTGCGTGAAGCAGAAGCTTCAGAGGCTGGAGCGCAGTGGCTCCCATGTCCCGTGGGGACACACACATTCAGAGTTGCCACCTGTCCCCAGCCTGGAGAGGGGCCAGGCCTTTCTCAGAGCCTGGGAGGGAAAGCGTTATCTGGCAAACCGCTTTCCTTCTTGTTTACAAGATGAGAATCAACTCCGTGGTTAAATAGTTGATGTTGGCAGAAGACTTCAGATAAGAAAGTCTGTGTGATTTTGGAGGCCCGTTTCCTTTCCCTCTTGCTTTACTTTCACTTCTGATTGTTTACTTGTCGACTAGAAGTCCTTCAAGGAGAGAAAGACTGGCCAGTGAATAGTCCCTGTTCCTTGGTTTCCCTGCCTTGAAAAAAGTAAGAGCGTGAATTGGCAGAATCCACTGGTTCTCAGCTGGGAGCAGTCTTCACTCCCAGGGGACATCGGGCAGTGCTTGGCGACACTTTGGGTGGTCACGACCTATAGGAGGATGATATTGACATCTAATAGACAGAAGAATGGATGGTTCTAGATATTCTGCTACAAACCGGACATTCCCCACAGCAAAGAAGTATCGGCTTTAACTGTCAATAGCACCAAGACTGAGAAACCCGGATTAATCTCTTAAGGCAAACATCCTGGCTTATTGAGGGCCTGCCACGTGCCAGGTGAAAACAAAAATATGGTCTCCGGTCTCAAGGAGCTTGTAATCTAGTGGGAGTGTCAAATGCCTGATTCCATTCAGAAATGATCACTGCCAGAAAGGAGATGGATGGGTTGTGGAGACACATAACACTGATGGGCCAAGTGCTTAGTGAGCTACTGAGGACTTCACAGAGGAGGTGCCCCTGGGATCAGACCCCAGGGGGCCAGGGAAAGGAGGAGTAAGGCAGACGGGAAGTTGGGCGAGCATGGGGTGCACCCAGCCTGATGGAGTGTGGGGTTCCTGGGAGATGAGTGCGGAGAGTCGAGAAGAGGCCAGGACTGTCCCTCCTGCCTTGGGGCTGTTTGCTCTCTGACATCTGAGCTTTAGCCTGAAAAGCTCTGCATGTGCAACCTGCTTCTGGTTAGGTCGGTGACTTCCTTGCATCTACCTTGCTGACTCCTGTTCCAGGAAGCCCTCTCTCTTTCCCCCAGGACTGAGGGAACTCTAGGTTGACAATTTGTTTTTCTTTCCTCTGTGTTAAAGATGTGGCTTCCCTGTGTTCTAGCAGGTATCGCTGCCGACAAAAGCATGTTGCTGTCACAGCCTTTACTCTCCTGTTCGCCTTAGCTTTCCTTTTTTCCTCCTACTGCTTTTTTTTGGGGACTCTCCAAACTGAAGTATAGTTGATATACAATGTTATATAAATTAAAGGTGAAAATAGAGTGATTCACAATTTTTAAAAGTTATATTTCTCTTACTGCTTTTGAGAGTTTTCTCTTTATTACTGGTTTTGGACAATTTGGTATGTTTGGTATAGTTTTATTCACGTTTCTTGTGCTTGACATTCATGGAGCAACTTGGATCTGTAAAATATAGTTTTCATCCAATTCAAGGAACGTTTCAGCCATAATCTTTTCAGAAAAATTTGACCCTTCCCTTCCTCATCTTCTGGGAATCCAATTTCAAACACAACTCACTGATGCATCATTAATTATTTTCCTCGATGCTTCATTTTGTATAGTTTCTATTTTGTGTCTTTAAACTCACTGTTTTGTTCTTCTTCGAGGTCTAATCTGCACATAAAGAATATCATGAATTTTCTGTCTCACCTGTTATAGTGTTAATCACTAGGAATTCTATTTTGTTGTTTTCATTGGTCATACTTTTCTGCTTCTTTGCATGCTTGGTAAATTTTGCTTGGTTGCCAGACATTGAGAATTTGACCTTGGTAGGTGATCAGCTCAGTTCAATTCAGTTGCTCAGTTGTGTCCGACTCTTTGCGACCCCATGAATCGCAGCACACCAGGCCTCCCTGTCCATCACCAACTCCCAGAGTTCACTCAGACTCAAGTCCATCGAGTCAGTGATGCCATCCAGCCATCTCATCCTTGGTCGTCCCCTTCTCCTCCTGCCCCCAATCCCTCCCAGCATCAGAGTCTTTTCCAGTGAGTCAACTCTTTGCATGAGGTGGCCAAAGTACTGGAGTTTCAGCTTTAGCATCAGCCCTTCCAAAGAAATCCCAGGGCTGATCTCCTTCAGAATGGACTGGTTGGATCTCCTTGCAGTCCAAGGGACTCTCAAGAGTCTTCTCCAACACCACAGTTCAAAAGCATTAATTCTTTGGCACTCAGCCTTCTTCACTGATGGATGTCCAACTCTCACACCCATACATGACCACAGGAAAATCCATAGCCTTGACTAGACGGACCTTAGTCGGCAAAGTAATGTCTCTGCTTTTGAATATGCTATCTAGGTTGGTCATAACTTTTCTTCCAAGGAGTAAGCATCTTTTAATTTCATGGCTGCAGTCACCATCTGATTTTGTCTCCAGTGATTTTGGAGCCCCCCAAAATAAAGTCTGACACTGTTTCCACTGTTTCCCCATCTATTTCCCATGAAGTGATGGGACCAGATGCCATGATCTTCGTTTTCTGAATGTTGAGCTTTAAGCCAACTTTTTCACTCTCCTCTTTCACTTTCATCAAGAGGCTTTTTATTTAGTTCCTCTTCACTTTCTGCCATAAGGGTGGTGTCATCTGCATATCTGAGGTTATTGATATTTCTCCCGGCAATCTGGATTCCAGCTTGTGTTTCTTGCAGCCCAGCATTTCTCACGATGTACTCTGCATAGAAGTTAAATAAGCAGGGTGAGAATATACAGCCTTGACGTACTCCTTTTCCTATTTAGAACCAGTCTGTTGTTCCATGTCCAGTTCTAACTGTTGCTTCCTGACCTGCATACAGATTTCTCAAGAGGCAGGTTAGGTGGTCTGTTATTTCCATCTCTTTCAGGATTTTCCCCAGTTTATTGTGATCCACACAGTCAAAGGCTTTGGCATAGTCAATAAAGCAGAAATAGATGTTTTCTGGAACTCTCTTGCTTTTTCCATGATCCAGTGGATGTTGGCAATTGGATCTCTGGTTCCTCTGCCTTTTCTAACACCAGCTTGAACATCTGGAAGTTCACGGTTCACATATTGCTGAAGCCTGGCTTGGAGAATTTTGAGCATTACTTTACTAGCATGTGAGATGAGCGCAATTGTGAGGTAGTTTGAGCATTCTTTGGCATTGCCTTTCTTTGGGATTGGAATGAAAACTGACCTTCTCCAGTCCTGTGGCCACTGCTGAGTTTTCCAAATTTGCTGGCATATTGAGTGCAGCACTTTCACAGCATCATCTTTCAGGATTTGAAATAGCTCCACTGGAATTCCATCACCTCCACTAGCTTTGTTCGTAGTGATGCTTTCTAAGGCCCGCTTGACTTCACATTCCAGGATGTCTGGCTCTAGATGAGTGATCACACCGTCATGATTATCTGGGTCGTGAAGATCTTTTTTGTAGAGTTCTTCTGTGTATTCTTGCCACCTCTTCTTAATATCTTCTGCTTCTGTTAGGTCCATACCAATTCTGTCCTTTATCGAGTCCATCTTTGTATGAAATATTCCCTTGGTGTCTCTAATTTTCTTGAAGATATCTCTAGTCTTTCCCATTCTGTTCTTTTCCTCTATTTCTTTGCATTGATCACTGAAGAAGACTTTCTGATCTCTTCTTGCTATTCTTTGGAACTCTGCATTAAGATGCTTACATCTTTTCTTTTCTCCTTTGCTTTTCACCCCTCTTCTTTTCACAGCTATTTGTAAGGCCTCCCCAGACAGCCATTTTGCTTTTTTCATTTCTTTTCCATGGGGATGGTCTTGATCCCTGTCTCCTGGACAATGTCATGAACCTCATTCCATAGTTCATCACGCACACTATCTATCAGATCTAGGCCCTTAAATCTATTTCTCACTTCCACTGTATAAGGGATTTGATTTAGGTCATACCTGAATGGTCTAACGGTTTTCCCTACTTTCTTCAATTTAAGTCTGAATTTGGTAATAAGGAGTTCATGATCTGAGCCACAGTCAGCTCCTGGTCTTGTTTTTGTTGACTGTATAGAGCTTCTCCATCTTTGGCTGCAAAGAATATAATCAATCTGATATCTGTGCTGACCATCTGGTGATGTCCATGTGTAGAGTCTTCTCTTGTGTTGTTGGAAGAGGGTGTTTGCTATGACCAGTGCATCCTCTTGGCAAAACTCTATTAGTCTTTGCCCTGCTTCATTCTGCATTCCATGGCCAAATTTGCCTGTTACTCCAGGTGTTTCTCGACTTCCTACGTTTGCATTCCAGTCCCCTAGAATGAAAAGGACATCTTTTTTGGATGTTAGTTCTAAAAGTTCTTGTAGGTCTTCATAGAACCCAGCAACTTCAGCTTCTTCAGCATTACTGGTTGGAGCATAGACTTGGATAACTGTGATATTGAATGGTTTGCCTTGGAGATGAACAGAGATCATTCTGTCATTTTTGAGACTGCATCCAAGTACTGCATTTCAGACTCTTTTGTTGACCATGATGGCTACTCCATTTCTTCTGAGGGATTCCTGCCTGCAGTAGTAGACATAATGTTCATCTGAGTTAAATTCACCCATTCCAGTCCATTTTAGTTCGCTGATTCCTAGAATGTCAACGTTCACTCTTGTCATCTCTTGTTTGACCACTTCCAATTTGCACTGATTCATGGACCTGACATTCCAGGTTCCTATGCAATATTGCTCTTTACAGCATCGGATCTTGCTTCTATCACCAGTCACATCCACACCTGGGCATTGTTTTTGCTTGGGCTCCATCCCTTCATTCTTTGTGGAGTTATTTCTCCACTGATCTACAGTAGTGTGTTGGGCACCTACTGACCTGGGGAGTTCCTCCTTCAGCATCCTATCATTTTGCCTTTTCATACTGTTCATGGGGTTCTCAAGGCAAGAATACTGAAGTGGTTTGCCATTCCCTTCTCCAGTGGACCACATTCTGTCAGACCTCTCCACCATGACCCCATGTCTTGGGTGGCCCCATGGGCATGGCTTAGTTTCATTGAGTTAGACAATGCTGTGGTCCTAGTGTGATTAGATTGACTAGTTTTCTGTGAGTATGGTTTCAGTGTGTCTGCCCTCTGATGCTCTCTTGCAACACCTATCATCTTACTTGGGTTCTCTTACCTTGGGCGTGGGGTATCTCTTCACGGCTGGTCCAGCAAAGTGCAGCCACTGCTTCTTACCTTGGACGAAGGGTGTGTCCTCACCACCGCCCTTCCTGACCTTTAACGTGGGATAGCTCCTTTAGGCCCTCCTGCGCCCACACAGCCACCGCTCCTTCGATGCAGGGTAGCTCCTCTCGGCCACCGCCCCTGGCTTTGGACGCGCAGGAGCTCCTCCCGGTCGCCGCCTCTGACCTCGGATGCGGGGTTGCTCCTCTCTGCCATTCCTGCGCCATCACAGCCTGGAACTCTTGGCTGCTGCCCCTGACCTCGGACGTGGGGTAACTCCTCTTGGCCACTGCCCTTTGGGCATGGGGTCCTCCCGGCTCTTGCCCCTGACCTCGGACGTGGGGTAGCTCCTCTCGGCCGGGCTTAGTGCGCTGGTCGCAGCTGCCCATGCTGCTAGGTGTTAAAGTACACCAATTTGTTTGGTGCTAGATATTTTTTATTTTTATATTTTTGAAATTTGTTATGTGACACGATTAATTTACTTGAGAATATTTTGATCTTTTCAGATTTTTCTTTAAGCTTTGTTAGGCAAGGTCAGACTAGTATTTAATCCAAGGCTAATTATTTTTTCTCTATGAAACCCAGTTCAGTTCAGTTCAGTTCAGTCACTCAGTCATGTCCGACTCTTTGCGACCCCATGAATTGCAGCACGCCACACCTCCCTGTCCATCACCAACTCCCAGAGTTCACTCAGACTTAAGTCCATCGAGTCAGTGATGCCATCCAGCCATCTCATCCTCGGTTGTCCCCTTCTCCTCCTGCCCTCAATCCCTCCCAGCATCACAGTCTTTTCTGATGAGTCAACTCTTTGCACGAGGTGGCCAAAGTACTGAAGTTTCAGCTTTAGCATCATTCCCTCCAAAAAAATCCCCGAGTTGATCTCCTTTAGAATGGACTGGTTGGATCTCCTTGCAGTCCAAGGGACTCTCAAGTGTCTTCTCCAACACCACACTTCAAAAGCATCAATTTTTCGGTGCTCAGCCTTCTTCACAGTCCAACTCTCACATCCATACATGACCACAGGAAAAACCATAGCCTTGACTAGATGGACCTTAGTTGGCAAAGTAATGTCTGTGCTTTTGAATATGCTATCTAGGTTGCTCATAATTTTTCTTCCAAGGAGTAAGCGTCTTTTAATTTCATGGCTGCAGTCACCATCTACAGTGATTTTGGAGCCCCCAAAAATAAAGTCTGACACTGTTTCCACTGTTTCCCCATCTATTTCCCATGGAGTGATGGGACCAGATGCCATGATCTTCGTTTTCTGAATGTTGAGCTTTAAGCCAAACCTTTCTAATTGCTCTACCCTATAGTCCATGAATTATGAGGCTTTGCAGTCTGGTGGGTGGGAATGGGACTAGTCCTGGCTCTGGATGAGGGCCAGGCACCAGTTCCTCTGACCCCATTGGATGGTTCCCTCCTCAGCCTTGGGTAGTTTCCTTACATACATGCCTTGGTCCACACTTAGCTGATGTTCTGGGAGCACTCTGCACATCATCTCTGGAGTTCTCTCTCACTGCAGCCATCTTCTCTTCAGTCCTCTGTTCGGCAAACTCTGTGCACTTTATTCTCCTTTGTTCTTAGCTCCATTTCCTCAGCTCTTCCTGTAAACTCTCAAGGCAGTAAACTAGGACAATCGTGGCACCCAACTTCCTTTGTTCCTCACCTCACTGAGACCACTGTCCTTTATTTGCTTGATGTCCTTCATGGTCTTGAAAACCTTTGATATATTTGATAAATATGTAAATAAATTTTGATTGCCTTTGGCAGCAAAATAGATCCAGTCTCTGCTATTCCATCTTGATTGGAGTAAAAATTTTCCCAGAATTTTAAAAAATGTCTCTAATGAAACTAGTCAGATCTCTCTTAGGCATGCCTTCCTCTCCACCATCAGCATCTCTTCCACCATGGTAGTTTGGCCACCTCCATCTTTTGCTTGGACAACGCAATCATTTCCTGTGTGCTTTCCCCATCTCTACCTCAGCCTCTCTCCAGTCCCTTCTTGTATAGTAATGCATCTGACCTTGCTCAGAGTGAAGTCTTGCCTTTGCCTTCAGTTCCTCCAGGAAATGTCTAAGCCTTGATGGCAGTGTCCTTGTTTCCCTGGGGGTTTTGGGGCTACACCAACGGTGTGATGTAAGGTGAGAATGTTGGCTCACAAGGCATCAGCTCAGCCTCTGGTGGAATGGCAGAATGAGCACAAGTAAGGAGTATGAATACAAAGGCATGGGTGAGCTTCACGGGTTGGTAACATTTCTGTATATTGTCACACATTGATGCTGGAAATGGTTTGTTATCTCTCACTCCATGGACAGAGGACAACTGGAATTTCTGCATTTGGAATCTTCTGATGCCAAAATCTAGGCCTCTAGGCACCAGTGCTGAATTAAATCTTGGAGTTTTGGGTGAAGTAGGAAAGAATAGCTCTATTGCTTTGCCAGGCAAAGGGTGACAGAGCAGGTTCATTCCCTCAAAAACTGTGTTCCAAGCCAGGGGGGGATTTGGTGAGGAGTTTTATAGCAAAGGTTCAAGGTGGAGTTGCTGATAAGGATCAAGGTGTGTGCAGAGTCTGCACTCTTTTAACCTGGGCTCAGATGGTCTCCTGATGAGTTTCTGTGGTTCTCAAGGCTGTTAAACTTTGGCTTTCTCTGGAATGAAGCATGCTTCATCAAGTAGTTAACATCTTCCATTTGGTGTGGGTTTTAGTTCTGTAGAAGAGCTCAAAGACAATGCTAAGGCTCCACGCCCTCTCCCTTAGGGGAGCCAGAACCCTGCCCCGAGGTCGCACTGTTGTTTCTTGACTTCTCTCCACCCTTCCCACCTTGATTCTGCATCCCTTCCCTTCCCTATCAGCAATTGTTTAAACTGCCCTTCGGAACTCAGGGAAGGTCACGGGGCCTAAATGAAGCCTATTTCCTAAACAAGAAACAGGGGACACAGGAAGGCTTCTGTACCCAGGAGCCCCACAGTGTCCTGTTTGGTTTCACTTCCTGGTCTCAGCCCTACATGCGTCTTCCTTTGGCTGATTTTAATCTCTGTCCTTTAGCTGTAATAAAAAGTAACCATGAATTTAATAGCTTTCATTTGACTTCTGTCTT
Source organism: Ovis aries (assembly GCF_016772045.2). NCBI lineage: Eukaryota > Metazoa > Chordata > Mammalia > Artiodactyla > Bovidae > Ovis > Ovis aries. The sequence goes on along the minus strand of NC_056071.1, from coordinate 61,694,261 downwards.
TTTAATGTATTATCTATGAATGGGCTTGGGGATCCCCAAATTTTTAAAGACTCTCAGATATGATGGCAATCCTCTTCCCTCTAAAATTCTTTTTAATGCAATTGCTTTATCATTAAAAAAATTAAAACACAACTGATAGGCTCCTCTCTTGTTTAAACCCTTTAGTGATTTACTGATACAGTGTGAACTCTTCAACATGGCCCTTGCAAACCTCTGACTGCCTCCCTTGCCTTGCTCCCTGTTACCCCCTATCCATTGCTGCTTTCTTTTTCTGTTTCCTTATTCTCTTGCTCTACCTTCATTTTCTAGTTAACTCAACTGGCTTTTAAATTGTTATCAAACTCAGGTTCAGCTCCTTGCCACTTGAAAGTCAATAGGCTAGAGACAAGTATTGGTTGGAGTAGGAAAGTTTGCTTTATTCAGGAATTCAGCAACCTGAGGAGAAGGTGGACTCATGTTCAGGAACCAGCTCTGAAGATTCTAATAATCATGAAAATTTTTAAAGAGAGAAAGGGGAAGTTAATCACAGTTAATCATTTGGGAGGGGGTCGGAGTCTGCCTTATCTTTTACTACGTGCAGACTTTCTTTTGATTGATTGGTGGTGAGGTGACAGAGCAGTGCTCCAGGAGTCCTGTGCTCAGTCAGAAGTTTCCATCCTCCACTTGGGTGGGGGTCTTAGCTCCTTCAGAAGGACTCAAAGATATTGTTTGTATATCCCTTGAGGACAGAAATGGAATGGACCTAACAGAAGCACAAGATATTAAGAAGAAGTGGCAAGAATACACAGAAGAACTGTACAAAAAAAGATCTTCACTACCCAGATAATCATGATGGTGTGATCACTCACCTAGAGCCAGACATCCTGGAATGTGAAGTCAAGTGGGCCTTAGGAAGCATCACTGCAAACAAAGCTAGTGGAGGTGATGGAATTTCAGTGGAGCTATTTCAAATCCTGAAAGATGATGCTGTGAAAGTGCTGCACTCCATATGCCAGCAAATTTGGAAAACTCAGCAGTGGCCACAGGACTGGAAAAGGTCAGTTTTCATTCCAATCCCAAAGAAAGGCAATGCCAAAGAATGCTCAAACTACCGCACAGTTCCACTTATCTCAGACACCAGCAAAGTAATGCTCAAAATTCTCTAAGCTAGATTTCAATAGTATGTGAACTGAGAACTTTCAGATGTCCAAATTGCATTAAGAAAAGGCAGAGGAGCTAGACATCAAATTGACAACATCTGTTGGATCATAAAAAACCAAGAGAATTTAAGAAAAGCATTTACTTCTGCTTCATTGACTATGCCAAAGCCTTTGACTGTGTGGATCACAAAAAAACTGTGGAAAATTCTGAAAGAGATGGGAATACCAGACCATACCTCCTGAGAAATCTGTATGCAGGTCAAGAAGAGACAGTTAGAACTGGACATGGAACAATGGACTAGTTCCAAATTGGGAAAAGAGTACATCAAGGCTGTATGTTGTCACCCTGCTTATTTAACCTATATGCAGAGTACATCATGAGAAATGCCAGGCTGGATGAAGCACAAGCTGGAATCAAGATTGCCAGGAGAAGCATCAATAACCTCAGATATGCAGATGATGCCACCCTTATGGCAGAAAGCAAAGAAAAACTAAAGAGCCTCTGGATGAAAGTGAAAGAGGAGAGTGAGAAAGCTGGCTTAAAACTCAACATTCAAAAAATGAAGATCATGGCATCCAGTCCCATCACTTCATGGCAAGTAGATGGGTAAACAATGGAAACAGTGACAGACTTTATTTTTTTGGGCTCCAAAGTCACTGCAGATGGTGCCTGCAGCCATGAAATTAAAGGATGCTTGCTCCTTGGAAGAAAAACTATGGCCAAACTAGAGAGCATATTAAAAAGCAGAGACATTATTTTACCAACAAAGGTCCATCTAGTCAAAGCTATGGTTTTTCCAGTAGTCATGTATGGATGTGAGAGTTGGATCATAAAGAAAGCTGATTGCCAAAGAATTGATGCATTTGAACTGTGGTGTTGGAGAAGGCTCTTGAGAGTCCCTTGGACTGCAAGGCAATCAAACCAGTCAACTCTAAAGGAAATCAGTCCTGAATATTCATTGGAAGGACTGCTACTGAAGTTGAAGCTCCAATACTTTGGCCATATGATGAGAAGAATTGACTCATTAGAAAAGACCCTGATTCTGGGAAAGACTGAAGACAGGAGAAGATGGGAATGACAGATGATGAGATGATTGGATGGCATCACCGACTCAATGGACATGAGTTTGAGCAAGCTCTGTGAGTTGGTGATGGACATGCTGCAGTCTATGGGGTTGCAAAGAGTCAGACATGGCTGAGCGACTGAACTGAACTGAGGAGGAATCAGGACCCTGCTTCATGTTTCTTGATTGCTCCTCATTTATTTCTGCATTCCCTCACCTCCCTAATTAGAAACTGTTTGTATCTGCCCTTTGGACTCAGGGAAGGTCTGTGAGCCTGAAATTTTTTTCCTACAAACAAGAAACAGGGGACACAGAGGGCTTTTGTGCCCAGAAGGATCCCACAAGGTCCTGCTCAGCTTCAAAATTTCAGTCCTCTTGGGCTGGCAAGTACTTCCCTTCCACAGACCATGTACTTCTTCCATGGCTCTTGGGTTCTCCTTACCCCTTAGGAGGTTGCAGCCCACTCTGCTGAAAGCAGAGAGCCTGGTATATGAAAGATGCTGCTTGTGTCCATGGAGGCCACTCAGTTCTCAGCAGAGGCTGGTCCAGTGAGTGCTGAAAAAGCTCTTTTAATTAACACTGGTTGAAGCTTTAAAGATGGGCTTGAAGCCCAGAAGAATTTTGACCCCAGGGCCCCTAGTTAATTAAAGAAAGCAATGTTCCCAGAAAGAGGCAGCTCCTCTTCTTGGTACCCACCTTCCCTCAATTCTCAATGAGGAAGTGGAGTGGGGACTATGAGTCATATTTCTGGGTCAGATTTCTTACTCTGTTGCCACCTTCTTTGAAGATTTTGGGCAAGATACTTCCCATAAGGGCCTTTGGTTGCTTCTGTGGAAAAGGAAGAGTTTTAACTAGCTCTGTGGTTCCCACCAATTTGACCACAAATGTCCCCTTTTATTTTCCCTTCCTTTGTGAGCATCAGTCATGTTGCAAATGACAAAGAAACTTGAGTCTTGGTTGTTGGTGTGGTCTTATGGTCTAACAAGGTCATACTGGGTGTCACGCCCTGGGTCAGATAACAGGGATACAGGGATGGATCCACAGCCACAGGGAGCCCACAATATTCTGGGAAAGATGAGCACACAAGTGGAGACACTCAATAGGAGCAATAGGGCTTAGTGGGGCCAGTGGAGGGAAACTTCAAGCTGACCCTGAGGAAAAATCGGAGTGTCAGGTGAGCAAGGGCATTCTTAATCCCTGCTAGGTCTAAGCAGATGGAATGCTGCGGGCAGGTGGACCTTCTGTATTGTTATCCAGTGCCCAGGAGCTCTTCCATAGAGATCCCAGGTGGCTTGGGAAACACCGAGGCAGATGTTTTCTGAAGCCAGGGCATTGGGAATTGCTGTGATGTTAGGCAAGTCATGTCACCTTAGTCTTCACCCCAATGCATAGACTTCTACCGTGTGCTTGAGTTCACATGTTGCTGTAAGGTTTTGTCTTCCTGCCAGTTAGCGACAGTCAACACTGTCCTTGGAAGACGGGTTTCCACAGCTGCATATAAAACCCCAGGCCCCATAGACCTTGGTCAGCTGTGTGGCCCTCCCAAAGACTCACATGTCATGCTGATCTTTTGGGTACTTACAAATGTAGGGAGGCAGGAGGGGCATCCCCTGTTTGCTGAGCACCCACCAGGTGGCATTCAGTAGATCATATAATTCCCCTAAGTAGAGAAGGTGGGGTTTCCTCGTTGGAGAGGTGAAGGTAGGAAGGTGTAGTGAGGTTCTCTTATCCTTATTCATCAAAGGACAGACAGAATGAAAACCACAGTCACAGAAAATTAACCAAACTGATCACATGGACCACAGCCTTGTCTAACTCAATGAAACTCTAAGCCAGGCCGAGTAGGGCCATCCAAGATAGATGGGTCATGGTGGAGAGTTCTAACAAAACATGGTCCACTGGAGAAGGGAATGGCAGACCACTTCAGTATTCTTGCCTTGAGAACCTCATGAACAGTATGAAAAGGCAAAAAGATACGGCACTGAAAGATGAACTCCTCAGGTTGGTAGGTGCCCAAAATGCTACTGGAGAAGCATAGAGTAATAGCTGCAGAAATAATGAAGAGGCTGAGCCAAAGCAAAAACAATGCCCAGTTGTGGATGTGACTGGTGATGGAAGTAAAGTCCAATGCTATAAAGAACAATACTGCATAGGAACCTGGAATGTTAGGTCCATGAATCAAGGCAAATTGGAAGTGGTCAAACAGGAGAGGGCAAGAGTGAACATCAATATTTTAGGAATCTGTGAAATAAAACGGACCAGAATGGGTGAATTTAATTCAGATGACCATTATATCTACTACTGTGGGCAAGAATCCCTTAGAAGAAATGGAGTAGCCCTCACAGTCAACAAAAGAGCCTGCAATGCAGTATTTGGGTGCAATCTCCAAAACAACAGAATGATCTCTGTTCGTTTGCAAGGCAAACCACTAAATATGATAGTCTATGCCCCAACCACTAATGCTGAAGAAGCTGAAGTTGAAGGGTTCTGTGAAGAGCTACAAGATCTTCTAGAACTAACATCAAAAGAGATGCCTTTTCATCTTCAGTTCAGTTTGGTTCAGTTGCTCAGTCTTGTCTGACTCTTTGCAACCCATGGACTGCAGCATGCCAGGCTTCTCTGTCCATCACCAACTCCCAGAGTTTGCTCAAACTCATGTCCATTGACTCAGTGATGCTATCCAACCATCTCATCCTCTGTCGCCCCCTTCTCCTCCTGCCTTCAATCCTTCCCAGCATCAGGGTCTTTTCCAATGAGTCAGTTCTTTGTGTCAGATGGCCAAAGTATTGGAGCTTCAACTTCAGCATCACTATGCTGATATATATCCCTTCAAGTGAACATTCAGGACTGATTTCCTTTAGGATTGACTGGTTCAAACTCCTTGCAGTCCAAGGGACTCTCAAGAGTTTTCTCCAACACCACAGTTCAAAAGCATCAGTTCTTCAGTGCTCAGTTTTCTTTATGGTCCAGCTCTCACATCCATACATGACCACTGGAAAACCATAGTCTTGACTAGATGGACCTTAGTTGGCGAAGTAATGTGTCTGCTTTTTTAGAATACTGTCTAGGTTTATCATAGCTTTTCTTCCAAGGAGCAAGCATCTTTTAATTTCATGGCTGCAGGCACCATCTGCAGTGATTTTGGAGCCAAAGAAAATAAAATCTGTCACTGTTTCCATTGTTTCCCCATCTACTTGCCACGAAGTGATGGGACCAGAGGCCATGATCTTCGTTTTTTCAATGTTGAGTTTTAAGCAGGCTTTTTCACTCTCCTCTTTCACTTTCAACAAGAGGCTCTTTAGTTCCTCTTCTCTTTCTGCCATAAGGGTGGTGTCATCTGCATATCTGAGGTTATTGATACTTCTCCCAGCAATCTTGATTCCAGCTTGTGCTTCATCCAGCCTGGCATTTCACATGATGTACTCTGCATAGAAGTTAAATAAGCAGGGTGATGATGTATAGCCTTGATGTACTCCTTTCCCAATTTGGAACCAGTCCATTGCTCCATGTCCAATTCTAACTGTTGCTTCTTGACTTGCATACAGATTTCTCAAGAGGCAGGTAAGGTGGTCTGGTATTCCCATCTCTTTCAGAATTCTCCACAGTTTGTTGTGATCCACACAGTCAAAGGCTTTGGCATAGTCAATAAAACAGATGTTTTTCCGGAACTCTCCTGATTTTTCTATGATCCAATGGATGTTGTCAATTTGATGTCTGGTTCCCCTGCCTTTTCTCAGTCCAGCTTGAATATCTGGAATTTCTCTATCCATGTACTGTTGAAGCCTAGCTTGGAGAATTTTGAGCATTTGCTAGCATGTGAGATGAGTACAATTGTGCGGTAGTTTGAGCATTCTTTGGCATTGCCCTTCTTTGGAATTGGAATGAAAGCTGAACTTTTCCAGTTCTGTGGCTACTGCTGAACTTTCCAGATTTGCTGGCATATTGAGTGCAGCACTTTCACGGCATCATCTTTTAGGATTTTAGATAGCTCAACTGAAATTCCATCACCACCAATAGCTTTGTTCATAATGATGCTTCCTAAGGCCTACTTGACTTCACACTCCAGGATGTCTGGCTCTAGATGAGTGATCACACCATCATGATTATCTGGGTAGTGAAGATCTTTTTTTGTAGAGTTCTCCTGTGTATTCTTGCCACTTCTTCTTAATATCTTGTGCTTCTCTTAGGTCCATATCATTTCTGTCCTTTATTGTGCCCATCTTTGCATGAAATGTTCCCTTTCATGGGATCTCTAATTTTCTTGAAGAGATCTCTAGTCTTTCCCATTCTGTTGTTTTCCTCTGTTTCTTTGCATTGATTATTGATGAAGGCTTTCTTATCTCTCCTTGCTATTCTCTGCATTCAGATGGGCATATCTTTCCTTTTCTCCTCTGCTTTTAGCTTCTCTTCTTTTCTCAGCTATTTGTAAGGCCTCCTCAGACAACCATTTTGCCTTTTTATATTTGTTTTTCTTGGGGATGGTCTTGATTGCTACCTCCTGTACAAAGTCACCAACCTCCATCCATAGTTCTTCAGGCACTCTGTCTATGAGATCAAATCCCTTGAATCTATTTATCACTTCCATTGTATATACATAAGGGATTTGATTTAGGTTATACCTGAATGGTCTAGTGGTCTTCCCTACTTTCTTCAATTTAAGTCTGAATTTTGCAGTCAGGATGGGATGGGATTAGTAATCCTTGCTGACAGAGTTGGTATGAGGATTAGAGAAGGCATTGTGTATCTGGTGTGTGTACTGTTCCCGTGCTACACAGGAAGCACTTAACACCTGGTGACTGAAAACCCACCACATTCTCTTTCTAAGCCTTAGTTTCCCCCTCTGTGAAGTGGGGGTAAATATAAATACTGGGGTGGGTAGCCTATCGCTTCTCCAGGGGATCTTCCCAACCCAGGAATTGAACTTGGGTCTCCAGTCCAATTCATTGCAGGCAGATTCTTTACCAGCTGAGATCTAAGCATCTTCTGGGCCATGCTCTGGGGTCATGCTCTGGGATAAATGCCCTGGTCTGAGATTTGTATCACTTCCCTCTATACAATCTCCATGGTTCTAACTAGCAAAAATGTCCTCATCTGGAGCCTGCAAGATAAATGGCTTCTCTGGGTTTCAAAGCATAAGAAACCTCAAAGTTGCAAATCACTATATTTCAATTAAAAACTTTTTAAAGAAAACAAGAAAAACAGAGTTCTAATTCTCTGAAGATGCTGAAGCCCCACTTCTCCCACCCTGCATCTCCACGTTTCCCCAGGAATTATGGAAGGTTGGGTCTCTGAAGAGGAGAAAGTCTCCTGCCTCCCCTGAGCACTGAAAGACAATGGCTGCAGGTGGGTGAGCTGTCCAGGTGAGGTCAACAGACAAGGTCAGCGTTGGAAGGAACACCAAGACATGATACTTCTGTAAGGCTTGGCTGTGCAGGAACAGCAGGCCGCCTTGGCCACCACACTGTGGGTCCTGGTGGAAAAGGTGGGCTTCCAATGCCCAGGTTTGTGGGGCATGGGCTATGGAGGGCTCTGAAGGCTGGATCCGCCCCCATGGCATCACAACACTTGAATGGAAGTGTCTTGGCTCAAGGGAACATCTCTCCTCATTCCCACCCCAGGCTTCCCTGGTGGCTCAGCTGGTAAAGAATCTCCCTGCAATGTGGAAGGTCCCTCAGTTCGATCCCTGAGTTGGGAAGATGCCCTGGGGAAGGGAATGGCTACCCACTCCAGTATTCTTGCCTGGAAAATCCCATGGACAGAGGAACCTGGCGGGCTGCAGTCCATGGGGTCATAAAGAGTCAGACATTTCTGAGTGACTAAGCACACAAGCATTAAATACTCTTGGGAAGGCACAACCAGCTGCCCGTTGACCCAAACACTGAACACAAAATATCAGACAATCTGGTGAACCCACTGGCCCTCATGAAGAGCTGAGCTTGTGTTTCCCATTTGGGTCTTTTCTCAAGTCACTCCTGGTCTTTGGGGTCTGGAGGTTTTATTACCAAGGTTTCTCTTCTTATTGAAAGACAACATTAAGCTTTTAAAAAAAAAAAAAAAAGCCACAGCCTATCCTTTGGTCCCTGCAGTTTCCATGCAAAAACCAACCAGCTAGAGGATTCCTAGGAATTTCCAGGATCCCTAAAATTCCTGGGCTGCTCAAGGGTGAGGAGGACTCTGGATCCTCCATGATGGAGAGAAGAGAGAAACAGTCCTGTGTCCAAGGATGCATGTCAACTGCAAGGGAGGCTTGGATGGACCTGGGTCCGTGGAACTGTGTGATGTGTAAGAAGCACTGAGGCTGCGGGTTGAAAGGCCAAGGGGTTCTTTCTTCTCTTTCTCCCTCCCTCCTCCCCTCTTCTCCCTCTTTCTTCAGCAAATACGTATTGAGGGTCTGCTTCCAAGTCCTGGTCCAGGCTTGGAGGAGACAGAGAGAGAGAAAGGAGCTGGTTTCTGCTCTCAAGTAACCCACGAGTTGGGTTAGGGGACGGATGAGCCAGCAGACACCTCAGGAAGAGCCACAAGGCATCCTGGGAAGGCTTCCTGGAGGAGGGTACCCCTCAAGGAGAGATTGCTCATGGGTCTTGATGGGAGAAAAAGGGGGCAATTTCTAAAGCAGATGGAGCAACATATGCGACTACCCAAGGCCCTCTCTGTACAGCCCCATTCTGTGTTCTGAAAACTACAGGGAGTCAGAGGCTGGCGGTGAGCCGTGCAGATGGGAGGGGGCAGAATTAAACTTACCCTGACGCAATACCCTGCACTGTGTGCCAGGCCCCACTTCAAGGGCTGGGCATCTATTGCTGCCGCTTATCACTGTTTAAGTCCCAGAACAACCCAATGGGGTAAAAACCCCACATTCAGATGAAACGGACGCAGACAGAGATGGACTGAACTGCCCTCGGTCACACGGTCAGTGTGCTAGTCAGGGTCCTCCAGAAAAACAGAGCCAACAGGATGTCTGTCTGTCTCTCCATATAAGTCTCTATATATGGAGATTTATTACAGGAATTGGCTCACTAGCTGTGGATGCTGAGAAGTCCCTTGATCTGCCATCTGCAAGCTGGGGAACCAGGAGAGCCAGGGGCATAACTCAGTCGGAATCCAAAGTTGGGATCAGGAATAGCAGTGTCCAAGGGCAGGAGAAGATGGCAGGGGAAGCTCAGGCCCACAGCCAACCTTGTCTTCCTCTACCTGTCTGTTCTACTCAGACCCTCAGTGGATCAGGCGAGGCTCACCCATGCTGGTACTGCAGGCGCTGGGCCACGAAAAGGCACACAGTCCCACGGCCCACTTAACCTCTTAGCCCGGGCCCTGGCACACAGCTGGTGCTTCATAAACGTGTGTCAGGATGGAATCAGGGAGAAACCTGCTGACAGATGGAGGCGGGAGTCCGACTGACAGCCCGGTAGTTGGGTTGTGTTTTCCGGAGGCACTGGTCAGGCAGAATGGAAAGGGAGGACTGAGCTCCCCTGGCCGTCTTCTGGACACATGGTGTGCAAAGGGGAAGGCCAGTGTCCATGGCGTGGTGCCTGCCCGGTAGCCTGCAGCTGACTGGTGGGCCTGGGGGTCGTAGGGGAGTCCGCAGGGGAGTCCATAGGGGAGAGGGAACCAGAACCGAGGGGAGCAAGGGTGTCACCAGGGGATGCCGCCATCTCTGAAGCTTTGTGCTCGACCCTTCACACGTATCCTGCTGCAAAATCTTCCCCAAATCCCCCCGAGTTGGAGGACTACCTGTGTTATGGATGAGGAAACAGGCTCAGAGAGGTTGTGAGTTACCCCAGGTCACACAGCTGGGAGGTGGCAGGGTTGGATGAAACTCTGGGAATCTGGCTCTTTCAAGAGCACCTTGCTCCCTCCTGTGAATCTACAAGAAGGTTACCTGAGGCCCTGATGATGGATGTTTTCAGCCTCCACACCATTGCTCATGCTGTGCCCCTCTGTCCTGTTCGGGAGACCTGCTGAGGTGCCTCTACCTCCCTGATCCGGCATCTTTGCTGGGAGCTCTCCTTGGTCACACGTCGTTGTGGGATTGTGGGGTATACTCACACCTCACAGATTCTCCCTGAGTCTCCACTGAGCACCCTCTGTGGTCAGGCTCTGGACTGCTTGCAAATTGTTGATTCTAAACACTGCTTGCCCTCAAGAGCGCCCTGCACTGGGGGCTCTGTGATAACCGTAACAGTTGTGTGACGTTTGCAATGGGGAGACCTGGGACCCAGAGGAGGGGCCTCATTCACCCTCGGCTGGTGAGAGACTTGAGGGCAGAGGCCAGGAGGGCTTCCTGCAGGAGGTGATAACCGGGCCTGGCCTCGAGAGGCAAGGAGAATGTTGAAATGGGGGTTGTCAACTCTGCTGCGCTTGGAGTCACCAGGGTACCTGCGCTTAGAGCTCTGAGATTCTGATTCAGTTGGTCTCGGGTGGGACTAAAGCATCGGTATTTTACAAAGCTCACCGAGTGATTCTAGTGGGTCGAGAAGAGAAACACTACCTTAGAGTGAGGAGGGATGCAGAGTATGAGGGTGCGGAGGACTTTAGTTCAAAGCACGGAGTTCTCAAGTAGCACAGAGCCTGGTTGCCCTGCAGGCAGGGAGGATGGGGCTGGTGGGGGCTGGGGCTGGACCGAGGCGTGGCCAGAGTGGCAAGGCTTTGGACACTGTCCAGGGAGTTCGGACTTTACGCAGAGGTTTTAGGAGAAGGAGGGCGCTGAAGTTCTAGGCGGAGAAGGGCCAGCTGAGCTCTGGAGTTTAGAAGGTCCTCTGGGAGATTCAGGGCGCAGTACGGATGCTGGCTGTCAGGACTGGGGAAAGAGAGACCCGGGGGTGGGCGGGGAAGACGTCAGGGGCGGGGCCGAGCAGGAGTGGGCGGGGCCGATTGATCCCTCACTGAGAGACGTTGGACTCTGGAGCCTGATCATCCGGGAGAGCCGGGTGGCATCACCACGATAACCTCGGGACAGAGTGAACAGGGCCTGGACCCTCTGCTCAAGTCCCCAGTCATCGTGTGCATTTCCGGGCGCACCCTGAGGCCAAGGTTACACGGGCGGGATTTAACTCGTGGCTGTTTGTAAAACAAGCATAATTTAATTGCGAGGGATGGGCTCCCTCCCGCCCTCCCCCTCGAGCTGCACCGTCTCCAGAAGCAGCAGCATCTGAAGCTGTGGCCATTTGATGTATCATTAAATATACCTTCTCACACTTGGCACATAAACCCTGGTAAAGTTTCACCTTTTAACAAAATAAATGACTCAATTAACAAGATGAAAAACAGCAGTGTGGTGGCAGGCCCACTTGGTGGCCAGATTAAAAAAAACCTGGAGAAGAATTATCCCAGCTGGAAGTTAATGTGGGCAGAGGCCCTGCGCTCGGTGGGCAGCTGCTGACTGCCAGCCTGCCAGCCTGGGGTGGATGGGGGCCTGCTGGCCGCTGCTGCAGCGGGGGTTGTCCAGCTCTGGGCCAGGGCCATGAGGGGGCTGTGGGGTCCAGCGGAGCTCCCTGAGCTGAGCCCTGCACCATGGAGTGCAGGACCAGTGTGCGAGGTGAGCCAGTGTGCGGGTATACACATTTTGGCACACTGGCCCTGGTGTGCCCTAGCACCAATGAATCAGTCATACTTTAATGAGACATCCCCAGGCCAAGCTCTGAGTTGACTCTCCATTTTATCTCTAAAGGATGGAGGGTGACTGGAGAGGCAGGACACGGGGTTCTAGCTTCAGACTTTGTGTGGCTTTCTCTGGTTCTATCTTCTCTGGTGCGGATAGAGGGGGTTGGACCAGGGCAGGCATCTCATTGGGGAAGCAAGGGCCTGCGGACAGGCCTACAGATCTGGATAAGAAAATAAAACTACACATTTATTCTCACTAACGTCTGACTGAGTGGAGCCCCTCGTCTGGATGGGGATGGTGTGATGTCGGTAGAGGGTTTGCAGCACCTGTGACTTTGTTGCCAACAGGAGTCCCAGATATTTTCCTTTCCCACTGCTTTTGTTGCAGAAATTTCAAAATGCCATCAACACTCCTTGCTACCCTGAAATTATGGTGGTTATTAGACCCTCTGGTCGGGCTTGTTATTTAATGCATTAATAAGGAAGCACGTTCACTCCTAGATCACAAATCTGCTTTTAATATTTGATAATTTTCAGAATAATGGGTTTCCTTTGTCATCACCCTATTTTATTTTATGCAGATAGAACTGTATTCTGAGAGAGGGCGCCAGGTGTCAGAAGGGTCCACGGTTAAGGTCACCAGGGGCTAGGGGTTTCCAAAGTTTCCTCACCCTCTGATGTCCTGTTAGTCCACGGAGCTAGAACAGTAGTCACAATGACAAGAATGTGCCTACAGTAGGCTGTGTGCCAGGGCCACTGTTTGCTCTTTTAATTGAAGTATACTTGATTTACAATGTCGTGTTAGCTTCAGGGGTACAGCGCAGTGATAACCTACAGGACTGTGTGTATAGATCTACACGCCTATGCGTATATATGCACATAGCTTCAGTAGTTGTGGCTCACGGGCTCGGTAGCTGCAGATCGAGGGCTCTAGATCACAGGCTCAGTAGTTGTGGCCTAAGGGCTTATTGCCCCGAGGCACGTAGGATTGTCCCAGACCAGGGACTGAACCTGTGTCTCCTGCATCGGCAGGCTGATTCTTTACTACGGAACCACCAGGGAAGCCCTGGACCACAACTTTTTAGGTGACAGTATGTTTTACTTTTGCTTTTTAAATGGATCCTGCAGCCATGAAATTAAAAGACACTTACTCCTTGGAAGAAAAGTTATGACCAACCTAGATAGCATATTCAAAAGCAGAGACATTACTTTGCCGACTAAGGTCCGTCTAGTCAAGGCTATGGTTTTTCCTGTGGTCATGTATGGATGTGAGACTTGGACTGTGAAGAAGGCTGAGCGCTGAAGAATTGATGCTTTTGAACTGTGGTGTTGGAGAAGACTCTTGAGAGTCCCTTGGACTGCAAGGAGATCCAACCAGTCCATTCTAAAGGAGATCAGTCCTGGGATTTCTTTGGAAGGAATGATGCTAAAGCTGAAGCTCCAGTACTTTGGCCACCTCATGCGAAGAGTTGACTCATTGGAAAAGATTCTGATGCTGGGAGGGATTGGGAGCAGGAGGATAAGGGGACGACAGAGGATGAGATGGCTGGATGGCATCATGGATGTGAGTTTGAGTGAACTCTGGGAGATGGTGATAGACAGGGTGTGCTGCGATTCATGAGGTCGCAAAGAGTCGGACACGACTGAGCGACTGAACTGAACTGAACCATCACAGCTGTTTATTTTCTGTCCCCTCCAAAGAAGATATATCATAAATATATTTCCAAATCCTGAGTCTTCTATATCTTTTTACAAACTATTCTTTTGCATGGATATACTATGTATTATTTATATCTGATGTACAATTGCTTGACCTTTGGGTGATTTCACTGTTTTGCTGTAATTAATAACACCCCATTAAATATCCTTGTAGATCAATTTTTTTTATTTTACCAGTTCCTTAGGATACATTTCTTGAGAGGGTAACCTAACTATTCAGCTTGTTGATACATATTGCTAAATTCACCTCTGGAAGGCGAGGACCAAATTATACTTTCACTAATAATTTTTCGAGGAATTGATGCTTTTGAATTGTGATGCTGGAGAAGACTCTTGAAAGTCCCTTGGACTACAAGGAGATCAAAGCTGTCAATCCTAAAGGAAATTAACCATGAATATTCATTGGAAAATACCCTGATGCTGGGAAAGACTGAAGGTAGGAGAAGTGGGTGACAGAAGATGAGGTGGTTGGATGGCAACACAGACTCAGTGGACATGAGTTTGAGCAGACTCCAGGAGGACAGGGAAGCCTGGCGTGCTGCAGTTCATGGGGTTGCAAAGAGTCAGACACAACTGAGAGACTGAACAACAATAAATTTCCCTGCTCACTGGCTACTGCTATAATCATTTTTTAAAAATAGCTTTGCTCAGTTGATAAGAAAAAGGAGAACACTGTTGTTTCACTTTTTTTTTTTTTTTTTTTTTTGGTCGATGAGAAGCTGTCCAGCTTTCAATAATCTTGGAATTTGAGTATCTTTTCTTTCTGGGGGGGTTCCTCCTTCACCTCCACGTCCAGTCTGGCTGTGGGAATCCCACCTTGCTCTGTGCCTGTCCTGATGGTCTGGCTCCAGTCCCTTGGTCAGGCTCAAGTTTCTGGACACTGACCCCGAACACACCGGAGGAAAAAGCCATAATACATGGTCATCAGGGAAGGCACAGCCATGACATTCAGGTGGGGACTGGCATTTTGACATCCCTTGTTCTAGCTTCCTGACCCGTGGCCGGGCTCCTGTTAACACCAGGGTATTGATGGGCTCAAAGTCGCATTTATGTCTGTGTTTCTAGCGGACAAGAGCTCCCTACATCTCAGGGCTGGCTGCTGCATTTCAGGCCAGTCTATTCACTGGGAACTTCGAGGCTGTGACATAAAACACACTCCCTGACTGTTTAGGGCTTCCCAGGTGGCTCAGTGATAAAGAATCCATCTGCCAGTGCAAAAGACACGAGTTTGGTCCCTGGGTTGGGAAGATCCCCTGGAGTAGGAAATGGCAACCCGCTCCAGTATTTTTGCCTGGAAAATTCCACAGACAGAGGAGCCTGATGGGCTACAGTCTATGGGCCTGAAAAGAGTTGGACACAACTGAACAAATACACACACCCTACAACTTTTTGTGTTTTCCTAAAAGTAGAGATGGAGCCAAAGAAGTCGGACGCAGAGGGTTTCTTTGGAAGGTGAGCCCAGGAAGCAGTGGATTCTGGTGAATGAGGTGAAGAAAGAGGAAAGGTCCATAAAGGGGCACTACCAAGCTGGTCACCACGTGGGCAGCTGGGTCCCTCCCCCTAGGAGCTCTGTGAGGAGGTAGTGGGCCTGCCTTGGCATTATTCCTCAATCTATGCGAGTTTGGATTCCTGACCCCAGGGGTGGGGTGTCACACCCTGTGCTCTGGGCTCCACCTGCTCCAGGCAAAGCTGTCTTCTGTGGCTCCAGAGCAGGCATTGAAGGAGAGAAGCAAAGACCCCGTGGGGTGTACCTGTGGTGGGAGGTGGGCAGAGGGCTCCTTCAGGGGCTGGGGATGTGAGTGGGTCAGGGTGTGCTCCGCCTGTGTGGCCACTGCTGGGAGAGAGGGTGGGAGAGTCTGAGGGTGGATGGTGGTACCTGTCCCAGACCCACGATAGGGTCTCCCATCGCTTCTTTCTCCCACCAACCATCAAGGTGGGTTCGAGAACCCCCGGGAGGAGATGTCACAGACAAAGGTGACCGCTGCCTTTCTCAAGTGGAATCCCCATGCAGGGACCATGCCATCCCACTAGGTGGTCTCAAGCCACCACCCCGTTCACCCATGACATCACCTGAAGTGGGACAGCAGTAGCTGGGGAGAGGTAAACTGGGGAAACTCTGTATGTTCTATGCCCCTCCCCCTGCCTTGGAGAGTCAAGATGGATGTTCACATAGTAAAGGCCCTGAGAAGTCCTGCAGGAGAAAGGCACTGGGCTCAAGAATTGACCTACTGGCCTCATCAACGGGAGGTCCCTGGCCTTTTCATGTGGTCTGAGCCCCAGTGATCTGCAGGGGTGCATATGGGGGAGCCTGGCTGTGCCTCAGCCTGCTGCCCAGGCTTTCACTCCACATGTAGGATGATGGGCTGTGAGGGACTGCAAACTGGTGTCTGATCAGCTGCGCTGATCCCAGAAAAGCAACCCAGGTCATGCTCGCTCTCCATCCCTTAATTGGCCTCATGGATGAAGATGGGAAGCCTGCCTGTATCAGATGCTTTGTCTGGAAGCCTCATGTGCTGTCTTCCGGGGTTGGTTCCAATTGTGTTTTCTTCTCTGTGTGTGGCAAATGCATCGTCCTGGGGAGCCACACTCACGGCTGACCCTTCACACCCTTCCAGGGTTCTGAGTCATCCATTAGGTCCTCATGGGGCTCTAGCCAGGGGGATTGGTGATTTTCATTTTATAAGAAACCTCACTTTTTTTCCTCTCCAGATAGTTTTCCTCCTTTTTTAAATTTATCTGGTCCAAATGATTGTTTCATAACCTCAAACGCTTAAGTCATAGAAAATCCTGGCATCAGGAAGAACTGGGTTTGAAGCCCTTACATGTTGTGATGGGCAAGTCATTTCCCTTCCCAGGTCTGCCGGTGCCAAGTGGAACTAAAATAGCTTCCGTTGGAGACTTGTTTGGAACATCGGATGAGATAAGCACATAAAAAGACTTTGTAGATTAAAAAATAAATGTGTGTGTGTGTGTGTGTGTGTGTGTGTTAGTTGCTCGGTCATGTTCAGCTCTTTGCTACTCCATGGATTGTAGCCAGCCAGGCTTCTCTGTCCTTTGGATTCTCCAGGCAAGGATACTGGAATGGGTAGCCATTCCCTTCTCCAAGGGATCTTCCTGACCCAGGGTCTCAGCATTGTAGGCCAATTCTTGACCATCTGAGCCACCAGGGAAGCCCCAAAAATTTTCTCAAGTACCAGTGGGTTGCTTAACTAGCGAGCTCAGTTAATTCTCCCATTGGAACTGCCCATTGGAAGGTGCGTAGTTTAGTTTAAAAAACTAGTGACTGCACATTTCATTCAGTCACTCTGCAATTATTAGTCATTGAAGTGTTCAATACAGTGTTATGTATTCTTGACATAAAATTATTGAAGATACCATCTTACCGTCCGGTAGGGGACAGAGATGTTGTACTGATATTAATAATAGTAAAGTCCTTTTACTATGTGGTGTTTCAGAAGACTCTTGAGAGTCTCTTGGACTGCAAGGAGATCCAACCAGTCCATTCTAAAGGAGATCAGTCCTGGATGTTCATTGGAAGGACTGATGTTGAAGCTGAAACTCCAATACTTGGGCCACCTCATGCAAAGAGCTGACTCATTTGAAAAGACTCTGAAGCTGGGAAGGATTGAGGGCAGGAGGAGAAGGGGACGATAGAGGATGAGATGGTTGGATGGCATCACCGACTCGATGGACATGGGTTTGGGTGAACTCTGGGAGTTGGTGATGGACAGGGAGGCCTGGCGTGCTGCAGTTCATGGGGTCGCAAAGAGTCGGACATGACTGAGCAACTGAACTAAACTGAAAGTCCTTTTGCCTGAGTGATGTCTTCCTTTTTATCTTACTAAATGTATTTTGATGAACTGATTTAGAACACGTTTGGAATAAAGCTGAATATGAAACAGTTTAGCCCTAGTGTTGGAAATGATTAAACATCTGGAAGGTATATGGATTTTAAAACTCCAGTTGTTTGGCATGGAGTAAAAGAGTGTCATGATCCATGAGGCTTCCTTGACAATGGGCAACTGAACGCCTATGGGTGCTCTTGGGGTTCTAGGCCTTAGGTTGGATGGCTGAGTCATTAAACATGGCAGAGACAGCAGTACCAAGCCCAGGGCCGGCTTCACGGGCGGATTACTTGGGCAGTCACACAGCCCAACACTCAAAAGTGCCTTGGCTTGCTGTAAGGCTCTGCTTCGGCTAATTCAAAATAGTTTTATCTTTGAACTTGTGTTCTGCAAGTGACACCCAGTGAGACAGTGGAGCTTGTGTGTTGGCAAAGGGAATACCTGTGTTATGCCTATCTACATTCCCTGCTCTTTTCACATATATCATTCACGATGCCCCATGAGCACAGAATGTCAGTGGACTCATGAAGCTGTCTAAGCAAGTACCCATGGAAGGCAAGCTTCTGGCTTCCATGGCACTTTGGTAGAATGGGTCCATTAGGAGAAGAGAAATAAAATAGGTTAGTTTCTGCAGTGTTTCCGCTGCTCTGGTAAGAATAAATAGACATACATGTACAAACTGTAATGTATGAATTGTATAATTTTGGTTATTTCACACATGAATAAAATGCTCTTATATTTGCATTTGAACCTGGAATTGCATAATATAAAGATGAATGGTAAGATTCATGCTAATAATATTAATTTTTAATTTATTTTAGCAAGACGTGAAATAGTAAGCTAAAACACCATGACAAGTGGAGAGAGAAGACTGTTGAAAAAAGAGTTTGTATTTCAGTCCCTCTCAGGTCATGTTTAACCTTTTAAAATAAATGTATCTGCATTAACTTTTTGCACTGGACCCCACAAGTATACTGGAACTGAGACTTAGAGATACTCAGTCACATCCTCTTGGGATAAGGACTGCAAAGATCAATGAAGTACAGTCAGGCTGCTCTGAGAGGTGAGAGGACATCTTGCTTTGGAAGTTGTCTTTTCTTTTGAGTTATGTATCTCTGGGGTGCTTCTTCTCATAAGGGACTAAGGCCCAGAGAAGTGAAGTGATCTGCCCAAGGTCACACAGCTCCTCAGTTACAGAGCCCTGCCCTGAACCCAGGGATGCTACATACTGGTGGCCAGAGTCCTCATCCAACTTTCCCTGCTCCACACTCTAGGTGGGCACTACCCACTTTGGTTGTGTAATGGGACATTCAACAAATGTACAGTGAGTCCCTTCCTGTGTTGGGGTGCATGCCTGCTGCTGGGGTGACAGGAGTATTCGCAAGGACTGTGGGCTACTGGTCACAGGCTTGGTCTCTGGATAGAGGAAGAATTGGGTTCAACTTCTTGCTCATTAGCCAAGTGATGTTGACTGTGTTTACAGAGCATTTGTAGGACACCTGCCAGGCATGAGATTGGGTGTGCAGTGGTGAACACATTGATATATCCCCTTTCTTTTTGGAGTTCAGAGTCCAGGGAGACAGATCTCAACAAAACAGCTATAAAACATTTGCTGTCTATCTACAGGGTAAATATTATGAAGGAAATGTGAGGGAGCTAAGAGAGACTGTAACAGAGCAAGTACTTCACTTGTTTAAGTCTCAGTTTTTCCATCCACAAAATGGGGGTAGTAATACCCATTTTAATATGCCAGCAAATTTGAAAACCTCAGCAATGGCCACAGGACTGGAAAAGGTCAGCTTTCATTCCAATCCCAAAGATGGGCAATGCCAAAGAATGTTCAAACTACTGCACTCATCTCACATGCTAACAAAGTAATGCTCAAAATTCTCCAAGCTAGGCTTCCACAGTACATGAACAGAGAACTTCTAGATGTTCAAGCTAGACTGAGAAAAGGCAGAGGAACCAGAGATCAAATTGCCAACATCCAGTGGACCATAGAAAAAGCAAGAGAAATCCAGAAAAATATCTATTTCGGCTTCACTGACTATGTCAAAGCTTTTGACTGTGTGGATCACAACAAACTGTGGAAAATTCTGAAACAGATGGGAATACCAGACCGCCTGACCTGCCTCCTGAGAAATCCGTACGCAGGTCAAGAAGCAACAATTAGAACCAGACATGGAACAAAGGACTGGTTCCAAACTGGGAAAGGAGTATGTCAAGGCTGTATATTGCCACCCTGCTTATTTAACTTCTATGCAGAGTACATCATGTGAAATGCCAGGCTGGATGAAACACAAGCTGGAATCAAGATTGCTGGGAGAAATATCAATAATCTCAGATATGCTGATGACACCACCCTTATGGCAGAAAGTGATAAGGAACTTAATGAGCTTCTTGATGAAAGTGAAAGAAGAGAGTGAAAAAGCTGGCTTAAAACTCAACATTCAAAAAATGAAGATCATGGCATCCAGTCCCATCACTTCAGGGCAAATAGATGGGGAAACAATGGAAACAGTGACAGACTTCATTTTCTTGGGCTTCAAAATCACTGCAGATGGTGACTGCAGCCACGAAATTAAAAGATGTCTGCTCCTTGGAAGGAAAGCTATGACAAACCTAGACAGCATGCTATAAAGCACAGACATTACCTTGTTAACAAAGGTCTGCCTAGTTCAAGCTATGGTTTTTCCAGTAGTCATGTATAGATGTGAGATTTGGACAAGAAAGAAAGTTGAGTGTCGAAGAATTGATGCATTTGAACTGTGGTGTTGGAGAAAACTCTTGAGAGTCCCTCGGACTGCAAGTAGATCGAACCAGTCAGTCCTAAAGAAACCAGTGAATCTTAAAGGAAATCAGTCCTGAATATTCACTGGAAGGACTGATGCTGAAGCTGCAATACTTTGGCCACCTGATGTGAAGAGCTGACTCATTAGAAAAGATCCTGATACTGGGAAAGATTGAGGGCTGGAGGAGAAGAGGACAGCAGAGCATGAGATGGTTGGATGTCATCACAAACTTGATGGACATGAGTTTGAGCAAGCTCTGGGAGTTGATGATGGACAGGGAAGCCCACTGTACTGTCCACAAGATGCAAAGAATCGGACATGACTGAATGACTGAACTGAACTGAACTGAATATCCATCTCAGAGATTTATTGGGAAGGTTAAAAGAGAGACTCTGTGTACACTCATCCCTTTCTTTTTGAGAGTGGTTATTTGGGAAGTATGTTGTTGGGCTGTTTACTACATGCCATTCTCCTTCCCTTTCTGTGGGAAAGAGCAGTGGTTGCTAATGGCCTTATCCTGTCCTTAGACCTTCTGCTGAATCAGAGACCCTTTTCTCTGAAATGAATCAGCAAAGTAACCAAATGACCAAATTCACCCCCTGTCTCCAATTAGTGGACACCACAAGAAGGTGTAGGGCCGTTTTCTTCAGGAAGCTTCCCCGCATCTGACCAGGGGCAAGAAGTTTATCCTCCTCACTGGGACCCATCCAAGATCAACTGGGTGGTTTTGGCAACATTTCTCAGAAAATTCAGCTCAGATAGGCTTACATGATGGGGTGCTTTGCTGTCATATTTAAGAAAAGTCCAGAGGTGTGTAGCCTTCAGGTGCTGAATATTGAGGGGCAGGCTCACTCTTTGGGACCTCCAGGTTTGCTGGATGTGCGGGCGTCACGCTTGGGTAGGTGGCAAGATGGTGGCAGCACCAACCCATGCTTCTCTGTCAGTTGGGAGACTTCCCAACAGCCCGCTGGGTGGAGGCCACTTATGTCACTTCTCTCTGGCCAGCACTGGGTCACATCCAGTGGAAGTGCCCCTCCGGCATAGGCTAGTCATGAGCAGTAGGGGTCCCCAGGAGGCTGGTGGTCTCCTGAATCAAACCAGGGCTTCTTAAGGAAAGGGACCAGCAGGGCATCGGATGCTGAGACACTGCCTCACCTCTCTCTGTGTCTCACGCTACGTGTTTATTACACTTCCTGCCTCCTCCCTGGGTGCCTGCAGGTCAAGGCTAAGGTCTGGGGTGTCTTCGACTCTTCCTCACCGCCCAGCTCATCCATTGCAATTTGAGTTGATTAGTTTTTCCTTTCTTTTTA
This sequence comes from Ovis aries, assembly GCF_016772045.2. NCBI lineage: Eukaryota > Metazoa > Chordata > Mammalia > Artiodactyla > Bovidae > Ovis > Ovis aries. The sequence goes on along the minus strand of NC_056071.1, from coordinate 61,672,792 downwards.
GGGAGTTAAAGCAAACCCCCAAATGCTACCAGCATGTCATGACTATGTAGACACTGCCATCCGCTGTTGTCTTTTTTTGAGTCCTTGGTGGTATTTTCCTCCCTCTAAACCTTAATGGTGACAGCATGCGAGCAAATCTGCTGGGTCCGCAGTGAGCAAACAGTTCCGTTTTGCAGCAGTAACGGTCAACTCCTGACATTTGTTTATGTGGATGGCTTCTCTTTGGGGGACCTCTGACCTCTGTTGGTAATACTGGCTTTCCCTCATTTCCCGGGATCCTCTTCCAGATTCCATATCCTGGGGGTTTTTCTCAGGAGCCCAAACCAGGACAAGATCTTTTTAATACACAAAGGCCCAAACAAGCAATTAGCACTTAAACAAAACCTACCTGCAATAGGTCTCACTCTCTTTTTAGAAAAATCTGTGATGCTTGTTTTCAAATTCCAAAATGTATTTCCAATCCATCCTTGAAACCCAGAGGAACTTTCTCTGGATCGTTAACGATGGAATGTCAACAGAAAGCTAGGCTTGACACCCAGCATAAGAAATGACTCTGGAACCAAAGAGAGGAAAAAACAGAACAAATCAAAGGATTCTTGCTCCCTCCCTTCAAAAAGTCACAATTTACTATTCCTCTCTCATTTTCATCAATCACCAGGGCAATACCCCCTAGATCAATGCATTAACTTGTTTGTTTTTTACAATGAAGGGAGACTTCATAGCCTCATCATTCATTCCAGAGTGTGGGGGAGAAAAACAAAAGCCAGCCACCGAAATTTGCATGGTGCTCAATTATACATTAGTGAACATCACTTGGCAATCTGTTCATATCAATTTAATTGGATTTTAATACTGCCTCTGATCTTGTTTTCTAATTAACAGCAGTGCTTGGAAATAAAGCAGAACCATGCACCCAGTAACACCTTTGATCTCGACCATATGGAGCTCTACCAAGCTCTGGAAAAAAAAATCTCTTCTGCTTCCACAATCGGCCGAGAAAAGCAGGGGCCCTCAGATGGCCGGATACCATGGACTCCTGTTCCCCATGGAGTGTCTCACCCTCTGATTGGTCCCCATGGCAAAAGCAGAAGAGTCGCTTCTTGAGATGGAGGCAAATCTGTGTTCCTAGCCTTGGGTGAGGTTGATGATTTTTGCAGCTCGGTTGTGGGGACAAATACTGGAATAAACAGACCTGACCCTGTGAGGTTTGCTTTAGAGTAGGGTGTCACCGGCAGGACGGAGGCAGTATGTGATGGGCTGACACAGGGAGGCCAACCTCCCCTTGTCGGATGAGCATTCATGCCTGCATGGGATGCTCGTGGAGCTGGCCTTTCAGCCAACACTCTGGCTGTAAAGGGATCTCCTTCTTGCCTATTTCACTGTCTCTTTTTTTCCTCTCTGTTTCCTAAATCCTTGGGTCTTTAACCTTACTGATTTTCATCCTGTGGGTTGACCAGGTGGAAAGCCCGATCAGAAATTGAGACAATCTTAAAAAAATAATTAAGACCATGGTTAATGAAATCAAGCTGGGGTCCCCAGGGAAGCTAGACAGTGTATGTGGGGGGCAGGTGGGGCATGACCAGGCCTAAGACCTGCATCTGGGTCTTCTGTTTACCATTGTGGGGCCCTGGAAGGTGGAAAGGCAGTGGTGGAGGGTGAGTGTGGACTGAGGGTAGAGTACTGGCTCCTGGCAAAGATCCCTGTCCTTGGTCACAGTCACGTGACCTCAGGCCTGTCACTTAACCAATCCCAGTCCATAGTAATGGTCATGTGACCTTGGGCACATCACCTAATCTCCCTGTGGTGCCCCTTGGTCATGAACCATTCTCTAATTCTGAAATACAAAATCTTTCCAAAGTCAGTTCTTTTGCAGGTTTATAGCAGCCTCATTTGGCAGCAGAACCTGACCTGAACTGATCTGAGACTTTGTAACCTTTACTCATCCTGCTTAATTCAGATATTCATGCATTTTGCTATAGAAATGGTAACGTTTGGGATGGAGGAGGAAGGCCCCAGACTCCACTGGGATATTGTATATTTGTCTTTCTAAAACCCAGAGTGTTCTGGATTCTAAACCACATCAGGCCCCAGGGGTTTGAGATAAAGGACCCAGGGCCAGAGCTTTGCCTTGGGGATGTGAGTTAATCCGTCTACAGCAGTGATTCTCACCAGGATGGGGGAGAACCCTCAGGAGATGTTAGCCATGTATAGAGAGATAACTTGTGTGTGGGTGTTATTATTGGTATCTACTAGGAAGGCCTTCCTTGGTAGCTCATATGGTAAATCTACCTGAAGTACAGGAAGCATGGGTTCAACCCCTGGGTCAGGAAGATCCCTTGGAGAAGGAAATGGCAAACCACTCTAGAATTCTTGCCTGGAGTATCCCATGGATGGAGGAACTTGGCAGGCTACAGTCCATGGGTTTGCAAAGAATCGGACATGGCTGAGCAGGTAACACTTTCACTTTCTTCTTTTTCAGGGATTATGCTAAATATCTTCAAAGCACAGAACAGCCCTCCTGACAGAATCCTCTGGCCCTGAATGTCAGTGGTGCCAACGGTTAGATGCCAGCTTGCCCTGTAGATGCCAGTTTCCTTCTTGTTCCACATTCTGCACCTCTCTTTCTATATTTACCCACTGTAGAGAATGGACAGCTGCCTTTAAGGGTTTGGAAAAAATTGTATCAGACAGTACAAATGTATTGTGTAAACTTTACTACTCCCTAGGAACAGGAAGGACCATTTAATTATTCAGAGGATAAGATGTGTTTTCCGTAACCTCTGCCTTCAGTGAACACTTACCCACTTACCTGTCTATACATTTTGGGAACCAAGCACAGTACAAAACAAACACTTGCAGAGAGAGATATGGGTCTCATTTTTATGGCGCTTACAGTCTAGTTCCTATCCTTATAGAGGTCACCACTGATAGTTTGGTCTGCAATCTAGGTGTTCTTTAAAGGAATACTTCCTTTGGCTTGTTTTAACCTTTAGACTTCCCATTTACCAAAGAGCTCCTACCAATGCACGCACACCTCATTACTCATTAGGGAACTTTGATACGCGAGATAAAGTTCTTACTTGTTGTTGTTGTTCAACTCAGTCATGTCCGACCCTTTGCGACCCCGTGGACTGCAGCACTCCAGGCTTTCCTGTCCTTCAGTATCTCCCAGAGTTTGCTCAAACTCATGTCCAACAAGTCAGTGATTTCATCCCATCATCTCATGTTCTTATACGGAAATTTACATCAAGGGTGCTGCCTGGCTCCTGCATCTTCTGAGCATCCCTCCTTGGGACCACTTGACTCCTACCAGCAGGCATAACCCCAGTGCTGGCCTCTAGGACCAGAGTCACCTGGCTGGTGGAGCCAGGGGTAAAGGAACTCTCCACTCTCTTAGCTCAATATTACCTTTCTGTGGGGTTAACTTTCTCCTGTCCTGGTGGACCTTTTGTAGCCTTTGAGTTTTGGCCTCCTCCCAGGTCCTGGTTTTCTAACTGAGTCCTAGTTTGGGGAAACAGGTTTCTCTACTGGAGCTGATTTTTGGTGACTGAGGTCATTCCAATCCCTTCATTCCTGTGGTGGTAGAAAACTCCCCCAGAAACCAGATCCAGGCTCTGCTCACTGAATGAGTGATAGACTATCCAAGCATCACCCGTCTGTCCCTGGAGCTCATCCCCGAGCTACCACATCCCTGATCTTCTTCAGTGGCGTGGGTCAGTCTGCCATCCAGAGGTCAACTCACACTGTCCCTGCTGGAGCAAAGTGGAGTCTGATGCAGGAGCTCTGTCTGACCACACTCTTCTCTATACGGCCCCCGCATTCCTGCTAGTGTCCAGCTGTTTCCACCTCACCTGATCTGTTTTGGAATCAAATGGAGTGTAGCTTTTGAGTCAGACTTCACTCATGGGCTTCCCTGGTAGCTCAGATAGTAAAGAATCTGCCTGCAATGCAAGAGGTTTGAGCTCTGGGTGGGGAAGATCCCTTGGAGAAGGGAATGGCTACCCCTTCCAGTATTCTTGCCCAGAGAATTCTATGGACGGAGGAGCCTGGCAGGCTGAAGTCCATGGGGTGGCAAAGAGTTGGACATGACTGAGCGACTCACACTTTCACACTTTCTGTCTCACTCAGCACAATGCATTTGAGATGCATCCATATTGTTTCCTGTATCAAAAATTCTTTTTTTTTTTTTTGTAGTATTATTGTCAAATAAGTATTCCATTGATTGGATGTCCCACTGAAAGATTTTAGGTTGTTTCTAGTTTGGGGCTGCTGTCAATATTCACATATAGGTTTTTATGTAAAACTAAGGTTTCTCAACAGAACTTTAGGAGGGAATTACTGAGTCATATGGAAGAACCTAAGGAGGGAACTACTGAGTCATATGGCAACCATACATTTAATTTTATAAGAAACGACTACACTGTTTTTCAAAGGGAAGGTGCTATTTTGTATCCCCACCAGCAATGTGAAGGAACACAGGTGCTTTCCTTCCTGTCAACACTTGGTATTTTGTATTTTCCATTTTAGCCATTCCAAGAGGTGTGTGGTTTGTATTTACCTAGTAACTTATGATATTGAGCATCTTTTCATGTGTTTATTTGCCATCCGTGTGTCTTCAGATCTTTTGTCTGTTTTGTTATTGAGTTGCTTTCTTATTTTGAGTTGTGAGAGTTATTTATATGTTATGAATACAAGTTCTTTATCAGATATGTGATTTACAAATATTTTTTCCCAGTCCTTGGCTTATCTTTTGAGTTATTAACAGTATCTTTTGAAGAGCATAAATCTTTCTTTTGGTTAAGTCTGATTTATCAGATTTTTGTTTTAAAATGGTACTTTAGTACTGTATCCAAGAAATCTTTACCTAACTTAAGGTCATAGAGATTTTTCTCCTGTTTTCTTCTAGAACAAAATGTTTAGTCTTGAATTGTGAAAGGCTTTTCACATTTACTAATACTTTTGATTTCTTTTGCAATGCTCCTGATCAATTTGCTTTGCCCTACTCTCTATTGGGCAGAAGGCAATGGCACCCCACTCCAGTACTCTTGCCTGGAAAATCCATGGACAGAGGAGCCTGGTGGGCTGCAGTCCATGGGGTCGCAAAGAGTTGGAAATGACTGAGTGACTTCACTTTCACTTTTCACTTTCATGCATTGGAGAAGGAAATGGCAGCCCACTCCAGTGTTCTTGCCTGGAGAATCCCAGGGACAGGGAAACCTGGTGGGCTGCTGTCTATGGGGTCACACAGAGTTGGACATGACTGAAGCAACTTAGCAGCAGCAGCAGCAGCAGCACTCTCTATTGGAGCTGGCTGTGTCAGACTGCCCAGAAGCTTGGCCAAGAGGAGCTATCCCTTGCCCAAGGTCAGGGACAGTGACCGAGAGTGCCAGGCTGCAAAGGCACAGGAGCAGCCTAGAGTACCTACCCCACATCCGAGGTCAGGGGCGGTGGCTGAGAGAAGCAACCCCACGTCCAAGGAGTGGTGGCTGCAAGGGCACAGGAGGGCCAAGAGGAGCTAATCCATGTTCAAGGTCAGGAGGGGTGGCAGTGAGTATGTACCCCTCATCCAAAATAAGGAGCAGTGACTGCGCTTTGATGGAGCAGCTGTGAAGAGATACCCCATGTCCAAGGTAAAAGAAACCAAAGTAAGACAGGAGGTGTTGCAAGAGGGCATCAGAGGGCAGACACACTGAAACCATACTCACAGAAAACTAGTCAATCTAATTACACTAGGACCACAGCCTTGTCTAACTCAACAAAACTAAGCCATGCCCATGGGGCCACCCAAGATGGGCAGGTCATGGTGGAGAGGTCTGACAGAATGTGGTCCACTGGAGAAGGAATGGCAAACCACCTCAGTATTCTTTCCTTGGGAACCCCATGAACAGTATGAAAAGGCAAAATGATAGAATACTGAAAGAGGAACTCCCCAGGTCAGTAGGTGCCCAATATGCTACTGGAGATCAGTGGAGAAATAACTCCACAAAGAATGAAGGGATGGAGCCAAAGCAAAAACAATACCCAGGTGTGGATGTGACTGGTGATAGAAGCAAGATCCAATGCTGTAAAGAGCAATATTGCATAGGAACCTGGAATGTTAGGTCCATGAATCAAGGCAAATTGGAAGTGGTCAAACAAGAGATGGCAAGAGTGAATGTCGACATTCTAGGAATCAGCAAACTAAAATGGACTGGAATGGGTGAATTTAACTCAGATGACCATTACATCTACTACTGTGGGCAGGAATCCCTCAGAAGAAACGGAGTAGCCATCATGGTCAACAAAAGAGTCTGAAATGCAGTACTTGGATGCAATCTCAAAAATGACAGAATGATCTCTGTTCATTTTCAAGGCAAACCATTCACTATCATGGTAATCCAAGTATATGCCCCAATCAGTAACGCTGAAGAAGCTGAAGTTGAACTGTTCTATGAAGACGTACAAGACCTTTTAGAACTAACACCCAAAAAAGATGTCCTTTTCATTTTAGGGGACTGGAATGCGAAAGTAGGAAGTCAAGAAACACCTGGAGTAACAGGTAAATTTGACTTTGGAATACAGAATGAAGCCGGGCAAAGGCTAATAGAGTTTTGCCAAGAGGATGCACTGGTCATAGCAAACACCGTCTTCCAACAACACAAGAGAAGACTCTACACATGGACATCACCAGATGGTCAGCACAGATATCAGATTGATTATATTCTTTGCAGCCAAAGATGGAGAAGCTCTGTACAGTCAGCAAAAACAAGACCAGGAGCTGACTGTGGCTCAGATCATGAACTCCTTATTGCCAAATTCAGACTGAAATTGAAGAAAGTAGGGAAAACCACTAGACCATTCAGGTATGACCTAAATCAAATCCTTTATGATTATACAATGGAAGTGAGAAATAGATTTAAGGGACTAGATCTGATAGATAGAGTGCCTGATGAACTATGGATGGCGATTCATGACATTGTACAGGAAACAGGGATCAAGACCATCGCCATGGAAAAGAAATGCAAAAAAGCAAAATGGCTGTCTGAGGAGGGCTTACAAATAGCTGTGAAAAGAAGAAAAGCAAAAAAGCAAAGGAGAAAAGGAAAGATATAAGCATCTGAATGCAGAGTTCCAGAGAATAGCAAGAAGGATAAGAAAGCCTTCCTCAGTGACCAATGCAAAGAAATAGAGGGAAACAACAGAATGGGAAAGACTAGAGATCTCTTCAAGAAAATTAGAGATACCAAGGGAACATTTCATGCAAAGGTGGGCTCGATAAAGGACAGAAATGGTATGGACCTAACAGAAGCAGAAGATATTAAAGAAGAGGTAGCAAGAATATGCAGGAGAACTGTACAAAAAAAGAGCCTTGACCCATATAATCACAATGGTGTGATCACTCAACTAGAGCCAGACATCCTGGATGTGAAGTCAAGCGGGCCTTAGAAAGCATCACTACGAACAAAGCTAGGGGAGGTGATGGAATTCCTATTGAACTATTTCAACTCCTGAAAGATGATGCTGTGAAAGTGCTGCACTCAATATGCCAGCAAATTTGGAAAACTCAGCAGTGGCCACAGGACTGGAAAAGGTCAGCTTTCATTCCAATCCTGAAGAAAAGCAATGCCAAAGAATGCTCAAACCACCTCACAATTGCACTCATCTCACACACTAGTAAAGTGATGCTTAAAATTCTCCAAGCCAGGCTTCAGCAATATGTGAACCGTGAACTTCCTGATGTTCAAGCTGGTTTTAGAAAAGGCAGAGGAACCAGAGATCAAATTGCCAACAACTGCTGGATCATCAAAAAAGCAAGAGAATTCCAGAAAAACATCTATTTCTGATTTATTGACTATGCCAAAGACTGATTATGTGGATCACTACCGGGGTCCAGCCCCAGCAGGATCCAGGGGTACCCTCAGGATGGATGGAGTTGGCAAAGAGAGAGAGAGAGAGAGAGAGAGAGAGAGAGAGAGAGAGAGAGAGAGAGAGAGAAAAGAGTTTGATATTCCTTGGTTTACACAAAAAGCCAATAAATCCCCTACATGGGACTTGCTGAGTTCACGAAGGCCTCAGGCCCCCTCTCGATGTGGCGAAGGCGCAGAGCACCTTCTTGAGAGGGTCTTAGAAGCCCTGGCAGGAAAGTGAACTCAGAGAGCCTCTGTGCTCCAGGGGATCAACCTGAAAAGGAAAGAGAAAGAGAGAGAGAGAGAACGAAAGAATGACACTGGGAGACCAAGCTTCAGAGAGCAAGGCCCATCACTTTATTTTCAGAGGGAGCATTATACCCTGAGTTGTACATTGAGTAAAGTGAAAAATGCAGAGTCATGTAGAGTCAGCTCAACATTCCATCAGTATTAACTTTTATCAATACCAGGTTTCTTCCTGCATAACGTTTCATAAACAAGGGTCTTAGTTTTTGTACATTATCTTCTGGTCCGGAGGCCTGTTGACATTTTCTGACCCCTTTTTGATAAAGGTTGGTCAGCTGGAACACTTATTTTCCCTTGAAATGTTTTTTTTTTTTTAAATTCCTTAGCCTGCATCACCCTTAAAGTACAGAGTTACATTTTTATGGAGCAAAGGTTCAGTGGGTTACAGTAAAGAAAGAACTTATTAACTCAAAGTCTAATGTTGCTAATGCTAAGGCTACTACTTGTTTTTTCTACATCCTAACTATATGCACTCCCAGGAACACAAAGACACAACTGAGCAACTTCCCTTTCACTTTTCACTTTCATACATTGAAGAAGGAAATGGCAAGCCACTCCAGTGTTCTTGCCTGGAGAATCCCAGGGATGGGGGAGCCTGGTGGGCTGCCATCTATCAGGTCACACAGAGTTGGACAGGACTGAAGTGACTTAGCAGCAGCAGCAGCAGCAGCAGAACTTGGCAGCAAGCATTGGCTCAACAATGTTGCAAGAGACTGGGTAAATCTGCCAAGTAAGCTAGAATGCTAACAGGGGTTTGAATTGAAATACTCCTTTCATGCCCGGGAGATTTATCAACTAGAGCCCTAAGTCGATTTTTTCCAGAAAAAGGTGGTCAGGGATAGCACCCTGTTAATGTCAAAAGACATGGTGAAAGGCATAGACTAGTAAGACAGACAGAATCTGGTTTTGGCGTAGATGCTCGAGCAGGTCCAGGGGGTCCCTCGAGTCCTGATCTGCCTTGCTCGTCAGGTCTCTTCCGCATGACCTTGTCATGGGTGGCATTTCCTGTGATGGCTCCTGGAAGATCACAATAAACTGTGGAAAATTCTGAAAGAGATGGGAATACCAGACCATCTGACCTGCCTCTTGAGAAACCTGTATGCAGGTCAGGAAGCAACAGTTAGAACTGGACATGAAACAACAGACTGGTTCCAAATAGGAAAAGAAGTACATCAAAGCTGTATATTGTCACTCTGCTTATTTAACTTCTATGCAGAGTACATCATGAGAAACACTGGGCTGGAAGAAGCACAAGCTGGGATCAAGATTGCTGGGAGAAATATCAATAAGCTCAGATATGCAGATGACACCACCCTTATGGCAGAAAGTGAAGAGGAACTAAAAAGCCTCTTGATGAAAGTGAAAGAGGAGAGTGAAAAAGTTGGCTTAAAGCTCAACATTCAGAAAACAAAGATCGTGTCATCTGGTCCCATCACTTCATGGGAAATAGATGGGGAAACAGGGGAAACAGTGGCTGACTTTATTTTTCTGGGCTCCAAAATCACTGCAGATGGTGACTGCAGCCATGAAATTGAAAGACGCTTACTCTTTGGAGGAAAAGTTATGACCAACATAGATAGTATATTCAAAAGCAGAGACAGTACTTTGCCGACTAAGGTCCATCTAGTCAAGGCTATGGTTTTTCCAGTAGTCATGTATGGATGTGAGAGTTGGACTGTGAAGAAACCCGAGCGCTGAAGAATTGATGCTTTTTAACTGTGGTGTTGGAGAAGACTCTTGAGAGTCCCTTGGACTGCAGGGAGGTCCAACCAGTCCATCCTGAAGGAGATCAACCCTGGGATTTCTTTGGAAGGAATGATGCTAAAGCTGAAACTCCAGTACTTTGGCCACCTCATGTAAAGAGTTGGCTCATTGGAAAAGACTCTGGTGCTGGGAGGGATTGGGGGCAGGAGGAGAAGGGGGCGACAGAGCATGAGATGGCTGGATGGCATCACTGACTCGATGGACGTGAGTCTGAGTGAACTCCAGGAGTTGGTGATGGACAGGGAGGCCTGGTGTGCCTCAATTCTTATGGTCACAAAGAGTCGGACATGACTGAGCAACTGAACTGAACTGAACTGAACTCTCTCTACCAGAAACTGTACCTAAAGTCCCCCGTTAGCCTGAACAGAAAGGACACACCCTTAATCTGATCTTTGCTTTAAGTCACTTTATCCAACTCCGAGGATTTTCTGAGCTTTTGCCCCTCCAATTTTCCATTTCTATTTGGGACTGCAAACAGTGGCTTTTCCAACCTTGGGATGCCCCAAATTTCTGAGCTTTCTATTCCCTTTCTATTCTGCTTGTCAATTTGTCAATTACTAATATTTTTCAAGCTTATCTTCCTTTACAATATTTTGTCAGAAACTATTGTAAACCTATATGTGATATACAATATTTGTATTTCTACAGCGGTGTCCAGCTGTATCTGATATACACAAATTATTAATGCTGTGCTTTCAATTTGTTTCTCTAGAGCCATAGATTCAGGAGGTACAGGTTCTGCCCTCTGAATGATCATAGGCAACAGTTTTAGAAAATGCTTACCCCTACATAACCTAGATGTCCATCCATCCACCTATTCTAGTATATCTATTTCTTCACTTCCCACATCTTGATTGATAAACTGACATCACTCACTTTAGATCTTCAGTGACCTTCTGTCTCCTATTTCTGTATCAGTCAGGATAAGTAACATTAGCTGCTATAACAAAAAAGCTGGTGCTTCAGTGACTTATCATAATAAAATTTTATTTTTTACCCACATTAGCATCCACTGAGGATTAGTAGCTCTCCTTTAAGAGGTGACTCAGGAAGGTGAGCTCCTCGTATCATGCAGCTCCACTATTTCAGAGACTTTCACCTCCATCAGAGAGAAAGAGAGATGAGAGAATGGAGGATCACTTTCCATTTTCTAAAAGTCCCTGTTATGTCAACTCCCATTCCATTGGCCAGAACCTAGTCTCATGATCCTAACATAACTGTAAGGGATGCTGGGAAATGTAGTCTTTCTGCAAATCCAAGAAGAGGAAATGGGTGGTAGGATCTGGGTTCATGGATCCATTTCTTTGGCCAGGAACTGGGAGCCTTTCCTTGAGTCAGATCTCTCCTTGCTCTCCTAAAGATCATGTATTGAGTAAAATCTCAACATTTCACTTAATTCCACCCATCAGTGATCCCGTTAAACAAACAATGATGAGAATCTCAGGGTGGTAGGTATAATGCTGGCATGAGAGGCAGGGAGTGGGAGGGGGTTTCACTAATGCTTTTTAGTGACTGCTGTATTTCTAGCACTTGAATGGATTACTTCCTGCAGTGATAGAGAGACCTGTTTTATCTCCTTTTTGCAGATGGGCCAGCTGGTTTAGAAAGGCAGTCCTGCCCAAGGTTACAGAGCTAGTAACTGGATCAGCTGTGATTAAATCTCATATTCATTTTAAATGGTTTGATCTTACAACCTGTATTCATACACACCAGGTTATAGTCTGGTGGGGGAGATGGACACAAAATCAAAAAATTGCAAACCAGGGAGAAAAGTGGACAAGATGTCAGAGTGCTCACCACTACTATACCTGGAGGTCAGGGAGGACTTGGGTAATCTTTCAGGGGGAAGGGCATTTGAGCTGGGGTTTCATGGGGTAGTCAGGAGCTCACCAGATGGAGAAAGAGGAAAAGTTTCTTGCTTCGTATATTTCCTTATGGCTTTTGCTCTAAGCCAGGCCCTACTGGGGAGGACCCCCCCTCAAATTTCAGTTTTTAGAGTTTCTTCTTTTAATTTGTGATGCCTGTGGTGGGGGCTTCTGGGGGGAAGACCTAGAGGAAATTGCTGTTCTGTTGGCTGGGCTGTGTCCCCAGGAGGTGAAGATGTTCTGATAAGGAGCTGTGATCATGGCCTTGCAGATTAGCCCTGCTGGAGATAAGGGCAGAAGAGCTGCAGAAAAAGCTTCCTGCTGGGGGCTGACTGGTTGGCAAATCTGTGGCTGTGGGCTGGGCCGGCCCTGCGGAACCTGCTGATTTGGTCACCAAGGTGCTGAGGCTGCACTTCTGGCTCCCTCCTGCAAGGAAGCTGCGTCTCCGGTCACCTGGTCCATGCAGGGACCCTTTGAGAGACTCGGGGAGGAAACTGGGTTTCAGCCTCGGCTCTGTTATTAGTTAGCCCCTGGCTGTGGGAAGGTCATTCCACCAGTTTGAGCTTCCTTTCCCACATGTAAAACGGAGTTAGCAATTCTTGTTTCAACGCACCCTTGCTAGGAGTCAGCAGTTAATGATCCTGATGTACATACATGGGTACTTGGTATAGAATAGATATTTAATAAAAGGTGGGTACTCTGTTTTCTGTGTCCTTTTAAATTTGTTTTTAATTGGAGTATAATTGCTTTACAATGTCGTGCTGGTTTCTGCTATACAACGTGAATCAGCTACGTATGTATATGGATATTCCCTCCCCTTTGAGCTTCCCTCCGACTCCCCCATGCCCTCCTAGGTCATCACAGAGTGCAGAGCTGAGTTCTCTGGGCTATACAGCAGGTTCCTGCTAGCTATCTATTTTACATATGGCAGTGTACGTATGTAAGTGCCGCTCTCTCGATTCATCCCATCCTCTCCTTCCCCTGCTGTGTCTACAAGTCCGGGTGGATACTCTTTTTATCAACTGCTATCCTAGCCTGATTGTGTCCTCTGGGTGTCCATTCCAGATCTTTCTTAAGCTCCGTAGTGATATACCAGGCTCTAGGGATACAGCCGTAACCAGTCCTGCCCTCTGGACCCTCTAGGCTTTTTACTATTCCTCCCTTTCCTCTTCCTTCCTTCCTTCCTCCTTCCCCTCCTTTCGAAGCTGATTCAAAAGTAACACTTAGGAGGGAGGTTCGGGAGGGAGGGGACATGGGTGTACCTATGGCTGATTCTTGTTGATGTTTGACAGAAAACCACAAAATCCTATAAAGCAGTTACCCTTCAATTAAAAAAAATAAAGCGGCAAAAAAAAAAAAAAGCCCCTTATGTCGCTGTTAGCAGGTTGTAAGCATTGCTGGGGACCTTACTTGAACTCGGGCTTCCACGGTGGCCCAGACCGTAAAGAATTGCCTGAAATGCAGGAGACCAGGATTCTATCCTTGTGTGGGGAAGATCCCCTGGAAAAGGAAATGGCAACTCATTCCAGTATTCTTGCTTGGAGAATTCTATGGACAGAGGAGCCTGGTGGGGTACAGTCCTTGGGGTTTCAAAGAGTTGGATGTGAGTAATACCGTCTTTCTTTCTTATACGAACTCTGACATCACATCCCCTCCGAGTGCACTAGGAAATCAGTTTGCTGTCTAGAGGGCTCCAAATGCCTCAGATGGCAGGGGAACTTTCCTCTGCTTCTGTCTCTCTGGCTCTGTTTTCATTTCCTGTTGTCTCTTTCTTTCTCTCTCTCTCTCTGTCTCCCTCTCTCTCTCTCCATCCCTTTGAGGGAGGGCCCAGAGCTTGGGGAATGGGCTTTCTCTAAGGGGGAGAGAGAGAATGCATTTTATTCATTTACTATGTAGCAGCTCCAGGCCTAGCCCCAGGCCCCGCTGGAAAGAATATTCCAATCTAGGCTAAAAACTTCAGACATTAACAAGTGATGAAATAGCGGGTGGTTATTCGCATGGATTGAGAGCGATCACACAAACCGCCAGAATATTAATTGGTGTGCCATGTTCATACAAAGAAGGAAGAGAGGATGGGGCCTTGAAATGACGGGGACAGAACAGTAACACAGATGATTCCTAACAGGAAACATTAAACATGCAGACAGTGGCAACAAATTGGGTAAGTTCACGGCAGAATTTCTAGTAACATAAATTGGCTGTTAGCCCCTTTACAGACTGCTGTGTGAAGCTGGCATCTCGATTTGCAGTAAGTCGAAAATTTTAATCCTGTTAGAGAATGCCAGGTGGGGGAGGGGTGCTGTGAACCATCCTCTCTCCCCCAACATCCGAGACATCACCTTGTGAAATCCATAAGGCAGGCGAAGAAGGCTCCACTACCTCCTGGCTTCTCAGTTCAATTGTTTCTCCTATCTTTCCTCACACATTACACATGTTTCCCTGCCATAGCAAGTACCACACATTTTAAGTGCTTATTTACTTAGAGTGATGTCTGTCCTCCCAACTAAGCTGTCGATGCTAATTTAAAAAAAAAACAAAACCTATTTATTTCTCTTTGTTGCTTTGTGCGGGTTTTCTCTAGTTGTGGCGAGCCGGGGCTACTCTTCGTTGCTGTGTGCAGGCTGCTCATTGTGGTGGCTTCTCTTGTTGCAGAGCACAGGCTCTGGGCCCACGGGCGTCAGTAGTGGTGGCTGGCAGGCTCTGGAGCATGGGCTTGGAGAAGGAAATGGCAACCCACTCCAGTATTCTTGCCTAGCGAATCCTGTGGACAGAGAAGTCTGGTGGGCTGCTGTCCATAGGGTCGCACAGAGTTGGACTGAAGTGACTTAGCATGCATGCATGCATTGCAGAAGGAAATGGCAACCCACTCCAGTGTTCTTGCCTGGAGACTCCCAGGGACAGAGGAGCCTGGTGAGCTGCTGTCTATGGGGTCGCACAGAGTCGGACACGACTGAAGCGACTCAGCAGCAGCAGCAGCAGAGCATGCGCTAAGTAGTTGTAGTGCACAAGCTTAGTTTTTCCAGGGCATGTGGACCCCTCCTGGGGCAGGGATTAAACCTGTATCCCCTGCACTGCCAGGCAGATTCCCGTTCATTGAGCCACCAGGGAAGTCTGACACAAATTTTTTTTAAAAATTGAAGCACAGTTGAATTGTAATGTTGTGTCAATTACTGCTGTACGGCAATGTGACTAAGTTATACACACACACACACACACATATATATGTATTTATTCATATTCTTTTTCATTACAGTTTATCACAGGATATTGAATACCGTTCCCTGGGCAATTCAGTAGGACCTTGTTGTTTAGACACTAAAGTTTTGCCACAACATTCTAGGAGCTGGTGGTTCTACCTTGGAACCTTGGAGGTCAACTTCTGTTTTCACTGAACGCTGCCTGCTTACATGTCTTGGGGGCCCTCCTGGGATGAACTCGTGGCCCCCTGAACAAGCACAGCTCTGGTATCAGATCTGGGTCCAAGTACAAGTTTTGCCCCCTAATTCTTCTCTGTGGGCTTCCCAGATAGCTCTGGTGGTAAAAAATCTACCTGCAATGCAGGAGACCCTGGGTTGATTCCTGGGTCAGGAAGATCCCCTGGAGAAGGGATAGGCTATCCACTCCAGTATTCTTGGGCTTCCCTTGTGGCTCAGCTGGTAAAGAATCTGCCTGCAATGTGGAAGACCTGGTGGGTTTGATCCCTGGTTTGGGAAGATCCCCTGGAGAAGGGAAAGGCTACCCACTTCAGTGTTCTGGCCTGGAGAATAGCATGGACTGTATAGTCCATGGGGTCACGAAGAATTGGACATGACTGAGTGACTTTTGCTTTCACTTTCTTCTCATTGGGACCTTGGGCAAGTCTGATTTCATCTCTGCATTTCAGCTTCCTGATCTGCTTGTTGGATGGAAGAATTGGATGAGACCAAGTGTCACAAGATTGCAGCAGACTCCAGGTCTCTGGACCCCAGGTGAGTGCTCTGTTCCATTGCGTGGAATGTTCTATGTGGTTGTTTTTTGAAGGGCAGGGGTGCATTGATGCACTTGTCCCTGAAGGCAAGGAGAACATACTAGTACTGTTACCTGTATACAAAACTTACCTCAAATAACAATATCTGTGTTTAAGGGATAGATAAACATACATGTAGGGAGTATGTACTCTAACACTCCTTTTCTGGTGAAGCACTTTGGAAGTGATTTGGAATGGTTGCTCGGCTGACAGGCTTAGCCATTTAGGCACTTTTGATTTTAACCACGTTAAATGAGAAGTAATTTCCTCTCGTTGTCCTTCAGTCACTAAGTCATATCCAACTCTTTGCAACCCCATGGACTGCGACATGCCAAGCTCCTCCATCTTCCACTACCTCCTGGAGTTTTCTCAGATTCATGTCCATTGAGTCAGAGATGCTATCTAACCATCTCATCCTATGCTGCTTGCTTCTCCTTTTGCCTTCAATCTTTCCCAGCATCAGGGTCTTTTCCAATGACCTTTTTCCAATTTCCTGTTAGGCAGAGGCAATGGAGTATGGCTTAGCTTTGTCTATGGAATTCCTGGTTCCGTTCAGCAGGTATTGCATTGGAACCCTCTAGTGCCTTCCATATGGGACTGTTGTTTTTCACTAACACTAAATAGTCATGGATATCTGTCCTTTTTCAGGCTTTCTGTCTGCTTTTGCTAGTTATTCTGTTTTTCTCAAACTGCAGCATAAATGCAAGAGACTGAGAAGAGATTTGAAAGATTTGGTCATTAACTTACCCGGTGACCTTAGGGAGATCCTATTTCATCCTTGGGTTCTGTGTTCCTTACCTGTGAGTGACTTGGCCCAGATCATCATCTTGAAGTCCCTCCTAGCTCAGTGATGCTGTCATCCTTCTAGTTGGCAGCATTGTTTTTTCGGTATTCCCCCCTCCCCAGCCCCCAAATCTACTTTAGGTTGGGAAAAAACCCAAACATACACCAGACATTGCCTTAGGTCTTATGCATGAACAAAAAAGTAAATAAGCATGATTATTGCAACAGAGGCAATAATAATAAGGCAGTCACGAGGAGAAGAGGAAGACAGAGGATGAGATGTTTGGGTGGCATCACTGACTCGATGGACATGAGCAAGCTCTGGGAGTTAGTGATGGACAGGGAAGCCTGGCATACTGCATGTAGTTCATGGGGTCACAAAGAATCAGACATGACTGAGCAATTGCACTGAACTGATTGCAAAGAGCCTAAAGAAAATCTTGAAGGGAGAATTGGAGGCCCTCCCCCCTGAGGCTTCCCCAGTGGTTCAGATTGTAAAGAATCTGCCTGCAATGCAAGAGACTTGGGTTTGATCCCTGGGTCAGGAAGATGCCTTGGAGAAGGAAATGGCAACCCACTACAGAAGGCTTTCCTGGAGAATCCTGTGGACAGAGGAGCCTGGTGGGCTACAGTCCATGGGGTTGCAAAGAGTTGGATATGACTTAGTGTCAACTAAGTCACATGAAAAGTCTAAAGACTTGGCTGGATACGACATTCTGTGTCTTGCCTTTTCAGTTTCTTATCAGTGTCTTTTGAAGAACACATGTTCTTAATTTTGATTAGGTCAATTACCCCCCCACCCCCCGCCTCCGCCCCCACTTAACAATTGTGTTTTGGGTATTGTATCTAAGAAACCATTGCCTAATTGAAGGTTGCTGCTGCTAAGTCGCTTCAGTCATGTCCAACTCTGTGTGACCCCATAGACAGCAGCTACCCAGGCTCCCCCATCCCTGGGATTCTCCAGGCAAGAACACTGGAGTGGGTTGCCATTTCCTTCTCCAATGCATGAAAATGAAAAGTGAAAGTGAAGTCACTCAGTCGTGTCCGACTCTTAGCGACCCCACGGACTGCAACCTACCAGGCTCATCCATCCATGGGATTTGCCAGGCAAGAGTACTGGAATGGGTTGCCATTGCCTTCTCCAAATTGAAGGTTACAAAGGTTTTATTCTAAGTTTTCTTCTAAATGGTTTATATTTGTGTTTATCCTTTGTTATGAGTTAAATTTCAAATATGGTGTATGGATTGAAGCTCATTTTTTGTTTCATATGATTCTTTCATTATTCTAGCACTTCTTGTTGAAAAGACCAACTTTCCTCCACTGAATTACATTTACATCTTTGTTGAAAATAAATTTCAATTATGTGAGCTTATTTCTAGACTCTGACTTGTTTGCCTATTTTGACACCAATACCACAGTCTTTGTTATAGTAGCTTCATAAATCTTAAAGTCAAGAGTGTTAATCTTCCAGTTATAGTCTTCTTTTTAAAAGTGTTTTTCTTTTTTCATTCTAGGCCCTTTTCACTTCCAAAAGAATTTTAGAGTGAGTTTGTCAGTTTCTATAAGAAAGCTTGCTGGGATTGTACTTGAGATTGTGTTGAAGGTATAGATCAATTAGGGGAGAGCTTATAGCTTAAAAAGAGTGAGTCTGGTTCAGGATTATTATAAAAATCTTCATTCACTTAGATCTTAGTTTTTCTCAGTAATATTTTGTAGTTTTCTGTGCTTGAACCTTATATATTTTTCTATATCTCCCAGTGTTTCTTATTTTTTAGTGCTATTACAACTTTTCTTTTTCATTTCAATCTGATTGTTTTTAGTATAGAGAAATAGAATTGAATCTTTAATATCAGTCTTATGCCTAACAACTGTGTTATACTCATTTATTTATTCTAGTCACTTTATTTGTATATTACATAGAATTTTCTATGTAGACTATCATGCCTGTGAATAAAAAACAATTTTACATTTTTTTCATCTGGATTCCTTTTATTTCTTTTTCTTGTCTTATTGCAATGTTTAGAACTTCCAGTATAGTGGTGAATAGAACTGGTGAGAGTGCACTTCTGTGATTTCCTCCTGATCTTAAGGATGAAAGAAGTCAGTCTTTCACCATTAAATATGATGCTAGCATGTATTTTTGGAAGATTTCTCCTTATTAGACTGAGGCAGTTCCTTTCTATTCCCAGTTTGCTGAAAACTGGATGCTTAATTTAGCCGATGCTTTTTTATATTCATTTAAATGATCATACAGTTTTTCATTTTTTTAGCCTGTTAATATGATGAATTATTAATATATTGCTGATTTTTCAAACCATTAATCCAATTTCATATTCCCAGATTGTGATGTCCTTTTTACATGTGTAAAATGTTTTTTAAAAAGAATTTT
This sequence comes from Ovis aries, assembly GCF_016772045.2. Classification (NCBI taxonomy): domain Eukaryota; kingdom Metazoa; phylum Chordata; class Mammalia; order Artiodactyla; family Bovidae; genus Ovis; species Ovis aries. The sequence continues at coordinate 61,653,793 of NC_056071.1, read as the reverse complement.
TCATTTATTTTCATGTGGGTCACTGCACTATAGTCTTCTTTAATATCTTAATTTTGTTTTTGTATCAGGGTTGTGCTGGCTTTATAGAATGCAGTGAGAAATGTTCCTTCTTTTATTTTCTGGAAGAATTTGATATCATCTCCTGAAATGTTTGAATAGGATTTACCAAGGAAGCCATCTGGCCTGGTCTTTATTTTTGAGAAAGTCTTTAACTGAAATTTAAATGTCTTCCACAATTAGAGCATTGTTTGGGTTACTTATTTCTTGCTTAAGTGTTGCTGCACGAGTGCTCAGCTGTGTCTGACTCTTTATGTGACCTCAAGGACTGCAGCTCACCAGGCTTCCCAGTCTGTGGAACTGTCCAGGCAGGAATAATGGAGCGGGTTGCCATTTCCTACTCCAGGAGATTTTCCAAACCCAGGGATCAAATCAGTGTCTCCTGCATTGGCAGGTGGGTTCTTTACCATTGAGCCACCTGGAAATGAAAGATTCCTGTAAGTACTGGTAGTTTGTCCATTTAACATAAACTGTTGACTTTTTGTCATAAAATTATTAATAATGTTCCATGATTATTCTTTTAATATCTGTAGAATTTATGGTGATATCAACTCTTTTATTTCTGATGTTGGTAATTTGGTTCTTCTCTCTATTTTCTCTAATTCATCTAGCTAGACTGTCACCAATTACTGATCTTGCCGAAGAACCAGGTTTTGGTTTAAAAAATTTTTTTTCTGTTGATTTGTATTGATTTTCTCTTTCTTTGATTTCTCTTTTGATTATTTTTATTTCTTTTTTGCCTGCTTAGTTTTGGGATTATGTGTTTTTAAGGTGCAGAGATCATTGATTTTGAGATCTTTATTTCATCTTTTCTAATATAGGCATTTAATGCTATACTTTTTACTGTGATACATTAGTAATATCCTATAAATTTTGATTATTTTCATTTTTTTACTACTTTCTAATTTTCCTTTTGATTTCTCCTTTGACCCATTTGTTATTAGAGGTATGCTATTTAGTTCCCAAATTCTCATAGATTCTCTAGATATCTTTGTGTTATTGATGTTCAATTTAATTCCGTTGTGGTCAGTGAACATATTTTCTATGACTCAAATTATTGAGACTTGTTTTGTGGTCCGGAATATGTTCTATTTTCGGGACTATTTAATAAGCATTTAAAAAGAATGTATATTCCACTGTTGTTTGGTGAAGTACTCTCCAAATAGCAATTAAGTAAAGTTGATTGATAGTATTTCAATATTTTTAGATTTTCTATCTACCTGTTCTGTCAGTTATTGAAAAGGGGATACTGAAATCTCCAACTAAACTTGGGATTTGTCTATTTCTCCATCCAGTTCTGCTTTACTACATGTAATTTGAAGTTTTGTTACTAAGTGTATAAACAATTAAGAGTAGAATGTCTTTTTTATGAATTAAACCCTTTTCATTATGAAATGCCCTTTGTTATCTTTTTGCGATTCTTTGCTCTGAAATCTACTTTGTCTGATATTCATGTAGCCACGTCCATTTTCTTTTGTTTGGTATTAGGCCTTTTATATTTAAAGTGAGTTTTCTTTTTGTGGGCAGCATAGCATTGGGACTTATTTCGTTGTTTTTTTTAATCCAATCTGACAAACTCTGCCTTTTAATTGTGGTGTTTAGATAGTTGATTTTAATGCCATCATTGCTGTGATTTAAATCAACCATCTTGCTCTTGGTTTCCTGTTTGTCTGTTCTGTTCTGTGAACTTCCCGCCCTTTTCTGACTTCCTTTGGATGGAATACTTTTATTATGATTTGCATTTTGTTTCTTTGATTGGCTTGTTAGCCTTACTTTTTTGTTGAGTTATTTTAGTGGTGGCTTCAGGGTTTTAGGGTGGCTCAGATGATAAAGTGTCTGCCTGCAATGCGGGAGACTTGGGTTCGATTCCTGGGTTGGGAAGATCCCCTGGAGAAGGAAATGGCAATCCACTCCAGCCCTCTTGCCTGGAGAATCCCATGGATGGAGGAGCCAGATAGGCTACAGTCCATGGGGTTGCAGAGTCGGACACGACTGAGGGGCTTCACTTTCACTTCAGGCTTTTTAATCCGTGTCTCTAATTTAATGTCTAGGGTAAGACCTGACTACAGCCTGCTTCTGTTTCCTCTCTCTCAACCTCAAGCTATTGTCAAGCGTTTTACTTCTACAAATGCCGTGAACTCCACAATACATGGGTTTTACTTCTACAAATGCCGTGAACTCCACAATACATGGGTTTTACTTTTCCTTTAAGTAGTTGATTATCTCTCAGAGAATTTTGAATAATAAGAAGGATGTGTTTATATTTACCCATGGAATTACCATTTCTGTTGTTCTTCATTCCTTCATGTAAATCCAAGTTTTCACTGAGTATCATTTTCCTTCTCTGCAAAGAACTTCCAACAGTTCTTCCAGTGCAGGTCTGCTGGTGAGGTATTCTTTCTGCTTTTGTGGGTTTGAAAAGACATTACTGTGTCTCCACTCACTGAAGGACAGTCTCAAAAATCTTCACAAATCTGCCAACAATTTCCTTTCCACTGCTCCCTAAGGCTCTTAAGGGGATGTGTGGTGGGGCTGGCAGAATTTAAAATGATTTCTTTTGTGTGGAATATTTTACAAGAACATAGAGGAATCTGTCCTATGCCCAGCCGTTCCCTGAGGCAGGAGCCAAGGAGCTGATTCTCCATCCCAGAAGCAGGGTTGATGGTGAGGAATCAAAGGACAGTATATGAAGAATGATAATTTATCACTAGCAGGAATCACATGACTGAGGAAGAGAGGATGTGTATTTTTTAATCTGAGAAAGCAGCCCTTTGTTGAAATTGTGATGATGAATAAATGCCTTTTACTACCATAGTTAATCTCTTAGGCTTCAATGAGAAAGTTTTGGGGCTCCATGTTGCTCTGAAGACTACCTTCCACGTTGTGTAGAAGGAACTGGATTTGCAGAAACCGTGTTGGAGATTTCTGTGATGTCCTCTTGGCTGTGGTGCTCATGTCTGCTTCCCTCACAGGTAACCTTGCCCTTGTCCTTCAGGGGAAGATGACAACATCATCTCCTCGTCTCAGTTGACGTTCCAAAATCTATGCTTACGTATGTAGTTTAGGCAACACAAGGAAACTAGACAAGTGACCCTCATGCTTTCTGATCATTTTTTTCTCCTTATAGTGAATCTCTGGTACTCACGCTTGAGCCCAGCCAATTTCTCAAAGATAGAACTTAGGGGCTGCTGCTGCTAAGTCGCTTCAGTCGTGTCCGACTCTGAGCGACCCCATAGATGGCAGTCCACCAGGCTCCCCCGTCCCTGGGATTCTCCAGGCAAGAACACTGGAGTGGGTTGCCATTTCCTTCTCCAATGCATGAAAGTGAAAAGTGAAAGTGAAAGTGAAGTCGTGTCTGACTCCTAGCGACCCCATGGACTACAGCTTACCAGGCTCCTCCATCCATGGGATTTTCCAGGCAACAGTGCTGGAGTGGGGTGCCAAACTTAGGGGAAGAAGCCACAAAAAACACAACCAATCAAGTTGGAAGTCTTTAAAGTCAGGCTGCCTCAGGGCCAAGGCCCACTCTCCTCTTTTCTGGGGCTCAAGCTCCAGATATAAATGGAGCTTCATAAGTTTCCCTTCTAGCTCTAGCATTATTAATAAACCTGCCACCTGGACTTTATTAATTCTCTCCCTTGTATTCTCTCCACATTGGAGAGCTTGTCTGTGTCCAGCATATTGCAAATTTAGTCCTGTATTTTCTTAATCAGATCACCTCATTTTTGTTAAAAAAAATAAATTTTATTTCTTTTTCTTGTCTTATTAAATTTTATTTTTCATAATGATTTTTATATTATAAAAATTAGCAAGTTAGTTACAGAAAATTTAGAAGACACAGATTTGCAAGAGAAGAAAATGTTGTCATTAAAAAAAATTGACACTCCCCAGAGATGACCACTATTTTCAGTCTTTGGTTACACCTCCTTCCAGTCCTTCTCTATACTCATGTTCTGCATTTTTTTTTTTAATAAAAAGGCATTATGAAGAATAAATTGATTTATTTGTAAATTTTCACTTAACATTATTCTATCATCAACTTTCTACATAATTGAATATTCTTGCATTATGTCGTTTTCAGCGCCTACCAAGTTTTCCTTTTTAGACATGCCATGATTTATAATCATCTTTGGTTTTTGGACATTTTGAACAATTCTCGCTTGAACTTCCTTTTTTTAAAAATAATTATTTATTCATTTATAGCTGTGTTAGGACTTTGTTGTTGTGTGGTGGGCTTTTTCTCTAGTTGCAGTGAGTGGGGGCTACTGTTGAAAGCAGTGCACAGGCTCATCATTGCAGTGGCGTCTCTTGTTGTGGGGCACAGACTCTAGGGTGCTTGGGCTCAGTAGCTGTGGCTCCCAGGCATTAGAGCACAGACTTAATGGTCATGGCACCTGGGCTTAGTTGCTCCTTGGCATGTGGGGTCTTCCCAGACCAGGGACTGACCCTGTGTCTCCTGCATTGGCACGTGGATTCCTTCTCACTGAGCCACCAGGGAAGCCCCTGAGCTTCCTAAAGTGGACTCCTTGTGTACATCTCTGATGATTTCCTTAAGATAAATGTCTAGCAGCAGATTTCTAAAGCAGAGGCAATTTACTATGTTTAGGCTTTGAAACATTCAGATTAAACTCCAGAAAACATTCAGCATCCTGCCATGAGATGAGATATGATGTCTTACAAAGATCTTGGGAGGCAGACGGCTCATGGATCAGCTCAGCTCTGCATCTTTTCATGTGACTGCAGACAAATTATTTAACCATCAGAGGCCTCAGTTTCCTCATCTGTAGAATGCGGATAGTGATTTGGTGGAATAATATCTATTTAAAATAGTCACCTTCCTGTCAATGGAGATGGTATATTTAAATTAAGAAGCTAGTCTGTATAGTCAAAGCTATGGTTTTTCCAGTAGTCATGTACAGATGTGAGAGCTGGACCATAAAGAAAGCTCAGCACTGCAGAATTGACGCTTTTGAACTGTGGTGCTGGAGAAGACTCTTGAAAGTTCCTTGAACAGCAAGAAGATCAAACCAGTCAATCCTAAAGGAAATCAACCCTGAATATTCATTGGAAGGACTGATGCTGAAGCTCCAAGCTTTCGGACACCTGATGCAAAGAGCCGACTCATTGGGAAAGACCCTGATGCTGGGAAAGATTGAGGGCAGGAGGAGAAGCGGACGACAGAGGATGAGATGGTTGAATGGCATCCCTGACTCAATGGACATGGGTTTGAGCAAACTCTGGGAGACAGTGAAGGACAGGGAAGCCTGGCATACTGAGGTTGATGGGTTCTCAAAGATCTGGGCACTTTGTTCAGATTTAGTGACTGAACAATAAGAGCAGTCTCCTATTGTGGGGGTGAGGTGAGAAGCGACTTTCCAAGGTCACATAGGGCACGTTTCCTTCCGTGGTGATGAGCTCTCTATTGCCAGAAGGACTCAACCTTGGGGACCCCCCAGGCGTGGTGCAGAGGACTGTGCCAGGGCCGCCAGAAAGCTGCTGAGCTGCTGAGCGCAGGGCTATGTTCTCCCTCGGGGACCACCCAGCTGGCTCCCAGTTCTTCCCATCTCTTCCTGCCTCCCTTGGGCCTGGCCTCCATCTTTCCTCTGAAGTGAGCAAGCTCTATGAGTTCTAACAAGAAATACTATGATCTAACTTCATGTGGCTTCAGGAGATACAGATCTGTGGTAACACTTCAAATTCAGTGTTGTGAGTGAGTAATTACTTTCTGAATCTGAGTAGTCCGATTGAACGGGAATCATTATTGTATGTTAATTAAAATCCTGCTGATGGTTAAAATTATATTTTGGTGTTTTAATAACTCTGTAAGGGACATGTAGATAAAACTCAGAGATATGTACTGGTGTGGATTCTTGTTAAACACCAATAAATATTGGTATTACTTTAAACATGTGCTTATTGTTTTGTGAACGTTAATGGAATTTATGCCCGAGATGGGTCCGGATGTCACAATAACATCCGTGTCTCTTTGGGACCTGCATTCAGGGATCTTTTGATCTTTGTGGGCTCTGAGTTTGGAGTATGCATCTTCAGAGTGCATGGTGGCTAGGAAACCAAGGAGGAGGTTTGGGGTGGTTATGACATGCTCCTGTCAAATTCCTTCTGGGCCATTCCAAAGATCAGAGTGAAATCAAACTTGGAACCCTTCTAGAATCTGTTTATTAAACCATAGACCTGTATGCACTGAGTTGGTAGGGTTTTCAAGTCACTTTTTTGACCCACTCTCTCCCTGAGATGCTGAGTGGGTGGGTAGGGTGGGCCCAGTGGGGTTTTCCCCTGGGAGTCTGGGAAAATATCAGGGAGATTTTATTTCCTCCCTCCACACTTCCATATACCCAAACTTCCTCCCACTCAGGGGTCTGAAGACGTGTCCCCAAGAAGTGAGCATTAGTTGGGGAACTGACACATTCCTGTCCTCTCTAGGGCATGGGTTCCAATATCACCAACAGCCCCCGGGCCATCCCTGCCCTCCTGTTTCCAGACAATGGGGCTTCATGCCTCCCCAGAAGCTGAGCTCACCACTGGACAACCTGGGGGTCTAGAAAGTTATTTCTCTAAGGGGACAGAGGTGGTCTGGATAGAGAAATGGTGTGATCTGCCTGAGGAAGCAGGTGGTTTGGGAGGGCCCATTTGATGCCGGGCTGTTTGGGTACAGGATGCTCATTGGTAAGGCCCTGGCAGGAAATGGCACCCTCAAATTGGGTCAGTTGGGGTGAACTGAATAGACATCTGCAAAGGCTGAGCAGGGAGCAGGGAGAATCTAAGAGACACTGCGGTGCCCCATGCCCCAGGCAGAGGGAAGGAGAGAGACCCTGGGGGCAGCAGCTTGAGGAAACTGGGGAGCGAGGGCTGTTGGTTCTCAGACCAGTGTCCTGGACCCAGAGGAGGAGGTTGGAGGGTGGAGGGAGAAAGGAGGAGGCGCTCGGGGATGGAGAGTGGTTCTGAGAGGAGACTGAGGCGGCTCTGGCACCTGAGTGCTCTTCAGTGACCCAGGGGCCAATCCCGTAGAGAGTGTGACCTTTGAGATGGCCTTGATGCGAGGGAAGAATTGGGGCTGGAGGTTCTGATGGCAGTGTGGGGAGGCCCAGGAAGAAGAGGGGGCTGGAGAGGAGAAAGTGTGCAGGTTGGAAGTAGGGGCGAGGGAAGAGGAGCAGGCATGTGGGTTTGATGAATGCCCAGAAGGCACAGGTGAGTTGGAGAGGTCTGGCTTGATTCCTTGTTTGCAAAAGAATCTGATTCTACGGGATGTTAGTGTCTCCTGAAGGGGGTGATGGGAGCAGGACCATGTTTGGGGAGGAGGAGTACCGCCGGACAGATGGACGCACTGGGGAGAGGCTGGAAGTGGGGAGCCTGCGAGCGTTGCAGTGCTGGTCAAGCAAAGAGTGAACGGAGTCTGGGCCCAGTGGTCACTGCAGGGATGGAGGGGTGGGGGACGGAGGGAGGAGGTTTGAGGTTCCTGCTAGAGAGAAAACTGGTGGTATAGTGGGGAGGGAGAGGAGTGGGGCTGCTCTGGCCCCTGGCCTGGTGACACCATCAGAGATAGGTGGAGGGCTGGCCAGAGTTTGGGGGACTAACAACATTTCCCGGGACTAACATTTAGGGTGTTGGGGTCTCCTGTGCCGGTGATCTCACTTCTTGGTTTCCCCACCAGAATCACCTGCAAAATCTGTTGGAAATACAGCTCCCTGGGCCCCAGGCTCAGGTGAGCAGCGTTGGCCAGGGAGCATGCATTTTAAGGTGCCCCCAGGAGTCTCTAAGATCTTTAGAGAAAGCAAATATCACTTTGCTGACCAAGGTCTGTATAGCCAAAGCTATAGTTTATCCAGTAGTCATGAACGAATGTAAGGACCATAAGGAAGGCAGAGTGTTGAAGAACTGATGCTTTTGAACCGTGGTGCTGGAGAAGACTCTTAAGAGTCTTAAGAATCTTGGACAGCAAGGAGATCAAACCAGTCAATCCTAAAGGAAATTGACCCTGAATATTCATTGGAAGGACTGATGCTGACGTTGAAGCTCCAATACTTTGGCCACCTGATGCAGAGAGGTGACTCATTGGAAGAGACCCTGATGGTGGGAAAGATTGAAGGTAAGCGAAGGGTTCAGCAAAGGATGAGATGTTAGATAGCATCACTGACTCAATGGACGTGAGTTTGAGCAAACTCCGGGAGACAGTGAAGGACAGGGAAGCTTGGTGTGAGGAGTTGGACATGAAATTAGTTGCTGCACAACAGCAGAAGTTTCTGCTGCAGCTGGGCTGGCCCATGCTGCTGTCATTTCTCTTCATACTCTTGACGTCCAGGAAGGTCCGTGTGGTTTCTCCCTTTCCCTAGAGTGGACACTGAGGCCAGGTGACAGGCCTGTGTCAGGGCCTCTTAAATCCACGGCAGGGATGGAAGGGTGGGGTGGGGGCCGACTTTGATGCCTTTATTCTCATCTCATGGGCTTCAGGCAGCTTGGTAGGAGGTCGTCTTTCCCGAGGCAGGGCCACACAGTGGGTGAGCGAGTGGGCACCAGCCCTCCCTGGTGGCCAGGGCCTCGCAGAAAGAGGCTGGCAGAGGCTGCTTGGCTTCAGCAAGCCCGAGTGGCTGGAGCTGGGCTGGGCATGTGGGGTTGGAGGAGGAGTTGCCTGGCCACTGGGTCCCTGCAGGATTTGATGTGAAAGGCCCACGAGTGATGAAATGCGTGGGTAGCCATCTTTCTTGAGCTGGGAACTCTGCCAAGCCAAAAAAACCATGCTTCATGTATTTTTTTTTTTTCCTGAATTCACTATTCTCTACCAGGGCAAGGGAGGTGAGCTCAGTTTGTCTAACCTGTGAAATGAGAACCGATGTGAAAGTTTGGAATCACACAGTCAGACAAGCCTACAAGTTGCCTCTGATGGTTAGTTTCTTCACCTGAAAAATAGAGGTGGCCTCTCAACCTCAGGTAAGTAGCACGTGCAAGAGTGCCTAGCGCATCACCAGACTTGGGGCAGGTAGAAGCTACCCAGGGTCACCGGTACTTAGCCAAGCCCAGTGTATCGTGCAATTGTTGGTTAAAGCAGATGTTATTGTTTAGTTGCTAAGTTGTGTCTGACTCTTTTGTGACCCTGAGGACTGTAGCTCACCAGGCTCCTCTGTCCATGGGATTTCCCAGGCAAGAATACTGGAGTGGGTTGCCACTTCCTTCTCCAGGGGATCTTCCCCACTTAGGGATCGAACCCGTGTCTTGGTCTAATAAGTGTCATGAGTATGTCCATTGCTGTGGGGATCCACACTAATACAAGGCAGTATCTGGGCCTTGGCAAGCAACCAGAAGCCTCAGATCTCATGGAGGATCAGGGGCAGCAGGGAGAAAACCAGCTGAATGGACACCACACGTCCGCTTCCTCAACACCCTCTGCGTCTCGCACGTTGGCCTGACCCTTCTTTCTTGCCTCGGAAAGGTAAACAAGGAAAAGAAGAAATTTCTCAGCATGCTTTATGGGCCTCCTCACATGACAGCTGCCCCCAGCTGCTTGTGGTCAGCCAGACTACTGAGTCCTTGGGCAACTTTTCCTGATCCTGGTCTGCACTTTCCCTCCTTGATGGCGCCACAGACTCCTACACATCCTTGAAAACCCCTCTTAGATGTTACTTCCTCTAAGAAGTCTTTCTCGACTTGCATGTCCTCCTGGGCTGGGCAGTGGTTACTCTGCTCTCACAGGCTGGTGCCAGCACCCTTAGTGCTCTGATCATGCTACATGGTGAGGGCTGATTGTCTGACCTCCCACTAGAGCTTCAGCCAATGGAGGACTCACATTTAACTCAATTCTGTGTCCACAGTGCCAGGACTGGGTGGGGAATAAAGGCCAGGTGGGTTAAGTGTATCAGTTCAGTTCAGTCCCTCAGTCATGTCCAACTCTTTTCAACCCCATGGATTGCAGCATGCCAGGCCTCCCTGTCCATCACTAACTCCCAGAGTTTACTCAAAGTCATGTCCATTGAGTCAGTGATGCCATCCAGCCATCTCATCTTCTGTCGTCCCCTTCTCCTGCCTTCAATCTGTCCCAGCATCAGGGTCTTTTCATGAGTCAGTTCTTCACATCAAGTGGCCAAAGTATTGGTTAAGTGAACAGATGGACGTAAAAGGACAGCAATCACAGTGCCGACTGAAGGAAGAAGCACGGATGCAGGGCTATCAGACTGTAAAAGCACAGAGTCACACACCACAGGGTCAGGAGTAAATGATATGCTGGGGGAGCCCAGAGGCCTGCCTGGTTTTCCCCAGGGGACCCAGAAGGTCCCGGATGGACTCCAGGAGCAGGTGGCCTTGGAGATGAGATGTGAAAGGTGGTATCTCACTCCTAAAGCCATTCTTCTCCATCTTGCAGGATGGAGGCTGAGGCTGGAGGTGCCACCAGAGGTGGGGTGGGGCACACAATGACCAATCGGAACATCCTCTCTGCCAACGGGCAAACAAACCTTCCTCCAAGTAGGAGAGTAGGTCTGCGTTCCTCCGCCGCCCAGCTGGCCACAATTCACTTTCGACTCAGGCGAGATTTCAGAAAAGATGGGACAGGAAGGCTGAGGCAGGGCCAATGGAAAATGAAAAGGGGCAGACCGGGCAGGTCGCTGGGGCTCAGGCTGGCTCCACTGATCAGGGGTTCCAGGTAGCACACAGGAACACAACATCAGGGCTTGTGGGCTCTGGGCTGAGGGTGGGGCAGGTGAACAAACTGTTCTCTCTGCCCCAGGGGATGGATGGCTCAGAGGTGAACCAAAGCCCCAACAGATGAGGGGCTGATCAAGGGCCCTGAAGCCTTGTCAAATCTCCCAGAGTCGACTCTGCAGAGACGACCTACTAGGTGGAGTGGCCGTTCACGCACGTGTACTAACTGAACAGGTGTGTGCACCTAGCATTGTGGACAAGACAAAGTCTCAGAGCTTACATTCCAGTGAGGGAGTCAGGCATTTATCAGAGCGTCAGCAGTAAGAGCTGGGGAAGCTGGTGAAAATGACCTTCTGGCTTTAGCAGAGGCTCAATGACATCTTGGGGGTCTCTGGGGAAAAGTGAGAAAGAAGAAAATAATAAAAAGGTAGGAAAAGCCAAATACCTCCACGCCCAAAAGGTAAGAGCCTTAAAGCCTGGCTTCAAGGCTTGTGAGCCGAGGTGAAGTTTCTGTCTGTACCTCCAAAGCACCGGTGAGGGCCTCAAGCGTGTTTTTGGTGGGGATGTGGGATGTGACCGATCGGCACTTTGGAAAGATGACGTGGTTTTGGTGTGGACTGACTGGAGGCGTAGGAGCAGAAGCGGTCTGTGGGCCATGGTTCTAGTGAGAGATGCAGGGATTAAGACAGGGCTGCAACAGGGCTGGTCCGCATGGGGCTCAGGGGGAAGTGCTTCATCTTAGCTCGTTTCCAGACCTGTTTCAGAGCGGTGCCCATTCATCCATTCTTTATTTTTAAAATTTAAAAAATTAATTTACTTTCATTGAAGGCTAATTACTTTACAATATTGTGGTGGTTTTTTGCCAAACACTGACATGAATCAGCCATGGGTGTACATGTGCCCCCCATCCTGAACCCCCCTCCCACCTCCCTCCCCCATCCCATCCCTCTGGGTTGTCCCAGAGCACCGGCTTTGAGTGCCCTGTTTCATGCATCGAACTTGGACTGGTGATCTATTTCGCATGTGGTAATATACGTGTTTCAATGGTAGTCTCTCAAATCATCCCACCCTCGCCTTCTCCCACAGAGTCCAAAAGTCTTTTCTTTATATTTGTGTCTCTTTTGCTGTCTCAAGTATGGGGTTGTCTTCCCCCTCTTTCTAAATTCCATGTATGTGGGTTAATATACTGTATTGTCCACTCACCCATTCTTTACTGGGTCTCTCTCTCAGACGACCAGGTAGAGGTGTCTTCTCCCTCCTTGTTCGGTCCACTAGAGTTTGAGGAAATGGAAAGAGGGCTGTGCCCGCGGCTCTGGGTCTTTGTGCGCCCCTGCGGCCAGGGCAGGCCCCCCGGGATCCCCACTGCCCTGGGCAGCCGGGTGGGGAGCTTTGGCAGTGATAAGGGAGCTCGCTCGCCCTCTGGGAGCCCTGAGCTCCCCGAGGAGCAGGGGAAGGAATTCTGCCTGACTTGAGCCCCTCTGGCTGCAGAAAATGGCACGCGGGGAGGCATGGAGACCTGTGAGAGTCTGACGTCTGGGGAGGGTGGGGAGGTTCCTTAGGAAAGGAACTGTGAGTAGGAGCTGGGGGCGGAGAGCTGCCCGGCCATGGTGGGCCGTTTGGGGAAAGCTCATCCTGGGGCAGGACGTGGCCTGGGCCTGTTCCAGGCGGTGGGGTGCTTCCCGCAGGTGGCCCTTTGATCTCACAACAAATGGCCTATTCAGCATCTCCAAGACAGGGCCGGCTCTTGGCAGCCAGGGTGGGAAGGTGGCAAGACACAGGGGATTGTCTGCCTGGTTCCAGGGCGGGGGCTCTGCTCAGCGACTTAGTGCCCACGAGGAGAGGAGCCAGGTTCCAGGCGCTGTTGGGATGGCCGCTTGCCAAGGGCACCCTGACAGGCCCTGGGCCGGCCGTGGGGCTCTGTGGGGCCGACTCCCCTGCCTGTCTTTGCAGGTCCTGGGGCAGGAATGAGTGTGGGGTGTGGTAGGGCTCACCTGGACGAGGGAGGGGGGGCGTGGGGGAGGGTTGAGCTTCTGTGCACAGACCCTTCTTCCAGAACTGACTGGTCGGTGCCCCTCCCTCCACTGGAAACATTTCCTGGGTGAAGACTCATTTGCTGGGAGAGACAAGGCTGGATATTGTGGCCCCCAAACTGAAAAAGCTGAGGTCTCCTCTCCACCCGCCACCTGCCGTTCAAGAGTCAATACTCAAACCACAAAAGACAATCTTTCTTTTTTTGAAAACACTAAACGTTAACGAATGCTGGAAATAAGCAGCTTCTTTTTCGACTTTTGGGTTCTTTTTCTCTTTTAAAGTTTTTTTTTTTTTTTTTTTGATTTGGACCATTTTACAAATCTTTACTGAATTTGTTACAATATTGCTTCTGTTTCATGTTTTGAACTTTCGGCCACCAGGCACGTGGCATCTTAGCTCCCTGACCAGGGATCGAACCTGCACCCACTGTTGAAAGGCCAAGTCACTGGACTGCTAGGGAAGTGTCTGGATTCTTTCTCTTTATTTACTTTGTTTGTGTGTCTCTACTTCTCTAATTCCTGGCGGTGGTGGTTTAGTCACTAAGTCGTGTGCGACTCTTGCAGCCCCATGGACTCTAGCCTGCCAGGCTCCTCTGTCCATGGGATTCTCCAGGCAAGAACACTGGAGTGGGTTGCCATTTGAGGAGCACATATTTAGAAGGCCTAATGGATAAACGATGATTCTGGAAAAACTGGCCAGCTTGCGGATTGCCATGTGAAGAGAGGAGGGTTGACTGGGCCCAAAAGGTGTTTGGAGGCAGTGTGTGGACTCATGGGGCTTCCCTGGTGGCTGAGAGGTTAAAGCGTCTGCCTGCAATGCGGGAGACGCGGGTGTGGACCCATATAGTCTTGGCCTTTCGCCTTCCTGTCTTCACCCAGCTGTGTGTCCCCAGGCAAGTCACATAACCACTCTGAACCTCAGTCTCTTCCTCTGGACCCTCGTACTGGTGCCTGTTTGCAGGGTTGTTGGGAAGAGTGAGTGTGCTGACTGTGGCGTGCGTATCCATAGTAGATGCTCAGTGAACCTTAGTTCCCCATGTCTTAAGAAAGAAAAGTTGGCTTAGGAATAAACTTCAATTAAAATGTTGTTGTTGTGCTAAGAAGAGGCCAAAAGTCACAAAATTATTTAGAGATTGTTTTCACTGAGTTCAAAAATCCAGGAGACTATTTAATCAACAGTCTGTTTTCTTCCTCGCAGCCACACTGATGTACGTAGCTTGGAAAATGCAAATTAAGTAATTGACATTTTCAAATTTATTTTGTTGACTCACTCATTCACTTCTTCTGCAAAAGAGTGGCCAATACCTACTATGGGTGAGGTTGGTGCTGCTCCCCAGGGATGCTGAAAAGAGTGGGGAGGGGATGGGGCTGTGGGAAAGGGCAAACTCCAATATGATCGGTCCCTGCAATCTACTAACCGTGACCTCAGGTGAGACATTTCAACTCTGTGAGCCTCAGGGTCCTCATCTGGATAATCAGGTAATAATGTTCCCCTTGCAGGATTGTTTGTGAGGATCACAGATAATGCGTGTAGAATACCTGGCGTGTGGAACCACTGGCAGACAGGACTGAGCGACTTTTACTTAGTACTAAGATGTGGTCCCTCCCCTACAGAGACTGCTGGTCTCTTGTGGGTGGGGACAATGGATTAGAAGATACAGTCCAGAATGATTTATCCTGTATAACAATGCATCTCTCTTTCTGCCTCTGGGTGTAATGGGTGAGTGAAGTGAAGGGCACTCATTTGTGTCTGACTCTGCGATGCCACGGACTGTACAGTTCATGGAATTCTCCAGGCCAGAATACAGGAGTGGGTAGCCTTTCCCTTCTCCAGGGGATCTTTCTAACCCAGGGATTGAACCCAGGTCTCCCGCACTGCAGGCAGATTCTTTACCAGCTGAGCCAAAAGGGATGGGTGGGACAGAGGAAACTGATTCAAGGACATTTCTTTGGGGGTTGTTGTACATTTTCTGAGTTGTGTCTGACTCTTTGTGACCCCATGAACTGCAGCACGCCAGGCATCCCTGTCTTTCACTATCTCCTGGAGTTTGCTCAAATTCATGTTCATTGCGTCAGTGATGCTCTCTATCACCATCCTCTGTTGTCCCCTTCTCCTCCTGCCATCAATCTCTCCCAGCATCAGGGTCTTTTCCAATGAGTCGGCTCTTCACATCAGGTAGCCAAAGTATGGGAGCTTCAGCTTTAGGATCAGTCCTTTCAATGAATATTTAGGGTTGATTTCCTTTAGGATTGACTGGTTTGATCTCCTTGCTGTCCAAGGGACTCTCAAGAATTTTTTCTTGCACCACAGTTTGAAAGCATCATTTCTTTGGTGCTCAGCCTTCTTTATGGTCCAACTCTCACATCCTTACATGACTACTGGAAAATCCATAGCTTTGACTATAAGCACCTTTGTTGGCAAAGTAATATCTCTGCTTTTGAATATGCTGTCTAGGTTTGTCATAACTTTTCTTCCAAGGAGCTAATGTCTTTTAATTTCGTGGCTGTAATTACCATCTGCAGTGATTTTGGAGCCCAAGAAAATAACACTTTATTTTATTTTCTTTGGAGGGAGTCTTTTCACCTTGCCCATTTGTAAAAGATCTCTGAAAACTAACTGAATCCTTGACGTGCTTTTCAAGAATGCGCCGTGGCAGAGCGGGCAGCCACCGGGAGCCCTGCGGCAGGTTCTTGGGGGAGTCTGATTGTCTGGGTGCTGCAGTTGAATGAGTGAGAGAAGCTGCAAGAAAAGGCAGGACCAGCTCCTCCGAGTGTGTTTATCCTGCTGATCTCCCCTCAGAGCCCTAACGATTTTTAATGACTGTAATGCATTCTCCTGTCTTGAAGGACCCATTGGCTGGGCTACATGATGGCCTGTTTCCCACGTGCGTTGTCCAGTGGATGTAGGTTCGGATGCCAGGTGGGATTACATGGTTGGGCTTTTAGTTAAAAAGGCTTTCGCCAAGGGGTCCAAGTGAGCTCAGGGGGATGGCTCCCATCCAAGCCCCTGGTAAAGTCAGCTGGAAGGGAGTGCTGGCTTCTGCTTTGAAGTTGGGAGGAGCTCAGTGCAACCCCTTACTGGCAGTGCTCTCAGGGGACCAATGCTGCCTCTGCAGGCGCTGCTTGCTCTCGGTCTCTGCCAGCCGGCAGGACAAGAGCTGTCCACGTGGCTGCTGATCTCGGCTGGGCTAGGGCCTGGGCATAGTGGACAGTGATTTCTCAGGCACCTCCCAGTGTTGTAATCCTATGACGGGCTGGATCCTTCCTGCCCACACCCACTCCCGCCCAGCTGATAAGTATCTGCCCATGGTGGACGAGAGGGACTCGGGCAAGCAGTTTCCCAGGAAGGACTGGAGCTGCCACCCTCCTGAGGTCTCATGAGCCAGTTGAGCTCCATGCAGTGGGCTGGAAGCTCACTCCATGCCTGCCACCTCTAGTCAAGCACAACCAGGAAATACCAAGGGCCCTGAGACCTCTGAAACCTCCTGATGCAGTCATGGCTGGGGAAGCAGAGATTTCTAGAAAGTGAGAGAGCTCCGTCAGCCAGGCAGGGCTCAGGGCAGCTCTCAGCATCTTGGGCAGGTCCGAGCTCTCACTTTACTGGGTCCACCCTCCTTTGTAAGTGGCAGCAACCCTTCCAGCTGAATCACAGGGACTCTAGCCAGAAAATGGTAGTGGTACAGAGGCCCTGACTCACCTGGGGAAGGCCTTGTAGCTTCCTGGCTCGCTGTGCGTGGGAGCCCTGTCTCAGGGGTCTTCTGCTCACTCCCCCTTCTATTCTGCAGACAGGAACACCCCGAGGCTGATCACAGCTATAGCCACTTACCTATGGCCTCATGGCCAGAGAGCCAGCGGAGGGGGGCAGGGTGCGCAGCTTTGCCCTGGGGTCTGACTGCAAAGCCCTCCTTGTTGTTACTATTACTTCTTAAAGATCTTATGAGTATTAGATGAGAAACATGAGGGCTTGAGTTTGAAAGCTTCCCTTTACAGAGGACAGTGGTTTTCAGCTGGGGGTGGAGTTGCCCCTCTCTACCCCCAGGGGACATCTGGCACTGTCTGGAGGCATTTTTGTTGTCACCATCACCATCGTGGGGAGTGGGCCTTCCTGGAACCTAGTAGGTAGAGGCAAGGAGGCTGCTTATCATCCTCTAAGCATACTCCCAACCCCCAAACAAGATCTGGTTCAAACCATCAATACTGCCGAGGTTAAGAAACTCTGATAGGAGGGAAACCAAAGATTTCCCTTTCTGTTTCTAATCAGACCACAGGGCCTCTAGCTGTTCAGTTGCTAAGTTGTGTCTAACCTCTTTGCGACCCCATGGACTGCAGTATGTCAGTCTTCCCTGTTCTTCACCATCTCCCAGAGTTCACTCAAACTCACGTCCATTGAGTTGATGATGCCATCCAACCACCTCATCCTCTGTTGAACCCTTCTCCTCCTGCCTTCCATCTTTCCCGACATCAGGGTCTTTTCCAATGAGTCAGCTCTTTGCATCAGGTGGCTGAAGTACTGGAGCTATAGTGGGTCTCAGAAATAAAACACACACACACACACACACACACACACACACACACGCACAAGCCATATTTAAGTAAGATAAAGGATGAGATGGTCATGTCCACTGACTCAATGGACATGAATTTGAGCAAACTCAGGGAGAGAGTGGAGGCCAGAGAAGCCTGGCCTGCTGCAGTCCACAGAGTTGCAAAAAGTCAGATAGGACTTACAGACTTAGCAACAACAACAAAGATCTTCTTTTCAGAGGCTGAAGGAACTTGGGATGAAGTGTGGCCTGGCGGCTCCCTGTAGGCTTTCTCCCCATCAACCCTGGGCTGTCCTGACTCTTCCCCTGGGGGAGCTGATGATGTCACCTCCCTACTCTGGGTCCTAGGTAGCACCCCACTACCTCCAGCCTTGATCTCCGTTGGGGACCATTGTCCTGAACTTCCACCGCTGGTGAGAACCCTGCTCTCACCAGACATGGCTCTCAATGCCCTGACCTGGCTCCCCAGCTGGTGACTCCTCTGTAGACCCTGTTGGCTCTTGTGCCCTGGCCTGGCCTCCTCGGTACCTTCCCCATGGCCCCGCACTCTTCCTGTTGGATTCATGTCCACAGTCAGTTTTCCATCCATGACGTCCGTGCTGTTTTCATCTCTTCCCTGGAATCCCACACTCTCCCCTTCTCGTGTCTCCAGGTGTCTCCTAGGTCAAATCTTTTGATCAAGCCACTGTGAAGTCTATCTTTCTAAAGCTGGTTTTTATTAGTACAGTTTTCTGGCCAAAAATCCTCATGGCTCCCTTTGCTAACAAGAGAACTTCAATTCCTTATTGTGGGAGTCACGGTTCTCTACGACTGAGCTGTCAACCTCCTTCCTGAAGTGTGACCCTCTCCCTCTTCAACTCGACTTCCCCCTAGTTGCAGAAGGTGGCCTGGGCCTTCCACAATCCCCCTGGACCACCGCCCCCACGATGGCATGAGTGAGTGACACAGCGCTGCTGCCTTGACCCACGGTTCCTCACCCTCTGCTCCCTGCCATCCCCCACCCAGAATACCCGCTCCTGTGCCACACCTAAGTCCCTCCCGAAGGCAGCTCTGGTCAACGCCATGTGTCCCTGAAAGAAAGGGGATGTTGACCTCTCTAACAAGTGCTCACTTCTCTGCCTTAAATTCTAGTGATCGATGGTAAAATAAAGAATAAAGGCAGTTGTTACCACGTGGCAGGTGCAGTCAGGCATCAGGCACTTTTACCAACAACCAAGGCATCTCATTGAATCCATAGAGCTACCTGGTTAAAATAGACACCAACATTTCCAGCTCCATTTTACAAAAAAGAAGATGAAGGTTCATAGCTTCCCATAGATTTGCTCAAGGGTGATTGAGTTGGGGGTGGTGCCTCCTTAACTGTGGGTCACTACAGAGCATCCATGCGGCTGACTCAGTGCCTGTATCTGCTAGAGAACAAGCTCTGGGCTTAGAAAGGGCATCCATCCACCCATCCATCCACCCATCCATCCACCCATCCATCCATCCATCCATCCATCCATCCATCCATCCATCCATCCATCCTTTCATCCATCTATCCATCCATTCATCCTTCCATCCATCCTCATCCTTTTATCCATCCATTCATCCTTCCATCCATCCATCCATCCATCCATCCATCTATTCACTTATTTGTGAAGGAATGCACAAATCAGCTAAGTGCATTTACTCACTCAAGAATTATCGAGCATTCTTCAGGGTATCAGAGGTGCTCGGGAAAAGATTTTCTGCTGCCTTCTGTTGAGAGAAGGAAATGAACACAGTTAGACCCCTGGTCAATTGAATTAGGACCTAAGTAACTTGAAAATAACTTCTGAATTCTAGAGCCATCACATGGTAGGGTTGGAAGGGACATGAGTGGTTCTTTTGCTTCTAGGCCCTCATGTCACAGTTAAGAACAGTGGGTCCAGCCTGGGGAAGGGACATGCCAAGGGCGCCTAGCAGCCAGTGCCCAAAACTGGGCTCGTCCCAGCTGCTTTCAGACTGTACTTTCACAAAATAGCTGCTCTTCAGGGGGTCTCCAGGACATCCAGGCTTTGAAACCACACGGGCTTTGGGCAAGATATGGGCTGGGAGGTGGGGATAAAAAGAGAAGAGAACTGAGTGCTTCCTGAGTCCCCTTGTCTCCTTTATAGTGAGGGAGGCATTGTGGTCCCATTTCACAGAAGGAAACTTGAAGCCCAGAGAGGGCAAGTGACCGGCCCTTAGGCACACAGGGACACAGGACCTGCAGGTGGAGCTGCCCAGCAGGCAGGCGAGTGTGCTGGAGACATGCAGGGCCTGGGTGTGACTCCCCGGGGCCCGTGAGGGTTACAGGAGTAACACCCACCAAGGGCTGAGTAGACAGCTGGTATTATTATCGTCATGACTGGACAGACCTTTGTTTCCAGACCCGGATCTGTCAGCACTCCTTGGGTGACTTTGGAAATCCCTTATGTCTCTGATCCTTGGAGCCAAAACATGTCCCACTCAGCCAGCCTGAACTGCTGTTTTTATTTCTGTCTCTCTGTAGAGGCTGTGAGAGTTAACAGAATAGGAAAGGGGGTTTGGATGCTGAAGACAGTCGGGTGGGGTCCAGGGGAGCTGCGGGTCAGCCCCGAGGGATTCCAGCTTTTGGCAGTTTTCCCTGGGCTTTTCTGGAAGTGCTGGCCGACACGAAGAGTCCCTGTTGCCTCATCTGGCCGGGTGTGGCGACCTCGGCCTGGAGTGAAGGAGAATGCAGTCCTGGGAGGGCCACCTGAGTCATGGGAACACGGGAAGCTCTCCGGGAGCGTCCTGCAGGTGGGCCGGGTCTGGACGGTGAGATCGGGGCTTAGTCAGAGGCCTGGCGGGAAGGACCTTGCTCTGCAAGTAACCACCTGGCAGGAGCGTTCCTGGCCTGCCTGGGGACACACCTGGCAAGCTCTGTGTGCTCAGGAAAGGCTGGAGGGGCCGCCTGGGCCTGGCAGGAGTGGGGCCGCTGCAGGTGGGACCCCTGAGGCCTCTGGGCTTGCCAGGAGGTGGACACCCAGCTCCTCCTCCTCTCTCCACCATCCACTTGCTGGATGATCCTGGGCAAGTCTGGACCTCAGGGTTCCTGTCTATAAAGGAGGCGATGCACCTCGTCCTCTAATACCCACATCAAGCTTAAATTCCTCTATATTGGGCTCTTTGGAGAAGGAAATGGCAACACTCCAGTATTCTTGCCTGGAGAATTCCATGGACAGAGAAGCCTGCCAGGCTACAGTCCATAGGGTTGCAAGAGTCGGGCATGACTTGGTGACTCAACCAGTACCACCACATTGGGCTCTTGGTTCCTTATTCGGCCCAGAGAATGGCGCACGGTGTGCCCCCAGTAGCACTGATATGAGCCAATGAATTAATGATTAAGGGCCTATGGATCAAAGCACAACTCCCCCGCTTCTTTCCAGCCCACAGAATGCTTGGCACGGGGGTCAGCTCAGAGGAGGGTCATCTTTAAAGACAGGGTGGCCACCTGGCCCAGGTGCAGAGGCGATCTCTCAGAGGCTCAGGTCGGCAGATTAGAACAAACCCATTAAGGGCCTTTGTGTGTTTAGCGTTTTGCATTCAAAATACTTACGGAGAAAGGGTAATCTTTTGAAATCAGACCCAACTTGTTGGTTAATGTTGGTGTAAGTTATTTTTGGAGGTAGGGCCTGGACAAGGCGGCCAGAGCTCATGTGTAAAGGCGAGTTACCAGTACATGAGGTTATGTCTAATTACCTGAAATACCCTCCTCTGTTGAGTGAAAAATGCAATTTTCATCAGCCCTGCATTAATTACAGCTGCCGAGAGCTGTAATTGGCAAAAGCATGCTTTTAGCTCATGACTCAAAGCTGACTCAACTTTGGGGACCGCGCTTTCCATGGCCCCAAGCTGGGCTCTGTTTTTTCCTGGAAACGCCTAAGTTGTTTGCCAAGCCCTTCGACCAGGCCCGTGGAGCTCCTGGGAGGCTCAGCACCCAGATTTGAGCCCCTGGCTTTCCCGCTGTGGGTGGAGAGTGTGGAAGTGACCCCGGCTCTGTGCTCCCACACTGACCACACGTCAACTGGAAGACCCCTTTGGAAAGGTGAGCGAAGGACATTCCTTTCTAAGCAGTGGGGCTTGGAGCTGAAGCCAGCTCTTTCTGACTTTGAACTTACTCTTCTTTTCTATTGCCCTTTGGGGGCCTCGCTCACGTCACCTACTGAGCTGGGGGGCGGGTGGGGGGTGGGGGTGCTGTCCCAGGAGTGAAGTGGTCTCAGGAAGGTGGGTCTTATTTCATTTATACCATGGCCATTCTGCTCAGGACTGAACTTGTTTCTGGTTCCGTCTGAAGGCCTTCAAGGACGTGCCAGGTTATAAAATATGAAGGGCTTTCTGGGTGGGGAGAAAGGACTTGGTCATAAATCCTGGCCTTGCTTCTGGATAGACTGATCATGCACTCTCGTCTGTGAGACAAACAGCTTCCCTTCTCATTTATCTTCTAACCTGTGACCGACTCAGTTCTTGAGTCGCCTCACAGGCCTGACCTCAGAATGACCGCTTGGAAGGTTTCTGGGAGCCTTGCACGCGGGTGTGATGTGAGATGCCTGCAAGGCTCCCCAGACCCCAAGCCGCAGCCCCCCAGCTCCCCCTAAAGCATCCATTTCCCTCTGGGCCACTTGCTTCTCTGAGGCTGACAAACCGCACCTCATTCCTTGTCCTTTATCAGCTCCAGTCCTAGAGGTGGGACTCGTAGACCCATTCAACAGATGAGGAAACCCAGATGTAAACTAGCAAAGTGGCTTTTTCATACCAGGATGAGAGATCAGGTTCTGGTTGATCCAGATCTGCTTTGGTCTTTCTGGAAAAGGTGAGGTGAGGGTCCTAGTGAATTGGTTCCTGTTAATCACCGCCAGCACCCTTCCGTGGGAGGCCAGAGCACACGATGGCCTGAGTGTGACAGGAATAAGCCACCCCTCGGGTGGTGAGTCCACACTTAGCGCTTCATATCCACGTGTGTTAGTTGCTCGGTCGTGTCCGACTCTTTGCGACCCCATGGACTGTCGCCTGCCAGGCTCCTCTGTCCCTGGGATTCTCCAGGGAAGAATACTGGAGTGGGTTGCCATTCCCTTCTCCAGGGGATCTTTCCAACCCAGGGATCGAACCTAGGGAACCGAGGGGCTTGGTTTTCTTATTCCATCTTTCCAGATCAGTAAACTGAGACACAGAGAGAAGTTAGGCATCTCGTTCGCAATCATGAAGCCCAGATGTTCAGCACGGTCTAGCTCAATGTGATCCACAACCCCTCCAGGAGCAGGTTCCTTGCAGCTTTCCCCTGGCCCATGGCGTGTCTCACCTACTGTGTGTGTCCCCTGAAGCACGGTGTGTGGGGGAGAGGGTCAAGGAAGCAGGGGCGAGGCAGATGCTACCTCCTTGGGGATTTACAAGGCACACCAGCACCTTAAGGACCTGGACAAGATCCTCTGTCTTTTTCGGAGTTAACTTCGCCTCTCCAGTTCCTCAAGTTTCTGACCGTGGAAAGTCTTCTCTTGTCTTCTTGTTTTGCTTTCTCTTCTCTTCCCTTTCCCTTCTTTCCTTTTCCTTTTGCTCTCTCCTCTCTACATCTCCCTCTGGATGTCTGGGTCTGTCCCATTCTCTCTTGCAGATCACCAGAGACCATCAACTCTTGGGGAAGCAGGGCCTTGCAATGCTGAGGAGGACGCTGCTCAGACCGTGTCTGAACAGATGCTCGTTCCGGCGCCTGGTGCGGGGAAGCCTCACCACTGCTGCTGACAACCAGCATGGGGGATCCTCGTCTGCTCCGGGAGCACTCGCGGGCTCCCAAAGCTCCGGGTTGACAGCAGTGCCCCTGCTCCCAAGGCTGGCGGTGTGCGCCTGCGCTGCGGTTCCGCCCCCTCCCCGCTCCTCCCTCCCATGACCCCGGTCACTTTAGACGCGGCAGGTTGGACCCGAGTTCTTCTGGCCGACCACTGGCATCTAGCTACCCCTCCCTCAGCGTCAGCTCTTCGGCCTGAGGTTGAGACCCGCCCGCCGTGGCTGCATGAAGCGGGGGTGAGAGGAGGAGGCCCAGGGTGACGGTTCATCTCCATACGAGTGAGCCGGCCAGTCCACACTTGCACCCATCCCTACCCTCTGCCGCGGCAACAGGAAAGACGGGATCCTCTGTAACTGGCTTCGCGTCTTGCTCATGGGTCAGAGCTGTTCCCGACTGTCAGAGTGACATATTGCTCCCTGACGCAATGGCCATCGCAACATTTTTCAAGAAAATTTTTTTTAAAGATTTTGAATGCCAGGAAATGCTCAGTTTCTCTGAGATGTCTTTGGTTGACTCTGATGTTTAATTCTCCTCCCCAAGACAGGGGCCTGCTCATCCTCTGTCTGGCTGCCAGACCTGTTGTTTTTTAACATAACCTTTCTCTGAGGTTCTAAAAACAACTTTTAACCAAATAGCGATGATTCATTTCTGGATGGGACGGCAGAACGAAAAGATTAAGATTTGCAGTTCCTCCTGGACCAACTCCCCTTTTATCTGCTCATCTCCTTCCCTTTCTTCCTCACCTACCCCGCCCACCTTCCCCTGGCCTGCTCTCCAAGCCTCAATTAGCAGATGGGTGGGGCCGCTTGGTCAAGGGCTCTGTTGTGGGTGGTCTAGACGGTTGAGAGCATTTGCTCTCTGCATCTCCAGCTCTAGGGAGATGGGCTGCTGACATATGTGGGAACATCTTCCCAGGAGAGTTCAAAACATCAGAGACTCAACTGCCATGGTAAATTAAAAGAAAAAAAAAGAGAGAGACAAAATATCCCGAAGGCAGTATGTAGACAAGATGATCTGACCTCACTCTGCAGCATCCGGATCCCATGACCTCGGTCTTCCCAGATCATCAGGGTTTGCTCTTGGTGGATTGAAGCAACACAGCAGAGAGGAAGGAAGACAACTGATGTTTGCTGAGACCTTCCTCAGTGCCATGTACATTATTCATGCCCACAGATTTTGTCACTCTGGGCCGATAATAACAATGATGTGGCAGCAATCACATACAGGGGTGCTATGTACTAGAAATTATTCCCAGTGCTTTGCATGGACCAGCAAAGGTCCATCTTGTCAAAGCTATGGTTTTCCCAGTAGTCATGTACGGGTGTGAGAGTTTGACTATAAGGAAAGCTGAGCGCCAAAGAATTGATGCTTTTGAACTGTGGTGTTGGAGAAGACTCTTGAGAGTCCCTTGGATTGCAATGAGATCCAACCAGTCCATCCTAAAGGAGATCAGTCCTGAATATTCATTGGAAGGACTGATGCTGAAGCTGAAACTCCAATACTTTGGCTACCTGAAGAGAAGAACTGACTCATTGGAAAAGACCCTGATGCTGGGAAAGATTGAAGGCAGGAGGAGAAGGGGACAACAGAGGATGAGATGGTTGGATGGCATCACCGACTCAATGGACATGAGTTTGAATAAACTCCGGGAATTGGTGATGGATAGGGAAGCCTGGCATGCTATAGTCTGTGGGGTCGCAAAGAGTTGGACACAACTGAGTGACTGAACTGAACTTGCATGTACTTACTAATTTAATTTTCATAGGAATATTCTCAAGTGGGACCTCTTATCCGATTTTACAGGAGAGGGCTTTGGAGCACCGAGATGTTCAATAACTTGATTAGGGTCACACAGCTCGGAGGTGATGGAGCCAGAAATCAAAACTTAATAGTCTGACTCCAGGGTCCATGCTATTATCCACTTCTTCAGATTGCAAATTACTTAATAGGGAGAGGTTCCCCCCAGACTGTGGTAGGTGCTGGGGACAGAGCTGTTGACTGGGGGCAGGGCCTGGGGAGAGCTGCGCATCTAAACTGCAGCTCTAACACCGCTATGAACACCGTTCTCCCGAGCATGCTTCCATGCACAAGAGCCCGAGCTGGAATGCTCTCCCTCAGGCCAGGGATGGTCGTGGGTGGCTGTGTCACCAACACACACACGCAGACCCCTGTCCTGGGGAAGTAACAGCCTGGGGCACACAGGAAGAGGGCCACAGACTAAATCTTAGGTGGACGGGGACAGACAGTTATCAGTTATGGCTGCTGCTGCTGGACCATTTCTCAGTGAGGTTCTCACGTGGTTGAGACCAGAAGGTACTTCTGGTCACTACGAAGTATCCTCTGTGTGGTCCTGGCTCCATGGGGGGCGGGGGGCGGCTTCCAACCTTCATCGATTCACCCTTTGGTGATCTTTGCTGACACGTTGTTCCAGCCAGCTAGCCAGGGACGGGATGGGACAGCTCATGGGATGGGAGATGTCATGATGATCAGAGGCAGGGTTTGTTCCCAAGTGTAGACAAAGTGAATGGAGTTCTGTCTGGCCAGGCTGGTTTCCTGTTATTTACCTGCATATACTCCATTTCATCAGGTGGCTCAGCGGTAAAGAATCCACCTGTAATGCAGGAACCACAGGAGACCTGGGTTTGATCCCTGGGTCGGGAGGATCCCCTGGAGGAGGGCATGGCAACCCACTCCAGTATACTTACCTGGAGAGTTCCATGGACAGAGGAGCCTGGCGGGCTGTAGTCCACAGGGTCGCAAAGAATCGGACATGACTGAAGTTACTTAGCACGTACATCATTTCATCTTATTTCACTTTCTTGTCCTCTTCTGGAACAGCCCCGAGCAGGGAGGGTTGATTTCTGTTCTCCCAAGCAGAAGCAGAGATGAAGCGGCCTGTGGTCCACGCAGGACATGTGTGTGGAGCCAGGACCCACACTTGCCTCTCTGTTGTCTTGTGGTCCACCACTCACTGGGCTTGTCCCTTCAAGCCCATACCTGCTCGCTCTCTCTCTGCCCCCCACCCCACCCCTTCTCCATCTTCGGTGGCATGGGATGGGTGAGAAGAGGGGGCCTCTTAGCCTGCAAACCCCATCTGCAGTAAGTCTGGATCCACCTTGGCCTCGGAGCGTGCCAAGTTTGGCACTGAGTACAGCAGCCCCTTTGGAGTAAAAATTTGGTTTCCTCTTGGAAAAAGGCTACTTCCTGATTGCTGGAGAAGGAGGAGAAAGTCTTTAAAGGCTCTGGTGTTCCTGATGGCTTCCAAAGAATCAGCCTCCAGCATTTTGATGATTTAAGTGTCGATGGATTAGAAACATGTGGTCTGTGTTTCCCCTGAATTCAAATGCATGTTGAACTTAAAGGAAGTTTAGGAAAAGAAATGCAGAGAAACAGTCTGGGTTTTACTCAACGCCCTGACTTTGAAAACTTGGCTTGAGGTATTTGCAGAGTATGTGGGCCCTCTGGAAATGTCTCCAGTTGGCCAGGAGGCAGAAGGGACTTGTGTGGGCCCACAAGTCCCACGAGCACTGAACCCAGGTTGGTTTTCTGCGGCTCTGAGCTTGGGGAAAGGCTGAAGGTTTGGGGAAAGAATAGAGCTTCAGCATCCTCCCATCCATCCTGATTTTGCCTGAGGTATATGAATATCCGACCAGTGAGCAAGCGCGGGGCATCTCCTAGGTGCCAGCATTCTCGGTGGGTTTTATCTGAACTCCTTATCCCATGCTGCGTGAAGTGGAGCCCCTCAGTGTCCCCGCCTCTCCGCCTTTGCCCACGCTGTTTCCTCTACCTGGCATGCTCCTGTCCCAGGCTTTATCCGAATCTCGTCCGTTCATGCCGACAATACACAGTGCAGAATCTGTGCTCCATCAACACTTGGAGGGATGTCCAAGGACTCCCAGCGAGATGGGGCTGCAGCAGAGCCAGGACCTGTGATGAAACCCATAACTGGCCCTTTTCAGACTCAGCACGCTGAGCTGCGCAAAGGGCTGCTGACGTTGGCGCTGGCCGCTAAGCTCTGCTTCATCATTTTGGGAGGCTTTTCTCTGGCCCCTTCCCTCTCCCGTCTTGTTGAGTGCAGGCAACGATTTTCTCTTAATAGAACGGGGAAGGGATTCCGCTTTCATGTGGTTGGGAAGCAGAGGCCCACACAGACATCCACGGGGTTTACGGCCAAGCTCGGGAGGGAGGTGGTAAATTCGCTGGGGAGGGCCCTGCTCCCAACAGCTCGCTGGGAATGAGGCCTATAAATAGCTCCTGCCAGTCAAAGAGTAATGATTTCAATCTTCCCGCTGTATAAATAAACAGTGTTGTTCAGGAGTTCTCCTTGGCTGCAGTTCTGGCCGGTACGTCTCAAAGGCTTGCAGACGATCCAACTGGAATATTCAGCAAAGGCAAAGGAACTAACCTGGGGGAGTGACTACTGTGTGCCCTGCCTCCTTGGGAGACATTTAAATAGGCAATCCCCTTAAGCCCTCCTCCCGACCCGGGAATCAGTGTCATCCCCCCTCAATTTAGGAGGAGGTGGGGGTCCAGAGATGGCAGGAAACGTACCGGCGATCAGAGGCCAGGGCACAGGGAAGTGAACTCAAGCGCCTGCAGCCCCTCACTGTCTCAGGTATCCTGCAACAGCCCCACAAGGTCAATATTTTTGTAAGACCCGTGTTTTCCTTTGGTAATATAAATAACACATGTTCTTTTCAGGAAAGTTTGAAAGTGGAGAAATGTACCAAGAAAATTAAAATCACCTGTATCCTTGCCACCCAGAAAAAGACGTTTTGTTTATGCTCTCCCGATGTTTAGACAGATAAGCAGTTAGATCTGAGAAAGAGGGACGACCTTACAGAGGCGCACACACACGGATGGATAGACAGTCTTAAAAACAGAACCGACGGAAGAGAGCAGATTCTGTTTTGCAGGGTTTTTTGTTCATTTGACATTGACGATGAGCTTCTGATGCTGACTTTCCATGGGAGGCTTGGGGACGTGAAATGACTAGTCTATACCTCTTAGGGTAAGCGTAGGAGCCACCTGCTTTCCTGTCACCTCCCTGCCTTCTCTTTCTCTATACCTATCTTCAGGTACAGATACCATTGGGACATAAATTCACTGGTTTGTGTGGGTCTTTCCGGATGTACTCGATTGCTAGAAGTCCATGTTCCAGTCCTGACTCTGTGACTTATTAGCTGTTTGGCCTTACAGGACTCAGGTTTTGGTGTCTTTCGTCTGTAAAATGGGTACATTTTGATTCAAAATTCTACTGAATCTGAAAGTGTTTGATGAGAAGCTCTTTACAGATTATGTTTCCAGCCTTGGGTACATGGTAGAGCATCAGTTTGGGTTGTAAAAGCTTGTTTTGCACTGATTTACTGTGAAAGCTTGGGAAAGCCATTTAGCCTCTGTAACATGAGAATAGCGATATCTTCTTCATGGAATTGTTATGAGAATAATAATAATAATAGGAGGTATTTACTGAGTACTTCTTTGGTACCATGGGCTTTGTTTTTCATGCATCTGTTTGTTTGATTCTCAAGACAAATCTATGGAGATTGGGGCTGATTATTATGCCCATTTTACAGATGAGGAAGTTGAGACAGAGTTAAAAAACTGAGGATTGAGGTTATGCAGCTTGATCTGAGTTGCATGAAGACCCTTTGAAATTGGAAATTCTTTTTTTCTATATAAGACTCAAGTCAAGCTTCTGATTAGGATATTTTTCTGTATTACTATTTTTCAAAATGTTTCCTAGCCAATAAAGAAATGAAAATAACTTTTTACTTTCCTAAAAATCAGAATAAGGCAGAGTCCCAAACCATAGAATGTAAAGCATGCCTTCTAAAACCTGTGAAATGCTAATTGTTGGAGAGTGCCCAGAGCTGGAACCCATCTCCTTGAATCCTGAGTAGGATGCTCATTTCCCCAAGAATAAGTGACCCAGGGTTAAAAAGCACACCCAATGACCCACTGATTGTGCCAACATCATCTAGGGCACGGGTGGACTCAGCTTGACATCACGCACTGATGGGATGGTGAAGGGATAGGATACTCTAGGCCAACATGCCATTTCTGATACCCTGATCTAAGGTTCCTGGTTTGAGAAAAGTGCTGGATATAAAGCAACTTGGAGGAGGACAGAAAAGTGAGAAACGCCGGATCAAATGTAGAGACCTCCAGTGGTGAAGGGAAGTTCCCTCCTGAAAGTCAAGCAGGATAGAGACATCACTCAGGGCCAAAAAAAAAAAAAAAAAAAAAGAAAGAAAGAAAGAAAAAAAATCACATGTAGTAACCGAGAGACTCCAGACCACAGGTGATGTCTACAGTTAATTATCTTTACCCTCTGCTCCAAGTCAACACATGGGTGGTTACACAGAGGAACTTGGCTGGGACCTACCTACTATACGATAAAAATGAAATCACTAAACATGGAGGGAAAAAGTTGTCCATCAAAAGGCACATCAAAGGAATATATAACATAAATTTCCCAAGAAAATAGTGAAAAAGTTTAGACAAAGGCTTCTCTATAATATTGAAAATATATTATTGAAAGTATAATCCTTTTAAGATACAGCACAAGAAGAAATTATAAAACAACATAAAGTGAACTGGCAGAACTCAAGAAAAAAAAAAAAACTGATGTGTAAAAGACAAAAGTTACATAAATTAAAGCCCTGTTAGAGTCTTCAAAAATTAGAGATAACGTGACAGAAAGCATCATCAAAGATGTGATGGCCTGGCTAGCTCTGCAGGTCCCATTGGCATTTTGAACAGGACTTGCATCATGGGGCTAGATTCCTATTGTTTAAGGATGTTTAGGATTCTGAACCCTCATCTCCCAAATGCCAGTTATGTCCATCCCTGCCCTAGTTACTGCGTCGACCAAAAATACCTTCAGGCTTTCAAAGTATAAGGATATGAAAATGATATCAAAGATGATGTGCCTTTATAATAGATAGGTAGATGAGGGAAATATGACAAACGTTCAAATTTGTGTGTCTTTAGGAAAAGACCAGGACACATGATACAGAAACATACTAAATGATATAACCGAAGAAAACTTTGCTTAGATAAATGAAAGGCTGATTAGAAAGCACATAATGTCCCAGGAAAGCATGATATAGAATGAGTGAGTGACAATAATGTGCACCACTGCGAAAAAACGGAACCTCAAGAAGGCTAGAATTCTATTGGCTTCTACGAGAAAAATGCATTTTAAGATATAAAGGAGAAAAAGAGGGTTATCTTAGAATTTTCCACAACTATAATCCAAGCCAGAAGTCTAATGTCTACCAAGTGGTAAAGATAGAAATAAAAGGTGGTCTTCAAGAATTTTGAGCCAGTTCTAACATCTAGTTCTGCTTTATTGACTACGCCAAGGCCTTTGACTGTGTGGATCACAACAAACTGTGGAAAATGCTTCAAGAGATGGGAATACCAGACCACCTGACCTGCCTCCTGAGAAATCTGTATGTGGGTCAAGAGGCAGCAGTTAGAACTGGACATGGGACAATGGACTGGTTCTAAATCAGGAAAGGAGTACGTCAAGGCTGTATATTGTCACCCTGCTTATTTAACTTATCTGCAGAGTATATCATGTGAAATGCAAGGCTGGATGAAGCACAAGCTGGAATCAAGATTGCTGGAAGTATCAATAACCTCAGATATACAGATGACACCACCCTTATGGCAGAAAGAGAAGAGGAACTAAAGAGCCTCTTGATGAAAGTGAAAGAGGAGAGTGAAAAAAAACTGGCTTAAAGCTCAACATTGAAAAAATGAAGATCATGGCATCCAGTTCCATCACTTCATGGCAAATAGATGGGGAAGCAATGGAAACAGTGACAGACTTTATTTTCTTGGGCTCCAAAATCACTGCAGTTAGTGATTGAAGCCATGAAATTAAAAGGCACTTGCTCCTTGGAAAAAAAGCTATGATCAACCTAGACAACATATTAAAAAGCAGAGACATTACCTTGCCAACAAACGTCTGTCTAGTCAAAGCTATGGTTTTTCTAGCAGTCATGTATGGATGTGTGTGTTGGACCATAAAAAAGCTGAGCATTGAAGAATTGATGCTTTTGAACTGTGGTGTTGGAGAAGACTCTTGAGAGTCCCTTGGACTGCAAGGAGTTTGAACCAGTCAATCCTAAAGGAAATCAGTCCTGAATACTCATTGGAAGGACTGATGCTGAAGCTCCAATACTTTGGCCACCTGATGAAAAGAATGGACTCATTTGAAAAGACCCTGATGCTGGGAAAGATTTAAGGCAGCAGGAGAAGGAGATAACAAAGGATGAGATGGTTGGATGGCATCACTGACCTGATGGACATGAGTCTGAGTAAGCTCTGGGAGTTGGTGGTAGACAGGGAGGCCTGGCTTGCTGCAGTCTATGGGGTCGCAGAGAGTCAGACACGACTGAGCGACTGACCTGAAATGAAGCAACCTGAAACAAAAACCTCTTTATTTCAATCAGAAGAAGGCAGAATTTTAAAATTTAATTTAATTCTTTGGCTGCGTCTTGCATCATACAGGATCTTGGGTCCCCGACCAGAGATTGAACCCATCCATACCCTCTGTAATGGAAGGGCAGAGCCTTAACCATTGGACCATCAGGGAAGTCTGAGAATAAAACAATTTTTAAGCCAAATTGCACTGTTTTAAAATTCAGATATAAAAGTTTTAGGAATATTGGCAAGCATGCACAAACTTGCCAGTTGTATCAACTTAGGAATCTATCAGGGAAAATAAACACAGTTTATTTCTCCAATTAAGCATCCTAATTTATCTTGTAGTTTAAATCTAGAAAACTAAAAAATGAACTAAAGAAAAAAATCCAGGGATGGTGACATCATGGTTAGATGGTAAACATCATAGTCATTAAATATAAGGCTGCTGCTGCTGCTAAGTCACTTCAGTCGTGTCTGACTCTGTGCGACTCCATAGACGATAGCCCACCAGGCTCCCCCGTCCCTGGGATTCTCCAGGCAAGAACACTGGAGTGGGTTGCCATTTCCTTCTCCAATGCATGAAAGTGAAAAGTGAAAGTGAAGTTGCTCAGTGGAGTCCGACTCTTCGCGACCCCATGGACTGCAGTCTACCAGGTTCCTCCACCCATGGGATTTCCCAGGCAGGAGTACTGGAGTGGGGTGCCATTGCCTTCTCTGAAATATAAGGCTAAGACTGACCAAATGAAATTTCCTTCAAGGAATAAGCCATAAGTATTATAAAGCTGAATACTAGTAACATAACTGAAGTGTGTTGAAAGGTAGGGAGTGAGAAATATAGTGTAAAACTAAAATCTAATCAAAAGATGACTTCAATGTGTGTTATAATCTCTTTTCTTAGTTTAGAGGAAGCTTTTAGGAAAGAAATATTCCTTGTAGTGAAGACAATGGATTTGAAATTAGTTTTTCAATTTTACTTTGGCTTCTTTTTTCCTCCATTCACCTGAAACTTAAAGAGAATTTAGTACTTTTAAATATTAAAAATAATGTGCATGATATATTCCTGTTTTTGTCCCCATATCTTTCTTTCACTTTATCATGTCTCTGTTCTTTTATCTATCTTTAAACAGAATAGAGGCTGGAGTAATGTTTACCAAATATTGATGACCATTGTTTCTGAAAGGTGGAATTTTAGATAATTTTTTAACTAGCCCTTTTGTACTTCTTTTGTATTGCTGGAAAATTTTCACGATGATCATGTATTATACTTACTAAATAAATTAAGTCAAAATTCTAAAATAAAGAAGCAATCACAATGGATAAAAAAGGCAAAGCTAATTTTTTTCATCCCCAGTTTAAGATGAGAGTTTCCTGTTCTCCGGACTTGAATTCTAAGGCAATGGCACCCCACTCCAGTACTCTTGCCTGGAAAGTCCCATGGACAGAAGAGCCTGGTGGGCTGCAGTCCATGGGTTTGCAGAGTTGGACACGACTGAAGCGACTTAGCAGTAGCAGCAATGACTATAAGCTGACCTTTCCTGTTCCTAACATCTTTCCCAAGAATAGCTGAAATGCCTTATAACTCAGGTTAAGTCTAAAACAAATGGAGCCA
Source organism: Ovis aries (assembly GCF_016772045.2). NCBI lineage: Eukaryota > Metazoa > Chordata > Mammalia > Artiodactyla > Bovidae > Ovis > Ovis aries. Next base: position 61,620,664 of record NC_056071.1, on the reverse strand, counting down.
AACAGTGGGGTCAAGGATAAGGTTGTACACATTGAAGCTGATTATAAGGAACATTTTATTTAACTATGATGAGATGGCATTACAGACCCCATTGCTTCTTTCCTTAAGAACTGCCAGACACGGGGGCAGCGGTGCCTAAGGTCACCTGGTGTGACTCATTTGGGTACTGATAGCTGTCACTTTGCATAAGATCTCATAACAATGATGTGCTGTTAAGGTCTAGTATTATATAACGCTCCTTATTTGCACTCTGCTAAATACTTTCACATATGTAATCTCACTTACAATCTATGGGAGAGGCAGTATCATAACCAGTTCACAGACTAGAAAACAGAAGTTCGAATAACTCCCACAGGAGTCTAACTTCCACGTCAGAACCAAGATCTTGATTGTAGATGAGCGTGTGGGATGCAGCCCATTAGTGATTGGACTTTAGAGTTTATTTCCTAAGCTAGTAGTTCATCACCTTATGAAACTCCAATACACCTAAGGATATGTGATAGCACTGGACAGGGGCTCACAGTGCCTTGTATTCCCCTGGGCACCATGATGAGTTCAGAGGTGGGCAATGACTCCAGGTGGTCCATGAGAGTGAGCACTAGGATTTTTTCTGGTGTGACCAGTGAGTAGGAATCCTATTTTCTGAGAGCAAAATAGCAGCAAGGATAATGCAAGCCTCTACCTACTAAGGGCAACCACATAGATCCCAAAAATAAAGCCAACATGAAGGAAAACAGAGCCAAGAGGTGGGGCTAGACTAGATTCCTAGTGCGTTGTGGAAGCTCCTGGATCCAACTGTTCCTGAATCTATCCACCATATACTTTGGAGATACATAGGACAATGAATTCACTTTTTGCTTCACTGAATTGGTTTTCGGTCACTTGGGGCTGAGTGGCTCTTGTGGATTTGGAAACCTCATGTGAGGCAGAGCACAGGTGGTAACGAGCTCTCTTGACTCCCAGTGAGGACTCCTTCCCCCGGATTCTCTGGGATTCCCTGCAGTAAACTCACATAATATTTCAGCCTCCTCAGGACGTGACTTTGTGGAAGAGGATGCCTTATTCACTTATTTGAATCCTGTATCTCAGGAAAGTCTTTCCCACGAGCACTGAACAGCAAGAGCTGAATGAATCACAACAAAAAGGTCGCACGTGGAAAGTTTTGTTTTAAATGATCTAAATTAAAGGAATGGTCTTTCCCTTTTAATGTGCATATAAAATCCCTGCGCTTTCCTGGTTAACAATGTAAGTCACATTCTCATGATCAGAATCATAAAAATGAGTGAGGTGACAGGTTCTTTTTAAAATGCAAAGTGTTTTATGTCAGAAGGGATGAGAAATTAGATGGAGACTCTCCATATATGCAGGTGTAAAAGAGTGACTTTCTTTCTTTCTTTTGGTATTTTCCACAGTTATGATCCAATTCTCTTGCCTTAAAAACAAGCATGGTTCTCTATACCATTAGCCAAAGGAAACAAGAAAATACACACAAAAACCCCTGCATTTTTACAGAGACAAAGAGGAGGCAGTGAGCTGTTCAAAAGGAAAGTTATAAATGTAATGATAGGAGGGTCATGTGATGCACATTAATTCAAAAGGGCCCCTTTATTGGATTGTGATCTGATTGTGTTTACAAATATATAGCCAGAAGGCTTTTAATTTTGGGGCAATTTCATTGTTCATAGATAGATATCCAGCTACAGATATACATCTATGAAATTATGTGCTTATGTGTTTTAAATGAGATACAGTTCCTCTCTTTTAATGCAATAATGGTCCTATTTTATGATCTACGGTTGCCCAAAGTTGGGGCAATTTTATGACAATCTTATTTGAAATATCATAATAGATGAAAGATGTAAATAATGTGATGTTTAGAGACCCAGTTGAAATTTGAATTCATTGGAATTTCTCCACCGCTGGCACTAACAAGGACAGACTTTATTAAATCTCACGGATCGGATTCTTCTTGCCTTTCCAGCCACTTCTTGCCTCCTTGCTGTTTATTTTTCTTTTAAGCCCGAGTTCAATAAATAAACCCAACTAACAATTAAAAAGTCCCCAAATGATGCTAGATTGAAAAATTCAAAAATAGCCTGGCTGGCACCGCACTTGCAGTGGAGTTTGATTAAATTCTCTAATTGCATTCGAATGGGCGGCGACCATCACAATATGTTGGTGCTTTTAGCATGAGCTGTGGATGAAAAACTTCAATTACCACTAAAAATGGAAAATGTTCATAATAGATAAATGTTCTTCCTGTTTGAGAGCTGCCTTTTAAATATTACATAACTGATTTGGGTGAGATACTCTTTATTCTATTCCTCTTGTACTCTGTGAATTGATTTATACCCTTGCCCCAAACCGAGGAATCTTCTTTCTCCTCTGATGGAGACCCATTGCAGTAGCTGGCCCGGCCAAAAAAAAAAAAAGCTCTTTTTCTAGCCAGAGGCTGGATGTACTGTGGGAGGAAAGATGGAGTCCGAAAGTTTCTGGGAGAGAAAGAGGAACAAAGACTGGGAAGATGTTAGTACTAACGTCTGGAGCAATCATCACCGATTTGGGCTTCTAAGGTTGTAAAGAATCTGCCTGACGATGCAGGAGATGAAAGTGATGTGGGTTCAATCCCTGGGTTGGGAAGATCCCCTGGAGAAGGGATTGAACCCTAGCCCTAACCCACTCTAGTATTCTTGCCTGGGAAATCCCATGGACAGAGGAGCCTCGTGGGCAACAGTCCATGGGGCTGCAAAGAGTTGGACATGACTGAGCGATTGAGCATAAATACACACACATCATTGATCTGGACTGCTGTGGAAGGTGGGTGAATTAGGGACGGGGCAGAAGGTAGGACAGATTATTAGAGAGCTGCCCATTTCTAAACACCACCTTAAACCAAATGTGCCTCCATCTTCTGGGAAAATGGACAGTCATCACAGTCCACTGCAGCTCAGTTCAAATGTCACCTCCTCCAGGAAGTCTTCCCTCCTTACCTCTTCTGTGCTCCCAGGATGCTGGGTATCATCTATCGCTGCATGGTCTGCATTTGATGGGATCATTGTTCAGACCATCTCCATTGTGTAGAGCCTCTTTCCTGACCTCTTGGAGATCCCCAGGGTCAGAACCCATGTTTGAATTTTCTGTGTCTAGCCAGCTGGTTCTCTAGAGCTGGTCATCAGCATCTTCTGTATCTCCTTCTCACTAGAAGGCAGGAGCTTTCCAGCTGCACAGACCTTGAATCCTTCCTTGGTAATTTTCAGCTGGGCAGTTGCCTGCAGCCTTAGAGCTTTGTTTTCTCCATTAGTAAAATGGAGTAAGTCCACCCATCTCATCAAACTGCTGAGCAGGATTAATGGAACTAGAAAAGGCAAAGGTGGCTAGCAGGTGCCAAAAGCATTTAATAGACCCTTGGTAAATATCAGGTTATTTCCTTTCTGCTCCTCTTTCTTTAATTCACTCTTTTTCTTCCTGATTTCCCTTATTTCAACCCTACCACCATCACTGTCACCATGAAATGAGTGTTTACCAAGTGCTGAGCACAGTGTGGAGGGCTTTTCCTGGATCATTTCATTTAATTCCCATCCCTTTTCTTCTCTTCCACACGCTCTCTCAGGTTTCCCAGCTCCTGGGCTCCCTACAGCCTCTTGTATGACTCCCATGGGAGGATCCAGCCCAGCCTCACTCCAGGCCCCAGGACAATCCTCACCTTGACCTCACTTTCTGATGGGGCTGGACTTAGCCTTTTGCAGCCCAGAGACCCGATGTCCACCGCATCAGAGAGCAGGCAGGGTAGCTCCTTCCCAGGAGGCTGAACAGACCGGCTGGCATGGCCTTGGACCACATGCTGCCTGCCTCCACGTCATCTGGTCTCTGTCCCCTCCCCTGCCTAGGTTCTGCCATCCAGAACCTCCAAGTGATGGCCTCCCTCACCCACCCTGGGCTCCCGAGCTCCTGAGGCTGCATACCGCTCTTAGCCACGCCAGTCACCTTGGTCACTTCCCATCATGTCTCAGGCCTACCTGACTCCCCCCAGGTGCGGCATGTTCCCGCCATCCCCTCTCTGCTCTTCCCATAACCCTCCTGCCGTTTTTGCTTTTGCTGCCCTTCCCATCATTCCTTCCGTCGCTCCCCCAGCCCCCTTCCCATTGTCCGTGACTTTCTATGGCAGGTCCTAGCGTTTCCCAAGTGCACAAGACAGGGCCGAGGCTTTGCAGGAACCTGGACCCAGTGGGGAAGGCAGAACCATGATCACAAAACCCGCTGTGCCCCGGAACCTCGATAAATGCGACCTCTCACGCATCAGCTCAAACAACCAAAGTGCAAGGTCAGCATGGGGCGACTCGGCTTTGCAGAAGCATGTGAGGGAAGTACCTTGGGGACCTTATTCAATACAGGTCTGCGGGATGACATGACAGCTCATAAAAAGCTAATGGAGTCTGAGACTGCGTTACAAGGGCGTCAGAGTTTCGAGTGAGGGAGATGGGAGCCCTAGGCTTTTCTGCTTTGTTCCCTTATGCCTCGGGTTAGATCACTTCCGAGTGGGGAGTGGGTATAGTTAAAAAAAAAAAAAGCAAATTGGAGGATAGTTACAGTGAAGCCATCAGTGGGAAGTCTCAGAGGGGGAAGCTGACATCGTGTCACCTGTACAAGAGGGGAAGGATGGAAGGACTGAATGAAGAGGGGTGTGTGCGTTTCACTGGGAGCAGTGCAGGGTCCTGACCACAGGTTTCCGAGGCAGGGGAGGGGGCGGCTGCCTGAGAAAAGAGGCCATCGGAGGGGCTTGGGAGAGCAAAACAGGACACACACCAATAGGAAGCTGACTTTGGCAGAGACTAAGGTCTGATTTTGAATCTGATTTTGTTAATTTCTTTTTTAATTAAAGGATAACTGCTTTTCAGAATTTCGTTGTTTTCTGCCATGTATCAACATGAATCAGCCATAGGTTTATACATGTGTCCCCTCCCTCTTGAAATCTCCCTCCCATCTCCCTTCTCATCCCACCCCTCTAGGTTGATACAGAGCCCCTGTTTGAGTTCCCTGAGTCATACAGCAAATTCCCATTGGCGATCTACTTTATATATGGTAATGTAAGTTTCCATGTTACTCTCTCCATTCATGCTACCCTCTTACCCCTTGAAAGCAGCTGAGCCAACTCACCCACCCTTGTTTGAGGGAATTGGTTCCCTGATTCTGCAGATGCTCAGACAGGAGACCCCCGTCCAAGGGGACACTGGGCAGAGGGCTGGTGTCACAGGCTTAAACCTGTCTTCTTGCCTCCCAGCCTTTCCAATGCTGGTACCTTCACGAGGCTGAATCATAGGCTGTGGCCTCCTTTTCCTGCCTCCTCATTCGGCCTCCAGAGCATCCCAAAGGTTATCTAAGGATCACCGACCTCAAAGGAAGTGTCACTGACCTCAGACATCACCCTCTCTGCCAGTTCCTGTTTCTTCCTTCTTTCTTCACCTCTCTGCATGAGCGTCGACCAGTAGATACCTGCAGCTGATGCCAGTGCCCACTCTTACCCGCCACGGTCACTGGTGCCCCCAGGTCCATGGCTGCCTCTCACACCTCCTGCCCCCTTTCTTTCCCCAGCAACCCTTCATCTCTCCTCAGCAGTCACAGGCCTGAAACGGGTCCCACTGAACCAAAACACGGGGTCACAGTGCATCACTCCTTTTGGAGGCTCTAGTGGAGAAACCCTCTCCTTGACTTTTTCACTTTCCGGGAGCTGCCGGTTCTTGGGTCATGGAACCTCCCCATCTTCAAAGCCAGCAGCACCGCATCTTTGAATCTCCGATTTTGACCTTCCTGCCTATCTCGTGAGCACCTCTGTGATGACACCGGATCCAAGTCACCCAGGATCACCTCCCTCCCTATCTCAGTGTCCTTAATCACATCAGCAAAGTCACTTTTGCCATTCAAAGGAATAGATTCTCAGGCTCTGAGGATCAAACCTTTTGCTGCTGCTAAAATGGGATGGAGTATTAGAGAAAAGGAAGCATTGGCAGGTGTAATTTCTCAGGTGAGGAGGGAAGGGTAGCGATAATTGGAATGGGATGCTTGTCCCTGGGAGCAGGCAATGCATGGCTAAGGGTGACTAAGCATCAATTAAAGGCTGGGTGTGAAGGCCAGAGGGCAACCTGTAAAGAGACTTATCCTCCTGGAGGGTAGACAAGTTGAGGATCAGGCCCAGGCCTTCATTATAAGAGCAGCAGAGTGTTCCAGAAGAAGTTGAATCCTCAAAACCTTCACACCCACTATGCCAGGGTCAGATCCCTAATTAGGATGGATGGGACTCCTCAGGGCAACCCAGGTGGCGCAGTGTGACAAAGCATCTGCCTGCCAATGCAAGAGATGCTGGAGACTTGGGTTCGATCCCTGGGTTGGGAAGATCCCTTGGAGGAAGAAATGACAATCAACTCCAGTATTCTTGCCTGGAGAGTCCCATGGACCGAGGAGCCTGGTGGGCTACAGTTCACATGGTCGCAAAGAGTACGCACACACAGGACTCGTCAGAGTTCAGCGTCTCCCTTTGTCCAGTCCCAGCTCCCTTGCTTCCTTAGATTCGTTTTTGTGGCTGGTGAAGTGAAGTGGTTCATCTTAGGTCAGTCACCTGGACCCAGAGAGACACCGGTCAGTAAGAACAGCATACCAGACCCATAGCTGCGGATGGAGTGAGGAATGTGAGACAAGGCCATGATGCCAGGGCAGTAGCCGTGGCTGTCGTGTGTCCCATTAACCTTCCTTCCCCTTGTCATTTTTTCTCAGGAAAAGGAGCCCAACCAACGGTTCCCAGAGAGTGTGAACTTAGTGCATGAAGCTAGCGCGTCCAGGGCTCCAGCAGGCGGACTGTCGTGGATGCTGTGGTGAGCTGCCAAGATCCTGCTTCAGGACAGGGGCTCTCGACTTCTCAGACTCGTGGAGTGTTGGCTATGTCATTCTGTTCTGGACATTACCCTCAGCCTCAGGAAGCTTCTTTGGCCAAGCTTAAACACCCTCAACCTGGTAGGTGTCTGGATAGTGCCAAGGTATAAAAGTCCAGCCCCCTTGCCTGCATTTGGACCATCTCTGAAAGTTCATCTTAGCCCCAGAGCTTCCTGTGGTGTCAATAGCTGCTTTCCTTATAACTGCCTTGTAGTTCAGTTTTCCCTCTGTCCAGTCTTGCTTTCCTGAGCTTCTTTTCTACTCCTCCCCACCTGGTGTTCCCAAGAACACCCCCAGATATGACTCTCAGTCTCGATGTCTGTTCTCCAGGGAACCAGACCATGTGTACATCAAGATCCGGGCTTGTGTTCCCTCCTCTTCTCTCAGCTTAGTCTCCAGACCCAGGGTTTCTGCTCCCCAAAAGGGCACTGCTCGCCATCCCGACTCCTTGAGAATGATACTGTGACTCTGTGCCTCTCTCCTGCCACCTCTCTCTCTGGGCCCATTCCCACCACCCATCTTGGCTGCTTTTCAGAATACCAAGGCTCCAACCTCTCCTTCCTGAGCAGCTGCAGAATGAGTCCTGGTCTCGTAAGAATTGGTGCTTTCTAACTGTGGTACTGGAGAAGACTCTTGAGAGTCCCTTAGACAGCAAGATCAAACCCGTCAATCCTAAAGGATGTCAACCCTGAATATTCATTGGAAGGACTGATGCTGAAGCTGAAACTCCAATAGTTTGGCTACCCAATGAGAAGAGCTGACTCATTGGAAAAGATCCTGATGCTGGGAAAGACTGAAGGCAGGAGGAAAAGTGGATGACAGAGGATGAGATGGTTGGTTGACATCACCAACTCAATGGACATGAGTTTGAGCAAGCTCCAGGAGATAGTGAAGGACAGGGAGGCCTGGTGTGCCGCAGTCCATGGGGTTGCAAAGAGTTGGACAGGACTGAGTGACTGAGCGACAACAACTTGCAGGAAGGACAGGAGACAAGAGGAGACATGACCTTGGTGATGCAAGGAAGAGGCTTGGTGAAGACATCATGGGGACTGCCCTTCCTGTAACTTAGGAATCCTTTGCTCCAAAGCCACACTACTTTGGGAATGACAAGAAAGCAGAAGAAAGGTGTGAGAGTTGGTATTGGTGTCACTTCCCTTTCCAGACACCTGGGTTGATGGGTGGGTCATGCCAGGAGGGCTTTGTCCATGGGTTTCATTGTCTTCTATAGGCACCCAGAGTCCACTCTGAGCTGCAGAATTAGTGGCTGGGCCATCAGACCACAGTTAAAAATCTTTGAAGCATTTGGCTTTGGTTCAGCCCCGAGCGTGGTTTTCTAAAGGACAGTCTGCTACTGCCTTTTTTCCAAGCCTCCTCTGTTTTGTGGACCTTTAAATCACATGTTTTCAATTCATTTACATGGAACTCATCAAAGCACCATTTTGTTAGATGGGTTTGATGTCCAAGCAGCCCTTCTAAACTGTCTTGGTTTTGCTCCTTGACTAGATGAGGCTTTACTAATAATGAAAGGACTGCTTGGTGCTCTTATAAAGGAGTTCAGATTCTTCTCTCTGTGCAGACTGTCCAATGTCCTGGTGAGATTTTGCAGTTGGCAAAAGAGATTGTCTCTTAGGCTTAATAATTTCCATGCTTATCCTTTCATGAGAAGGAATTCCATTTTGGAAGAAAATGACTTTTTTTTTTTTTCTTTTTGGTAGCTTTAAGAGGCCGTCTTATGAAAAGACAGCAAAGGCAACAAATTATTTCTCCAACTTGTGGCTTTGCTGCAAAGGCCTCTGGGAAACTCTTTTCTGCGTGCCTCGCTGTCGAGCTGACCACATCCTGCAGCTTTGCAGGCACAGCTAGACCCGAGGCAGCCAGGGGCAGGTCATCAAGTTGCTTCTCACTGAAACACACAGTCTGTCTTAGCCACCAGGGGAGGACAGGTCAGAGCCGCTGTGACTGTTACCAGGCTGACCCAAAGCGGGGAGGAATTTACTGAGCATCTTCCCACTTGTCCCCTTGACTGAGCCTCCCTGGAACACCTCCAGGTAGGCATCCTTGTGCCAACTGACAAAGAAGACAAGAGTTGCAAAGTTCTGCTGATGACCCCGAGGTGGCCTTTCTTCCTCCTACAAGCATCTTGATGGCTGAATGGTCACTGCCATTGCCTCGGAGAGCTGAGACCACTGTGAATGGAAATGGTGTGAATGCAACAAAAAGGACTTGGAGCCCGGCTTCATGTGGCTTCCAAACTTGCTGCACTACAGATATGTGAGGACATTGTCCAGGGCAAAGGGCTTTGAACTTGAGCTGGGTTGCTGGCCTGGCAGGGTGTGCACTGGGCAGACCACTCTGAGCTGTGGTTTTTCTGCCTGTGATGTCGGGCTGATGGGAGACCAGTGAGCAAAGACATGTGGTATACTCAGCCCCACGCCAGCCATGCAGGGCAGAGTTCTGCTTTTCATTAGCACCAGGGGTAGGAGTCCAGCTTTGCTCCTTCTTCCCTGGATGGTGGCCACTGGGATCCAAGCAGACCACAGCTGTCTCAGAGTATTTTATGCAAGTGAGGGCATTTAGTCCAACCATGCGGAGAGGTGGCGTGGAAATAGGTAGATTGGAGTGGCTGCACTGTGGGGACTTCAGTAGAAGGCAATGTGACCCTTTCTGCACTTGACCCTGGAAGAGAGGAGCTGGAGGTCCTGGGGATATATGGGCTCTAGTTGGAGGTGGGTGAGCTGAACTAGTCTCTGGGTGGTGGAGACAACACAGAACTCGATCGCGGTCACTTCTGTAGCTCTGCCATGTGGGGTGTGTGTGCGCAAATGCTCACACAAGCAGAAGAGAGGTGGAGTCCAGTCTTGTGTTAGCAGGACCCTACGGAACTGGTCTTTCTTCCCCATCTCTTTGCTTTCTTTCTTTCTTACCTTGTAGTCTGTGCACAATTTATACCTTTCCTACATGAAAAATCACCAAAAACTGAAATAAAACTTGGTGGCTCAGACGGTGAAGAGTCTCTCTACAATGTGGGAGACCTGGGTTCGATCTCTGGGTTGGGAAGATCCCCTGTAGAAGGAAATGGCAATCCACTCCAGGACTATTGCCTGGAAAATCCCATGGACAGAGGAGCCTGGTAGGCTACAGCCCATGGGGTTGCAAATAGTCGGACACGACTGAGCGACTTCACTTTCACTTTTAGCTTCAATTTGGCTGGAAAAAGGCACCTGGCTGGAAAGGAACACAGCCCACTTATGTGCAGAACTCAGAGGGCTGAGGCTGGAGAGACACCTTTGTGACTGGCCCCATCCCCCGTGGGCATCAGTGAGGAAACTGAGGCATGCAGAGGGTAAGGAGACCACTGACAGTCTCACGGCTTGTTGGCAGTAAAGATGGGATCTGAACCCAGAATTTTTTCAGAGTATTTTTTTAAAATTCCACTTTATATACCTGTGTTCTAAGTCATTTGAACCATGCCCAACTCTTTGGAACCCTATGGATGATCGGCCTCCAGGCTCCTCTGTCCAAGGGATTCTCCAGGCAAAGATACTGGAGTGGGATGCCATGCCCTCCTGCAGGGGACCTTCTGGATGCATGGATCGAAACTGTGTCTCCTGTGGCGCCTGCATTGCAGGTGGATTCTTTATCACTGAGCCGCCGGACAAGTCCTTTATATTCCTACACCCCAAATTAACTGTTTGCTTTTTTTCATATTTATTTATTTTTCTATGTGTGCAGTTGAATGAGTCTGCCAGTAATATATGAGTGCACTAGTGCACTTTAAAACTTTAAGAACTGATTAGATAAATCTCTAGCTATCTCCCACGACCACTATTCCTGCTGCGGCTGCTGAGTCACTTCAGTCGTGTCCGACTGTGCGCGACCCCATAGACGGCAGCCCACCAGGCTCCCCTGTGCCGGGGATTCTCCAGGCAAGACCACTGGAGTGGGTTGCCATTGCCTTCTCCTATTCAGGTCCATTTCCTTTCCCACAGAAGTAGCTATTATTATAAGTTTGATGTCCTTCCTTCCAAGCCACAAAGATTATACACACACATACACACACACAATATTTCAAATTGTTTTTGTGATCAAGCCTTTACATATTTACATAATAGTATCATGATACATGGGCTTTCCTGGTAGCTCAAATGGTAAAGAATCTGCCTGCAATGCAAGAAGTTTGATCCCTGGGTCAGGAGATCCCCTGGAGAAGGAAGTGGCAGCTCACTCCAGTATTCTCACCTGGAGAATCCCATGGACAGAGGAGCCTGGCGGGCGACAGTCCATGGAGTCACAAAGAGTCAGACACGACTTCAGTTTCACTTTCCATCATGTATCGATGTATTGGACAAGACCATCAGGAACCTGTTTTCATTTCCCCTCCTGATGTGTTTTGGGGATCTGTTCATCTTGATTCAGGTTCATTTTCCTCCTGGATGAGCAGACTACTTCTCACTCTCCTGGCACTTCTCAGTTGCCCACACACTCCTGGGCTGTGATCAAGCTCCATGGCTTGCTGTTCCAAGAATTTCTGAGCAATAAACTGAAAACCAGAAGGATTCCTGTGGCTTGTTCCTGCCCAGGTCTTGAAAATACAGGAGGACCCTACGTGAGTCAAGTTACCATTCTATACCTCACATACCTTATCTGTTGTAGACAACTTGCCAAAGAATTGTGTGCATAAATGTGAAGTCCTACCATAGCCTTCGCTGTCCACACCCCTAAGGGTATAAGGATGAAAGCGCTTGTGTCCACTGTGAGGCTTGCTTGGGGTGGAGGAACTTGGCCCCATCTCTTCATGTGTTGCTGTATCTTTGTGTGTAAGTGTTGCCACGGGAATGTTCTCTGTACCATCTCAGGGGGAACTTCCCTGGTAGCTCAGTTGGTAAGAGAATCCGCCTGCAATGCAGCAGGCCTGGCTTAGGAAGATCTCCTGGAGAAGGGAAAGGCTTCCCACTCCAGTGTTCTGGCCTGCAGAATTCCGTGGACTGTATAGGACACATCCCAAGACACAGTGGATCTATCATGGGAAAGTTACCCAAAGAGTGGAGGAGGGGGTCCCCCTGAAGGATAAGGTCATTCCCTCTGTTTCCTTGGGAACAGGTGGATCTCAGATGGAAAGGGCCCAAGGCAGATAGTGACCATAGAGAGGTTGAGATATTTCGGTAGCAGCTCACCAAATAGTGAATCCCTCCACAAGGGGAAAGCTGCAAGTGAGTGCTGACTTTTCTAAGATTACAGAGAAAGCTTGAGAAAAGCCCTGAAGTCAAAGTCAGGGCTTGGTCTGCTGTCTGTGCCATTATGAAAGAGAACTGAGTGAGGAAATTTTGGCTTGAGGCTTGACTCAGCGGAATGCTGATGGTGCAATTTCAGGCTAACAGCAGGTGAAAGAAAACGAACTCTGTGGGAGTATCTGTGAAAACCCTCATGTGGGTGGTGACATGTGAGTTGAGTTTTGAAGTATGAATAGGAGTTTGCCAGATGAGGTAGGGTCAAAGCCATTCTAGGCAGGAGTCTGTGGTCAACTGGGGAAGGTTCAGGGCATGGGAGAGCTTCCCAGGTGGCAGAGTGGTAAAGAATCCACCTACCAGTGCAGCAGACGTGGGTTCGATCCCTGGGTCAAGAAGGCTCACTGGAGAAGGAAACGGCAGCCCACTCCCATTCCATGGAATTGCCTGGAAAATTCCATAGACAGAGGAGCCTGACGGGCTACAGTCCATGGGATCACAAAGAACTGGATGCGACTGAGCACACAGCGCGCCACCAAGGGATGGGAAATGGTCCAGTGTGTACGAAAGATGGGAAGGACGTGGGGAGACTAGAAAGATGGCGCGGGTGTGACTACTTCCTGAGTGCTGCAGGGAAGCATAACAGAATCAGGAGCAGGGAGAGTACAGAGTGAGGTGGGTTTTTTTTTTTTTTTTTCCGCTCAGGAAGGTCACCAGAAAGCCACAGGGGGAGGATGGAACGCAGTTCAAGGCAGAGGGGCCAGGGAATGTTGCAATGGTGCTGGTGAAAAAGATGCCAGTTGTGGGGGCCTGAGAATAGAGGATGGAACATTTGAATGGGAACACGATGGCAAGGCTGGATAGGAAGGGAAACCTAAAGGCTATGGAGCATGTTTTACATGCATTATCTTGTAAATTTTCATCATAGCCCTGTGATAAGGTCTTATTGCCCCTGTTTTACAGTTAAAACAACAGACACTACACAGGTGAGTGCCAAGCTCCCAGAAGTTCTGGAAGTCTGAGGGAGTCCAGAGTAAGAACTGTGTCCTCTACTTCGTGGTTAAGGGAGGAAACAGCTCAGCAGTCCTGAAGACTGGGGTTTCATACCAGGGGACCTGGATGAACAATGATATTGGCAGATATCCCCATTGCTTATCAATATCCAGTTTTCTTTCCTGTGGTGAATTGTGGCCATGTGACTCGTTCTGGCCAATGAATTGTGAGCGAATCTGACATATGTCACTCCTGGGCTGGAGTATTTAAATAGTTAGCGAGACACTCTCCAGCTTAACACTTCTGCACTGGTGATCTGGAAAACACCTTGCGTGCAAACTCCATTAATTTGGAGACCTGAGTGATGATAACGGGCAAAGCTACCTGCCTACTTATGTTGCCATGGAGCGTAAGTGAGGTGTGACTCCTTGCTTGATGTCACGGATATTTAGAGTTTTTACTGCAGCACAGCCTATCCTATACTAACTGAAAAGGTGATGCTCTTCCTTGAGTAAAGGAGCAGGCTGAGAGCAAGGGTGGGAAAGATGACATTTCTGGATTTGGGAAGGACTGAGCTATGGCAGAACATTATAGTAAAAGGAAGTCGGGCTTTGGGGGCTCACAGATGTGGGTTCAATGTCGCCCCAGGCACCTGCCATCTGAGAGGTTGCAGGCAAAGTCTCCCAGCCTTTCTGATATTGGTTTCCTCATATGTGTAATAGGAGTTGTGATCACCACCTCACTGACCCATTAGAATGACTTCAGCTAAAACATGCAGAACACCCAGCATGGAGCCTAGTCCTCAGGCAAGTTGAAAGTGTTAGTCATTCAGTTCTGTCTAACTCTTTGCAACCACAGGGACTGGAGCCCACCAGGCTCCTCTGTCTGTGGAATTCTCTAGGTGATTATACTGGAGTGGGTCGCCATTCCTTTCTCCAGGGCATCTTCCTGATCCAGGGGTTGAACCTGGGTCTCCTGCATTGTAGGCAGATTCTTTATTGTCTGAACCACTAGGGAAGCCAAGTCCTTAGGAAGCACTCTGCAAACTATGGCCTTTACCCCAGGAAGATTTTCAGAAGGAAATTTGTGATTTAAGCTTTGTGGGATCAGACATATTTCACTTAAATTTCTCTGGTACTGAGAGTGGTGTTAGCTGTTAAAGGCACTGCAATTATTTGCTTTATTTGCCTATTTCCTCTCGTAACCAGACTGGGAACTCTTTGATGGGAAGGACCTATGTGTTCATTCATCTGTGTGTTTCTTCCTTGCCCAGTAGATATCAGATCTTAGGAAATTTTCCTTGAAAGAATGAGTCATCCCTGGCTTTAGAAATAGCCAGATCTGGAAGCCATTTCTCTCTGACACATCGATACCAAGCCCAGCCTTGGTTTTCCAGGAGACCCGCACCCCCACCCCTCCCAGCTAGCAGGTCTCTATTCCGACCTCTGACATTCCTCCAAGGACCCTTCAGGCCCTGCGTCCAGGTGCTTAGGAAGCCTACCACACCAGAGCCATATCTTTCATCCATCTTGCCCCCAAGCTGAATAGCATCTTAGATGACCCCAATATCAGACTCTACCTGCACACGGCTGGGTGCAGACCTTGGCAGGAGTGGACTGGCAGGTGATTTCTCTCCTTCCCAGGCAGACGAGTATGGAGCAAGTCTGTTTATCAGGCAACGCCTTATTGTAGCCAGAGGTGGTGGCTTAACAGTGGCAGAAACGCCTGCGTTGCTTCACAGGCTGCAAGCTACTAAGATGTGCCCTTGGCCTCAGCGGGCAGATAAACACCTGCATTGGAGAAGGAGCCCTTGATCATGGGCTGATAAACACAGGAAAGGATTAAAAAAAAAAAAATCCCAACAACAACAAGAAGCTGAGCGACCCACTGTCGGAGGCTTTTTCATGTACACATGGGCGTGTTACTTGTCTTCGCCAACACACGGGGTGATGCAAAAGGTCTGGTTTTAATTTAATTTGATGGTCACGCAATCATGGAACGAGCATGTCAGAGCTGGAAGGGACTTTGGGGATTGTCTCCTTGAACCCTTTAATCTTCCAGGTGAGGACATTCAGGGCCACAGAGCTGTAGTGACTTGTTCAGGATCATATAGCAATGTTCTGGCAGAGCTGGAACGAAAGCCTGGGTCTCTAGACCCCCAGGCCTTCCCCCTTTCCACCAAATGGGATTGCTTCACAGGCTGCCACCTGACTCTTCAGGTGCATCCTGCGGGCTGTGCTTTGGCGCCCAAACAGTCCTTTTTAACGATGCCAGAGTCAGACAGCCCTCCCCTTCCCTAGTACCCTGCTGTTGGAATTGACCAGTTAGCTCAGGGCAATAAGGTCTGATGTTTCAGAGTCTAATCATTCCAAACCTTGTTATTTCATATTTGAAAGAGGTCCCACTTGGAGAGGTGACTTGCTTCAGTGATACAAGTAGGGAAGATGAAACATGTGGGTCTAAAATTCTCAGCATCCTGACTTCAGTCCATTCCTTTTAAAGAGTGGGTTAAAACCACTATTTATGGTTTGGGTGAGGCTATGTGGTGTGGGTGAGGTGTGTGGAAAGCCACCTGGACTCTGCAACTTTCCTCTGTGGCCTTCTTTTGCGGAAAAATATCCCATATGTTACCTTAAGGATATAAATGGAGTTTGGCAGCCTTTGCAGAATTGAAAATAGGCACTCAATAAACCAATAAATGATAGATGAATGAATCCTTAGTGGCTTCATTCATGTAAAACTTCCTTTCTAGGTTTGATCTGTGAATAAATAAGACAGTGTAGATTTTAGTTTAAAATAATTTCTAGGTGAAAATGATAGAGCCATTATCAGCAACAACAAGCTTACAGCATCTCAAGAACCATGCATGTAATTGGTACACCCCCATCTCATATAAAGTCAAAATTAGATAAAAAAAATCTGAAAATATTTATCAAATAGCTACTTACAATAATACAGTAGAGATATATTTCCTTTTTAACATTTTTTTAAAAAACCTCACAGACCTTTATTTTATTCTTTTATCTTTTGGCTGTATCGTGCAGCATGTGGGATCTTAATTCCCTGATCAGGGATGGAACCCATGCCCTCTGCACTGACATCATGGAATCTTAACCACTGGACCACCAGGGAAGTCTCTAGAGATATATTTCTAATGAAAAGTACTAGTCCTTCTTTTGCCACTGTAATGCTTTTCTCCTGAGTAAATCACTTTTAATTCTGTTACAGTTTCTGCTTGTTTCCTGTGTCTATATAATATACACACATGTGCTGAACACGTTAATAATGTTATTTTTGATTGATCGAGTTTCAGTTCAGTTCAGTCACTCAGTCGTGTCCGACTCTTTGCGACCCCATGAATCGTAGCACGCCATGCCTCCTGTCCATCACCAACTCCTGGAATTCACTCAGATTCACTCAGTTCACGTCCATCGAGTCAGTGATACCATCCAGCCATCTAATCCTCTGTCGTCCCCTTCTCCTCCTGCTCCCAATCCCTCCCAGCATCAGAATCTTTTCCAATGAGTCAACTCTTCACATGAGGTGGCAAAAGTGCTGGAGTTTCAGCTTTAGCATCATTCCTTCCAAAGAAATCCCAGGGCTGATCTCCCTCAAAATGGACTGGTTGGATCTCCTTGCAGTCCAAGGGATTCTCAAGAGTCTTCTCCAACACCACAGTTCAAAAGCATCAATTCTTCGGTGCTCGGGTTTCTTCACAGTCCAACTCTCACATCCATACATGACCACAGGAAAAACCATAGCCTTGACTAGACGGACCTTTGTTGGCAAAGTAATGTCTCTGCTTTTGAATATGCTATTTAGGTTGGTCATAACTTTCCTTCCAAGGAGTAAGCATCTTATAATTTCATGGATGCAGTCACCATCTGCAGTGATTTTGGAGCCCCCCAAAATAAAGTCTGACACTGTTTCCACTGTTTCCCCATCTATTTCCCATGAAGTGATGAGACCAGATGCCATGATCTTCGTTTTCTGAATGTTGACCTTTAAGCCAACTATTTCACTCTCCTCTTTCACTTTCATCAAGAGGCTTTTTAGTTCCTCTTCACTTTCTGCCATAAGGGTGGTGTTATCTGCATATCTGAGGTTATTGATATTTCTCCTGGAAATCTTGATTCCAGCTTGTGTTTCCTCCAGCCCAGCGTTTCTCATGATGTACTCTGCATAGAAGTTAAATAAGCAGGGTGACAGTATACAGCCTTGACCCATTCCTTTTCCTATTTGGAACCAGTCTGTTGTTCCATGCCCAGTTCTAGCTGTTTCTTCCTGACCTGCATACAGATTTCTCAAGAGGCAGGTTAGGTGGTCTGGCATTCCCATCTCTTTCAGAATTTTCCACAGTTTATTGTGATCCACACAGTCAAAGGCTTTAGCATAGTCAATAAAGCAGAAATAGATGTTTTTCTGGAACTCTCTTGCTTTTTCCATGATCCAGTGGATGTTGGCAATTTGATCTCTGGTTCCTCTGCCTTTTCTAAAACCAGCTTGAACATCAGGAAGTTCACGGTTCATGTATTGCTGAAGCCTGGCTTGGAGAATTTTGAGCATTACTTTACTAGCATGTGAGATGAGTGCAATTGTGAGGTAGTTTGAGCATTCTTTGGCATTGCCTTTCTTTGGGATTGGAATGAAAACCGACCTTTTCCAGTCCTGCGGCCACTGCTGAGTTTTCCAAATTTGCTGGCATATTGAGTGCAGCACTTTCACAGCATCATCTTTCAGGAGTTGAAATAGCTCCACTGGAATTCCATCACCTCCACTAGCTTTGTTCGTAGTGATGCTTTCTAAGGCCCACTTGACTTCACATTCCAGGATGTCTGGCTCTAGATGAGTGATCACACCATTGTGATTATCCGGGTCATGAAGATCTTTTTTGTACAGTTCTTCTGTGTATTCTTGCCGCTTCTTCTTAATATCTTCTGCTTCTGTTAGGTCCATACCATTTCTGTCCTTTATCAAGCCCATCTTTGCATGAAATGTTCCCTTGGTATCTCTAATTTTCTTGAAGAGATCTCTAGTCGTTCCCATTCTGTTTTTTTCCTCTATTTCTTTGCATTGATCACTGAAGAAGACTTTCTGATCTCTTCTTGCTATTCTTTGGAACTCTGCATTCAGATGCTTATATCTTTCCTTTTCTCCTTTGCTTTTCACTTCTCTTCTTTTCTCAGCTATTAGTAAGGCCTCCCCAGACAGCCATTTTGCTTTTTTGCATTTCTTTTCCATGGAGATGGTCTTGATCCCTGTTTCCTGTACAATGTCATGAACCTCATTCCATAGTTCATCAGGCACTCTATCTATCAGATCTAGGCCCTTAAATCTATTTCGCACTTCCGCTGTATAATCATAAGGGATTTGATTGAGGTTATACCCGAATGGTCTAGCGGTTTCCCCTACTTTCTCTAATTTAAGTCTGAATTTGGTAATAAGGAGTTCATGATCTGAGCCACAGTCAGCTCCTGGTCTTGTTTTTGCTGACAGTATAGAGCTTCTCCATCTTTGGCTGCAAAGAATATAATCAATGTGATTTTGATGTTAACCATCTGGTGATGTCCATGTGTAGAGTCTTCTCTTGTGTTGTTGGAAGAGGGTGTTTGCTATGACCAGTGCATTTTCTTGGCAAAACTTTATTAGTCTTTGCCCTGCTTCATTTCACATTCCAAGGCCAAATTTGCCTGTTACTCCAGGTGTTTCTTGACTTCCTACTTTTGCATTCCAGTCCCCTAGAATGAAAAGGACATCTTTTTGGATGTTAGTTCTAAAAGTTCTTGTAGGTCTTCATAGAACTGTTCAACTTCACTTCTTCAGCATTAGTGGTTGGGGCATAGACTTGGATAACTGTGATATTGAATGGTTTGCCTTGGAGATGAACAGAGATCATTCTGTCATTTTTGAGATTGCATCCAAGTACTGCATTTCAGACTCTTTTGTTGACCATGATGGCTACTCCATTTCTTCTAAAAGATTCCTGCCCGCAGTAATAGATATAATGGTCATCTGAGTTAAATTCACCCATTTTAGTT
The DNA here is from genome assembly GCF_016772045.2 of Ovis aries. NCBI lineage: Eukaryota > Metazoa > Chordata > Mammalia > Artiodactyla > Bovidae > Ovis > Ovis aries. Next base: position 61,601,487 of record NC_056071.1, on the reverse strand, counting down.
TGCTGATTCCTAGAATGTCGATGTTCACTCTTGCCATCTCCTGTTTGACCACTTCCAATTTGCCTTGATTCATGGACCTGACATTCCAGGTTCCTATGCAATATTGCTCTTTACAGCATTGGATCTTGCTTCTATCACCAGTCACATCCACATCTGGGTATTGTTTTTGCTTTGGCTCCATCCCTTCATTCTTTCTGGAGTTATTTCTCCACTGGTCTCCAGTAGCATATTGGGCACCTACTGACCTGGGGAGTTCCTCTTTCAGTATCCTATCATTTTGCCTTTTCATACTGTTCATGGGGTTCTCAAGACAAGAATTCTGAAGCGGTTTGCCATTCCCTTCTCCAGTGGACCACTTTCTGTCAGAGGCGGCTGCGACCGGCGCACTAGGCACGGCGGAGAGGAGCTACCCCATGTCCGAGGTCAGGGGCAGAAGCCGGGAGGACCCCACGCGCAAAGGGCAGCGGCCAAGAGGAGTTACCCCACGTCCGAGGTTGGGGGCAGCGGCCGAGAGTGCCAGGCTGCGACGGTGCAGGAACAGCTGAGAGGAGCCACCCTGCGTCCGAGGCCAGGGGCGACAGCCGGGAGGAGTGACCCCAGGTCCAAGGAGCGGTGGCTGCACGGGCCAGGAGGGCCTAGAGGAGCCATCCCACGTTGAGGGTCAGGAAGGGCGGCGGTGAGGAGATACCCCTCATCCAAGGTAAGGAGCAGCGGCTGCGCCTTGCTGAAGCAACCGTGAAGAGATACCCCATGCCCAAGGTAAGAGAAACCCAAGTAAGATGGTAGGTGTTGTAAGAGGGCATCACAGGGCAGAGCAGACACACTGAAACCATACTCACAGAAAACTAGTCAATCTAATCACACTAGGACCACAGCCTTGTCTAACTCAATGATCAATTTTAGATATTTGTATATCAGGACCTTCCCATAACAAATGAATTGGTTCATTTGGACCGTTACCCACATCTCTGCCCCCAGTTCATTTTACACACACACAGACAACCTTTTCGTCTCTTTATTAGTTTAAATCATACATGTATGCATTTTGTATCCCATCAGTGGTGAACAGTAAACTTTGACTCAAGTCTTATGAAATGAGTGTATGACTCTCCAACCCTTCTTATCACCTTCTCTCCCACTTCGCCTCTTCTGCTTCTCATTTTTAGCAACCATACTTTCACTTTTAAGTGTTAAGATGGATAACATTTATGTTTTGTTTTGTTTTACAGTCTACCAAACTTCATCTGTAGGTTGATTCCAGAAGTGGAACATCCATGAAGCAAATCATGTTTACTTTACTGGGACTGTAAATATCATTCACCTCACAGCTGAGAGCACTAGGATTATTACTGTGATTACTGCTTATTTTCTTTCTTTCTTTTTTTTTTTTTTTTTAAGTTTCTAATGGGATCCTTCACTTTTTTGCATCATAGAGAATTTGCCTGCAAGGCTGGAGACCCAGGTTCCATTTCCTGAGTCAGGAAGATCCCCTGGAAAAGGCAAATGATAACCCACTACAATATACTTACTTGGAAAATCCCATGGACAGGCCATGGGCTACCATCCAAGCAGTCAGAGAGAGTAAGACATGACTAGCTACTAACTCTTTTGAGGTATTTCAACAATCGAAGTGACTTAGCACATAACACACATGACTCTCCTCCACTTTGCTCTCATATTTCCATCTCATTGCTTTTTCTGTTCTGCATTCTAGATTTCCTTAATGCTGCTGCTGCTGCTAAGCCGCTTCAGTCGTGTCCGACTCTGTGTGACCCCATAGACGGCAGCCCACCAGGCTCCCCCATCCCTGGGATTCTCCAGGCAAGAACACCAGAGTGGGTTGCCATTTCCTTCTCCAATGCATGAAAGTGAAAAGTGAAAGTGAAGTCACTCAGTCGTATCTGACTCTTGGCGACCCCATGGACTGCAGCCTACCAGGCTCCTTTATCCATGGGATTTTCCAGGCAAGAGTACTGGAGTGGGGTGCCATTGCCTTCTACCTCGAACATTTTGTTGAATTTTATTTTATTTTATTTTTGATATCACATATTTAATTTCCCAGAACTCTTTCCTTCTCTATGATTGTTCCTCTTAACATAGCATCTTGTTCTTTTCTTGTGGATGGAATATGCTCTTGCGTATCTCAGAGAAGACAAGCTTATTTTTTCTAGATGATCTTTGTTTCCTCCAAAACAAAGATCCTTTTAAAAAAAAATTCAGTCTCTCTTTTTTGTTTGATTTCCCTAAAATGTCTCATGATCCTTGATTAATCATATAAGCGTAGAAAAAGAGATACTAGAAAAGCAACTGGGGACTCAATGTATTTGGACAAAACTGGCTGACAGGCTTTCATCTGGGGTGAGAGGTCAGAGTGCTGAATATTAATGGAAGGGGTTCCCACTCCCCAATCTAGAGGTCTTTGCTCTTTAGCACTGGTGCTTACCAGTCTTAGTTCTTCCCACTTAATTTCTTTAAAGAGAGTTTATCTGGTTAAAAAAAAAAAATGAGAGTAGTTGTCAACCACTTGTTTCTCTGTGTGTAAGGATGGGCACGTGCAGAGTTTAATTCATCCTCTGCTTTCAACTCCACTTCTCACTCCTGCTTTTTCGTACATGATGTTTCTGATCCTGAGCCCATCTGAAGCTCCTAAGTTCATCTTCCCCCTCCTTTGCCAAAGGCCCTTGCACGAGTGTTCGGGAGTGTGATTTCTTTGCTTCCGAATCTTTTGTCACTCCTCTCTCTCCTTCCGTCTTGTGGAAATTGGCTTCTCTCTCTGCTGATGTTCTACTTCCAATCCTTGTGGGTTTCTGGTATTTTTAAAAAGAACTTTACCTTCATTTTAGCAATCGCAGAGAGGGGTGTCCAGCAAAGATTTTAGGCAGAGAACAGTAAGCCTATGGAAGGTGTAGCAAGGGAAGGATAGGAAATGGCCAGCAGAGATGAAGAAGTGTGTCATAGTAGCTTGGGGATGATGGTTAAGCAGAAAGTAAGGGAAGGTAAGACTTGAGAAAGAGGCTGGGGCTGTGTTAAAAGTCTCCCATTGACAATTTAAAGGCTTCTCTGCTCAGCACCAGGGCTACGTTCTCTGTGTGTGTTGGTGGTGGTGGGGGAAGAAGCTATGTCGTGTGTGTGTGTATATGTCTCCATCTAGTTCACGCTTGCACCCCTTGAGACTGACTTTTTTTTAATAAGGAGAGTCTTCTCTTGGACTCCCTATCCTGAATAGGCTCTGGATTTTTTTTTTTTTTTCCCATGCTCTCTGTATCTCTTCCAGGGCTCTGAAAGACCAAGATCCAGTTGTTTGGCCAGGTATACCAGATGTCCTCAAGGCAACAGGTTTTTTTTCTCTAACTCCTACTTACAGTTTGACCTAATTTCCTATTATCTCGCTGGATGTTTAAGACATTTGAGATGTGTACATTTGACCTGGAGTTCTTCATGGTTTCCAGCATACCTGGCTGGCTCTCTTACTGGCCTGGAGCTCTACCACTGGCTGGCTCTCTGACTGTGACAAGGCCTTCTGTCCATTCTAACCTATCATGAAGATTGAAAGATGCTAACAGAGATGATATTCTGGCACTAATGCCGCTCTGGGTCAGGAAGATCCCCTGGAGAAGGGGATGGCAACCCGCTCCATGTTCTTGCCTGGAGAATCCCACGGAGAGTGGTGCAGTGGTGTAGAGGGGAGCTACAGTCCGTGGGGTCGCAAAGAGTCAGACACGACTGAGCACGCAGGCACTTGTGTGATGGTTTGGAGTTTAAACAACTCCTTTATATCCAGGGTCATTTAGAACTCAGAATAGGGGGAAAATTATTACCCTCATTTTTACAGCCAGATGTCTGAGCCACAGGAGAAGTAAGTAACCCAAGATCACCCAGTTAGGCGCAGCACTGGAGTTGGAAACTGGTTTTTTGAATTCTATTTGCTTTTCTTTTCACTCTTAGCAGGTCCTTCCTCACCAGAAACCACAAACCGCTAAGCCAACGGGATCGATTAGTTTGGTCCCACTGAAGGATGTAAGTGGGATGGGTGGGGCCATGCTCTGGGATCCCAGAGACTGACCCTGGTTTGATTACTCAAAGCTCTGTTTTATGTCACCTCTCCCGGCCTGAGATCAGCTCAGGAGGACGGCGCGCATGGCGCCACGGATGGGCTACATCCTTCCCTCTCAGTCAAGGCCTGGGCTCACGGCTCACCGCTCGAGACGAAAGCTTGGCTCCTCGTCACAGATATCCAGTTACAGATGACTAGAAGGAGGCTTTAGACCTCGGGATCTCTCTCCAACTGTCTTCTCTAGGTGAAAAGGATGGTCCCGGGGATTATGATGACTCAGTGCAAAAGGATGGCAACTCTATACACAGAGACGCTTTAATACACGGAGAATTTCAGACTGAGGCAGGAGAATTCGGGTCTTCATCAGTCTATAGGAGACCAATTCTGTTACTGACACAGAGCAAGTCGCCATGCTGTTAAGACTTAATTTGCTCTTCTCACGTCAAAGCAGCAAGGGGCGGCAATGGCCTATCCGGCAACTTTCAGAAATTATTAATGAAAGGACAAATTCCCCACAAGGCCATCCGGAGAAGGGGGGCAGAAACAAGGGGAGCAAAGGGAAGAAAGAAAGAATGGGGGCATGAACACAGAACCAATAGACCTGGCGCTTGACACTAAAGGCTTAACATCAAATGCAGCCAGAAATCCATTTCCACAGTTTTATTGGCCATTCCGGACGCCTCATTTCAAAGGAAGAGATTTGAATTCAGAGACATAACGCTCCCTTTGTTCTCTTGCCCTCCAGCCTTTGGTGCCAGTGTGGACTGCACCAGGGGGAGAGAGAGAGATCAAAACCCCTCTCCGCTCGGCTACCTGCCCCCAGAGCTGGCCCTTGGCATGCTTAATGAAATCAGCTTTGCGATAGATTGACAATGCCCTGTCAATTATCATCATTTATCTTGGCAAGCAGAGCATCTGAACACTTAAAAGAGCCAGGGGTTCAGCGGGCCCAGAAAAACCAGAATAAAATTATACTGCATGGTAATCAGAGCAAGAATTGCTCACATAAAATTTTACTCTAACTGTCAGAAGGACCGAGAGGATTTTACGTCTCGTTTTCTGCCCATGGGGTGTTTGCAGTTCCATGTGGGGGTCACTCCCCCCAACCCTGATGTGACAGGGGGCTCGCAGGGGCCTGCGCTGGCAGAGGAGGTCCGTCAGCCTGCGTGTGCTCACTGGTGTCTGACTCTTTGCGGACTGTAGCCCGCCAGGCTCCTTGGTCCGTGGAATTCTCCAGGCCAGAATGCTGGAGAGGATTGCCATTTCCTCTTCCGGGGCATCTTCCCAACCCAGGGATCCATTCTGCAACTCCTGCATCTCCCGCACTGACAGGCAGATTCCTTATCTTGGGACCACCTGGGAAGCCCTGGTAGTGGAGGGGGGCCACCCAACACGTAGGGATGGTTTGGGGTGTGTTGGGGACGTCAGGATGGGGGTGCAGTGACCTGTGCCATCGCAGGAAGTACAGGATTTGAGGGGTATCTGGCTCAGATGGTAAAGAACCCGCCTGCCAATGCAGGAGACAAAGAGATGAGGGTTTGATCCCTGGGCTGGGAAGATCCCCTGGAGAAGGGAATGGCAACCCACTCCAGTACTCTTGCCTGGAAAATCCCATGGACAGAGGGGCCTGGTGGGCTACAGTCCATGGGGTCGCAGAGTTGGACACGACTGGACAACTTTCACTGACTCCCCCACTTCCTGATGATGTGAGCCTGGATCAGTTGTCCCCCCAGGCAGGGCCTCGATTGTCTTCTAGAGAAACGGAGCCAATAGAGACCATCTCCCTTCTGACGCCACCAAGACAGACTCATTTTCTTCTTTCTTGCTTAGTGTTATGAAGCTGCTTTCTAGTGGGGTAGATGCCTATGCAGAGGATCCCCCCAGGCCTCCCCAATCTGCTTAATGTGAGAGCAGCTAGAGCATTCCTGGGACAATGGGAAGGGTGAGCACAAGGTCCTGCTGATGGCAGCAAGGGTGGCTGAGCCAGGGGTCTCCCTGCTTCACTGCCCCTCACGCCTGCACAGTGACATCTGTCCAGGAAGCTTCTGGCAGGACCAGTGACCCTGACGGCTGGGGGGCTGCTGACCGAGGGCCTTGGGACCCAGGGGAGCCTGGATTTAGGACAGGAGGACCTTGTGAACGAGAGCCCAGGACCAAGGCAGCCATCACCCTCAGAAACCTGGCTGCAAGGGCAGAGATGGAATCTGACGGAGGCCAGAGGGTGCCCAGGATGGTTGTAGATGGGGTCCTTTCCTCCCTGGAGCCCAAAACATCTGCTCTTCTACCTCGTAACTCCTCACACCTTTCCTGGAGAGAAGGAAAGGGGGAAATGTCTGATTGGACTGGGGACTTCTCCAAAGGAGCCAGTTTAGATCAGACAGCCCTGAGTCATCAGCAATGGATAGCTTTCTGTGGTTGGCAGGAAGGATGCTCAAGGGCTCTCAGTCCCCTCTGCCCTGGGACTTGACCCTTGAGCACATGGATACCGGCCACCTCGTTCTTATTCTGCTGCTGCAACCTCTCGGGAGCGTTTCGGTAAATGACATGAAAATAAAACCCACCTGCAGCAAATCAGGAAAAGCGGCCCTCCCCACCCTCCCTGAGCGGCCGTGTCAGGGGACATTGACTGAGCTGCCAGTAGCCTGGTTTTTGGTCAGACACAGCCTGTGCAGAGGCACCGGCATCTGGTACTTGGTCCCTGGTCCCGGGAGGATGGGAAAGGTATGCACATTCCAGGGGCCTGGCCCCAGGGAGGTGGGGTGCGGGGTCACAGCAGAGGCTGGGAAGGGCATCGGGGAGGGCCTATGGAGGGGACCCACTCCGCACAAGACCTTGACCTTGGTTGACAAGCACAGTGCCATCACTCTATGGTGCTGGGGAGACGTTTTTCACCCACAGTCACACTAAGCAAGTGGGCGGCCGGATGAGCCGGCTCTTTTCAGCCTCCCAGGGGCGTCTCTTGCATCTCTTGTTCCTCCCCATGCACACCCCGCCAACCCCGTGCCCCAGCCCCTCAGTTTCCAGGGCTCTGGGCCAGTTTACTGCAAGACTTCGCTCTGGGCAGCTGTGACCAGCTGTTTAGGAAAAGGGCTTTAGGAGGCCAGCACGTTGGCCTCCCCAGGCTTACAGGATTTCTTTGCTTCTGCTTCTGGCAGTGAGAGACCCTGGCAGCTGACGCTGGACCACAGGCTGGTGGGGGTGGGGTGGGGGTGGGCTCAGATTTATTCTGTTCCCAGCTGGAGCCCATGAGATGGGCTGGGGCCTGGGCTTGGGGCCCCTAAAGGAGGCTTCTCCATACTAATCACTACAAAGACCACCCCTAGCTGATGGGGCTGCTGTACCGGCTAATGGAGATGCTGTTTGATGAGAGTGGGACGCCACCCCTGAGACAGAGATGACATGGCTCAGAGACGTTGAGCTCCCCATCCACATCACACAACACTGCAGAAGCCAGTTCTGGCCAGCAGGCAGCTCTGTCCACCCCATGCTTCCTCCTTCTTTCCTTTTCCCTTACTTTTCAGCCCTCTGACAAGAAACAGCTCGCTCCCTGGGACCTTTCTAATAACATTTCCTTTCTCTAATTCATACATCACACATGTACTCCATAAATTAGAAAAGAAAAAACAGAGTCATACTGCCGGTAGGAATGAATGAAGCTATTGTAACATGACATGAATAGGAAGCAAAATCTCAAGCTTCATTTTTCTTTCCGAGGGTGGTGGTGGGGACACTAAATCTCCCAGGAGCAAGCAGGGCCCATTATGTCTCCGGGGGGTGGGGGGGCGAGGGAGGCAGACGCCCGAGTGGGTAGAGTGCCCTTTGAGAGGGCGGAATGGGAGTGTCGAGGTTTGTAATCATGCTCCCCAGAGACTGTGCGGGCCGGCTGCAGAACAAGGGCCTTCTGTGTGGGGTCAGGCGCTGGGGGGCGTGGGGGGTGGGTGGTGTTGGCCTCTCCCTGGCTGACCACAGATGGGGCTTTGGGGCAAGAGCTGGGCTCAAGTGTTTCCCATGCTCATCTTCCCCGCCTTGCTCCCTCCTTCCTTTTCTCCATCACTCCTTCCTTTTCCTTCCCCTCCGCCTCCCCCTCCCCCCCCCCCTTTTTTTCTCCTGCCACCTGCCATTCCCCAGACCTGGCCGAGTTGTTCTGGTCGTCCTTGCCCATTTGATGATGCTCTGAGATGCTGGGTCATTGCCCAAGCTGCTCCTTCTGCTTGGAAGGACCCCATGCCCTCCCCGCTCCCCTGCCTGTCTGAAGCCCTGTCCTCTCCCAATGCCCTCTAAACCCCCTGCCGCCCCCCACCCCCTGGGATCTGTCTTAACCTCTTCCTCCTGGAGTCCTTCACAGGCGAGAGACTCAGCCTGTGCCCACCGGGCGAGGCAGGAGCCACATGGATATTTTCTGACGTGACCTTCCCCACCACCTCTCCTGGCGGCTCGGTGCTGGGGTAAGAACAGTTTGTGAGCTTCATCGGCTGCATGCTTGTTGCTGATGGAAACTTCTCCTGGAATGGGTGGCTGCTAGCCCCATCTTTCAGGCAGAGAGACCGAGGTGCAGAGCTGCAGAGGAATCGAACAGGGGGGTAGATTGTCAGTGGGTGGTGGAGGTGGAATTTGAACCCACACATGTCAAATTCTGGCACCCCTGCCTCTCCCTCCTCTCCCCACTGCCCCAACCAGGGACTGGGCATCTCTGTGTCCTGATCAACTCTCTATTTCACCCCTTCCGTGGGTCTCATTTCCAGGTTATGTGTGGATATCTGGAAGTGGGGTTGAGTGGAAAGATGGTATAATTTGCAGTCCTATAGTATTTATCTCAGCTTTGTCTGAACTTGTGTTACTAGAAAGTCCTCGTAGAGCACTGCCAAGGGTCATGCCCTGATCTAAGAGCTTTACCTATGCAGGCACACCACGCTGCCTATGAGGTGTCACCCTATGACCTTTCTCCATGGGGAAACCAAGGCAAAGAGAGGTTGTGTCACTTGCCCAGGCTCACACAGCACGCCCTGGCAGAGTGAGGCTTCACTCTTAGGTGGCCTGGCTACAGCGTCCGTGCTTTTAACCTTTTAGCTGCCTTTAGCCTGAGACTATAGGATGGCACTAAGAGACAGGCAGGGGAGGTGCAAGATGCAGAGATGTGCTCCACGTGAGAACGGGCGGCTTCTGCATATGATGGCCTGTTTTCTCACTGCAGTGGGAGTTCCTGCAACACTGTGGGGTCTGCCTCCCTGTTGTTCCTCGCACGAGTCTGGGTGTGAAATTGTTCAGGGTTGCCGGGTCCGTGGACCCGGCGCTGGACGTTGTGCCCTGTCGCCTGCTGCAGTCAGGGGCAGCGTGTGTCATTTTGGGGGCTCCAGGCAGGACTTCTGTCTTTTGAGTGTGTTCACAGGGCACTTGGAAGCTGGGTCTGCTCTGGGGTTGATGGAGGAATTTGACCCAAGGTGTTCTATTTTGATGCTCTCAAGATAGAACAAAACAAAAACCTTCATAGTAAAGAAAATAACCCCAAAGGCAAAACTGATTATGAATTGTGTTTGAAGCTTCCCAGTTACATCTACAGTATCATTTCCCTATTTAGTAAAACCCTTTCGCCTCCTCTCAGAGGTTTCCATCCTCCCTCTACATGAGGGAGGTTTCTCTGTGTTCTTCAGCACCCTACCATGGCTGACACAGTTTATATTTTCCTAATAAACAACACTGCACTGGAAATTGTGGGGCATAAATCTTCGCCTTTGGGATCATCAAAAGACAGCGCCCCTTGACGGACTTACTATTTCAAAGGAAATTCCATCAGTTTGAAAGATATATCTCTGAGGCCTGGCGACTGATTCCAATTCAGCCGAGCCAAACCTTTTGAGAAAAGAGAACCAGCACAGGTTAAGTACCCACAAGATCGGTGTTGTGTCGCGTTTAGTTTGACTGTTAGCCCTGAGAGGTACGCCTACGTATTCCCATTATATGGATGAGGAAGCTGAGGCCCAGAGGCAAATCCAACATTTCCAGGGCTGCACAGCCAGGAGTGGGCTGAGTCTAGGTCTGTCGGTTTGGGGAGGGACACTATCAGTGTCACACTTGACAGTACATGTTGGGGTTCCTTTGGCACCCAGGTTCCCCTGTCTCTCAGGCACTTGTCTCTCTGGTATTTCTCAACTCTGAGGAGGAGCTGTGGGCACAATGATGGGGGTCCCCCAGAGTGCAAAGACTTTCTCCAGATGCAGTAATATGTGACTTCTTATTTTCCTGTCTATTCTATGAAAATATTTACTTTGTGATTCCATACCAAATGAAGAGCACCCTGCCATGGGAACCATCAAACCATGCTTTCCTTGAAGCCCTCACTAATGAGGGCTTGTGTCTTCCACTTTTTAAATCTCATTTTCTGTGCGTGAGGTTCCTGGAGAATGCTCCCGTCACTTCCTCTGCACTGCATCGCCACCTAACAAAATCACGTCCAACCTCCAAAACTCATTTTATCCTCCCCCAAGAAGTCACTACAGCTGGCACCCGACTCTCTTGATGGGAGAAATAGTTTCTTTCCAATGATGGTCACTAACACCTTTTTCAGTTCAGTTCAGTTCAGTCGCTCAGTCATGTCAGACTCTTTGTGACCCCATGAATCCCAGCACGCCAGGCCTCCCTGTCCATCACCAACTCCCGGAGTTCACCCAAACTCATGTCCATCGAGTTGGTGATGCCATCCAGCTATCTCATCCTCTGTCGTCCCCTTCTCCTCCTGCCCTCAGTCCCTCCCAGCATCACGGTCTTTTCCAATGAGTCAACGCTTTACATGAAGTGGCCCAAGTATTAGAGTTTCAGCCTCAGCATCAGTCCTTCCAATGAACACCCAGGACTGGTCTCCTTTAGGATCGACTGGTTTGAGCTCCTTGCAGTCCAAGGGACTTGCAAGAGTCTTCTCCAGCACCACAGTTCAAAAGCATCAATTCTTTGGCACTCAGCTTTCTTCACAGTCCAACACCCTTTTAGTTAGCTGGAATTCATTTTTTAAAAAAATCTAATCATTCATTCATCCAATAAGTGCCTGCTCAGCATCTACTGTGTACTAGATCTTGTATTTGATGCTGCTGCTGCTGCTGCTAAGTCGCTTCAGTCATGTCCAACTCTGTGTGACCCCATAGACGGCAGCCCACCAGGCTCCCCCGTCCCTGGGATTCTCCAGGCAAGAACACTGGAGTGGGTTGCCATTTCCTTCTCCAATGCATGAAAGTGAAAAGTCAAAGTGAAGTCGCTCAGTCATGTCTGACTCCTAGCGACCCCATGGACTGCAGCCTAACAGGCTCCTCCATCCATGGGATTTTCCAGGCAAGAGTACTAGAGTGGGTTGCCATTGCCTTCTCCATGTATTTGATGCTAGAAACATCCAATTAAAGAAAAATGAAAAAGTATGATAAAGACCTAATTTTGATGTTTTTGAGCTATGGTGTTGGACAGTCCCTTGGACTGCAAGGTCAAACCATTCAATCCTAAAGGAAATCAATCCTGGATATTCATTAGAGGACTGATGCTGAAGCTGAAGTTCCAATACTTTGGTTACCTGATGTGAAGAGTCAATTTGTTAGCAAAGACCCTGATGCTGGGAAAGACTGAAGGTAGGATGAGAAGGCGGTGACAGAGGATGAGATGGTTGGATAGCAGTACTGACTCAGTGGACATGAATTTAAGAATCTCCAGGAGATGGTGAAGGATAGGAAAGCCTGACGTGCTGCAGTCCATGGAGTGGCAAAGAGATGGACACAGCTGAGTGAGTGAACAACGAAAAGACCTAGTTCATGTCCTCAGAGGGCTCAAAGGAGCCAAACATGCAATCCAAACCTGGGAAAGGCAAAACTCTAACAGAACATGGTGCAATGGTTAATTCCTTTTGTGGGGTCTTGGAGAAAGCTTCCCAGAGAAGAGAGCAGTAGAGCTCTCACTGTTGGATGAATTTCAACTTCAGGCCTTCACTTGTCCTACAAGGCTTTTATGTGAATTAGAAAAAAAAAGTCACCTTTCTTGGACTTTTTAGTTCAGTCAACAACCTGCACAACCTTACTTGGCAACCCTGAAGATCACCTTCTCTCCTCTGTCATGTCTGAGCACATGTCCCAAACTCTTTGTGGTCCTAGCCAGAGAGGCCCACTTGGAACTATGTAGTTGGCTTATGAGTTGGCTTTGTCCACTGAGCTGGTGGCTCCTTGAGGCCAGAGTGTCTTTTGTAACATCAAGCCACACAGGGCACCTCACACAGCAACACTTTCAACATTAAAGAAATATATCCAATGTCAGAGAATTTCAGATAACTTATGCCGGGTCAGGGACCCACTACTTCTGCATCATTTGGGAGAGATTGAAAAAGATACACTTACATAGTTTCACCTTAGAAGATCTGATTCAGTGGGCCTGAGATCAGAAATGAGAATCGTATGTTTTTAAATACAGCCAGAGTGTTTCCTATGATAATAATTAATTCTTATGGAACTGTTATCAGTGCCTTCACTGTTCTACTATTTGGATCATCTCATTTCATGCTGTGACAATCATAAGGGGCACATGTGGCCCCAGAATTCTACAGATGAAAAGACAGGCACAGAGCAAGATTCAGGGTCCTGCTTAAGGTCACCCAGCTGCTAAGTGCTCAGACTGTGGCCTGAATCCAGATGATTAGAGCCCAGAGCTCATGCACTTCAGTACCATGTGCCAATACTGGTTCCAAGAGGCAGAATCTGTGACAACACTGGTTCCAGAACCAGAGGCAGAATCTGGAAAATCCAGAAACACTAGATTTAAAGTGGACCTTGAAGGTCACACCCTTCAGACTTCCCATTATAGAGGTGGGAACACTGAGTTCCCAAAAGGCGGTCAGATGTGTTCCAAGTGTCCTGTGAGTCTGCCACAGGACTCAGCCGTGAGCTCCCAGTGGCCACCGTCTAGGGCTCCATCACCAGCTCGCAGTGGTTTATTCTCACCTATGACAGGCCAAGCACTGGCAAAAGCAGCAGCAGCAGCAGCAGCAGCGATAATAATGACGATAATGCCGTCACAGCTGGCCTGGGTTTGTGGTACCTCCTCTGTGTTGCTTACTTTGGGGACATCATCTATATTGAATTTCTAAATGCCCTGCAGACAAATAGCACAGCCTTCCTTTGAGAGACACAGAAAATGGAAGGTCAGTGGTCCTCAACTTGGGGTGGTGATCTTGCCCCCAACAGGACACATACACAGACAGTTTTGGTCAGGAGGTAGAGAGTTCGCCTCCTTCACTTAGTGAGTATCAGCTGGGGATGCTGCTAAGCACCCCAGAGTGCATGGGGCAGCCCGTCATGACAAAGCAAAGGCCACCTGGTTTTCCTCCTCACCTGCTCTCCAAAGGTTGGGGGGCACAGAGAGGGGTCGCAAGGCCACCCAGCCTCATCTCACAGTCCAGTGCCTCGCCAGGGGCTCCGGCCCATTTCCCCACCTCCTAACATCAGGCTCCCATGTATACGGTGGGCCAGCGGCGGCCCCCACACTCTGATTTTGACACTTCCATACACTGTTCATAGGCCAGGAAACACATGGCAAATGGCAGCTCTTCTCAATGAGAATAAGACGAGAGGCTCCAAGAGTGAATTCCATCCCAGCCCTAGCTGGGCCCTGTGTCACCGGGAGCTGTGACCTCCTGGACCTGACCTGCCATTTCCTCATCTCTTCAATGTGCAACCTGAGACATCAACCTCTCAGGGGTGATGAGACGAGACACCAGACTGGCATGGCTCCCTAGGTGATTGTCCCCTTGCTGCCCTCCTGGGCTTGAGGGCTTCAGGGCACCGCCCTCTCCTCCCCACGCCCAAGGGACAGATCCAACAGGTGGAGTGGGAGCGATGTCGCGGGGAGGAAGAAGAGGAGGAGGAAGGGCGGGAGCTGCAGGTGGAAGAGGGTGAGGTGGAGGTGCTCCCGGTGGGCAGGACAGCGTGGGGGGGAGGAGGGGGGGGGGGAGGGGAGGGAGAGTGCTGATGACCAGGGTGGGTGAGGGGGGGCAGGGATCGAGCCTGCCACATTTTCATTTGGAACCAGTGCCCCAGGGAGGGATTTAGACACAGTCATGCTGCTTTGTACAAATAAACCCCCTTCCCAGACAACTGTCAGCCGGAGTCCTGCAGGAACCGCCCAGAGAGGGACAGGCCGGAGGGTGACCAGCTTTCGGGCCCGGGGCCAGGCCCCACACAGACCTGGTCCCTGCTTGCAGGCTGCACTCCTGAGATGGGTGCTTTTAACCCTGCAGGCAGAGGCAGAAACAACCCAGGGAGCAGAGACGTCTCAAATCCCATGGCTGCCTGGGACTGAGCTGACCTCGAAGTCTCCATTCCTGGTCCTTCATGGCCTCTGTTCTGGATGAAAGGCCCCGGTCCTGGCTTAGGGGCTCCTACATAGTAGGTGCTCAATAAAAATGAGATGCAAAAAGATGAGGCATGAAATTGAGGGGAACCAGACAAAGTCGTAAGAGGAATAAGAAAGAAAATGTTAAAAAAAAAAACCAAACACATAAAAAACGAAGAAACTCTGAGAGCATACTCTTCTCCCAGGACTTTGGAACTTTGTTTGAACCACGTCACATCAGACCTGATTAACCTCCCGAGACCCACCTCTTTGTCACCTTCACCTGTAACCTGGGGGTTACAATAGCCATCTCCTGGCTGGATTAGGACAATAACACCAGCTAAAGCAGATCATCTCCAGAGAACAGCAACATCAGGCTCACCACTGGGGCCCATTTGGCTCTGCTCACTCGTTCTGAGATCCGAACTGGGGTCTGATGGCCACCCCGGTTGTTGGCCAGGAAGCAAAATGAATTTCTCCCTGTCACCCAGCCCGACCCTTGTTCTGCTCCATCTCGGATCACACCTGGCCTCCATGTGGGTGGAGGAGATCTTCCTGGGGGTGGCTGGGCAGACAGACATATCGAACCAAGAGGGAAGGAACCCTCAGATCCTGCAGCGTGTTTTCTTCCCTTCCCTCCCCTAGACTGATTCAGTCTTTTAATAATGAAGATGCTCGCTTTGAGTCAGGGTCTGAGTCAGATCAGGGGTGGGGAAGCACTGCTTTCCGAGTGAGAAGTGGGGTGAAGATCCTGGCCAGTTTACACGCTGGGAAACCTGACCACTTACTTAGTTTATGACTCAGGTTCCTCAGCTCTAAAGTGGGCAGGGAAGGTTAGAAATAGAGCATAGGAAACACCGGGCGCCTAGGAGACCTTAACTTGCAGCTGCGGTTGGAGGCATAATTAGAGATACATCTACTGTCTTTCATGAGAAAAGGAGGACACAGCCCCCCCTGCACTGCCCGGGGGCTCCTGCACTGCTCGGGTCTGTTTCTCTGTGGTCATTTGGGATTTTAGCGGAGGGTCCTGCTTGTGAGTTGCTTAAGGATCAATCTCCTCTCCTACTGCCCTGGAATCAGCAGTTCCCGCTGCTCTTAGCTGCTCTCACTCCCCGGGAGCCCGATTTCAAAGGATTTCTTCACTGAGCTAAAGCAAACCTCAGTCATCTTTGTGCACAAAACACCCACCCAGGCTATTTGTCTCCGTCCTGAGCACTTGGCAAAGAGCCCAAGAGGAGCCTTTAGCAAAGAATGCTGGCATTCAGAGGGGGTTGACTGTCCGCAGTCCGCCAGCCCCACCCCGTACTCTGCCCGGGGTTCTTGGCAGCCCAAGTTAACCACAAGACAAGTTTTATCATCTGTTAAACCTGTCGTTTGGAAAAAAATAAAAAAAGACTTCAATAAAATATTTCAACAATTATAGTCCATTTTAATTAGGTGTGTGCCACATAATTATAGATTTAAAAAAATGGATAGGTTTCAAAACCCAGCACCCTGGCCATACGGTGTTAGCTGTTCTCTCTTGGAATTTCCAGCTGGATTCTCCACCTGAGGACACGCTACATACCTGGGGAGCCCTCCCCACCCCGGATTTGGCTCAGTTCCTTTCTTTTCACCACGCTTGCCACTTCCATTTGGAATCTCAGAGTCCTGGAGGAGGGGACACGGTGGCAGGTGGCCCTGGAGGGCCTGGAGGGTGTTCAGGTGGAACCCTGTGCTGTGATGGTGTGTGGGCCTCCTGGACGGGGCGTCTGGAGGTCTGGGATCTCCTCTGGCCCCATCATCAACTTGGTGGGTGATCTTGGGCCCTTACTTCCTCTCCCGGGGTTTAGTTTTTTTTTTTTTTTTTAATCTGTAAAAGAATTTAATCATCGTTTTTCAAGAATTTTTTTGGAGGAGGGTGGGGAACCCACTTGTCAAATGAAGCTTTGAAAGACAAGCTCAATGTGTAAACAGTTAAAAACAGAAGGCCAAGTGGGATAGCACCCTACATCTTCTCTGGTGGCCCCGGTACCATGTTCAAAGTGGCAAAGTTTGAAAGTGGCTGGACTGGATACTTTCCAAGGGCCTTTTCCAGCTTGTTCATTCATTCATTCAGTCAATGCTTATGAGTGTTCACGAGGCACTAGCCCTGTTCTGGGCTCCGGATGGACAGCAGGGAACCAGGTCAGCTCAGTTCTGTGTCCTGTCCCTCGAGCGGATTTCCTGACCTGTGGGGCTGGGATACGTACAAAGCTCCACACACCAGCTCTGCAAAGACCCAGGGGAGTCCCCTGAATGGCCCTTCAAGGGGTCCTGTCCTCATGTGTATGAGAGGTTCATCTATTCAGGTAAGTCAAGCTCCCAGCACTCCTGAGAGGCAGGTCTAGAGCTGAGTCTGAGGTCCTGTAGCTCCAGATCCCCTGACCTTAGTCAGGACTCCCAGACTCCTCCAACTTTATTTGTGAATTGGGCAACTGCCCTCCGAGGTGGGGACTCTGCTCCCTGGCCCAGGTGCCCACCTGCACTTTGAGTGACTGTCTCCCCAACCTGTCCCTGCCTGGTGAGGTCACCCCCACCTGCAAGACACTGCCCCTCAGGGAGAGCGCACCAGTTGCTCAGCGCAAATTGACTTCTGGCTCAGTGCCCTAGAGAAGCTCACCTCTCCTTTCTCCCTTGTGCTGGGCTCCCTGGCTCTCTCATACTTTGTTTACTGGAGTTCATGGATCTTTTCCCCTGTGAGACAGGAATGTGAGAAGGTGGGTCCCATGTCTTACTGAGACTACTATTTTTATTGTTTTCTTTTATTAAGATGCTTAGTTTTAGCCTACCCTACAAAGCCTTGTACAATAGGAAGGGAGCTGTTGATGAGTGAATGTATGTAGAGTTGGTGAATAAATGAAGTGATTAAGTGAGCAGACAGATGAGCGGATGAAAGAATTAGTAAACGTATTAATAACATGAGCCAGCATATAACCTAGTGGGGAAATTAAATGGTAAATGAGTGGAAAAATAAATGAGCAGATGAGGGGATGGTGGATGAATTAATAAATAAGTAAACAAGGGAGTCGAGTCTAGATTTCTAGGTAAATTAGTATAATATAAGGTCTTCCTTAGTGGCTCAATAAGTAGAGTCTGCCTGCAATATTGGGAGACCCAAGTTCAATCCCTGGGTCGGGAAGATCCCCTGGAGAAGGAAACAGTACTCTCGCCTGGAGAATTCTATGGACAGAAGAGCCTCGTGGGCTACAGTCCATGGGTTCACAAAGAGACAGACATGACTGAGTGACTAACACTTTCAGTATAAGTCAAAGTGAATGATCGAGTGGAGAAAACAAGTAAAATAATTTAAGCTGCAATAGAAGAACTAAGTGAATGGATTGATGAGTGCACCAGTGAATAGAAAACTTGTCTCTTTAATTAGTTTCTCAGCCACATGTCAAGGTCCTCTGGAACCAGGCTTGGTCAGTGCGCACTGATCATGAAAAACTTTGTAACAATGGCAGGCAAAATCCACCAGAAACTCAAGGAAGCTTTGCAGACAAGCAGTGGCCCAGCCAAGCGATGAATAACAAGAGTGGGCACCCTTGTCCACAGGCTGGCCTGGCCACAGCCTTGGCCAATGACTCACCGACCCTGGAGCTTTCCAGGAGTTTGCTGAGTTTCATGACTGGAGAGGCTCCGGTGTGTAGCCCAGGGAAATTCCAAGAGCCTCCAGTGAGCCAAACTGCACAGCAGGCGTGAGGTGGTGGCAGGGTGCAGGGAAGAAAGCTGCCGTTCGGTTTTTTGCCATCGTCCAGCTAAGAGAAGAAGCCAGTTGATTTCCAGCAAATTCTAGGACAAATGTTTGCCTTAAGGCTTAGGACTCTGGTGCCAAGTTTCAATGCAATCAAATATTTCGGAGTTTGGGAGTCATATGAGAGTGAGTGAGAGAGAGGGAGAGAGGGAGAAATAAAGCGGGGTGGGTATGGGTGGGGTCGGGGAAGAAGAGACTGCGAACTGAAAGGCAAAACACCCACGAGGACTGTGGCCCTGCTAGGTGGATCTGATAAGAGTCATGAGCTCTGCCTGCAGCAAACTCATGTCAGAGGTGGGTGTTAACTGTGAGACAGCTTTTTTTGTTGTTGTTCAGTTGCTAAGTCTTGTCCAGCTCTTTGCAACCCCATGGACTGCAGCATGCCAGGTTTCCCTACCCTTCACTAACTTCTGGAGTTTGCTGAGACTCAGGTCCATTGAGTTGGTGATGCTATCTAGCCATCTCATCCTGTACATGTTAGGGTTCAAATGTGGATCTGTCTGCCTCCAAGAGAAGGTGAATGTGGTTGTGTCTGGGGAGAAAGGAGGTAAGAGTGTACAAAGATGTACCATATTTGAGGTCAAACCCTCCATGGCGGCAGGAAGTCCAATTGAGATTGATAGAGGATTTCCAGCAGAGGTAGGGTTTGGGGCTGGGTGAATTCAAATGCTCTCAGAGCCAGACAGGTGTCTCTGATGGTGCTTGGCAATTCAGCGATTGCACTGGCAATGATCATGGTGGAGGAGGGTCCCCTTGGCGAGAGTGACCATTAAGGAGGCCACGGACTGTGAAAAGTGGAGAAATCAGGCCCACAGGGACAGTGGCTGAACAGTCCAGAGCATCAGCTGACTGTGACCAGGCAGGGAGTCCAGCGTGGCCAAATATTTTATTATTTTGAGAAAGAACTCACAGTGACTAAATGTTGGCAATGGATTAAATTTTTTTTGAAAGTGCTGTGCTAGTCAAATAAAACTGAGGTTTTGGTCTCTGACCTCCGGGTTTAGGGTTGAGGGAACTAATCCAGGCTGAGAGGGGACACGCTGCAGTTACCCTCACTGATCAGGCAGGTCTGTCTGCTGGGTGTCCTTGTTTAAATGCTGTTTGAGTCCTTCTAAACTGAGGAAGCCCTGCTCAAAGGGGGCTTCCACGAAACTCTTGTGCGTCTCTTGCATCAGACGTCACCTTCTGCTCAGCCCGTCGGCACTCCCACCTTTCTCTTTGGCCCGCGGGATTTCCTGAAGCAGCAGCATGCTAGATGTGGTGAGTGCAGGGATGCACAGACGTGGAGGGTCTGGGGGGGCTGACTTGGTGAGGGCTGACTCTTGGAAATGCTAGTTCCTCTGTCTGTGCAAGGCAGAAGCATACATTCCAGCCTAGGAGTCAGGGAAGGCTTCCAGGAGGAGGTGACTAATTCTTCAAGAAGTGGAAACAGTCAGGCAGATGGCCATGGGGCTGAGAATGGGTATGTGGATGGTCCATCTTGGGTTTTGGAGACAGAGCCCTGAACTCATGCCCTGAGCCTCCCTTTTACCAGTGAGTGACTCTGGGCCTCAGTTTCCCTTCCTGTAGCAAGGGTCAAACGATGGCTTCCCAGATGGGTGGTTTTAGGGGTCGGATGGATGGACCCAGGCAAGGTGCCTGGCTGCTTCCCTGCTGCTGCTGTTACCACCATGGCTGCCATGCCCTCCAGGGAGGGAGCATGGTGTCAGGAAAGGTGCAGAGGTGGAGCCACCCAGGACCGCTCGGAGGGTGCTCTGTGTTGGGGAGATAGGGATAGAGGCCTGTGTGCATGATCTGGGTGTGTGATCACATCCAGGTCTGGGGTCGCAGCTCTGCTCAGCCAAGGGAGGGAGTCCGCCTCGGCTGGGTCTAGGGATGCCCAGAGCCCAGGAGTACTGGGAAGACACACACACATCACTGTGTGTCATGGAGGGTAGGCTTGATGAGGAGGGCATGGGAAGCCAGAGGCAGGGGACCCTGATGGTGCTGCACAGGGCATCACCGGGGTCTGGCCTTAAGAAGAGGAGCCGAGGCCCAAGGGACAGACCTGAGCAAGCAAGATGCAATGAGAGAAGACGCCTGACAGGTCACTGGGGGCACAGCAGGGGGCTGGGTCCATGCTGACCTTGGCTTTCTGAGTCAAGAGGGCCAGGATGAACCCTGGTGAACCCCACAGATTCGGGTGTGGGAAGGGGTGTGAGGACTTCTGGGCAAGGAGCTGTGAGAACAAGCTTCTATCTTTTTTGTCTGGTTAGCCCTTCTGAATGCAGGCCCTTAGGACCCAAAGCAGGGACACCTCCTCTGAGAAGCCTTCCTGGAGTCCCTCTGTCCCCAAGGGGACCCAGCTCTTCTCCCCTCTGTGCCTATTCTAGCCCTGTGCACATATCTGCAGCCTCTCTCAGCCCATGTGACGTGGCAGCTGTCGCATGTCCACCTGGCTCTTTTGTACTCTGAGAGTAGAGATGGGTTCCTAATTCTGTCCATAGACCCCTAGACCAAGCCCACAGCAGAACAGGTACTGCCTGGTGGGTGGGTGAGAGCTAATGAGTGAAGGACGAGGAAAGGGTCCCAGGATGGGAGAGAGGAGGCAAAAAGGGAAGGGGAAGAAAGAAACAAAGGAAGGAAGGATGGGAACAAGGGATGGATGGAGGGAGGAGGGAGAGAAGGCCCAAAGGCTGGGGTTAGTCCAAGTCTCTCTCTTTGCTGAGGTCATGAGATCCAGGACACCCCTGATGGACGGTGAGATGATGCAATTGGAGGTAAGACCATTTCCCCGAGGTGGTGCAGGGCACTGTCTCTGGTGCTGTGAACCAGGAGTGGCTGGCTCCAGCTGCCATCTGACCTGCTAATAACTGAGTATCTGGGATGCCCCTATTATTAAGAAGCAACAGCTGATAATCTCAGTCCTCTTAAGATGGCTGTGGTTCTCTGGGTTAGAAGCACACGCCCATGCTCTACCAAGATAGGATAAACCCAGGTTTGGAAAGTTTCATTCATTCATTTATTCACTTCCTCCCTCCCTTGTTCATTCACAAAGGTAGGCTGGGCTTGGGCTGGGTATCAGGGATACTCTAGGGGCTGGGGATGGAGAGGAGACTGAGACTATGGATGGAGCTGAGGGCCTCAGAGTTAAGCCCAGCTGTGCCTTAACTTATGGGTAACTTTGGGAAACTTACAGGCCATTAAGATAAAGAGCAGGGACACCTCCTCTGAGAAGAATTCCTGGAGTCCTTCTGTCCCTGGGGACCCAGCTTTTTCCTACTTTGGCCACCTGATGTGAAGAACTGACTCACTGAAAAGACCCTGATGTTGGGAAAGATTGAAGGCAGGAGGAGAAAGGGGATGACAGAGGATGAGATGGTTGGATGGCATCACCAACTCAATGGACGTGAGTTTGAGCAAGCTCTGGGAGTTGGTGATGGACAGGGAAGCCTGGCATGCTGCAGCCCATGGGTTCGCAAAGAGCTGGACATGACTGAGCAACTGAACTGAACTGTGCCTCCTCACTAAACTGTTCCTTCCTTTGCAGATCAGACCAAGAAGCCGGCTTGCAAAGGTTTAGGGAGGACAGGAGAGGATGTGTAGAAATTATCCAGCAGTGTCTGGTGTGCATTAAATGCTCACCTAATGGCGGCTGTTAGTCAATATTGTAACAATCCAGTGGAGGGCAAAGCATGTGAACTGACACAGTTCAGCAAACCCCACGGGAGGGGTAGGAACACTGTGCAGAGGGATCTTGGGAGAGCCAGGGAGCGCAACAGAGAAAA
Source organism: Ovis aries (assembly GCF_016772045.2). NCBI lineage: Eukaryota > Metazoa > Chordata > Mammalia > Artiodactyla > Bovidae > Ovis > Ovis aries. The sequence continues at coordinate 61,579,541 of NC_056071.1, read as the reverse complement.
GCCATCATTGCTGCTCTGGGGCACGGAGATGGAAGAGACAGAGAGGTCTCCAGATTGAGGGGGTGGCAGGAGCCGAAGGAGGGTTGCATCAGGGATGCTTGGCTTGGGTGGAGGCCACAGGAGGCTCTGTGGGCCTCAGGCGCTGTTCTCCTGGTTCATCTCCTGTGCCCCCTGTCCCGTGGGAACGCACCCACTTCCGCCCAGTCCTGACAGCTGAGACCAGGATGAAACTGGAGGCTGAACACAATTCTGAGGGTCATGGTATTCCTCACGAAGATGGCTTGCTGCGCTTCTAAATCCAACATGGTGATTTTACTGAATCAAAACCTGCAGCATCTGATGCACCAGGTTTGCCTCCCAGACGCAAGATGAGGAAGACGTGGCCGCTGGCTGTGGTGCTTGGTCTAAGGGGTCCCGGCTTTGCTACGGAACCAACCTTAACTCCCACTCTTAGACAAGTGGCACATCACAGCCTAGACACCACTTGCATGTACTGCCTCCAAGTGACGCAGCCACAGAGTATCATTCACCCCATTTTATAAGTGAAGCAGTCAGCCCTCAGAGATTGCACGTGGCCAAGGATTCTCTGCATCCTTCCAAACCAGAGACCGACAGCTGTTTGTGGGGAAGACTGAGACAGTTCGGGAAGGACACTGGAAACACACCGGGGACAGACAGCGGGGCGACTCGGGGCTGCAGAGATGCCAGAGAAGGAGACAGTGGAGATGGCCACTACTGTTCCTGGGGCAGAGGAAAGCATGCAGGTTTGGCAAGCTGAGGGGATGTTACAAGGACAGATGTCTGCAACCCAGGGAGGAGCTACTTAGAGAGTCAGGAATTGTCTCCTGTCCTTCATGGGATTTCCCCAGACAGCAACATGATGAGAACATTCTAACGCTGTGGGGAGGGATTTGTGCCTGGAGGGATTGCTCAGCTTCTCCCCCTTGAAAGTTCCTCACTTGGATTCCACTTGCCCCACGTGGAGGTCTACAGAGCTGATGGCCACAGCTGAACACTGGAGCCTCGGGGAGGGTCCTCTAGCATCCAGAGGGGTGCCCTGCCTGTGGTACAGACACAGGAGCACTTACATCCTGGGAGCATGCTTGCAGGTTAAGCATTGATGATCCTGGTGGTCTTTTTTTTTCTTTTTGGCTGTGCCATGCAGCATGAAGGATCTTAGTTCCCTGGCCAGGGATTGAACCCATGTCCCCTGAAATGAGAGCATCTAGTCAACCACTGGACTTTCAGGGAAGACTCTCCCTATGGTCTCTTAAAGCAGACCTATTTCTGAGAGAGATATATGCCTTGAGGGTTAATAGTAGCAACGCTAGTAGATGCTGCCTCTGCAGCCAAGGGCAGAGGCTTAAAGGAAACCGTGGGATGGAGCCCGGTCCTGGGCCAGGCAGAGCGCCAGGTGGTGGTTGGAAGAAGGGAGCCAGCACTGGAACTTGATGTCCTGGGTGAGAGTCCAGCCTGGCCACTTTCTAGAGGGTAATGTGGGTAAGACACCTTGGTTTCCATATCCGTAAACTAGAGAGGGTGTGAGGGCCACCCTCACGGGTCGATGGCAGGCACAGGTGAGATACAACTCGGGAAAATGCATTGTCAGCTCAAAAGTGCTGTCCAGATGCTGCTGTTATGATGACACTTAGCGTGCTACTCTCCTAAATGCCCAATAAACGTGAACTATTATTATTATTACCATCACTATTATTACTATGACCGCGTTACAGTTTTGTCCTCCGGCTGTTCTGCTTTCTGTAGGACTACGTGGCACCTCCCTGCGCAGCCAGCAATAATTATACAGGAACTTTTAACTGCTGTGCATTCTGCACTCTCTCCAGTGAGATATTGAATCATGTGCAGAAGATAGGAATGAAACCGAGTCCGTTTCCTTGTGCGCGGGGGCTGCCTAGCAATAGCTGTCATTAACTGAGAGCCTGCTTTGTACTAGGCCCTATTTGAAAGTGATGTTCCTGTATCAACTCAGTTCTCGCTACCCCCCTAGGATGCAGGACCACTGCCACCCCACTTTACAGATGAGAACAGCGAGGCGAGAAGGTCTACCGCCTGTCAGGGTGGAGCTGGAACTGGAGGCTGATATTTGGTCCCAGGGCTTGTGTTCCTGCTGTAATGTGTGAACCTGAGGCATGAAGAATTGGCCAGTGGTTGAACATACGAAACACAAGACCGAACGGCCTCAGTGAATCAGGAGCAGTGACGGAGCAGAAGGAGTCAGGGAGTCACACACCCTGATGGAAAGTATGTCCTGAAGTCAGCACGGGAAGCAGACGTGCACCAGCTGGCGAGGAGGGTGGGAGGCGGCGGGGAGCACGCCCTCCAGGATGTCAGGCTGACAGGCCTCTGGCTTGGACTCGGTCGCTTACTAGCTGTGTCACGATGGATGAGACTGGGGATGGCCATCTACAGCCTGTGGGCCACCCTTGGCCAGCTGCTGTTGTTTTGTACAGAGTTTGCCCAGCATGCAGGTGTCTGAGTTAGTCCCCCATTGGACCCTCGCAAAGCCCCGCAGGTGGGATCGTCATCTGGACCATCCCAGGTGACTGTCATTACTATGAGTGCAGAATCTATCATCTCTGCTGTTTCTGCACTGTGATGGCGGGCTTCTGCACATCTTTGGCATTTCTGCACTAAACAGTCGGCCTGTAGTGCAAGAGACATGAGTTCAGTCTCTGGATCGGGAAGATCCCCTGGAGAAGGAAATGGCAACCCACTCCAGTATTTTTGCCTGGAAAATTCCATAGGCAGAGGAGCCTGGTGGGCTGCAGTCCATGGGGTCATGGAGTCGGACATGACGGAGCATGCCCGCATGCACCATGACGGCAGAGTTGAGCATCTGAGCCAGCGACTCTCTGGCCTGCAAAGCCTACACTATTTCCTATCTGACCCTTTCCAGATAAAATTCGCTGACCTTTGGACAGATAGATGATCACTTCTCCTGAACCTCAGTTCTCTCGGTTAAAAAAAAAAAAAAAGAGTCTTGGGGCTTAAGCGAGTGAAAGAATGATGTTGCGGAAGTGGTGTGAGCCTGTAGATGCCCTGTCTGTGCTGAGCATTGTAGGTGTGGGTTAGCGGATGGATGGTGTGGAAAAAGTCAGGGCAGCACCTTCGGAGGCAGGACAGGCGAGTGGCTGGGCAGATCAGACCTGGTGAGAAGCAGACCTTGGTCGAGCCCTAACCCTGCTCCCCACCCCCCAGCCTTGTGACCGTGGGCAAGTTGCTTCACTTTTCCTGAGCAACTTTTTCTTCCCAAATGTCAAGGAAGAATAATGCCAGCTCCTGTCTCTGGGGTATCTGTCAAGATTCCACAAGTTAACTTATAAACGCATATCATGTGGCTATCTTAAAAATGACGGGCAACCTTAAGTATCCATAAAGGTGCTGAGAAACTTGAATCATCGTCTATTACTGGTAGAAATATAAAATGATGCAGGCATTTTGGAAAATACCTTGGTGTTTCTTTAAACATAAATGTATCGTATAAGCCAGCAATTTCACTGCTTGATATCTATTCAGGAGAAAAAAAAAAAAAACATATGTCTACACAAAGATACAAGCACAAATGTTCATAGCAATGTGATATATAATGTCTCCAAAGTGAGAACAACCTTTCCATCAGCTGATTAAACAACTGGTTAAACTGATAAACAAGACATGTTATGCCCACCAATGGAATATTACTTAGCAGTGAAAAGGAGTGAATCACTGAAATGTGCTACAGAAAGCAGACTTCAAAAACATGAGGCTAACTGAAAGAAGCCAACCACAAAAGACCAGGTATGGTAGGATTCATGAAACATCCAGAAACAGCAGATCAAGGGAGAAAGTAGATTAATGGTTACCAGGCACGAAGGGGAGGGAGCAGTGATTACAAATGGGCCTGAGGGATTTTTCAGGGTAATGCACATGTTCTAAAATTGGATGGTGGTGACAGCTGCGCCATGATGAAAATTTACTGAATATTGTTGGATTGCACATGTTAAATGTGTGGACTCTATGGTATTTAAATGGAGTTGTTTAGAAGAATCAGTGCTTGGCATTGTACCTGGTGTACCTGACCGCAGAGCAGCTGTCAACTCCTTTTTCCTCCCTGTGGACTTGAGATGTCGGTGAACTTGAAGCATTGATCTGGGCCTGGAAGTTCAAGTGCTGGGTGACATCTGGGTGGATCTCAGCTTCCACACACAGTCACCTGTAGCCTCTGCTTCCTCTTCTGTAACCTGGGAATTGTAACACTTCAGAATCTTTGCTTTTTTTTTTCCTTTTGGTTCACATGTAGAACATATAAAGTGCCTGGCGTGTGTTAAGCACAGGAGTTTTCTTTCTCAGGGGAGCAGATGAAGGTGGGGGTCATGATACCACACACTTTTTCTCTTCTGCTGACACAAATCCTCGTTTTCTGTTCATGACTTTGTCTTGGAAGTTTGGACAACAGAGCGAATATTGGAATTCAGGGTCAGAGAGTGGACTCCAGCTCTGCTGCTTACCAGTCATGCTGTCTTTTCCATCTGGATGTTTCTGGTAAACAAGGGCTCTTGTGTGATGATCTCACATATCGGAACTTTGCAAGGTCCAGTGGAGACCAGCTCTGAAGCACCTGTGCTGTTTTTCACTTGCTAAGTTGTGTCTGACTCTTTGTGACACCATGGACTGCAGCATGCCAGGCTCCCCTGTCCTTCACTATCTCCCAGAGTTTGCTCAAATTCATGTTAATTGACTTGGCGATGATATCTAACCATCTCATCCTCTGCCACCCTCTTCTCTTTTTGCCATCAATCTTTCCCAGCATCAGGGTCTTTTCCGATGAGTTAGCCCCTCACATTGGGTGCCCAAAGTATTGGAGCTGTGTTGCTAAGAGGTCACTATTCTCAGTCCCAAGGCTGCAGGAGATGCTTCCGTGAAAGGGAACAGGGCACTCAAATGGAAGGTTCAAGTGTGCGGGGAAGTTCATCGCATGCCTAATAGGGGTTCCCAGAGCTGGGGCCACTCTTTAGCTAAGGGTAGGAGGACCCAGCTCTGCCACCAGGCTGTTGTGGATGAGGTGGGTGAGGGTCCTTGGGAAGCTGATGCTGGCCAGCCCTCTGGAGAATGCTGGGCCAGCCTGCACTGTTGGAGGAGATGTGATCAGCTCCTGGGGCTGGACACTTAGTGTTGTCATTTGGCTGAGCCCCAAATCCCCAAATCTGAGCAGAGACTGGATCCAGAAAGAGGCCTGGAACATGCTGAACTGTCTTGGCTGGTTTTATGGGAGGGCCTCAAAGAAGGTCATGCACACGGACTATGGAGGCAAGACCCCTTCAGGGCATGCATCCCTGTCCCCCTGGTGCTGCCAGCCTCAGGCATGTTCCTGCTTCTCCTGGAGCTTGGCTCTTTATTCTGAGAAGAAGGGGAAAGGTAAGTGTTGATGGGGTCAGAGGTCTTGAACTAGCGGTCTAGCTTCTTTTCTCTTGCCCACAGTACTGGCAGATTCCTTTTATCAGGCTTTTTTTTTTTTTCCTGGTGGCTCAGTGGTAAAGAATCTGCCAGCAATGCAGGGGGACACAGGAGACGCAGGTCTGATCCCTGGGTCAGGGAGATCCCCTGGAGAAGGAAATGGCAACCCACTCCAGTATTCTTGCCTGGGAAATCCCATGGATAGAAGAGCCTGGTGGGCTACAGTCCATGGAGGTCACAAGAGTCAGGCGTGACTTAAAGACCAGACCACCATCACCACCAATGTGCTTCACAGAGATTATGTTTTTATAAAGGGTATTTGTGGCAATCCTGCATGGAACGAGTCATCGGCATCATTTCCCCAACAGTGTCTGCTCACTTCACATCTCTGTGTACATTTGGGTAATTCTCCCAATATTTCAAACCTACCAGCCATAAGATTATGATTTGCTGAAGGCTCAGATGATGGTAAGCATTTTTTAGCAATAAAGTATTTCTAAAGAACGTACATTTTAAAAGACTTAATGCTATTGCACCCTTAGTAGACTAGAGTACAATGTAAACATAGCTTTAATACGCACCAGGGAACCAAAAAATTTGTGTGACTCACTTTATTGCAAGATTTCTTTTATTATGGTGCTTTGAACCGCAAATAACTGAACTGCAGTATCTCCAAGGTAGGCCTGTGTAGTCAGCACTGTTTATAAAGGAAAGTTGAATTATTGCTGTTTAAACATTAGAAGGTTTTACTGAAAAAAAAAAAACCAAAAAACCCAAAAGACAGATTTGGGTCTACTCTGAAACAAAATACACAGGATTGCCATCACTGGGCCTGCATTCAGTCCATTCTGGTTTTGATATGGCTGAGAGGAAGCCGCTGTGTCCTTTAGACCCCAGTCTCCACTCATCCCTATTGTTGTCCCACCCTGAGGCTGAATGCTGGTTGTCACTTATGGAAGAGCTAAGGGGGAAAAAGATTTCTTGTGCTTGCGTCTCTATCCAAAGTGGGAAAATAAGAGGCTAACAAAGCAGTGTTTTAAAAAAGACAGAGGAACAACCCCCCCTTTTTTTCGGGGGAAGGGAAACATATCTCCGAGCATTTTCTGGGTGAAGAATATCCACGTGTGGGGAGCTCTAGGGCTCATCCATACCCTCTGCCTTTCCTTCTGGACTCACTGGAGGATTACAGTGGCCTGCCCGCTATGTTAGGTGGGGCCAAAGTCCTCATAGGAGCCGGTGGGTGGGATGCTAATGAATTGGTGAGGGCAATTAGTGCAGGTGAGGTATGCTCTATATATGATCCATTGGACCCACCCCACTCTAGCACATTGTGATAGAAAATGTTGTGCAGCTGTAAGGTGGGGGCATCAGAGTCAGCCTGAGCCACCCTCTGAAGCTGAGCAAATAGGAAGGCATGCAATGAGAGTATACAGCCATCGGGCTGTTTGTTACACAGCACAACCTATCTTATCATGACTGATATAATGTCAAGAGGGTATAAAAAAGGCCTGCTTCTCTTACTTCTTCCACCTTTTTTAGTATTTGATGGTCAGTTATTCCCATCCCCTGGGGGCCATTTCTTTCTCCACTGGATGGGGAGTTCTTTGAGGTTGGGCTTGAGTCTTGTTATTTACCTGTGAATCCTCAGTGTCTAGGAAGGGGATCCAGCAAGGATGTGCTCCATAAAAGTTGGGTGAACAATCAAACCCTGCAGTAGTTAGCCCTGAGGTTGAAGTGAGTTGCTTCACTTCTGGGCTCTGTGTTTCCATCTGCAAAATAAGCAGGTACAAAGGTGTGGCTGCCCATGCCTCTCCCAGCTGTGGACAACTTTGCCTTCTGATCCTTGGCTTCTAGAGGAGCTCAGAGCACCCACCATGGGAACTAACTCATCATTCCAGGCAGTTGGGCCCTTTACTCTTAACATGCCCTTGCTGAGCTCACATCCCTGATGTCTGTATAAAGCCTGTGTTTCTGACTCCTGAGGGGGCCTCACTTCCAGGACATGGGATCTAGCGGCATTTCTGCCTTGTGTACAAGATGAATCTCCTACTGTCAGGACGCAGGGGGTCTCTCCCATCGAAAATTAATACTTCCCTAGAAAGGAAGATTTTAAAGGCCCAGTTGTGCTGCCAGGAAGCCTTTCTGATGGAAACGAGCAGATGCCATGCCTGGGCCAACCAGAGGGCTGTCAGGGAGGCTGATGTCCACATTTCACCATGTGGGGTCCCCTGCCTGGTCCATGGCACCTGATGACTCAGGAGAGCCCTGCCCTCCATGGAGTTAGGACTGATGGATGAGGGAAGAAAGAGCAAAGTGCTAGCAATTGACAGACCAGAGGCTCACCCTGGACCACCATTCATGAATTTCCTGTGCAGGGCCCTGGATGTCATTTTCTTTATCACATTAGGACAGGAGCAGTCACTCTCAAAGGTCTTTGCCCATCTCAGTGTCTGTGATCACCACCCTGACTGTCTCTTGCTGTGTGATCTTGGCTGAGACACCAAACCCCACTGGACCACATTTTCTCATCGATAAAAAATTTTTACTTGAAAAATGAAGTTTCATAGTGTAAGTTATCATTTACTGGATGTTCCATATGTTAAGTCCTGCTAAGTGCTTCCCTGCATTATCTCATATGAGTCTTCAGACAATCCTTTTGATCATTATCATCATCTTTTCCAGATGAGCAAATGGAGGCATAGAGAGATGAAAGAGACGCTTGCCCCAGGTCTCATGACTCGGGATTTGCACCCTGGTAGATGAATTCTCTGGACTTCCCTGATGGCTCTTCTGCCAATGCCGGAGATGCAACTTCGATCCCTGGGTCCAGAAGATCCCCTGGAGAAGGAAATGGCAACCCACTCCAGTATTTTTGCCTAGGAAGTCCCATGGATAGAAGAGCCTGGTGGGCTACAGTGCATAGGATCACAAAAGAGGTGGACTTGACTTAGTGACTAGACAACAGCAACAACAAGATGGATTCCCAAGCTGGTCCAGCCAAGTGCACCATAGGCTTCCCAGGGTGTGGTAAAAAGAGTGCTGGACCAAGGATAGGGAAAAAAAAAAAACCAAAAAACCCTCTTCTACTTTCTTGGTGTATTAACAAGTCACTGAGCCTTGGTTTCCTCAGTTCCAAGGTGGGATGAGCACTGGTGACCTCTGCCTCCCTTCCTGGTGGAGGAAGCTGCTGAGGTCACAGGTATAGAAATCCCAGCAGGGTTGGGTAGCTGGACACGTCCTCTTCTTGTCCTGAAATCCCACGCACCTGGTGATTCCCTGCTGTCTGTCCTCACCATCTGCCTGCATCTGTCCTCATCTTGTGTTCAGGGAGACCCTGGGGTCTGAGTGGCCTTGGCCATCCACGAGCCTCACGGGGAGATTCTTTCACCCCAATATGATCCCAGTGCCCTAGGGAGCACCCATGCAGAGCTTGGCTTCATGTTCTGTGCGGACCCCTTCACTGGTACGGTGAATCCAGGACAGTATAACCAGCACGAGTGTGTGTGTGTGTGTGTGTGTGTGTGTGTGTGTGTGTATGTGTGTGTGTGTCTGTAAGGGAGGAAATGGTGAGGGCCAAAAGGTGGAAACCTCGAGGATGAAAAGAAAATCCTGGGATGATTACTTTGACCCTCTGGTAAGAAACTCAGGAGCACGAGCAGGAGAAAAGCCTGGAAAGGTAAGCCTGACCATGGATAGTCTTGCAGGCCATGAGAGCTCCTAAGACAAAGACAGGTCTCCCCAGAGGGGCTCCCAGCACGGCTGTGGAACGCACACACTGGCGGTGGCTTGGGGCTGTGTTCCTGGTTCTTCCAGGCTCTACCTGACCGGAGTCACCACTCTGTGGCTCAGGACCAGATTGAGTTCCAGAAGTCTCTACAGGAAGCACGGTCACTTTGCTTCCTATTGACCTGGTTGCTTTAATTTGAACAAATATTCCAAGCATGAGTTGCTGGATTGCTTTCTTCCTTGGTAAACATGCTTGGTAAATACGAGTCCGTGCCATTATCTCAGGATGGGCTGGGCTCATCTGTATATAGACACTTGATAATTTCCCTCGGAAGCATTCATTCTGGGGCAGAAACAGATCAACAGTGCACTGGGCCCTTCCTTTCCTGGGGGAAAGGAGAGGGCCTTAGCTGGGGTGTGTCTCAACCTTAGCTTCTTAGTGGCCCAGGGTCTCAGCAGAGAGCGTGGTTTCCCTGAGCCCTAGTGTTCAAGATAGGATCAAACTCCTCCTGTGTTGGACCATTTTTCCTTGAACGTGGTATTAGGTAAACCATTTCCATGCCTCTAAATGACTTTAAAAGCAGAAGGCTCTTTCCTCTCTCTGTTATTTTTTTTTCTGCTTCCATTGAAATGAAAACCAGTGTGGCCAACCAGGTCATAAATGTGGTAAATCCAGTTACACAATGATTCCAATCTGTACTGTTCATTTTCTTCCCCCTTCTTCTTCAATAAAGGCTACTTACAGCCAAGAGAATTTTTGACTCGAAGAAGCATGCTAAAAAGTGAGTCACCATTAATAGGGTGAGCTCTTTGCTTTGGGATTAGGCCTAAGTGACAGCGCCCTGGCCCCTTTATTCGTTGGGATGGCGCCAGGAGAATGCTTTGTGCCCCTCTGAAAAAGATAGAATTAGGCGTTCCATTTATTCTATTGATCTTAATAGCCTCATCTCATAAATACCTGCTTTATGACATCCATAAAAGAGGAATCGTGGCAACTCGGAACAATAGAAGTTGTTAGTTTGCAACTGAAGTGTTCCGCTGAACGCCTCAGTGAAATTCCAGAGCCTGGTGGTGTGGGGAGGTTTCCCTGCGGGCTTTTCTATGGAGGAGCAGAGGAGAGATTCCCACTTCTTTTCTGAAAAACACAAGCACCTGAGTGCCCAGGACGGGATGCTATGGTCCCTTGCTTCTCAGAGTCATGACTTTTCTTTCTCGTGTGGCTCTGGCTTAAGTATTCGTGTCACAGAGTGACACGTGGTGTCTGTATCCAGAGACATAAGATTTCCCAGTCAGCAAAGTATTCTGGACCCTCCTGTCTTCCCAGGCCCAGCATGAAGGATGCTTAACACTGTAGAGACATGCTCACCTCCTTCATCCTCTCATTTCATAGAAGAGAAGCCTGAAGGTCAGAGGGGTCCCATGACGGATGTCAGGTCGAAATTCTTACACTTCTGTGCATTTCACCCTACACCCCTCCACTGCCTCCATCCTACTCCACATAGCTTGCTGCAGGCCTGTCTCATGGGCTGCTAAACTGCCGTGAATAGCACCAGACTCAAGGCCACGCTGGCTGAGGGCTGCCATGCATGGTGCCTTCTGGAACCTGCTCACTACCATCACCAGTCCTGCTCCAGGAAAGGGAGTTCTCAGCTCTCCTGCCCTCTGGGGTCAAGACTCAGTCACGGCCTAGCTGTGACATCACACCTGGGAAGTTGTGTTCCAGGGGACATAGATGTGAGCCAAAGGGACCAAGTGGTCAGAGGGATTGCATTTGGACAGCTGTCTCCACACGCTTGAAATTCCCTAACAATGATATGTTTCCTTCAGGCCTCCCCTGAGACCAACTTCAGGTTCAGGAGAAAGTGAAGGGAAGGTGGCAGGTGAATCAAGGTTTGCTGGTGCTGAGGTTCAGCCTTACAAAAAGAAATGAGGCCCTGGCGGACACAGTACTGACTGCCAGAGTGACCCCCTCTGGAGTCCCAGCCAAGCCAGTCCTTCAGCAGAAGGTGACCATGGGTGCCTTAGCAGGTGACACCAGCAGAGGAATGGCCCAGCCAACCCACGGGAGCAGGAGGAAAAGTTAGACTTTTGTGGTTTTAAGCCTTGAGACTGGAGGCCAATTTGTTTCACAGCGAAGATGACTGAAGCACCATCCCAACATCCTCTCCCATTGCTCCCTGCACTTACACAGGCCTTCCGGTTCCCACCTTAGGTCAGGGAGGTCTGCAGCCCCTCTGCTAGCACGCTCTTCCCCAGGACCCCTGTCACTCCCGTTTAGCTGAACTGTCATGGGACCTGGCCAGATTTCAGTTTCCACTGCCACATGGGAGTGCAGCACCATCACACTCATAGGGTGGGCTTCCTAGGGTGGAGGAACTTGGGGTCTTTAGGCAATATTTCAGTGATGCGAGTATTCTCAAGATGGGCTTGAGAATACGGAGTGTTGTCACAAGGATAAGAGGCTGAGATCTTGTTTTATAGGTGATGGAGCCCCAGAGGGCTTTTAACAGGACAGCGATAGGATCTAGCTTATAGTTTAAAAGGTAAATCTGTCTAATGTACAAAGAATACAATATGGACAAGGGCAGAAGAGAAAGCAGAGGAGCCGGTAGGAGGCCAGAGGTTGTGGCAGCTTGGGCTATGGTGGTTAAGAAAGGAGGATAACACATATTTTGGACACAGGGTTGATGACTTAGCATCCAAAGTTTCTCTGCCTTCCCCACTTCAGGGCACCCCACATTAGAGCAGATTACCACCTTCCTCCCTGGTAGCTACCCTGGTAGCTCAGCTGGTAAAGAATCTGCCTGTAGTGGGGGAGACCTGGGTTTGATCCCTGGATTGGGAAGATCCCCTGGAGGAGGGCATGGCAACCCACTTGAGTATTCTTGCCTGGAGAATCCCCAGTGACAGAGGTGTCTGGTGAGCTACAGTCCATGGGGTCACAAAGAGTCGGACACGACTGAGCGACTGAGCAACACCTCCATCACTTGCAAAATCTTGCTTCAAGCGTCCTCTCTGACCCCACCTCCCCTCTTCCCAGCTCATCCTCTCTGGTATCCTGTCCCTGGGGCCTTCACCTGCCCGATGAGCCTGCAACCTTAGAGAGCCCAGTGCCCACCTCCCCCCGACCCTCCCACTACCAGCCCCCTCACTACTACCTGCAAAGAAGCAGCTGAAAGTTGCTGGGACCGAGGCTCCTGGCTGTGCAGACTGGGGATCAGTGGGCAAGGCAGCTGAATGGATGAGCCTGGGTTTCTGGGCTGAGATGCTGGAAATAGGGATAGGAAAGACATCAGCTTGTGGGTGGGAATTAAAGCTGTGAGGACTGGGAGTCAGAGGGATCCCTGGATGGTCAGGAGGGGGGAAGGTAGGGGAAGACCCTGCCCCCAGGGGCCCCCACCTCTAGCCCAGGAAGGATGACAGGTGGCGCTGGGGAGTTGTAGTACGTGCGAAAAGAGTTCTGAAACTTGCCTTCTCCTTTCTCTCCCGCAGGCTCGTGGGTTCTCCTGGCAGTGGACCTCTTGCAGCAGTGAACTCGGCCGCTGAGACCCCGCAGCAGTGAACCTTGCTCGCCCTCCATTTGCCGTCTTACCCCTGATGCCTGCCTCACCTGCTCCACATGCTGGGTGAGGAGGCCAGCTGCCTGCCTGCACCGCTCCCTGAAAGTGCCCTTTCAGAGGCCAGCCTGCTGTCCCCTCCTGCCAGCCCCTCTGCCCTTCTGGAGCATTCCTCTGCCTGGCTGTCTCTGTCCCACTGGCCGACTTGTCCCCTCCCAGCATCTTCAGTCCTGCCTTCCTCTCTGATGGAGCTCTGTCCTCTCACCATCTGCCAGGCCCCTCAGGGGACAAAGGCCCACCCACGTTTGTCCTCTGCCCCCTTCTTCCCTACCCAGACCTGCCCCGTCCTGTCCTTCCAGCTCCCTCCTGTGTCCTGGGAGGCCCCAGAGTCTAGTCCTCACTTGTTTCTTTCCCCCCCAGTCAGAACTTCCCACCACGTGGTCTGTCTTCACTGCCCTGAAACTGACCTGGGTTTAGAGAGCTTCTCCCCTCCGCACTCAGCCAGCCTTTCCCCAGGGCAATTGCTGTCTTGGAATATAGGCTGCTCGGATGAGCACACCAAAATGACAGGAAAACAGACTCCTGCACTCACTTCAGGAACAACGGCTAATATTCGTGGCGTTCTGGGCACTCTCCAGGTTGTGTGTGTTTCCAGGGCTTGGCTTGTATTCCCTGACTTCATTTCCACGGTGTCCTGTTGGGGTAGTGTTTTAATGAGGCCTTTCTGCAGACCGGGAAGCTGGGCCTCAGAACTGTTAAATATCGTAACCATGAGGTAGGTCCGTCTAGTCAAAGCTCTGGTTTTTCCAGGTCATGTATGGATGTGAGAGTTAGACTATAAAGAAGGCTGAGTGCCAAAGAATCGATGCTTTCAAATTGTGGTGCTGGGGAAGACTCTTGAAGAGTCCCTTGGACTGCAAGGAGATCCAGCTAGTCCATCCTAAAGGAAATAAGTCCTGAATATTTATTGAAAGGACTGATGTTGAAGCCGAAACTCCAATATTTTGGCCACCTGATGCAAAGAACTGACTCCTTGGAAAAGAGCCTGATGCTGGGAAATATTGAGGGCATGAGGAAAAAGGGGTGACAGAGGATGAGATGTTTAGATAGCATCATTGACTTAACAGACATGAATCTGAGCAAACTCTGGGAATGGTGGAGCCTGGCGTGCTGCAGTCCGTGAGGTCACAAAGAGTCAGACATGACTTAGCAACTGAACAACAGACTTCGAACCCATACAACCTGGGTTTAGCACTTATATTATGAACATTTCACATGAGATCTACCCCCTCCTCAGATGTGTACGTGTGTAGTGCAGTATTACTATCTATAGACACAGTGTCATATGGTCGAGTTCTAGAACTTCCCCATCTTGCATAACTACGGTTTTCTACCTGTTGGTTAGCCTCCCTCCCTTTCCCCTTCCCCCAGTCCTGGAAACCACCATTCTATTCTTTGCTTCTACGAGTGTCATTAGTTTAGAGATCTCATATAAGTGGGGTCTTGGAGTATTTGCCCTTTGTGGCTGACATCATGTCCTCAAGGCTCATTGCTGTTGTTACACATGGCAGGATTTCCTTCCTTCTTGAGACTGAATAATATTGCATTGAGTGTATGGGCCACATTCTTTATCTCAGTGTCTGTTGATGGATATTCAGGTTGTTTCCACATCTTGGCTACTATGAGTCACGCTGGCACATACCCATTGGAGCGTGGGTATCCCTGCGAGACTCTGATTTCATGAATTACTACTCTATGATCCAGTACTTCCATTTCCAGGTGGATATTTATCTAATAGAGTTAACATACAAATACTTTTTAATTCTGCTTCAATAATTAATAGCTCGTGGCCAACCTTAAGCCATTTGTAGAACCCCTGTCCTGCTCTGCCCCACCCTAACCCATTTGGGAATTTTGAAGCAAAATAATTGCATCAGTAAATTTTTCCATGTGTCTTTTGAACAGATAAGAGCTTAATGAGAAGCAAAGCCCTAGCAGAGTCATCAGGCCTAAAAAGAAAGAAGGATTCCTTAACAGCATCAGCTACTCAATGTGCAAATGTTCCTAATTGTCTCCCAGTTTTGTGAAATACACTTTTTATTTTGGAATACTTTGGATTTACAGGAACTCTTATGAACTACACAGTTTCAATTCCCTGTAAAGTTGTCATCTCCCATCCCCGTGGTGCACTTGTCTCAACTAAGAAAACTGGGTTCCCATGAACTAAATGGCAGACTTTATTTGAATGTTTTAGTTTTTCTGTTAATGTCCCTTTTGTGTTCCAGGACCTAGTCGAAGGCCCCACAGAGCATTTAGTCTCATAAATCTCTCTCTCTCCTCTACCATGAGCTCCTTGAAGGGGAGGTGGGGGAAATGGAGCTGTATTTTGTACCCCATCTTTGCACCTGTTCCATCCACCAAAGGTCAGAGGCCATGTGTGCAACCATGCACAACTCTAACAAAACTTTCTCATGCACTAACTATCTGTCAGGCATGTGCTGGGCTCTGGAAATCCAAAGTGGAACCAGAGGGTCTTCTCTGCATCCTCCCCCACAGATGCTTAAGGAGCCTGGCCACTGAGGGAGGGGCAAACGGACAAACCCAGGGTATCTCAGTGCAGTGACGGGAAAGCCAGTGTGACCCGCAGTTACTGGGGATGTAGAATCAAGAGAAACAGCCCAACCACTCAGTTTAATTGGTTCATTAGTCAGAGATCAAATTGTCAACATCCACTGGATCATCGACAAAGTAAGAGAGTTCCGTAAAAACATCTATTTCTGCTTTGTTGGCTATGCCAAAGCCTTTGACTGTGTGGATCACAAGAAACTGTGGAAAATTCTGAAAGAGATGGGAATACCAGACCATCTGACTTGTCTCTTGAGAAACCTGTATGCAGGTCAGGAAGCAACAGTTAGAACTGGACATGGAACAACAGACTGGTTCCAAATAGGAAAAGGAGTACGTCAAGGCTGTATATTGTCACCCTGCTTATTTAACTTCTATGCAGAGTACATCATGAGAAACGCTGGTCTGGAAGAAGCACAAGCTGGAATCAAGATTGGAGAAATATGGCAGAACATGAAGAGGAGCTAAAAAGCCTCTTGATGAAAGTGAAGGAAGAGAGTGAAAAGGTTGGCTTAAAGCTCAACATTCAGAAAACTAAGATCATGGCATCTGGTCCCATCACTCCATGGGAAATAGATGGGGGAAACAGTGGAAACAGTGTCAGACTTTATTTTGGGGGGCTCCAAAATCACTGCAGATGGTGATTGCAGCCATGAAATTATAAGATGCTTACTGCTTGGAAGGAAAGTTATGACTAACCTAGATAGCATATTTAAAAGCAGAGATATTACTTTGCCAACAAAGGTCCATCTAGTCAAGGCTATGGTTTTTCCTGTGGTCATGTATGGATGTGAGAGTTGGACTGTGAAGAAAGCTGAGCACTGAAGAATTGATGCTTTTGAACGGTGGTGTTGGAGAAGACTCTTGAGAGTCCCTTGGACTGCAAGAAGATCCAACCAGTCCATCCTAAAGGAGATCAGTCCTGGGTGTTCATTCGAAGGACTGATGCTGAAGCTGAAATTCCAATACTTTGGCCACCTCATTCAAAGAGTTGACTCATTGGAAAAAACCCTAATGCTGGGAAATACTGGGGGCAGGAGGAGAAGAGGATGACAGAGGATGAGATGGCTGGATGGCATCACTGACTCGATGGACGTAAGTCTGAATGAACTCTGGGAGTTGGTGATGGACAGGGAGGCCTGGCGTGCTGTGATTCATGGGGCAGCAAAGAGTCAGACACAACTGAGCGACTGACCTGAACTGAACTGAACTGAACTGAGTCAGTTCTTAGATCTTCATGGTACTTTCCTCCTGTATTGGTGCCTGCTCCAGGGCCTTATGCTTCCCAAGTGGCTCAGCTGGTGAAGAATCTGCCTGCAATGTGGGAGACCTGGTTTTGATCCCTGGGTTGGGAGGATCCCCTAGAGAAGGGAAAGACTACCCACTCCAGTATTCTGGCCTGGAGAATTTCATGGACTGTATAGTCCATGGGATCTCAAAGAGCCAGACAAGACCGAGTGACTTTCACTTTCCAGGGCCTTCATCTGGGCTCTCCTCTGTCCAGAATGTCCCTGATTTCCACCAGGGGACTGCCCATCCTTTCAGGCTCTGCTCAAATGTCCATCCTCGGTGAGCCTTTCTGGGTCTGATGAACCCCTGCCCCACCCCTTCAGGGTGGAAATTTTCATATTCTTTCTGTGCTTCGCTTTTACCATGGGGTTGGTAGATGTGCCTAGCTCTTAGTGTGGTTGTGAAGAAATACTGATCAAGCTCTTGGAGCACACCCAGCACAGGGTAAGGGCTGTACACACATGCTTGTTATGGTTACTGTTGTTGTATTTCGGTCCCTGAATCCCTCCTCCTAAGCACATTATCGGGGCTGTAGTTCCACATTTAGTTGTGGGATTACTTGTCTACTGTCCGATCCTGCTCGTCACGCACATCCCAAGCTCCAGGAGAACAGAGAGTGTGTCTGTCCTTCTCAGCAGTACATCCCCAGGAAGGCTGTGTTCATGTTATCAAAGCAGAGTGAGAAGAAATTTTTGATGGGACCATAATATTTTGCTGTGTGTCTCAGGGCCTGCCTGCGGGAGCAGGGCTGACTTAGTATTTACATTTGTTGAAGGAAGAAAGGAAGGGAAGGAGCAAAGAGGGCAGAAAGAATGGGACCCTATTCCTGGTACACCCATCCCCCCTAGCCTAGGGCTCAGGGAGATAGGGTCTGCTGTTTGGAGAGTCTATGCAGGGACGTGCAGGTAGCTGGCTGGTTGGGAGCAGAGCCCCAGAGCAGGCACAGTGGCTTCCGCTGTGGCCGTTGCCCTGACACCTGCCTGTTTACAGCCGGCCCTGCAGCCTGTGGGCGCCTCTGTGGTGTGCAGGTGTGGCAGGCTGGCCCGCCTGAGCCTCCCCACAGCCAGCCCCCGTGCCCACAAGACTGGCCCTCGGCTGGACGTGCTGAGAGCTGAGTCTGCTTTGGTCAGGCCAGTTCTGGAGGTCCCTGGGACTCAGCAAAGTCTCTGAGTCTCACATCTAGCTAGGGACAGAATCATTTCCTTTCAGAGTACCACAAGAGACTCAAAGAGGTGGCCAGTGAAATTGTGTCTCTAGTTTTTGTCCTGGTAGAAAGGGACTGGGTTTCCCCCCACCCTCAGCAAGGATGGGGAAGAAAAATGCTAGGCTACAGGGACAGAGCATTTTGCAGACACCGTGATGGGGCCAGTGCTCTGGGCCAAGCCTTGGACCACAGGCTGGGATTCAGAAGGTTGGATTCCTGTGCTGACCCAGGGGAACCCCAGAATCCTCCAGACCCATCATAACGTGATTTCCCAAGTGCAATGCCGGACAGGGCACAGAGATTGTAGGAACCCAGAGGGG
The DNA here is from genome assembly GCF_016772045.2 of Ovis aries. Lineage (NCBI taxonomy): Eukaryota > Metazoa > Chordata > Mammalia > Artiodactyla > Bovidae > Ovis > Ovis aries. Next base: position 61,561,365 of record NC_056071.1, on the reverse strand, counting down.
CTCCCTGGAGGAGGCAATGTCTGAGCTGGCCACTCAGGGGTGAAGAGAGGAGGGGAGAAGAGGGAAGAAAATCCAGATGGAGGTGTGCAGGTGTGAAAGAGTTGGGGATGGGGCTATGTGCAGGTCAGTGGGGCTAGAACCAGGGGTGGGAAAGGAGCTAGAGAGGTGGGCTGGGGTCACTTGGGAGGGCTATGGGATGTCGCCCAGCATCCCCATCAGAATGTGAGGCCAGGGGACCACAGATAACTTGTTTGGTTTTGAAAATTCTCTCTGGTCCTCACAGAGCTGGGACAGGAAAGATGAGAGTCAGGGAGGTTAGGACCTGACTAAGGCCCATGAGGGTGGAGGAGGACAGTGAATGGAAAAGGAAGGAGATTGAATGAGCAAGTTCTAGAGTGGGCTGGACGTGGGGTTTGGGCAGGGAGATGAGCACAAGTCCAAGGTGACTCGCAGGTCTCAGATGAATAGTTTGGTTCTGCAAGTAACAGCTGAAGTGAGTTAGTAAGTGCTGAAAGGTCCTAAATTCCATGTTCGCTTGTATGTTACCTCTAAGTCTCCATTTTATTGTTCCGTGATGAAGTCATATCTGACTCTTTGTCACCCCATGGCCTGAAGCATGCCAGGCTCCTCTGTCCTCCACTCTCTCCCGAAGTTTGCTCGGGTTCCTGTCCATTGAGTCGGTGATGCTATCTAATCATCTCATCCTCTGTCACCCTCTCTCCTTTTGCCTTCAATCTTTCCCAGCATCAGGATCTTTTCCAGTGAGGTGGCTCTTGGCATAGGTGGTCAAAGTATTGGAGCTTCAGCTTCAGCCACAGTCCTTCCAATGGATATTCAGGGTTGATATCCATTAGGATTGACTGGTTTTATCTCCTTACAATCCAAGGGACTCTCAAGAGTCTTCTCCAGTACAAGGTTTGAAAGCATCAGTTCTCCGGCACTCAGCCTTCTTTATGGTCCAACTCTCACATCCATACATGACTCCTGGAAAACCATAGCTTTGACTATACTGACCTTTGTGGGCAAAGTAATGTCTCTGCTTTTTAATACACTGTCTAGGTTTGTCCTAAGTCTCTATAGCTGAGGAAGAATTGAAATAAACTCAGTGCCCTGGAATTGACGGTTGAAATTTTTTTTAAACTCTGAGCAGGGAAAGTACCTTAGTCTGCTCAGACAGACTTAAAATACCGTAGATCAGTAGCTTAACAGAAATTTATTTTCTTACATTTCTGAAGGCAGAGCATTTGAGATTAGGGTGCCCCAGCATGGTTTGGTGCTGGTGAGGTGTCTCTTCCTGGTTTGCAGACATTTGCTTCCTCACTGGGTCCTCACAGGTTGGAGAGAGCTCCCTGTTGCTTTTCCTATCGTATGAGTGTGCTCAGTCATGTCCAACTCTTTGAAACCCTATAGACTATAGCCCACCAGGCTCCTCTGTCCAAGGAAGTTTCTAGGCAAGAGCACTGGAGTAGGTTGCCATGTCCTTTTTCAAGGGATCTTCCCGACCCAGGGATTGAACCCACGTCTCTTGTGCCTCCTACATTGGCAGGCAGGTTCTTTGCCACTAGTGCCACCTGGCAAGACTTCCTTTCCCTTGTTGTTGTTTTTTTCAGTCACCCAGTCATGTCTGACTCTTTGCAACCCCATGGACTGCGGCATGCCAGGCCTCCCTGTCCCTTACCATCTTCCTGAGTTTGCCCAAGTTTATGTTCATTGCGTCAGTGATGACATCCAACCATCTCATCCTCTGACTCCTTCTCCTTCTGTCCTCAATCTTTCCCAGCATCAGGGACTTTTCCAATGAGTCAGCTCTTTGCATCACATGACCAAAATACTGGAGCTTCAGCTTCAGCATCAGTCCTTCCAGTGAATATTTAGGGTTGATCTCCCTTAAGATTGACTGGTTTGATCTCCTTGCTGTCCAGGGGACTTTCAGGAGTCTTCTCCAGCATCACAGTTCAAAGGCATCTAGTTTTTGGCATTTTGCTTTCTTTACAGTTCAGCTTTCACAGCCATAGGTGACCACGGGGAAGACCATAGCTTTGGCAAAATGGACCTTTGTTGGCAGAGTAATGTCTCTGCTTTTCAGCAAACTGTCTAGGTTTGTCATAGCTTTCCTGCCAAGAAGTAATTGTCTTCTGATTTCATGGCTGCAGTCACTGTCCGCAGTGATTTTGGAGCCCAAGAAGAGGAAATCTGTCACTATTTCCGCTGTTTCCCTTTCTATTTGCTGTGTAGTAATGGGGCTGGATGCCATGATCTTAGTTATTTTAATATTTAGTCTTAAGCTGGCTCTTTCACTCTCCTCCTACACACTCATCAAGAGGCTCTTTAGTTTCTCTTTGCTTTCTCCTTTTCCTATAAAGCCATTAATTTTATCATGAAGATCTCACCTTCATGACCTCAACTAATCCCAGTCACCTCCCCAAAGCCTCACCTCCAAGTACCAGCATGTTGAGCATTAGGGCTTCAATGTATAAATTTAGGGACACAAACATTTAGTTCAAAATAAAAAGGAAGCAGGCAAATACTTGAACTTTTCTCCCTTTTGACTGAGCACCTTTTCTGAACTGAAAAAAGTGTTTTTGTTCTCACGGATAACTTTTCACATACTTTTGCTGGTAATAATAATCGGCATCTTTGCATGATACTCAAGGGTGACTATCTTTGGCTAAATGCCTACAAATGGCTCCATTTCAGCAACCATGGTAGATCTTTGGTGATGCTCCTTGCTTTTTTCTTTCCCTTCAAAGGAGTCCTTTATGCCTTAGTTACTGATAATTTAAGGACCAGAAACAGAAGGAAATTAGATAACACTTATTGAGCTTTTGTCACACAGTAGTTTCTTTGCCTGTATTTTTTAAAAAAATAAATGTCAGCATAACCTGGCACAGTAGATTTATTATCTAATTTTAGAGATCATATGAGCTATGTTTTTTTTTCAGTAGTCATGTATGGATGTGAGAGCTGGGACCATAAAGATAGCTGAGTGCCAAGGAAGAACTGATGCTTTTGAATTGTGGTGTTGGAGAAGACTCTTGAGAGTTCCTGGACAACAAGGAGATCAAACCAGTTAGTTCTAAAAGAAATCAACTCTGAATACTCACTGGAGCGACTGTTTCTGAAGCTGAAGCACCAATACTTTGGCCACATGAAGCAAAGAGCTGACTCACCGGAAAAGACCCTGATACTGGGAAAGATTGAAGGCAAAAAGAGAAAAAGGCAGGATAGAATGAGATAGTTAGATAGCATTACCGACTCAGTGGACATGGATTTGATCAAACTCTGGGAGATAGTGAAGGACAAGGGAGCCTGACATTCTACAGTCTATGGGGTCACAAAGAATCAGACATGACTTAGTGACTGAACAGTAACAACCACAGGAAAGTCATTTTATAGAGGGAGACTGAGGCTCAGAGTGCTAGATCGTTGCCCAAATGCTTGCTGCCATTGAATGATGGTTCTTGGATGCAAAATGCAAATCTCACTTGGCCTAATGTGAAGTCTGAGTTCTGGTTACTTTGCCGTACCATGAAAACTGCTGGCTTTAGTCTCACTGTGGCCAGAGCAGGTGGAAAATGGATGATTCCAGTTACTGTCTAACTTTATTGGACCCACGGTTGACTTCGCATTTCAATGGATGGCAGCTACTTTAGAGATCACCAGCTACCCACCCCACTCTCCTGGAACAGCCATGATCATTCAGTGTTATCTGCTGTCTAATCATCTTTCTGTCCTGAGACAGTAGCCTGGACTGAAATCTGGCTCATCACTTTTTAAAAATTGCTATTTTCTATTGTGATAAAACACACTTAAGATTTACCATGTTAAATGTATTCAAGTGTATGGTTCAGTGGTATTAGTTACCTTTACATTGTGCTAGCATCCCCAGTGACTCAGATGGTAAAGAATCTGCAGGAGACTCAGGTTCAATCCCTGGGTCAGGAAGATTCCCTGGAGAAGGGAATGGCTACCCACCCCAGCATTCTTGCCTGGAAAATTCCATAGACAGAGAAGGCTGGTGGGCTACAGTCCCTGGGGTTGCACAGAGTTGGACATGACTGAGTGACTAACAGTTTCACTACTATCGCCACCATCCACCTCCAGATCTTTTCATCTTTCCAGACTGAAACTCTGTACCCATTAAACTCTAAATCCTCATCTCCTCAGTCCTGGGCATCCACCATTCTACTCTTTGTTTCTGTGGATTTGCTGTTATAGGCACCTCTTAAAAGTGGAATCCTACAGTATCTGTCTTTTTGTGTCTGGTTTATTTCTCTTAGCCTAATGTTCTCAAAGTTCATCCATCATGTAGCTTATCTCAGAATCTCTTTCCTTTCAAAGCTGAATAATATTCCCTTTTATGAACAGACCACACCTTCTTTATCCATTTATCCTCCTAGGGACTCATCCATGTTTGGCTGTTGTGAATAATGCCGCTATAAATTTGGGTATAGACAATGTCATTGTTTTTGTAAATAGTGTTTGACTGGAACTCATTGATGCTTATTGGTTTATATATTGCTGATGACTTATTTGGTGCTACAGTGATGGAGACTGCATGTCCCCAAAGCTGAAAATATTTACCACCTGTCCCTTTACAGAAAAAATTTGCCAGCTTCTGAAAATATGGAACCAAGACCTGGACCAGGTATTGCCATGGCCTTTGAGCAAGACATTTTTGTTTCCTAGGTCTGTTTTTAATCTGTAAAATGAAAGAATTAGATTTAACTGTAATTTTCAAATTGTGCTTTCTGGATCCCTTGAAGATGAGAGGTGAGCTCAACAGAACCCTGGAGTGGAGTGGTAGGAATACACACTTGTGGGGCAGGGGTGAAACCCCACACCCACCAGTTTATCCAGAGCATCTCCATTTTCTCTGTTTTGTATCCTCAGGTCAGATACATTCTGCTCAAGGTTTCCTTTGGATAAAGAATTCCCTCATTTTAGAAAATGGTTTGGGCTTGGTGTTAAGAATGGGCTGGATCAGTCCTGGCTTTCGTGATTCCTGGTGGATCATAGATTTGTGGAAGGCAAATTAGAAGGAGCAGAAACCATACTCAAGGTGGGGGGAAATTTGCAATGATGAGTGTAGCTGTGCTCTGTTGGAGCAGGAAGGAGTCCCTCAGAGTCAGGTTAGAATTCTCTGAAAGGGGTTGGGTTAACCTCTGGGGACCTGGGCCCCAAAGAGTCCTTCAAGGTTAAAGTGGATGGAGCAATTCCCTCTAGCTTCTTCATCCCAGCAGCTATGGACTCCATTGCTGTTAAAATAACTGTGGGGTGTGCTTCTCTGAGATACCAGTTGCCCAACAGGAGGTGAACCCTTTGCTCACTCACCAATACAAGTGCCACCCTGCAGATCGCTCACGCTGTAATGCCAGCAGGTCTGCCCAGGTAGGTGCAATGCCTGCAAGGTGGCTTCCTCATTCTCCTAAATCTGTATCAGATGAACAGGAAGGAGTGCACAGCCATACCCTGAAAGGACATAAAGATCCTGATGTGTTTCCAAAACAATCTGGAGGTTGTCTCCAAAGCAACCTTGTAAACAAAGGCAACTTGGGTTTTAAGTGCATCGTGCTGCTGCTGCTGCTACTGCTGCTGCTAAGTTGCTTCAGTCGTGTCCGACTCTGTGCGATCCCACAGATGGCAGCCCACCAGGCTCCCCTGTCCCTGGGATTCTCCAGGCAAGAACACTGGAGTGGGTTGCCATTTCCTTCTCCAATGCATGAAAGTGAAAAGTCAAAGTGAAGTCGCTCAGTCATGTCCAACCCTCAGCTACCCTATGGACTACAGCCTACCAGGCTCCTCCGTCCATGGGATTTTCCAGGCAGGAGTACTGGAATGGGGTGCCATTGCCTTCTCCTAAGTGCATCCTACAAAGTATTAATTTATTTTTTGAGGCTTGCAGATGTGAAGCGGTGACATTTGTGTTTTTCTTATCCTAGGTTAGGCAATAGACCACGTCCATGACTCTACTCAGGACGTTTGTCAATTGGCCTCAGAGAACTGTGGGACTCAAGAGGAGTTGACCTTCAAGAGTGTAAACTGTCAGCTACCCAGATGCTGATGAGTCCTTTTCAGCTTCAACAGCACAGACAGAGGAGCCATTTGTGCTGAGTTTTGAGATGGGCAATTTTATATGTTGGGAAGTGGATATTATCATTCTTATTGGAGGGAGTGGGGACACAGAAAGGGAAAATGCTTTACCTGAGATAGAAAGTAAGTCTTTGTTATAAGAACATATATAAATAAAATCATTCCTCCATTACACAGACAGTAAGTGATAAAGTTTCTGCCTTGAGTCCCCCGTATGTGGGCATGCTCAGTCATGTCTAACTCTTGTGACCACATGGACTGTGGCCTGCCAGGGATCAAATCTGATTCTCTTGTGCCCCCTGCATTGCACCTCCTCCATCGGTACCCCCATGGCCACTGACAAACCTCACCCCACAGCACTCTTTGCAGGGCCCACAGTAATTTCCACGGTCCTGACATAGTGGGAATTGATCCTGATTGATCTTGGCATTTCTCTTCTTTTTTTCCATAGTTTTTATCTGCTTTTTAACAAAAATATTTTAAATACTTTAAAAAATTTTATTGACGTATAGGTGATTTACAATGTCGTGTTTGTTTCAGGTGTATGGAAAAATGATTTAGTTATGTATAGACATATATTCATTCTTTTTTAGATTCTTTTTTTATATAGGTTATCACAGAATATTGAGTAGAGTTCTCTGTGCTATGCAGTAGGTCCTTGTTGAGTATATTCATCCCAAGCTCCTGATTCATCCTTCCCTCACTGCACATTTCCCCTTTGGTAACAATAAGTTTGTTTTCAATACCTGTAAATCTATTTCTGTTTTGTATATGTTAATTTGTTTTTTTTTTTTTAAATTTAGATTCCACATATGAGTGATATCATGTGATACTTATATTTTCCTAATTTACTTTACTCAGTATGATAATCTCTAGGTCCATCCATGTTGCTGCAGGTGGCATTATTTCCTACTTTTTCATGGCTGAGTAATATTACATTGTATATGTACACCACGTCTTTATCCATTCCTCTGCCAGTGAACGTTTAGGTCTGCGTCTTGGCTAATGTAAATAGAAATGCAATGAACATTGGGGTGGATTTATCCTTTCAGATTGTGGCTTTTTCCTGGATATATTGGCATTTCTTTTTTAAAGCATAGATTTATGTAACAGCCTTTTCATTAATGACTTTTGGTGATTCTTTGGTTCAGAGTCTCTCCCATCTCCAAGTAAAGTGGATTCTGGTGTCTGCTTTGCTAAGAGTTTTTGAGATAATCTCTGCCATAGCCATCTCCTGGCTTGGGTGGGGTCCTGGGCTCAACCATGTGGGGAAGCTAGCTTTTGGCTGTAACTCATGCTTAGCTCATTTGGCTTCTGTAGAACTTCTTTCAAAATTGTAGTCAACCCTTTCCAGCCCCATCTCTGCTTTATCAGCTAAGTGTATGCAACATTTTAAAGCCTTTGTCTTGCCATGCTGGCCCCCAACAGTTTTACTCCCTATTCCCTCTTCCTGGAACAGTTTTCATTAAAGGGTCACATGATTTACTGTATCCCCTTGTTACGGTCTGCAATGCCACCTTCTTAGAAAGCCCTCTCTCTTTACCTACCTAAAATAGTGGCTCTTGCCACTTCGTATTATTTATGCTGTTTTGTAACATCCATCTGCGCCTGATGCTCTAACTACAAGAGTTGGCAAACTTCAGGTCCTGAACTTTTCAGGACAGACAGTTCAGGCAGACCTCAGAGATACTGAAGGTTTGGTTCCTGATGACCACAATAATGTAAATATTGCAATAAAGCAAATCACACAAATAGTTTTGTTTCTTGGTGCACTTGAAAGTTATGTTTACATTATGCTGCCAAGTGTGCAATAGCACTGTGTCTAAAAAACAACATATATGCCTTCATTAAAATACTCATGCTAAAAAAGAAATGCTGAGCATCATCTGAGCCTTTAGAGTTATGATCTTTTTCCTGGTGGAGGGTCTGGCCTCCACGTTGATGGTTGCTGAGTGGTCAGGGTGGTGGTTGTGAATGCAAGGGTGGCTGTGGAAATTTCTTAAAGCAAGGCAAGGATAAAGTTTGCTGCATTGATTGGCTTTTGCTTTTATGAGTGATTTCTCTGTAGCATGCAAGGCTGTTTAACGGCATTTTACCTGCAGTCTAACTTCTTTCAAGACTGGAGTCAATCCTTTCGAACGCTGTCTTTGCTCTACCAACTAAGTTTATGTAAGATTCGAAATCCTTTGTTGTCATTTCAACAGTCTTCACAACATCTTCACCAGGAGTAGTTTCTGTCTCAAGAAACCACTTTCATTGCTCATCCATAAGAAGCAACTCCTCATCTGTTAAAGCTTTATCATGGGATTGCAGGAATTCAGCCACATATTCAGGCTCCATTTCTAATGCTAGTTCTCTTGCTCTTTCTGCCACATCTGCAGTTACAATAGTAACATCCAAGATCACTGATCACAGATCACCACAACAAATGTAGTAATAATGAAAAAGCTTGACATATGGGAAGAATTACTGAAACACAACCCAGAGACATGAAATGAGCAAATGCTGTTGGAAAAATGGCAGCAATAGACTTGCTAGACACAGGGTGGCCATAAGCCTTCAATTTCCAACAAATGCAGTGTCTGTGAAGTGCACCAAAGGGAGGTGTGCCTGAAAAAAGCCTTCATTTTTGTGGGCTGTGTAGTTTCTGTTCATCCCTGCCATTGTGTGGGGAAAACCCGCACAGACAATACATGGATGAACATGGCTGTGTGTCAATAAAACTTTATTTGCAGAAACAGACAGTGGGCAGGATTTGACCCACAAATCTATCGTAGGGTAGATTCCTTATTGCACCCTTAGGACCTAGAACCTAAGCGTCATTCAGTGAATGTGGAATCATGAATAAATGAATGCTTAAATTGATCCCTTTCCTTTTAAAAAGAGCATTTTGAGTAATTGTGCCTAGTCTTTCAGTCGTGTCCAACTCTTTGCAACCCCATGGACTGTAGCTAAACAGCCTCCTCTGTCCACGGGATTCTCCAGGCAAGGATACTGGAGAGGGTTGCCAGACCCTCCTTCAGGGGATCTTCCCAAACCAGGGATTGAACTCAGGTCTCCCACATTGCAGGCAAATTCTTTACCATCTGAGCCACCAGGGAAGCTCAAGAACACTGGAGTGGGTAGCCTGTCCCTTCTCCACGGGGTCTTTCCAAACCAGGAATCGAACTGGGGTTTCCTGTGTTGCAGGTGGATTCTTTACCAGCTGAGCTACCAGGGAAGCACTTTTGAATAATTTGCAAGCATAAAATTCACTCACTTGAAGTGTACAGTTGATTGATTTTCAGTATATTTGGAAAGTTGTACAACCATCCTTGCATTATCAATTTAGAGCATTTTTACTGCTCCAAAAAGAAACCCTCTCAGCTGGTAAAGAATCCGCCTGCTACACAGGAAACCCCAGTTGGATTCCTGGTTTGGGAAGGTCCCCTGAAGGAGGGCCTGGCAACCCACTCCAGTATTCTTGCCTGGAGAATCCCATGGGCAGAGGAGCCTGTTTAGCTACAGTCCATGGGGTTGCAAAGAGTTGGACACGACTGAAAGACTAGGCACAAAAGAAACAGCTCTCATCTCTTATCACTAATCCTAGGTGACTATTAATCTACTTTGTCTCCATGGATTAACCTGTTTTGGTCATTTCAGAAAAGTGGAATCATACAGTAAAAGGCCTTATGTGATGAATTTATTTCACTTAGCATAATATTTTCAAAGTTCATCCATCTTGCAGCATGCGTCATAGCTTCATTGCATTTTATTGCTAAATAACATTCCATTTTGTGGCTATCCCACATTTTATTCACCAATTCATCAGGCGATGGAACTTCGAGTTGGTTTCACTTTTGAAATACACTAAGTCCCCTACATACGAACCTTCAAGTTGTGAACTTTCCAAGATTCTAATGTGCGTTCCATCAATGCCAGGTGTGAGTGAAATTGCAACTTGCCCCCCATCTTCCATTACTGACAGTCCTTCAGCTCTATCATCTCCCACTTCCTCTCCCTCCTCCCGTCAGTAACTCTTCTTGCCGTTCACTCAATGCCAGCCCATGTATGCCAATTGTTGTACTGAACTATTGTACTTTTCAAGACGCTGTGCTGTGAGATTAAAAATGTTTTCTTTATTTTTTATGTTTGTTATATATCGCTTGTGTGAAACATATTATAAGCTGATGACAGTGTAGTACTGTATAGCTGATTGTGTTAGCTGGGTACCTAGGCTAACTTTGTTGGACTAACAAACAAATTAGACTTCCGAATGTGCTCTTGGAATGGAACTCATTCATATGTAGGGGACTTACTGTATGGACAGTGACTAGTTTGGCTGTGAACACTCATGTACAAGCTTTGTGAGGATGTATATTTTCATTTCCCTTGGGTATGAATTCTACCTAGGAGTAGAATTATTGCATCCTACAGTAAGTCCATGTTTAATAATCTGAGGCAGCTTCAGACTTTTTTTCTGAAAGGGCTGCTCTGTGTTACATTTCTATTACTGTATCCTCATCAACAGTTGCCATTGTCCATCCTTTTGATCAAAGTCTTCCTAGTGGGTGTGAAGTTATATGTACTGTGGGATTGATTTGTATTCCCTGATGACTATGTTGAGTATCTTCATATTTTTATTGGAAATTTGTATATTTATTTGGAGAAGTGTCTCTTTAGATTCTTTGTTCATTTTTAAATTAGGTCATGCATGTTTTTATTATAGAACGATAAGAGTGAGTGGTTTATTCTGGATACAAATCCCTTATCAAATATACAACCTGTAAATAGTGTTTCTCATTTTGTGGCTTGCCTGTCCAATTTCTTCATTATATCCTATAAGGCATAAAATCTTCAAATTCGGATGAAGTTTATTTTTTTATTTTGTTGCTTGTATTTTTATTTTCAAATCTAAGAAAACATTGCTTAACCTGAGCTCAAAGGTTCACTCTAACATTTCCTTCTAAAGAGTTTATAATTTTAGTCCTTATGTTTAGACTTTTGATCCATTTGGAGTTTGATTTTTGTATATGTGTGAGGCAGGAGTCCAACTTCACTCTTTAGCACTTTGATATACAGTTGTCCCTAGCCTTATTTGTTAAAAAAGACTATTTTCCCCCCTCAATTTGGCTGTAAAGAATCAATTGTCCATAAATGAAAGGATTTATTTCAGGATTCTGATTTCCATCCCCTTGATGGTTGCTTTGGCATCATCTTCCTTCTGATTCACAGATGAAGGCCACAACCTTGCCCAGAGAGCTGTTGAATTGCCTCAAAGGAGTTTTAAACCCTGTGCTTACCCAGGTCCCCATCTTTTCAAGTTTTCGAGGTCTACATACATCCCATGTGTATGCTCTATCCTTGGTTCTGCCACTGTGGCCATGGGTGGTTCCCTGCTTCTCTGCATCCGAGATGCTCCATCCCAAAAGGAGAGATGCAGACTGGAATGACATCTTCTGTCCCCACTGAGATTCTATAGTCCTATGTCTTCTGAGATAACATCCAACTGGGGGAAAATATCACTGGATCCAACAGAGATATTCTACCCTTTAGAAAAAGTGTTGAAGATGACAAATTTAGGGTGAGATAAAGAAGATGATATTCATTTAATTGCCTGGAGAATTATTACATGTTTTTAGCCTCATTAGAAAGTTGTTGTTTTCGACACTGACCTTAAAAATTAACATGGAGTCTGTCAGACTGTATGACATAGGATTTGTTTGACACTTTCATGATTGTAATCCAGGGTTAAACAATCTTTTTTTGGGGGGGGTCTAAATTTATCCACTTGTTTCCTTTCTTTTATCTGAATTCTAAACCAATTATTAAGGGGACTTAAAAAATTGGGCCTCAGGAAAGAAAATTTAAAATCAGAGTCTGAGTGCCTGTGACTCAGGTAGAAGTAGGAAATATTAGTTACAGTTACTACTGCCTGCTGTGTGTCCAGAGCATTTCAGGGTCTTTACAGCATCTTTCAAAAGCTTTTGTCTCATCCAATCCTCAGGACAACCCTGTAGGCACGATTAATATTATCCTCACTTTATGGGTGGAGAAATCATGTCAGAGAGATGGCAAAGAGACTGCCTATGTCCTATGCAGCTAGTTGGCATCGCTGTTGAAATTTCATTTCACAGGATTTCCAGAAGGTCATCCTGCCTTGGGAGAAAGTTGCCACCACACCTTGTGGTCTCTGGTACCTATGCTATGCTTCCTGTTGGGGTATCATCTTTACCTTACAGACCATGCTGGCCCTTTAAATCCTTTAATGATTACTCTTTTTTTTTTTTCCCCCTTTTTTTTGGTGTGTTCTGGTGCTGTGTGGGCTTCTGTCCTGGATGTCTGACTTTGGATCACTGTTGTTTGTCAGTCACTCAGTAATGTCTGACTCTTCGTGACCCCATGGCAGACATCCCTGTTCTCCCTTCAGTTCAGTTCAGTTCAATTCAGTCACACAGTCCTGTCCAACTCTTTGTGACCCCATGAATCGCAGCACACCAGGCCTCCCCGTCCATCACCAACTCCCGGAGTTCACTCAGACTCACGTCCATCGAGTCAGTGATGCCATCCAGCCATCTAATCCTCTGTCGTCCCCTTCTCCTCCTGCCCCCAATCCCTCCCAGCATCAGAGTCTTTTCCAATGAGTCAACTCTTCACATGAGGTGGCCAAAGTATTGGAGTTTCAGCTTCAGCGTCATTCCTTCCAAAGAAATCCCAGGCCTGATCTCCCTCAGAATGGACTGGTTGGATCTCCTTGCAGTCCACGGGACTCTCAAGAGTCTTCTCCAACACCACAGTTCAAAAGTATCAATTCTGCAGTGCTCGGGTTTCTTCACAGTCCAACTCTCACATCTACACATGACCACTGGAAAAACCATAGCCTTGACTAGACGGACCTTAGACGGCAAAGTAATGTCTCTGCTTTTGAATATGCTATCTAGGTTGGTCATAACTTTCCTTCCAAGGAGTAAGCGTCTTTTAATTTCATGACTGCAATCACCATCTGCAGTGATTTTGGAGCCCCCCAAAATAAAGTCTGACACTGTTTCCACTGTTTCCCCATCTATTTCCCATGAAGTGATAGTCAATAAAGCAGAAATAGGTGTTTTTCTGGAATTCTCTTGCTTTTCCATGATCCAGCAGATGTTGGTAATTTGATCTCTGGTTCCTCTGCCTTTTCTAAAACCAGCTTGAACATCAGGGAGTTCACGGTTCACGTATTGCCGAAGCCTGGCTTGGAGAACTGTGAGCATTACTTTACTAGCATGTGAAATGAGTGCAATTTCACTTTCATCAGGAGGCTTTTTAGTTCCTCTTCACTTTCTGCCATAAGGGTGGTGTCATCTGCATATCTGAGGTTATTGATATTTCTCCCAGCAATCTTGATTCCAGCTTGTGCTTCTTCCAGCCCAGTGTTTCTCATGATGTACTCTGCATAGAAGTTAAATAAGCAGGGTGACAATATACAGCCTTGATGTACTCCTTTTCCTATTTGGAACCAGTCTGTTGTTCCATGTCCAGTTCTAACTGTTGCTTCCTGACCTGCATACAGATTTCTCAGGAAGCAGGTCAGGTGGTCTGGTATTCCCATCTCTTTCAGAATTTTCCACAGTTTCTTGTGATCCACACAGTCAAAGGCTTTGGCATAGTCAATAAAGCAGAAATAGGGTTTTTTCTGGAATTCTCTTGCTTTTTCCATGATCCAGCAGATGTTGGCAATTTGATCTCTGGTTCCTCTGCCTTTTCTAAAGCCAGCTTGAACATCAGGGAGTTCACGGTTCATGTATTGCTGAAGCCTGGCTTGGAGAATTGTGAGCATTACTTTACTAGCATGTGAGATGAGTGCAATTGTGCGGTAGTTTGAGCATTCTTTGGCATTACCTTTCTTTGGGATTGGAATGAAAACTGACCTTTTCCAGTCCTGTGGCCACTGCTGAGTTTTCCAAATTTGCTGGCATATTGAGTACAGCACTTTCACAGCATCATCTTTCAGGAGTTGAAATAGCTCAACTGGAATTCCATCACCTCCACTAGCTTTGTTCATAGTGATGCTTTCTAAGGCCCACTTGACTTCACTTTCCAGGATGTCTGGCTCTAGGTGCGTGATCACACCATCGTGATTATCTTGGTCGTGAAGATCTTTTTGTACAGTTCTTCCGTGTATTCTTGCCACCTCTTCTTAATATCTTCTGCTTCTGTTAGGTCCATACCATTTCTGTCCTTAATCGAGCCCATCTTTGCATGAAATGTTCCCTTGGTATCTCTAATTTTCTTGAAGAGATCTCTAGTCTTTCCCATTCTATTGTTTTCCTGTATTTCTTTGCATTGATCGCTGAGAAAGGCTTTCTTATCTCTTGCTATTCTTTGGAACTCTGCATTCAGATGCTTGTATCTTTCCTTTTCTTCTTTGCTTTTAGCTTTTCTTCTTTTCACAGCTATTTGTAAGGCCTCCTGAGACAGCCATTTTGCTTTTTTGCGTTTCTTTTCCATGGGGATGGTCTTGATCCCTGTCCCTGTACAATGTCATGAACCTCTGTCCATAGTTCATCAGGCGCTCTATCTATCAGATCTGGCCCCTTAAATCTATTTCTCACTTCCATTGTATAATCATAAGGGATTTGATTGAGGTCATACCTGAATGGTCTAGTGGTTTTCCCTACTTTCTTCAATTTCAATGATGCAATCCAGCCGTCTCCTCCTGTGTCACCTACTTCTCCTCCTGCCCTCAATCTTCCCAGCTTCAGAGTCTTTTATAATAAATGGGCTCTTCACATCAGCTGTCCAAAATATTGGAGCTTCAGCTTTAGCATTAGTCCTTCCACTGAATATTCAGGGTCGCTTTCCTTTAGGATTGACTGGTTTGATCTCCTTGCAGTCCAAGGGACTCTCAAGAATCTTCTCATGAAAACTCTATTTTAGGCTACTCAGATCATGACTGGACTGCTGACTTTGTTCAGGGAAGATGTTGATTAGAACATTTTAAGGGAAAATAAGAAGGTCCAGGGGAATATGGTCAAGGTGGTTCAAGAATTCCAAAAGAAGTTATATGAGGAGAAGTCAGACGGAATATCTTAAGATATTCCCTTTGAGAAAACAAGAGGAACTAGGCCGCTGTCTTCAAACACCTGGAGTGCTGCTGAAGGGGGTAAAGAAGCTAAGGGACAGGCTGAGTTCCAAGGAGCAGAAACTGTGGGGTGATAAATTTTGGCACCAGATGGGGAAGACTTTCTTATTAATTGAAGTCATTCAAGGATAAGATTGGCTGTCTTGAGAGTGCATGAGTTCTCCATCATGGGATGCAGCCAAGAAGGTCATGTTCAGCTGCCTCTGAGGAATGCCAGGAGGATTCAGGTAGCTCATGGGATCCTGCACTAGGTGAGTTCCCTTTCAATTCCAAGACTCTGTCACCATTACCCTTCTAAACACCCCTGGACTGTAAAATCAGACCTTGTTCCTGTCTTTGAGGAGCTTCTAGTCTAGTGGGGAAGATGTACACACATACAAACACATAAATGAACTCCCTCCTCAAAGTGTGATAAGGATGATAAGGACATGAAAAAGATGCTAGGATAAGGGTAAATATTTTCTTAATGGAGGGTGGGCATGGGAGGCTTCTCCGAGAGGCAATCCATTGATGAAGGTTGGAGAGATCAGAAGACATCAGGTAGGCTGGAAAGCCCAGGAAAAGCACCCAGGCTGGGTGAGAAAAGCACCCAGGTTGGCTGTGGGTGAGAGGACCCAGCACAGTTGAGGGGTGTGGATGACTGAGCCTTGTGAGTGTGGGGCACCATGAGTAGGGTTGAGGGGTGCAGGGGCTCATCACCTGTGCAGGAGGGATTTCCATGTTATTCCATGAGTGTTGGGAAGTCACTGAAGGATCAGAGGCTGGAGGGGATCTGACTTCAGACTCAGATAGATTTCTTGGAGGCTGGTGTGGAGGAAGGGAGCCAAAGCACAGGTGAGAGAAGATTGTGGCTTGGATGAAGGTGTGAGGCAGAGGGAGTAGAAATTGGTGTCAGGGGTTGGCTGGATGATGACTCTGTGGCTTGGAAGTGGACAGCACTGGAGACAGAGGATTCGGGTGTGATACAGGTGCTGGATGTGCCATTTGGGTGGATTGTGGCTATTTATTTATTTAGTTATTGTTTTAGATTGAAGCCTAGTTGATTTATAATGTGGAGTTGTAAATCCACATTTGTAACTGTACTTTGCAGTAATTCATAGAAACTATTCACATATATATTAATCTTTCAGATTCTTTTATAGGTTATTATAAAATAATAACCATTATAGGTTCTTATTATTATAGGTTATTATTAATATGTTATTATTATAGGTTATTATTAATATGTTATTATTAATATAACATGTTGAATATAATTCCTGTGCTATCTATTTTATGTGTTGTTGCTATTGTTGTGTGAGTCACTCAGTCATGTCTGACTCTTTGCCACCCCATGGACTGCAGTCCACCAAGCTCCTCTGTCCATGGGATTTCCCAGGTAAGAATACCGGATGTATGCTAATTCCAAACTCTGAATTTATCCCTCCCCATTCACTTTCCCCTTTGATAACCATAAATTTATTTTCTATGTCTGAGAGTCTATTTCTCTTGTGTAAATATGTTGATTTGTATCATTTTAAGACTCCATATATAAGAGAGATCATATGGTACTTGTCTTCCTCTGTGATTTACTTCACTTAGTATAATAATCTCTAGGTCTATCCATTCATTGTTTTTATGGCTGGGTAATATTCCATTGCATACGTGCAGCACATCTTCTTTGTCCATTCCTCTGTCAAGGGGTATTTAGGTTGCTTCCGTGTCTTGGCTATTATTAACAATGCTGCAATGAACATTAGGCATGCATCTTTTCAAATCACGTTTTTCTCCAGATAAATGCCCAGAAGTGGGATTGCTGAATCATATGGTAGTTCCATTCTTAGTTTTTCAGGAACCTCCATACTATTTCTAGAGTGGCTGTACCAACTTGCATTTCTGATGGTGGCTGTGTGAAGGTACAGAAGGGGGGACACATTTGGGAGGAGTAGTCTTTAGTCATCTCTCATTTCTGTGTCTTTCTCTCCCCATAAGACCAGGACTTCTTGCAGGAAGGGGCTGAGCCTTTATCATCTTTCACACTCTGAACTGGGCTCAGGGCTGAACAAGTGAATCACCTACTCTTACCTAATTGATAACTATAGGACACTTCACCCTGAAACAGTGAATTTCACCATTTTCTCAAGTGCACACGGAACATTCTCCAGGATAGATCACATCCTGAGCCATAAATCTAGCCTTGATAAATTAAAAAAAATTTGAAATAATTTCAAGCGTCTTTTGTGATCACAGTGTGGTAAGATTAGATGTCAGCTACAAGAAAAAAAAAGCTATTAAAAATATAAGCATGTGGAGGCTAAACAACATGCTTCTGAATAACCAACAAATCACAGATGAAATAAAAAAAATCAAAATATGCATAAAAACCAATGACAACCCAAAACCTGCGGGATTCAATAAAAAGTGGTGCCAAGGGAAAGGTTCATAGCAATACAAGCTTACCTCAAGAAACAAGAGAAAAATCAAATAAATAACCTAACTTTACACCTAAAGCAACTAGAAAAAAAATAAATGAAGAACCCCCTGGGGTTATTAGAAGGAAACAAATCATAAAAATTAGGGCAGAAAGAAATAAAAAAGAAACAAGACTGTAGCAAAAATCAACAAAACTAAAAGCTGGTTCTTCAAGAAGATAAATAAAATAGACAAATCATTAGCCAGGCTCATCAAGAAAAAAAAAAGGAAAAGAATCAAATCAACAAAATTAGAAATGAAAATGGAGAAATCACAACAGAAAACACAGAAATACAAAGAATCATAAGAGACTACTATCAGCAGTTCAGTTCAGTCTCTCAGTCATGTCCGACTCTGCGACCCCATGAACTGCAGCACGCCAGGCCTCCCTGTTCATCACCAGCTCCCAAAGTTCACCCAAACTCATGTCCATTGAGTCGATGATGCCATCCAGCCATCTCATCCTCTGTCATCCCCTTCTCCACCTGCCCTCAATCTTTCCCAGCATCAGGTCTTTTCAAATGAGTCAGCTCTTCATATGAAGTGGCCAAAGTATTGGAGTCTCAGCTTCAAAATCAGTCCTTCCAATGAACACCCAGGACTGGTCTCCTTTAGGATGGACTGGTTGGATCTCCTTGCAGTCTAAGGGACTCTCCAGAGTCTTCTCTAACACCACAGTTCAAAAGCATCAGTTCTTCGGCACTCAGCTTTCTTTATAGTCCAACTCTCACATCCATACATGACTACTGGAGAAACCATAGCTGTGATTATATACCAATAAAATGGACAACTTGGAAGAAATGGATGAATTCTTAGAAAAGTATAACCTCTTAAACTGAACCAGGAAGAAACAGAAAATCTTAATAGACCCATCACAGGCACAGAAATCAAAACTATAATAAAAAAATCTTCCAACAAACAAAAGCCCAGGACCAGATGGCTTCACAGGTGAATTCTACCTAAAATTTAAAGAGATAACACATATCCTACTCAAACTCTTCCAGAAAATTGCAGAGGAAGGTAAACTGCCAAACTCATTCTATGAGGCCACCATCACCCTAATACCAAAACCTGACAAAGATGCCACAAAAAAGAAAACTACAGGCCAATATCACTGATGAACATAGATGCAAAAATCCTCAACAAAATTCTAGCAAGCAGAATCCAACAACATATTAAAAATATCATACATCATGACCAAGTGGGCTTTATCCCAGGGATGCAAGGATTCTTTAATATTTGCAAATCAATCAATGTGATAAACCACATTAACAAACTGAAAGATAAAAAACATATGATTATCTCAATAGATACCGAGAAAGCCTTTGACAAAATCCGACATTCATTTATAATAAAAACCCTCCAGAAAGCAGGCATAGAAGGAACATACCTCAACATAATAAAATACTTATGACCCACAGCAAACATTATCCTCAATGGAGAAAAATTGAAAACATTTCCCCTAAAGTTAGGAATAAGACAAGGGTGTCCACTCTCACCACTACTATTCAACATAGTTTTGGAAGTTTTAACCACAGCAATCAGAGAAGAAAAAGAAATAAAAAGAATCCTGCTTGGAAAAGAAGAAGTAAAACTCACTGTTTGCAGATGACATGATCCTCTACCTAGAAAACCCTAAAGACACCTCCAGAAAATTACTAGAGCTAATCAATGAATATAGTAAAGTTGCAGGATATAAAATTAACACACAGAAATCCCTTGCATTCCTATACACTAACAATGAGAAAACAGAAAGAGAAATTAAGGAAACAATTCCATTCACCATTGTGAAGAAAAGAATAAAATACTTATGACTAAATCTACCTAAAGAAACTAAAGACCTATATATAGAAAACTATAAAACACTGATGAAAGAAATCAAAGATGATACAAATAGATGGAGAAATATATCATATTCATGGATCAGAAGAATCAATATAGTGAAAATGAGTATACTACCAAAAACAATCTATAGATTCAATGCAATCCCTATCAAGCTACCAACAGCCTTTTTCACAGAACTAGAACAAATAATTTCACAATTTGTATGGAAATACAAAAAACCTTGAATAGCCAAAGCAATCTTGAGAAAGAAGAATGGAACTGGAAGAATCAACCTGCTTGACTTCAGGCTCTACTACAAAGCCAGTCATCAAGACAGTATGGTACTGGCACAAAGACAGAAATATAGATCAATGGAACAAAATAGAAAGCCCAGAGATAAATCCACACACCTATGGACACCTTATCTTTGACAAAGGAGGCAAGAATATACAATGGAGAAAAGACAATCTCTTTAACAAGTAGTGCTGGGAAAACTGGTCAACCACCTGTAAAAGAATGAAACTAGAACACTTTCTAACATCATACACAAAAATAAACTCAAAATGGATTAAAGATCTAAATGTAAGACCAGAAACTATAAAACTCCTAGAGGAAATCATAGGCAAAACACTCTCCGACATACATCACAGCAAGATCCTCTGTGACCCACCTCCCAGAGTAATGGAAATAAAAGCAAAAATAAACAAATGGGGCCTAATTAAACTTAAAAGCTTTTGCACAACAAAGGAAACTATAAGCAAAGTGAAAAGACAGCGTTCAGAATGGGAGAAAATAATAACAAACGAAGCAACGGACAAAGAATTAATCTCAAAAATATATAAGCAGCTCATGCAGCTCAAAACCGGAAAAATAAATGACCCAATCAAAAATGGGCCAAAGAACTAAACAAACATTTCTCCAAAGAAGACATACAGATGGCTAACAAACACATGAAAAGATGCTCAACATCACTCATTATCAGAGAAATGCAAATCCAAAGCACAATGAGGTACCATCTCATGCTGGTCAGAATGGCTGCTATCAAAAAGTTTACAAACAATAAATGCTGGAGAGGGTATGGAGATAAGGGAATCCTCTTACACTGTTGGTGGGAATGCAAACTAATACAGCCACTATGGAGAACAGTGTGGAAATTCCATAAAACCTGGAAACAGAACTGCCATACAACCCAGCAGTCCCACTGCTGGGCATATACACTGAGGAAACCAGAATTGAAAGAGATACATGTACCCCAATGTTCATCTCAGCACTGTTTACAATAGCCAGGACATGGAAGCAACTAAGATGTCCATTGGCAGATGAATGGATAAAAGAAAGCTGTGGTACATATACACAATGAAGTATTACTCGGTTATTAAAAAGAATGCATTTGAATCAGTTCTAATGAGGTGGATGAAACTGGAGCCTATTATAGATAGTGAAGTAAGTCAGAAAGAAAAACACCAATACAGTATATTAATGCATATATATGGAATTTAGAAAGATGGTAATGATAACCTTATATGCGAGACAGCAAAAGAGACACCGATATAAAGAACAGACTTTTGGACTCTGTGGGAGAAGGCGAGTCTGGGATGATTTGAGAGAATAGGAAAGAAACATGTATGTTACCATATGTGGAATAGATCACCAGTCCAAGTTCAATGCATGAAACAGGGCACTCAAAGTCGGTGCACTGGGACAACCCTGAGGGATGGGTTGGGAAGAGGGCGTGGGAGGGGGCTTCAGGATGGGAGACACTTGTACACCTATGGCTGATTCATGTCAGTTCAGTTCAGTTCAGTTCAGTTCAGTTCAGTCACTCAGTCTTGTCTGACTCTTTGTGATCCCATGAACCACAGCACACCAGGCCTGCCTGTCCATCACCAACTCCCGGAATCCACCCAAACCCATTTCCATCGAGTTGGTGATGCCATCCAACTATCTCATCCTCTATCGTCCCCTTCTCCTCCTGCCCTCAATCTTTCCTAGCATCAAGGTCTTTTCAAATGAGTCAGCTCTTCGCATCAGGTGGGCAAAGTATTGGAGTTTCAGCTTCAACATCAGTCCTTCCAATGAATACCCAGGACCGATCACCTTTAGGATGGACTGGTTGGATCTCCTTGCAGTCTAAGGGACTCTCAAGAGTCTTCTCCAACACTACAGTTCAAAAGCATCAATTCTTCGGCACTCAGCTTTCTTCACCATCCAACTCTCACATCCATACATGACCACTGGAAAAACCATAGCCTTGACTAGATGGACCTTTGTTGGCAATGTAATGTCTCTGCTTTTGAATATGCTATCTAGGTTGGTCATAACTTTCCTTCCAAGGAGTGAGTGTCTTTTATTTTCATTGCTGCAATCACCATCCACAGTGATTTTGGAGCCCAGAAAAATAGTTAGCCACTGTTTCCCCATTTATTTGCTATGAAGTGATGGGACTGGATGCCATGATCTTCATTTTCTGAATGTTGAGCTTTAAGCCAACTTTTTCACTCTCCTCTTTCACTTTCATCAAGAGGATTTTTAGTTCTTCTTCACTTTCTGCCATAAGGGTGGTATCATCTGTATATCTGAGGTTATTGATATTTTTCCCAGCAATCTTGATTCCAGCTTGTGCTTCCTCTAGCCCAGTGTTTCTCATGATTTACTCTGCATAAAAGTTAAATAAGCTGGGTGACAATTTACAGCCTTGACGTACTCCTTTTCCTATTTGATTCATATCAATGTATGGCAAAAACCACTACAATATTATAAAGTAACTAGCTTCCAATTAAAATAAATTTTTAAAAAGTTATAGTAAGCAATAAAAAATTAGAACTCTGAAAAAAAAATCACCTATTCTGTGATTGTTCTGGAGAAGAGAAAGTGAAAGTGAAAGAGTTAGTCACTCAGTCATGTTCGATCTTTTGTGAGCCCACAGATTGCAGCATGCCAGGCCCCTCTGTCCGTGGAATTCTCTCAGGCAAGAATACTGGAGTTGGTAACCATTCCCTTCTCCAGGGGTTCTTCCTGACCCAGGGATTGAACCCTGGTCTCCTGAAGAAGAGAAGTGTTCTCCAAATGTGAGGTCATCACAAAGGGTCATCATTTCCCCCTCTGATATCTCTTTTTCCTGGTGTGACAGGATGCCTATACAGGCCTTGACCTCAGACTCCCAGGCCCTGGCCCCTCATGACTGTTGATTAGGAGATTCTGTTCAAAGGTTGTGCTTTTTCATTTGGAGACATTATCCAGTCTTATCACTGATCTAGACCAAATTGGCTTAATATGAAACAAAAGTCCCTTTGGCAGCCCGGGGCTGATGCTTGCCGGGCCATCTTTGGGCAGGAGGGGCTGGTGATGCTTGAGTATATTTTAACAAGCAAAGCGTGTGTGTGTGTGTGTGTGTGTGTTATGCATAAAAGAGAAGTTTCTGTTACATCCTGTACACTAAACATTTGGATTTTCAGGGATATATTTGTGGCGCAGATGAAAATCATCTGAACATAAGCTGACTGCTCTGCAGGGACAGCTGGGTGACATTGGGCTTTCCATGGTTTGGGACATCCTTGGATCATGGGCATCAGAACTCCTGGGTCCTGTCCAAGCTCCAACTTCTACTGGCTGATGACCTTGGGCAAGTCTTCCACATCCTCCAAACTGTGCCTTTGACTGTTGTGATCTGAGACAAGCCTCTGCTTTGATTAATTGCTGTGCCGTCCAGTAAAATGCAAAGTGAACATGGGAAGCAGGCCCAGTCTCTGTGTTTCCTTCTGTATCAGGAGAGTGGGTTCTGGGATTTCTGGGGTGTTTTCCTGCCGAACACTCACATAGCAACATGGTTAATAAAGCAAACAGAAGTGGGTTAGTGGTGTAACTGAAATCTGTGATTTCAGAGGCTGCCAACTCAAATGTCTGCAGGATTCAGGAGGGAGGAATAAGCTGACTGGATAGGGTGGGGTGGGGACCCTGCCAAACTGGAGGGAACATGTCCTGTCTAAGTGGAGTGGCTAGAGTTTAGTTCTAGTTGACTGAGGACATGCAGTTTGGAAGATCCTATGCTGTCAGATCTTACATTAAATCTGATTTTTCTCAAGTGACTTCTGAATTTTTTTTAAAGTATAGTTGATTTACAATGTTGGAATCGTTTCAGGTGCACAGTAAAGTGATTCAGTTATACGTATGTGTGTGTGTGTCTGTGTGCATTATTTTTCAGATTCTTTTCCAGATTCTTTTCCATTATAGGTTATTACAAGATAATGAATATTGTTCCTGGCTCAGCAGTAAAGAATCTGCCTGCCAAAGAGGAGATGCGGGTTTGATTCCTGGGTCAGAAAGATCCCCTGGAGAAGGGACTGGCAACCCTCTCCAGTATTCTTGCCTGGGAAATCCCATGGAAAGAGGAGCCTGGTGGGCTACAGTTCATGGGGCTGCAAAGAGTCTAACATGACTGAACGACTGAACAACGGCTATACAGTAGGTCCTTGTTGTTTATCTATTTTACATATGGTAGTGTTTGCTAGGGAGGAGGAAATGGCAACCCACTCCAGTATTCTTGCCTAGAGAATCCTGTGGACAGAGGAGCCTGGTGGGCTGCTGTCTATGGTGTCGCACAGAGCTGGACACGACTGAAGTGACGCAGCAGCAGCAGCAGCAGCAGCAGCAGCAGCAGCAGCAGCAGTATTTGTTAATCTCAAAGTCCTACCTTATGTCTCCCATGCTTGGTAACCTGAAGTTTGCCTTCTATGACATCTGAAAATTTTTACACTCTAGGCAGAGTGCAGTATATCTGCCGTCTTGGTCTGATTGAAATGCTGTGTCTCATGGGTAAACATCCTCCACTATCAAAGACTAGATCAGGTGCGCTCCTGGAGCAGGGCCTGCTGCCCAGGCCTGGGGGATACCCAGCCAAGTTTCCATCTCACCATCTCTCGCCCTGCGCCATTGAGCTTGGTTACTGGGTTTGTCCCCACCACATCTGAGCTCCCTGTGGTCAAGGCCTAGGTCTCATTCACCTTGTTCACCTCTGGGTCCTGGGGACCCACACAGGGCCCCAAACCTGCTCAGCCCTTGGGCAGTGTTTGAGGAGGAGAAACAATCACTGAGACACAAACCCAGTGAGGTCTCATTGTGATTTCTGTCTGCTTTCGCTGGTTCCCTCTAACCCTGGATAACTTGGTGTCTGGAATTTCTCCCGATGAGAGACTCTTAGAGGACACATGTCTTTCCTGGTGACAATATGCAAGATGGTTCTTTAAAAAAAAGCTGAAGTAAAGGGACAAAGGCTCAGTGGTAAAGAATCCACCTGCAATGGAAAAGACCTGGATTTGATCCCTGGGTCTGGAAGATCCCCTGCAGAAGGAAATGACAACCCACTCCAATATTTTTGCCTGGGAAATTCCATGGACAGAGAAGCCTGGTGGGCTGTAGTCCATGGGATTGCAGAGTCAGATACGACTGAGCGACTAAACCACTACCACCCCCACCAAAGGGACAAAAAGCGAAAGTATCCAGGCAAAGGCAGGACACAGACAAGGTGAGTGCATTCTACAGAGGTGAGCGCTCATATCCTTGCAAAGGTCTTAGGTTGAACCTTAATCCCCAGTGTGGAGATGTGTGGAGCTGGGCCTTTGGGAGGTAACTGGGAGTAGATGAGGTCACTGGGTGGAGTCCTCATGAGGGGAGTAATGCTGCAATCAGGAGGGACCTGAGAGCGTTCCCCTTTTCCTTACTACCCAGACTGCTGTCTGCAAATCAGGAGGAGAGCTTGCTAGACTCTGGAGCTGCTGACACTTGGATCTTGGACTGCCAGTCTCCGGAACCATGAGAACTAAATGCCTGTAGTGTAAGCACTCAGGCGATGCTATTTCGTTAAAGCAGTCGGAGGTGACTAAGAGAGTGCAGAAGTGAAAGAGCCAGGGGTTGGGACACCAGAAGTTTATAAAGCAGCTGGAGCAAAGTGTTTTTAGAGACCAAGGAGGGACATTCTCTCTCCCTCTGCGAGTCCTGTGTGAGTCAGCCACCTCCAGCGGGGACATCCCATGGAGACTGGGCAAGGCGGGAGGAGCCGGGGGCAGGTGGACGGGGGGTACCCACTGGCGTGTGTTGCTGCACGCCTGACACACTGCTGGGTTGAGCCTGCCCAGTCCTGTGGGCATCCAGATGGGGCTTCAGGGCACAGAAGGCCAGTAGTCACCAAAACAGATGTGGTCAGCGAATGTGCCATGGTTTGACATCCTCTTTGCTCTGCTTGGTGCCCCTGGGCTTCCATGTTTTCCTGGAAAACTTGCTGGTCTTCAGCCCTCCAGCATTTATGGGTGGTACCTGCTCCCACGGTGGCAGGCACTGGCCCCCAGAGCGGACTGGGCTCTGCCCTTCTTTGCAGTGATTTATTGTGCAATAATGCACTGGTCCCAAATCCCCTCCAGGGTGTGTTTGGGAGGAGAAGGTGGAGGAGCAAGGAACTTTCTGGAAGAGGATGAAAGAAGCAAAAGCTCTGTGGATCGGGAAACCCAGCTGGGGGTCAGGTCTGGGCTAAAAATCACACAGCAGGCAGCCCAGAATGCTCTGCCAGATTCCTGATGGGAATGACAGGTGGCCGTGGGGTAAGAAGGTCAGAGGAGGACAGTCTGGGGTCCTTATCTTCATCATTCAGCAAATGAGAAAAAGGAGCTGCACAGGGGGCCTCAGATCAGAGCCTACCTGGCGCCCAGAGTTGCTGGGCCAAAGCTCCCATGGTGCACAGCAGAAGGGACCAGATGCCCTGGAGGTGCGTGGCATCTCAACCACAATGGCTGGGACAATAGTGACAAGCCTTTACCCAGGCAGCCACGGGCACCCCAGGCTGCCTGGGTCTCACTCTCAGCTCTCATCCACATAGGTGATGAGCTCTGTGTGGGACAATGCGGTGCTCATCTCTCTTGCTGGGTCATTAAGAGACAGGGGATTCAGGAGAGGCCGTCTGCACCCTCCCAGGGACAAGCAGGGGTGCAGAAAGGTCAGTGCTGTGGGTCTGGTCCATGCCTGCCTTCCAGCTTCTCATGGCTGTGGATCACCCTTGTTCGCTGGACGGCAGACTCACTGCTCTGGGGTCTGCCCCATCTGCACATGGGATGTCCCTCTGTGTTGGTGTGTAACCCCCTCTACTTTTTCTCTGACAAGGACACTTCTCACTGGACTTGTCCCACCCCCACCCGCCCCAGATAAGCCAGGAGGATCTCATTTTGAGATCCTTCACTTGAGAGCATCTGCAAAGATATTTTCTCTGAATAAGTTCAACTCACAGATTATTCTGGGAACAAGGTGCTGTTGAGCCCACTATAGGTAAGTACTGATACACACTCCCACTTGGCAGATGAGTCGCCCAAGACTGAGAAAAGCAAAATAAATTGTCCTCGACTTAATAGTGATGGAGCCGGAACTCAATCCAATGACTCTGACCTCAAAACCCATGTTCTTAACTTATCAAACAAATAGGCATTTCCCCTAATTTCATGTTCCTAATAATAATAGCCACCATTTATGGTATATGGTAATTGACACACCTTTTTTCTAACCCTAGAGTCAACCCTGTATGGTGGTGGTACCTTCACCCTTGTGGAGTTGGTCACTGAAGCTGAAAAGGGGAAACGTCTCACCCATGGTCACACAGCTGATAAGAGGCCAAGAGTGGATTTGAATCCTGCCTGGACCATCTTCATATCGAACTCTTTCCTGCAGTCTTGAGGTAGTGTGCACAGAGCACTGAGGGTCCGTCAGGGACTCAGCACCTGTAGCTGCTCAGCGAAGTGGTGGACCTCCTGGCTGACTCTTGGTGTCGACCTGTCTCCAGGTTTTGCTTCTCTCACATGATACCTCCCAGTCCACAGCTGCACGGTGAGCAAGAACGCAGAGTGCCCATCTCAGCTGCTCCGTCTTCACGGCTGTGTTCGGTAAGCAAGTGTGATTGTTAAATCTGAGCCTCCTGCTGCATCTGCCTATGCCTGGGCTGTGTTCTCTGGCAGGTCATCTGGGGAGGCCATGAACAAGCCAGATGCGAGCCGTCCCGTCCTCAGGACTGGATTCTGCCCCTTGGTTGTGATCACAGGCACGGTTTCAGCCCACAGGCTTTGATGCCGGCTGCTTGGTTTCAAAAAAATTATATGGAAAGTTATAAAAGAGTGATAAAGCCTTCCAGTTTCACCACGGAATGGAAAAGTTGTCCACTCAGAACCTGCAGAACCATCTTGGAGCAATTTCGAAGCTCTGCCATCATTTTAGCTGATTCTGCAAGAAGGAAGTCTTGGAAAAAAGCGCTAACCTTTGATCTCATATGGACAAGACAGAAAGGGGACTGCAGAGCTTCTGAACTTTAAGACTGGGCTTGGAAACTGGATTTTCTCAGGAGTGGAGCATGTTTACATTGGTTGACTAGATCGATTTCCTTAGAACAGACATTCCTTCTCTCAGACACACTATCTTTTAGAAATTCAGGATAGAAATGTAAGCTATTTACAACCACTCTAAAATCATCCTGGTGGGGAGATGCTCTGGTACCATGGTTTGAAGCTGTCAAAGGCTTGGGATTCGACCATAAATTTGGTGTTCCTGAGCTATGGGTTTTAGAAACATCATTGTGGCTTTCTCAGACTCAGCTTCCACAGGTGAAAAGTGGACAACATCGTTCTAAGTAGTGGCTGGATGTCATAACTCCATCACATAGGCTGACTTGGATTTTTTAACATTCAGCTTCCCTGGTGGCTCAGCTGGTAAAGAATCTGTCTGCAGTTTAGTAGACCTGGGTTCAATCCCTGGCTTGGGAAGATCCCCTGGAGAAGGAAATGGCTATTCACTCCATTACTCTTGCCTGGAGAATTCTATGGGTAGAGGAGCTTTGTTAATGTTAGCTTCACTTAATATTGTTCAATAAAGTCATCACATATCAGTCATATATGATGCTCACACTTTTCTCCTGGGAATGGGTCTATTTAGGTTAGCAACTGGTTTTTTTGTTTTTGTTTTTTTTTTGCATTTGCATGGTTTTATTTGTCTTGAGCGTAAGGAAACAGTGTTATATGATAACTATTAAAAATCACATGGTCATTGCCAATTTCCCAGAAATCTATCTCTAAATCTGTTCTTTGTGAGAATATCACATCTACCAATAAGAGTCACAAGTTCTGGTTTTTGAATAATAGTTTTAATGTTAGCATGAACTACATTAAAAATGGATGAACTGCAGAGCCTTGGTGAGGTTGATGTTGATCTTGTTGGATAATTTTATTAAAAACCCTCATTTTGAAGGGACTCAGCCATACATATACATATATCCGTTCTCCCCCAAACCACCCCTCCCATCCAGAATGAGTCCCTCACCGTCCACCTGAAGCTATCACAACATTGTTAATCAGCTCTACCCCAATACAAAATATTTTTTTGTGTTGAAAACAAAACAAAACAAAAAACCCTCATTTTGTTCTGCTCTGTGATCTAAAAATGACATTTCATACAACCTAGGTGGGTTAGTTCCTAGGCTGCCACACATATGACAACAAACTAAGAAGCTTGTATCAACGGAACTTTACTCCTTTGCTGTTTAGAGGCCAGAAGTCCAATGTCAAGGTGCAGGGTTGTGGTCCCACCAAAGGCTCTCAGGAGGCCTCAGTTCCTGGCTTCTCCCAGCTTTTTGGGGCTCCAGGTATCCCTTGGTTTGTGGCAGCACAACTCTGATCTGTCTCCATTTTCATAGCATCTCAAGGAGCCCTCTGCTTTCCTCCTTTAAAGACACTTGTCAGTGAATTGACTCCATATAATCAAGGATGTCTGATGGATATCAAGATCCTTAATTTCACATCATTGCAAAAGACTCTTTGTTCAGATTAGATCATGTTCACAGGTTCCCTGTGGACACATCTCCCAAGGGGCCAGCATTCCACCACTACACTAGGTGCCTGTGGAAGGTTAAGGTTGAGACCTCTCTTTGGTCATGAGCTTAGGTGGCTACCCTCTGCAGGCTGGCCCTCTGAGCTGACCTGTTATGCTACTTCAAGGAGACACAAGCTGGCAGGAGGCACTTGCTTTGCTTTTTGTTTGTCTCACAGCAGAGCTTTCTGTTAGGCAGGATGCCCACCAGGGTGGGAATTTAACAAAAGTGATATTAATGCCCAGACGAAATTGCCCCCTCCTCCAGAGTTTGATAGCATCGTGTTGCTCTGAAAGCACTTTCTTTCCTTCTTCTCATCACCTTGGAACAGGAGAAGCCTGGCTCTCTGGGGCTCTCAGACCTTCACCCGATTCCCAATCGAGTAGAGAAAAGAACAAAGCAAGGCACCAGCATGGAAATCAAGCCTGACTCGTGGCTCTGAGACTGAAGGCATATGTTCTGAGCCATCTTGGTCTCTGCTGGGCTTTCTCAAAGAAGCCAGGCAGCTGAAGCTCATGGGCTAGCAACCTGGGGCTGGGGGACCCCAGGATCCTGGGATACAGGGTGGAGGTGGGGTTGGAAATCTGGAGCCTGTCACCCTCTTGTTCCTGCAGGTTCATGAGGGAGGCAACCTGTTTGGCACGGTCACCATGTTGGGCACATGTGAGGCTCTCCAAACCTAGTGCTTATTTGAAATGGCACAGCTGCTTTTCTGAAGGTGACACATTCTTGTTCAGTCTCTCAGATTCTTTGTGATCCTGGGGACTGCAGCACGCCAGGCTTCCCTGTCCTTCACTGTCTCCCGGAGTTGGCTCAAACTCATGTCCATTGAGTCGGTGATGCCATCCCACTGTCTCACCCTCTGCTGCGCCCTTCTCCTTTTGCCTCCAATCTTCCCCAGCATCAGTCTTTTCTAACAAGTTGCTCACATATTTAAAGTTAATTGGTTACCCCTGCCCAGGCCCCACCGGGCTGGGGCTCATTCCAGCCCCTCTTGTGGCTGGGACTTGGTGCATAGCCATCGTCCAGCGAGTGTTCACTCGGTGAATGCTCCAGACCTCCTCACGGCTTTCCGATCTTGGTCCTCCCTTGGTCTCCATCAGGTGGGGTTGGGTGGTACCCTTTCCTTCATCCAGAATCCCAGAGCTTCTGGCCCATCTGTATTGCTCACGGTGCCTGGCTCACCAGGCTCCTTGCTTGGCTTCTAATGTGCTTCTGTTCGGCCACATATCAGGGCCCTGGGCCAGGCTTTCCCTGAGAGTCCCCATGGTTCCAGCCTCCCTCTCTGACCCGTCCTGTAATTCCCTGTGATCTCGTCTCTCTAGGAGCACCCATGATCTCTCCACGTCCTATCTGTTGCCATGTCCCGACCTCTGTTCCCTATGGCTCCATCCCCACCCCATCACCTCCCAGATGAACTTGGAGCTGCCCCTTCAGAGCTGCAGTGTCCCCATCCTTTGGTATCCACCATTCAGGCCCCTCTCCTGGGAAGCTTTCTTGGGGGTCCTGCCATACCCTGCTGCAGCCCCTTCTGGATAACAGACTGCTCTGCTCCCAGAAAGCCAGGAGTGAGCCTCTTGTGATCCGAGGTCTTACGTGGCTCATTCCAGCCCCTTTTGTGCCCAGGACTTGCTGCAGAGCAGTTGTCCAGTGAGTGTTCACTTGGTGAATGCAAGAGCCTCCCTCTGGACCCTGGAACAGGGCTGAACCTGCAGATCCCCATTCCTCCCCAGGTTCCCCCGACACTCAGGCCCAGATGTAGCCAAGGACACCCATCTGATCTGCAGCACGGCTCCTCGGTTTCCAGCTGGATTTACAAAGGCTGGAGGAAAGTGGATGGACATTCGCACAGGTCTCAGGGATCCTGCAGCCTGCAGCCCCTCAGAGTCTCTGTATACTTCTGGCTCCTGCACCTCCCCCCTGCCCCCTGCCCTGCCTAGTGAACAGAGGTACCCCGGTGATTCCAGTCTTGGCCATGTCCCCCAGATCTGGACTGAAAGGCAGGATCCCAAGGGTCATGGAGCCAACCCACCTGCCATGCTGTTCCATGCGGGCTTCAGCCTTCCTCATTCCCACCCCCACTCCCATCCCCAGTCCTTGGTGACTGGGTCTATTCACCAACTTCCCCTCTTAGCATCCCTCTTTCCACTTCCAAAAGTCACCCTAATGTCCCATAATGGATCATTGAGACTTGGTTGTAATTCTTTCATTGTAATTAGGAGCCATATTCAAAGGCAGAGAGATGGAGATGGATGGACAGTGAGGCAGCTGGAGACACAGGCCCTGAGCCCACACACAGTGGGGTCCTTGGGAGGGAAGTTGGAATTTCTCCCGTGCCTGGCTGTGTAGGACAGAGTTAGTAACTGCAAGGTGGCGTTTGGGTCTTGATGGTGCAGCATCGGCTCAGACTAGGGCTGGCCAGCTGCACACTCAGTGATGGCCAGGGTGGAGGGCAGCCTGGCATCCAGAGTTATCCACAGGGTCAGAAGCCAGAGGCTGTACACGTCCGGCATTCCAGGGTGAAGTAGAGGAGGGCTGGGCACAGCCATGACACCAGGCGACTGGTCTTCAGATCGAGGGGTCTTGTTCGGAGGATCGCTTGCAGCCTGACACACCATGTGAGTGACCCCTGGGGCTCGCAGGGTCTGACTCTGAGACCAGCCCAGTTCCAGGCCGACGTCGCCTCTCCTGGGGCACCTGCCACTTCCTCTTCACAGCCATTCTCCACACTGCATGAAGCAAGCTTGGAAAATCACAAGACCTGAGCACACTGCTCGCTGGCCTATGAGCTCACTGCTTCCCATCCACAGGGCAAGACCATCTTCCTTATCATGTCCATGGGCCTGCGGTCTCTGCGATACAGCCTCCACCCACCACCCACCCTCCACTCCCTGAGGATGGCCTTCTTTCTGGCCTTCTCGTGGAAACCCATAGCAGTCCTGCCTCTGGGCCTTTGCTTATGCCGTCTGTCCTGCTGGGAGCACCCTTCCTTTCCCCTTCTCATGGCGAATCTCCACTCACCCCCTGGGTCCTTGAATATGAAAGTCCCCTTGTATTCAGCTCTCACAGTCCTTTGTGTTTGTCCTTTGTAGATCCTGATTAAAGTCTTTGGATTTTTTTTTTTTTTGCTGGTAATTTGCTTCCATGATTATTGGGTTAATATCTGGTGCCCTCATGACCAGCTGAATATCCATCCGTTTATCGGATGCCTGCTCAGTGCTGGTGACGATGTGGCTGCAGAGGCTGAGTAGAGGGGCCTTGCAAGCTCATATGTGTGGAGACTCTGCCGGCCTTGCTCTCCGTAGGGCCACGCACAACCTTGGAGCTCAGTAAATGTTTGCTGCATGACTAAATGAATGACTGAGCTCCTCAATGGTCTCAGCATGCTGGGGAGGCCCCATCAGAGGCCCACTGACCCGAGTCTCCAATTCTAGTCCAGACACTGCAGGCTGGTATCACCCACCATCACTCAGGGAGCTATACATTTCAAGAACCCAAACCAGGTTTCTTGCCCCAAGCCCAGCATCTTTCCCCCAAATCTTCCCCCAAAGTTTTGGTCTGCTTCCACGCTCACCTCCCAAGGGGATTGACAAGGGAGAAAGGGAATTAATTTCTTTTTATTTATTTTTGGGAATTGATTTCTTTTTATTTATTTTTTTTGAGATGTAATTGAGATGAATTCTATTGGTTTTGGGTGTACAGCACACTGAGTCTTTATCTGTATATATTTTGAAATGATCACTACAAGTCTAGTTAATATTCATCACTGTCTGGAGTAAAATAGATTTCTTGATGTCAGTTATACATCGGTATTCACCACTCTTGCAAAAGTGATCGCCTTTGAAATCTCATGCCATGCTTCCAATCAGGTGAGTCTTTTTCCTGTCCCCCAAGAGCTGGAGGTTCAGGGAGGTCAGGTGCCAATAGAGAGAGCACTTGAATTTGAACTTTTAAAACACATGTTCTCTCTACCAGGAATTATCAATCTTCCACCCAGGGCTTCCCAGGTGTCTATAGTGATAAAGAGCCTGCTTGCCAATGCAGGAGACACAGGAGATGTGGGTTTGATCCCTGGTTCAGGAAGATCTCCTGGAGGAAGGCAGAGCCATCCACTCCAGTATCCTTGCCTGGAGAATCCCGTGGACAGAGGAGCTTGGCAGGCTGCAGCCCATGGGATCACAAAGAGTCAGACACAACTGAAGTGACTTAGCATGCACGCTTCCAGTCACTGTGTGTCTGTGGGTCTTTTTTGAATAGAAATTTTATTTCTTAAAACTTAGCAGTGGTTGTAGAGGGGCCAGCCTCGTGGTCAGAGAGTCATGGGGCTGGAACTTGCGGCCGGAACCCCGCATCGGACTGTGGCCGGGGCCATCGTGCTGTGAATTGTGGGCACCTGTTCTTGGCAGGAGCCCTTCTGGGCAACCATGCATGGCTCCCCTGCTCCCCTGGCCGGGATGAAGCTGTAGGAACTAATATATTCTGAGTCAGACCAACTGCCGCTCGTGAAGGGGGAAAAAAAAGACTTGCTTGAGTAACCGTAATAATTGGAAAATTATTTTGATAGCCTGAAACAATCTAATATATTACAGAATTTTATTAAAATAATATCAAATCAAATTAACTGCTATTCCATAATGAATTAGGTAACAAGGTAGGCAGATATTAATCGGCCTTGGCTTCTAGGCAGGGGAGCCCGGAATTTATTAGTTCTTGCGGCTGGCACGAGGGCACGGGCAGAAACCACTCTTGCCGCGGTGGAGAGGGAAACCCCTGAGACCAGCGGGCTTTTACTTTTTCTCTCTCCCTACTTTCACTTTCTAATCCATCATTAAACACTTGTATTTCTTTTATGTAGGGTCTTATGAAATTTTTAATTTTTTAATTGCTTTGTGATTTAATAATGAGGACTTTTCATTTTTCCTGAATAAGGATCGAGACAGTGATATTGAAATTTTTTCACCTTCTCCCAACCGGATAACCTTCTCCCTTCGCCTGGTCTCTTTCATTTGCCAGTTGAGATATGAGTACTCTAATCTCTGAGAGAGCAGGTCGCTGGGCAAACAGGCATGGGTTGCCTGGACCTTTGCTTCTTTGAGAAGGTCGGGCTGGGTCGGGGGTCGTCTCCAAGAAGCCAGCAGCGAGCTGGGAGGAGAGAGGAAGGATGCTGATGACTCAATGAACTGGAGCCTCTAAATAATTCAGCCCCGTTTCACCTTTTGGGATTTTCTCAGCTCTGAGATTCCATGCTTTTCAATCGTTAAAATGTCTTCACACATGGAGAAAATGATCTTGTTAATCATTTCACAGCACATCGGGTGACCAACCTGGGACCCACCCCTCCAGGCCCTACCGGGGCCTGTGGGAAGCCATACCTCTGACTCTTGGGGCTCATAGGTGGTGCATCCTTGGGAACCTCACAGTAACTGATGTGACTTTCAGTTGCGCAGGAAGCCAGTCATCCTGGAAAAGCTCGCTAGCTTCAGAAACTTTGGAAGGTGACATTATTTCTCTGAACCTCAGTTTGCTCATCCATACAATGGGGATTACACACACGGGTGAAGTCCTTATAAAGCACAGAAATATTATATACAAATAGCTTCCGGGATGGCGCAGCACTAAATAATCTGCCTGCCAAAGCAGAAGACGAAAGAGACGTGGGTTTGATCTCTGGGTCAGGAAGATTCCCTGAAGAAGGAAATGGCAACCCACTCCAATATTCTTGCCTGGAAAATTTCATGGACAGAGGAGGCTGGCAGGATACAGTCCATGAGTCATAGAGAGTCAGACATGACTGTCACTGAGCATTCACAGGTTACATACAAAGCTCCTGGTATGCAGCGTTCACTCAAGTAACGGCAATTTATTCAGTGCCTTGGAGGCAGGGATGATGAATAATGATGGTTAAGCATCACCACATTGAATCTTCACAATACTCCCTGTAATACAAATGCTCTTCTCACCCCCACTTTACAGATAAGGAAACTGAGGCTTACACTGATTGCCCAGCATGACCCATCCAGTAGTAAATGGTGGAACTGGGTTTGGAAACCAGTGATGTCTGGCAGCAAAGCTTTTCCACCACATTAAGAATGCAATGTTTTGGGACTTCCCTGGTGGGTCAATGGCTAAAACTCCATGCTCCCAAGGCAGGGGGCCAGGTTTGATCCCTGGTTAGGGAAATAGACCCCCACATGTCGCACCAAAAGATCCTGCTTGCTGCAATGACAACGAAGATCCTGCTTGCCTTGACTGAAGTGCAGCACAACCAGATAAATAAACAAATATTTGTTTAAAAAGGAATCTAATGGTTTGTGCTTTTGCTTTGGATCCTTTCTGACTTGGGTATATTGCTTAAAGGAAGCTTGGTTCTAGATCAAGGTTGAAACAGAAGATTAAACATTGGGGAACGGCACACACTTCAAGTATTAAGGGAAAAGTATTTCACTTCAAGGGCGAAATGTTGAGTGGAAAGAACAACACATGTCATTTTTTTTTCCCCCTAACACAGGATGGCCACACACTTTGAGTTTTTTGTCTTTATTGACAAGGACTTGTCAAAGCGTTTTGACAAATGTCCTGATTTAAGGAGACAGCATCTGTTCACCTGCAATATTTCACAGCAAGAGATGATCTTGTTTTTGATGGGAAGGTTGTACAGATAGAGGAGAAGGCAGCTTCCTCTCAACAGTGAGGGAAGGTCGGAATTGTAAACACAGTTCAAATGCCCATGACTTTGAGGCTCTGCCTCACTCTCTTGTCCAGGAAATTTGTCACTGATCTCCAGTTTCTTTGGTGCCAGCCTGCTGACTTCTAGAGGGAAGACACTGTTGTGTGTATTATCGTGAAAAGTCACTCAGTCCTGTCTGACTCTTTGCGACCCTGTCAACTATACCGTCTATGAAATTCTCCAGGCCAGAATACTGGAGTGGGTAGCTGTTCCCTTCTCCATGGGAATCTTCCCAACCCAGGGATCAAACCCAGGTCTCCCCACATTGCAGGTGGATTCTTTACCAGCTGAGCTACTAGGGAATTATCAGAGGGTCTGACGATTACACGCACCCTTTGCCTTGGCCAAGAAGCAGGCAGGGGACCCAGGACAGCATCCTGGCCCTGCCTCCCCAGATGGAGTAGCATGATTCAAGGAAATAGATAGGGACAACTGACCAACGCTGGGACATAGTGGGAACCCCCCGACATGCCCCTAGGGATGCGTTGAGGAGGCCCTGGGTTTAGATCAAGGGTGGAGCTTATTTAGTAAAGGTTTAGAAATCCAGCCACATGTTCAAGTAGCATGATTCTTTACAGAGAAGAAAGGCACAGGCTGTGTAAAAGTGGAAATGCTAGTGCCCAGAGATGGGTCCAGGACTGCAGTGGAGTAACTGGTGGTTGAACACCTGTGCCTCTGTCCACCCTCTCCATCTGATGGGCATAAGCCAGACTTGGGCTGAGGGTGAGCCCACAGGCATGCACCTACACACACCCACTTGCACAGAACAGAAGGACACAAGCCTGGCCTCAGGGGGGTCACTGTCTATTGGTGGTAATTTAAGATGATTTAAGGTGAGAGAGGATCAGGACTCCCCCTCCCCATTTTTTGGCCTCAGTTCAGTTCAGTTTCTGAGTCTTGTCCGACTCTTTGCTACCCCATGGACTGCAGCATGCCAGCATCCTTGTCCATCACCAGCTCCCAGAGCTTGCTCAAACTCATGTCCATCGAGTTGCTGATGCCATCCAACCATCTCGTCCTGTGTCATCCCCTTCTCCTCCCACCTTCAATCTTTCCCAGTACCAGGATCTTTTCAAATGAGTCAGTTCTTTGCATCAGGTGGCCAAAATTTTGGAGTTTCGGCTTCAACATCAGTCCTTCCAATGAATATTCAGGACTGATCTCCTTTAGGATGGACTGATTGGATCTTTTTTGGCCTAGTGGGTGGATACTTTTGGCTCAGTGGGGGTGGGGGTTGAAGGGTATTCTGGAGGAAGGGAGAAACAGAGTGGAGGTCCCCAAGCAATGTCAGTTTAGAGGGCGGAGGGGTCAGATTCCAGCCTGGTGTGAAGTCCAGGGCATGGGTCTCTGCACATTCCCCTCTAGAGGCCAAGACCCCTTCACAGTCACCCCCCGAAGAGACAACCATGGTGGTAGGCACAATACTCTTTAGTGAACCATGGAGACCTGAGTACCTATTTTTCTTTTCTAAAACTTTTTATTTGTTTATTTAGCCACACTCTGTTCCTTTCAGGGTTTTAGTTCCCTGACCAGGGATTGAACCAGTGCCCTCTGTAGGGGAAGTGCAGAGACACTGAACCACCAGGGAAGCCTCCCCTGAGTATTCACTTTTCTGCTTAGGATAAAATGGAAAACGCCTCCCAAACTTGCTGCCTCCCCCAGTTCAGGCTGCCTTCCAGTGCTGAAGGTGTGGTCGGGGGGTGCATGACGATTTTTAACTCCTGGAGGGGGAAAAAAGCAAAGGCTACAGGGCAAAAGGTAAAACTCAAATAAAGTGAGCAAGGAGCTGTTTCCACCAGTGGTAGATAAAGCCAGAGGAGTTCGTTTGTTTAGAAGCTTTTCACCCTGTCTGAAGATTCTTAGTCCTCATCATGAGGCTCCATTTCCTTTCACATTGAAAGGTTCTCACAGCTGACATTCCAGGGCCAGCGGAGAGAGAGGAAGGGGTGCAGTTGAGTTGCCCAGATGAGCTCATTTATGTGGGATGATGTTATAGCAGGAATGGGAAAATAAATCAGAGGTGTTTGGGGTTTCCCGGGTCAGGGGGTGGGGGGTGGTGGTGCAATGGTAAAGAATATGCCTGCCAGTGCAGGAGATGCAGGAGACCTGGGTTCCTCTCCTGGGCTGGGAGGATCCCCTGGAGGAGCAAATGGAAACCCGCTTCAGTATGCTTGCTTGGGAAATCCCATGGACTTCCTGGGAGGAAGGAGCCTGGCGAGCTATAGTCCCTGGGTTTGCAAAGAGGCAGACCTGACTGAAGGACTGAGCACTCAGCAAAAAAGTTCATTAGCAAACGTCTTCCTGCGGCAGTAAACATTTTTGCTTGGTGGATCAGGGGATCAGATACGGGTACCTTAACTAGCTAGCATGAAACCGGCATGACCATCACTACATCCCCTGCAGAATGAGCCCTGCCACTCTGGGGATGTATTCCTTTCATGCCCCTTGACCAGTGCCTGGAAAGAGTTCATGAAGCAGAAAAAGAGGTGATGGTGTTCTATTCACCTCTGTGCATGGTCGTGGCTTTTAACAATTGTGAGATGGAAGCAGAGAAAAGAGAAGTGGCCTCCATGCCAACAGTGATGCTCTGTTTGATGTAAGTTCCCTTTCGGTCAGCCACGTTTTGTAAAATTGGTAAACACTGAGTCAATTGTCTCTTGCTTAATAACTATAAGACAGATAGGAAACTTATTATTTTTTTGGTACTGATAGTAATTAATTTAAAACATCGTTAGTATATTAAAATGAAATGCAGACATGTTACAGAGTAGAATGCAATATTCATGGAACATTTTAAGATCTGTGAGACTTCACACAGAAATTTTAAGCTTGTAATGGATTATGTGGGGCTGGGCACCAAACCACCCCTGTCTCACTTGTTTCCTAGACACAAGGAACTCATTTATGAAAAACCATTAAGACTTTGAATTAAGAGGATTTTGCAACCATCTAGGTGAGAGACATTCTTTTTTAGATCAAGTGAGAATACTGTCTTTCCAAATTCACAGAAAGCTTGAGGTCTAAAGGGTCTGAATTAGTGTAGTGGGCAATTAAATGAAATTTTTTATTTGCCCGATTAGGCAACAAGGAGATAATGTTGGGGCTACAAGAAATGATCACCACTCACCTGTTCTCCAAAGAGGGCTCGGTCCACGGGCAGCTGAATTCAGATTCACAAGGAAGAACTTTTTGGGCTGAGCTGCATAGGCAAAGTCAATTTTGTGCATTTTTATCCTGGTTTGGATATAAAAAGCAACCCAAATGAAGTGAACGCCTCTCTTGTGGATAATTGCTTCCAAAAGAATGAGTACCAAACAACCCGCTTGGTGCTTACATGGGAAAAGATAATAATAAAAAGGACTTAAAATTAAGGACAAAAAGAATAAAAGGGTAGATAAAATCTGAGATGCATCGGAGGGAAGATAAAGTGACTTTTGGCAGCGACTTGAATAGAAGCTCTGCTTCAAAAGTCATCTCGCTATGGTGTCAATCTGGGCAGCTTTACTAAACGTCATGAAGGCATGTTGCTACTGCTAAGTTGTTCAGTCGTGTCTGACTCTGTGCGACCCCATAGACGGCAGCCCACCAGGCTCCGCTGTCCCTGGGATTCTCCAGGCAAGAACATTGGAGTGGGTTGCCATTTCCTTCTCCAATGCATGAAAATGAAAAGTGAAACTGAAGTCGCTCAGTCGTGTCCAACCCTCAGCGACCCCATGGACTGCAGCCTACCAGGCTCCTCCGTCCATGGGATTTTCCAGGCAAGAGAGTACTGCAGTGGAGTGCCAGTACTTCTCTGTTATTATTTCGGTTAAAAAGGAGCGATACGGAACATCAGAATTGGCCAAAACTAGTCATTGCCCATTATTCCGTGTTTCCCATTTCCATCAGTGGGCAAGGAGAGATCCCCCTGTTTAACCCATTTTGGAAAAGATTATGAAATGGACTTTCATTTTCCAAATCTGGCGCCGGGCCACCGCTGTATGATCAGCTGGGTGAAGCCGTGGGGAGACTGGACGGGGTGTCAGCGGAGACTTCAGGAGCCAGAGTTGAAGCAGTAGCAGCTATATTTGCTTTTTAAAAATTGGAGTATAATTACTTTACAATGCTGTGTCAGCTTCTGCTGTACAAAGTGAATCCGCTGTATGTACACACATATCCCCTTCCTCCTGGACCTCCCTCCTACCCACCTCCCATCCCACCCATCCACATCATTACAGAGCACCAAGCTGGACTCCCGGTGCTCAACAGCAGCTTCCTGCCAGCTATCTATCTGCCATGTGGTCGCGCACAGTCCTGTTCTCCCAGCTGGCCCTGTCCTCCTCTGCACCCCCTATCGTGCCCACACATTCTTTCTCTTCATCTGCATCTCTATTCCCACCCTGGAAACAGGTTCGTCTGTTCCACTTTCCTGGATCCCACATATATGTGTTAATAGACAATATTTACTTTTTTGCTTTCTGACTTACTTCATTCTGTGTGACGACAGACTCTAGGTCCATCCACGTCCCTACAAATGACCTGATTTTGTTCCTTTTGGTGGCTGTGTGCTACTTCACTGTATGTGTGTATTACATCTGTATCCACTCGTCTGTCATTGGACATGTAGGCTGTTTCTATGTCCAGGCTGTTGTAAAGAGTGAAGAGCAGCTTCTATAGTTTGTCCCAAGCCACAGCGGGAGATCTTGTTACCTGGGCTTTACTGGAGCTAGTCGCTGAGGGCATATGTTGATTTGCAGGGAAAGAAATGGAGGGTCAGGGAGAGGAGATGTGTCCTTGGTCGCCAGTGATAGTGAGTAGAATTCCCATGTGGTGCCTGCCTCCTGCTGGCTCCTGGAACAGGAAGAGGGGCCAGCCAGGTGCTCAGGGTGCTCTCCATCCTTGCTCCTTCCCATCTAGAGGAAGCCCACATCGCAGCCAGCATTGGCCTTGGGGAAACCTAGAGGGAGATGGTCTAACATCTGGGTATGAAGCAAAAGCTGCGCTTGCTCAGAGCAACTGCTGTCTGGCAGGCAGACAGATCGTTTACCGCCAGCTCCAAAATGCTTTTGGACTGTGGTGCTGGAGAAGACTCTTGAGTGGGGAGCAAGGAGATCAAACCAGCCAATCCTAAAGGAAATCAACCTTAAGTATTTATTGGAAGGACCGGTGCTGAAGCAGAAGCTCCAATACTTTGACCACCTGATGCGGAGAGCTGACTCATTGGAAAAGATCCTGATGCTGGGAAAGACTGAAGGCAGGAAGAGAAGGGGGTGACAGAGGATGGTTGGATGGCATCACCGACTCAGTGGAGACAGTGAAGGACAGGGAAGCCTGGTGTGCTGCAGTCCATAGGGTCTTAAAGAGTTGGACATGACTGAGAGACACCAAGCAACAAATTGCTGTCTGATGGGAACCTTATTTGCCTCATCTGCAAAATGGAAGCAATGATTTCCCCTTCTAGACTTTGGAGACAAAATGAGAAAGCTCTTTGGAATGCGGTTTGCAAATGATGGAGATGGGTCATTGGACATTATTATTTTTTAAATTCTTCATTTGTGTGGATGCAACAGCCCTGGTCACAGGAGATGCTCTTATTTCTTTGGGGAAAACAGAAAACTTGAGTAAGTGAGCTACTTCTTAGAACAAGGGACATTATCTAAAGTCTTTTAACAAAGGCACACCAAGGGGCAAAAAGACAAAGGAATCTATGGCTGTGCACTTGGCTTGGGCTGAAGTAGCTTAAACAACAGAAATTTATTGCCTCACAGTCTGGAGGCCAGAAGCTGAGATCAAACTGTTGGCAGGGCTGTGTTCCCTCTGAAGGTTCTCGGCAAGGACCTGCTTCAGGCCTCTCCCAGCTTCTGGCAGGTTCTTGGCTTGTGATGACATAACTTTGCATGGCGCTCTCCTCGTGCTTGAGTCTGTATCCAAATTTCCCCTATTATACGAACACCAGTCACATTGGAGCAAGGGTTCACTCTGCTCTAGGACCACCTCGTCTCAACTAAGTACATTCGCAATGACCTTATTTTCATACAGGCTTCCCTGGTGGCTCAGACGGTAAAGCATCTGCCTACGATGCGGGAGACCCGGGTTCGATCCCTGGATCAGGAAGATCCCCTGGAGAAGGAAATGGCAACCCACTACAGTATTCTTGCCTAGAAAATCCCATGGACTGAGGAGCCTGGTAGGCTACAGTCCATGGGGTCGCAAAAGAGTCGGACACGACTGAGCGACATCACTTTCCCTTAGTTTCATACACGGTCACATTTTGAGGTTCTAGGGAGTTAGAATTTCAATATATAACACAATTCAACCCTTCTCAACGACCAAAATGAAACTAAGCAATCTAGCTGTCCATGGGCAGAGGAATGGATAGAGAGGTTGTGGTACGTAGGTACCACGGAACGTTACGCAGCCCTCACGAGAAATGAATGTGAGTCAGCCGCAGTGAGGTGAATGAACCTAGAGCCTCTTATGCAGAGTGAAATAAGTCAGAAAGAGAAAAGCAAATATTGGGTATGAATGCAAATATGCAGAATCTAGAAGCATGGTCCTGATGAACCTATTTCTAGGGCAGGACTAGAGACAGACATAGAGCATGGGTTGGGGGCCATAGTGGGGGAATGGGAGGGTGGGATGAACTGAGACAGGGACACTGACGTATGTACACGACCATGGGTGAGATAGCTAGCGGGAAGTTGCTGTGCGACACAGGGAGCCCATCTTGGCGCTCTGTAATGACCCAGAGGGGTGGGATAGGGGCGTGGAAGAGAGTCTCACGAGGGTAGGGAGGTATCTACATATATATATGTAATATATACATATAAATATATATTATATATATAGACTATCTTAAGTTAACAAAACATATATATATATTTTATATATATTTACATAGTTATGGTTGATTTGCATTTTTGTACCGCAGAAACCAATACAACATTGTCAAGCAATTATCCATCAATGAAAAGTCCCTGCAAACTTTCGTCCTCTTTTAGAGATTTCCAGCTTCTTTTAGCTTACCTAAATGCCATGGAAGAAGAAGCCTGTTTTATACATTTTTCCCTTACATTTAATTGTATTTTTCATTTAATTCTAATTTTTAGTGAGATAA
The DNA here is from genome assembly GCF_016772045.2 of Ovis aries. Taxonomy (NCBI): domain Eukaryota; kingdom Metazoa; phylum Chordata; class Mammalia; order Artiodactyla; family Bovidae; genus Ovis; species Ovis aries. Next base: position 61,518,185 of record NC_056071.1, on the reverse strand, counting down.
AATACAGAGCGTGGTAATTTTTTTTACAGGTATGCAAGAACCTGCATGATCCGTATTTCACAAAGGCGGAGAAATTTCATCGTCTCATAGAGATCTTTGTGTCTCCTCCCAGGCATTTCTCCTAGGAAACAACCAGAGCTGATAAAGTTTCCTGTATCGTAGATTAACTTGGCCCATTCCAGAACTTCTTCTAATTGGAATTATGCAGTAAGTATGCTTTTGAGCCTGTTATTTTCACCCAGTGTAATGTCTTTGCATTTTACATGTTGTTGCATTTATCCAGTTTGCTCTTTTTTATTGCTGGATTTCTATTGTATGGACATCCCAGAGTTTGTTTATCCATTCACCTGTTCAAGGACACTTGGATTGTCTCCAGATTTGACTATTACAAGTAAAGCAGCTATGACCATTCACATGTGAGTGTTTATATGTGAACTGACATTTTAATTTCTACATCTTAGAGCAGCATTTCAGAATCATGGTGTGACTGCCAAACAGTTTTCCAAAGTGGTTGGGCCATTTTACATTCCCACCAGCAACAAATATGAGTTTTGGTTACTTGAAATCCTTTCCAGCTTTTGTTCCTGTCAGTCCTTTAACTTTAGCCATTCTATGTTTGTATCTGTTTATAATTTTAATTTTCATTTCCTTGATGTATAATAAAAGCCACTGTAGTCAAAGAAATGTTGGTGTAAAGATAGACACCTGCACTGTTGGAACAGAATAGGGAACCTAGACGTAGATGAACGCTTACACGGTCAATTGATGTGCCACGGATGACAAAACGACTCACCAGAGAAAAGCCCTTTCAAAAAGGCGTGGACGCGACTGGATATCCGCATGGAAAACAAAGCTGCTTGACCCTCACCTTACCCCATTTGGGAAATTAACTCAAGATAGGATTAAATGTCAAAGGTAGAACAATAAGCATAGAAGGGTATTTTTATGATCTTGGGTCAGGGAAACATATTTTTTAACAGGACACAGCCCAAAAGTTAAATATAAAAGGAAACACTGACAAATTAATCTTCCTCGAAATGAAACACCACTGCTCATCAAGAAAATGAACAGGCAAGCTGCCAACTGGGAAAAAAAATACTTGCAAAACATATTAATATAATGTCTGCAAAGAACTGGTTGCCACCCTATATAAAGATCCTCCAGAAATCAATAAGAAAAAGACAAATAACTCAATAAAATGTCCAAAATACTTAAACCAGTATTTCATGAAAAATTATCGAATGGCCAAAAACTCATAAAAAAAGTTTATCGGGGATATATGTGACTCTTTATTTTTTAAAACCAGGGTATTCCTGGCTTGTTTAACCATTGAATCACTGGTGTTGTGTGGGGTGAAATCTCAGTTTCTTGGTCCTGATCCCTGGGTATGAGTAACAGCTCCATCACTGAAAGCCCTGTGAGCTTCAACAGCAACTTAACCCTCCATGCCTCAGCCTCCCTGGAAGAAAAACAAAACAAAACAAGAATCTTGCTGGTTGGTGGGATCCTGTGAGTTAATATCACAATGTGCTTAGAACATGCTTGGCAGGCAGTGAAGGCTACCTATATGTCATCTATTGCCACTGAGCCTCCTTCCTGAAGGTTAATGTTTATCCGTACTGCCCCCCAGAAACAGGGTTCCACAGAACCCCCAGCAAAACACAGCCTCGGCAGGAAAGTCAGTGTTGGAAGAACCGAGATTGTGTGAGGATAAGGAAGGTGCCACCTCCTAGAGCCTCTGCTGCCCCTGGAGACTCTAAACTTTGTGATCCCTGAGGGCTCTCACAGGAGGAAAAAGGTAGTGTGTGTCATCAACTGGGGCACCCCTGTCTTGTTCAGGATAGTTCCCCCCAAGCCTGGAGCCGTGTCGGGCACTCTCGGTAAACGCTGACCAAATGAACGCACTTCTGGACTCCCAGCTTTGCAGTGGCATCAGCCCACTGAGGCTGGGTCCAGGGATTAGTTATTTAGACTCGGGGCTCATGGGAGCAGGGCCACCCCATGCAGCATTCCTTGAAGCATTCCTGGCTCCACCACCTCTGCAGTTTAACTTGGAGGCAATTATAGGCCTGAAATGGCCAAACAGCCACTGTCCCACCAGCAGGGATTATCGGGGTTTAGCAGCTTTCTGTGTAAATGGCCTCCGTGTGGAGAGGATTGCAGTGCCTGGAAATTTGTAGTCTGGACAATTCCAGTAGAGACAGAGCCAAAATCAACACGTAAAGCTCCCGAGGCTCAGTTAGCAGGTCCGTGGGTCAGTGAGGACGGAGCCTGCAAGACTCAGCTCATGAAAACAGAGCTCCTTGTCGTCCACCCAGACCTCCTCTTGCTCTCCTCCTCCCGTCTCCCTCTGTCAGATCTCCCCACATCTCTGTTTTCTTGACTGCTTACATCTGACTCCATACCAGACCCTGCCGAGGGCCAGCCACACCTCTGCTTGTGCCCAGTTCTCTCCAATGCCTGGCCATTCCCTGGTTCGGATTGCCATTGTTGCTGTGATCTCCTAGGTGACCCTGGACCATAGTCTCCAGCCCCTCTTCCCCACCAGACCATTCTCCAGACTGCTTCTGGGTCACACCTCCTGAAAGTCAACATTCTATGTCTCTCTAGTATTGAGAGACCTCTCTCACTGGATGCCTTTTGGTGCAGATGTGGGCCGCAATCCTGTTCTCTGGACCGGTGGCATCAGGATTACCTGGGGGCATTTAGTAGACCCATCGTTTCTCAGCCCCAGTCCACGCACTGTGGAGAAGAATCTCTGTGGGGGGCACCAGGGCCTTGGACGAATACGCAGTTCTCCAGGAGGATCAGAGGTGAGGCCACGCCAAAGAAACGCTGGCCTTGACGTTTAATCTTTTAACTCTTTTGAGTTAATCTTTTATCTTCTACCTCCTACCCACTTTCTTACCCTAGGGATGTTTTAATTCACACCTTTCTTGGAGCAAGATAGACACTTTCTTGTTACTATGCTTCTGTACCTGCTGTTCCCTTGGTCTGGATTTCCTTTACTTCCTACAGTTTGCAAATTCTTACTCTTTCCCCAGCTTACCTGTATGAGTTTTCTATCACTCTGCAAGAAAAACATCTGCAGATATGCAGTTGGTTACAACGAGACACTGTTGATGACTGTGCTCTTTTTGTGAGTCAAGGGACTGGGTATGGCTTAGCTGATCATCTGCTGAGGGTCCCCGAAGGCTTCTATCAAGATGTCGCTCAGGGCTGGGGGCTCATCTGGAGGTTGAACTGGGGAGGATGTTTTTCCACTCTTGTGTTAATGGCAGCACCTAGTTCCTCACCACTGGGGGCCTGGGAGCTTCAGTCCCTTGCTGACCATCCGATGGAGCCTGTCTTTGGCTTTCAGAGTCCGCCTGCAGTCCCTTGCTGACCACCCGATGGAGCCTGTCTTTGGCTTTCAGAGTCCGCCTGCAGTTCTTTGTCCGTGGGGTTTCCCAGCATGGCTGTTTGCTTCCTTACAGTCAGCCAGGAAGGGAGAAAGACTCCAGCAAAGAGACTGCCGTAGTCTCACATAACTTAATCAGGAAATCACAGCATCATTACTTCTCATAAGCTTTGCCATATTCTATTGACCAGAAGCAGCCATGGTCCCAGAAACACCCAGGGGAGAAGATCATATAGTGTGTGGGCAGCAGTAGGTAGGCATTGTATGGGCCGCTTTAAGAGTCTGTTTGCTACAATCCTGCTAAAAAGTCACCTCCTCTCTGAAGCCTTCCCAGATGATCCTGCCCTTCTGGGTTTCCATGGCAATGTGTTTCACATGACAGTGTGAACCTTCTGGGTTTCACAAGGCAGTGTGAATTGTCCAGTCTCAGCTTGCATCTGAAGAAGACACTTGGAAACAGTTTGGAGAGTTTTCCCCCTTTGGATTACATTTTTTTTTTTTCAATTCTCATATCTCACATTTGTCAGTGCAATTTTAAATAAGGCCATTTGTCAATCAGTGTTCGTGGTTATCTGCCATAAATAGTTCATTATCAAGGAGAAATATTTGTAAACAGGAGCTCCTGCCCCTGCCAAGCCTTCCTGTTCTCCTTTCTCAGGTTTTGGGTCTCTGTGAAACTGATGCTAAGTCAGGCTTGGCAGCGGGGTAGGCTGTCTTGGACAATGGATGAGCTCTGAAACTACAGACCGAAATGCTTGTGAGTATGAAAGAGAAGGTTAAGGTCAAAGCACCTCATGCTCGCTACCCCTTTTTCTCTCTCTGCCTCTTTCATACTCCCCTGAAGGCTGTCTCCCCACTCTTCAAACATTTCTTAATAATCTGTAATTTCATGAAAGGGATAAAGGATACGGGGAACCTTGAAGGTAACTGGATTTACATATGAATGTTGCATTTTCATTTTAATTTTGACAAAGTGTAAAGGTTGCTAATAAAAGCATCATTACTGCCTCACCATCTCTTTGATGGACTTCGGAACAGATTGCTAAGATATGGAGACAAGTCCCGGGGTCACCGGTTTCACCAAGAGCTATCGTTCATCCTTTAACAAAAAACAAAACATCATGACAATTAAAAAAAAAAGTATTAAAAAAGAAATGACGTCATTTTCAAGGAAGTTATGGCCACTGTGAGCACTTCACAGAGGAACCGACTCTGCTGAGGATTTCGGAAAAGGATCTGTGTTTGCCGAAACTCATGGACGGTCACGTGGCTGGGTCTTTTGAAGGCCACCAAGGGTCTCTGATGCTTTTTATGAGGTGATCTTGGATCAGTCCTGGGGGTAGACAGACCAGGAGCTGAGCAGTCTTGAGGTCTGAGCTTAGATCTTGGCTTCGCTGTAGAGATCACATTAACGAGGTAGGATCAGAAGGACAAGTTGAACAATGAGACGTGGGGTACAAGGGAGAGAGCAGGGAACAGGATGATGTCCAGGCGTACCTGGTCCAGGGACATCTCTGCTAGGGCGAGAGGTGAGCTGGGTGTTTGATGCGGAATAGGCTGGTGGGCTGGTTGCCTGCCCCTGGGTTTGGAGACAGTGATGCTGGATCCTTGGCTGGTCTTCAGTCTGATACCAGATTGAAAGTGAAAGTCACTCAGTCATGTCCAACTCTTTGTGACCCCATGGATTCTCCAGGCCAGAATCCTGGAGTGGGTAGCCTTTCCCTTCTCCAGGGGATCTTCCCAACCCAGGGATCAAACCCAGGTCCCCCACATTTCAAGTGGATTCTTTACCAGCTGAGCCCCAAGGGAAGCCCAAGAATACTGGAGTGGGCAGCCTATCCCTCCTCCAGCTGAACTTCCTTCCCAACCCAGGAATTGAACCAGAGTCTCCTGGCGGATTCTTACCAACTGAGCTATTAAGGAAGCTTGGCCAGTCCTCAATCTGACATGCCTGAGTGACTAACACTTTCACTTTCAATCTGATACCAGCTTGCTGTGTGACATTCGGCAAGTCACGTGTCCTCTCTGGGCCCCCATGAGACCAGCGGCTTTTCACCTGTGCTCCGGCGAGCCCCTAGAATCCTGTGGAGGGATGTGGGCGTCCTCTGTGTCTGCAGGTATCTCTGCACACCTTCAATCAGAGCAGCTCTGCTTGTGACTGTTCCATGTAAGATTTCATTTGAAGAAAGGTTTTTGTGGATTAAAAGAAACACTGAAAAGCAGTGGGTGGATGATCTCTGAAGACCCTTCTATGATTCTCTATTTAAAAATAATTAGATGGTTTGCATCAATAGGTGAAGCTTCCTGTGTCATATCTGAGTGCACTGTGTGTGTGTGTGGCTTTTACAGCTAAAGTCTGTTTTTCCGCTGGCTCATATTAGCATTTCAGAGCTGTTTTGTCTTTATCCTCATCTGATCTTCTAGGAGCAATGGTTCTTAAATGCTGGTATGATGTTTACGAGTTTCAATTTTCTCTTGTATTAGTTTTTTCGTTTGTTTCACTTATGTGGAGCCAGGATCTTTTGAATCTTTGTTGTTTAGTTGCTAAGTCGTGTCAGACTCTTTTGCGACCCCATGGATTGTATGCAGCCCGCCAGGCTCCTCTGTCCATGGGATTTCCTCAGCAAGAATACTGAAGTGGGTTGCCATTTCCTTCTCCAGGGATTTTCCTGACCCAGGGATCGAACCCACATCTCCTTCACTGGCCAGCAGATTCTTTACCTCTGAACCACCAGGGAAGCCCTGTTTTGACTCTCTAGAGATGGAGATTTTTAGGACTTGGGTTCCAATCATCAACAGCTTTCACTGTTTCAATGTATGCTTGCCAATAATTTTTTTTTTTCCCTCTGATCACTCCTGAAGAGCTCGCAGTTCCTTTACAAATGGTCTAGTCCAACTTGTCTTTACCCAGGGCAACTGAGGCCCTGGAAGACCTATGCAGTGACCGGCCATGAATCCCACCCTCGTTAACACTGTTGCAGGGCCACTGAGCCCTAGGTCTCTCCTACAACTGATCTGTGACTGTGTGTGAGTGTACCTCTAGCAATGGCAACCTGCTCCAGTACTCTTGCCTGGAGAATCCCAGGGATGCTGGAGCCTGGTGGGCTGCCGTCTATGGGTTGCACAAAGTTGGACACGACTGAAGCGACGCAGCGGCAGCAGCAGCAGCAGCAGCAGCAATTCCTTATATAAAGTAAAGAATCCCTTTATGTTGCAAAGGGTCACCCTTCCATTACATGCTGGAGCTTACTTGCTAATTACATTATGAGTCAGCCTAGTAGAACATAAGCAGCTCACAAATATTTCCATCTGCATTATTCCTTTTACTGATAAGACATGGGGCTGGCAATCAAGAAACCTGGAGATATATATATATATATATGTATGTATGTATATATGTATGTATGTGTATATATATATATATATATATGCTTGATGTAGTGAATCACTTCCTTTGATTAATGCCTAATTTTTTCTTGATTAGAAGAGTAAATAGATATTCATTATGGAAAATACAGCAAAGATTGAGAAGCTTACAATCACCTCTCATCCTGCCATCCATTGATTAAAAGCTTACCATTTTAGTATACCATTGTAGTCGCTTTGCTGTCTCTGTATGCTATACATATACTAACATTACTTTTAATGGGCCATTTTTATTTGCTTACCATTCAGTCTCAAGCATTTACTCCTGTCTTTCCTAACTAAGTGCCAGCTTTCTAATAACCACTGTCCAAGGATGGATTGGACCCCCTGGACAGGGAAAACTTAACAACCGAGCGTGTACATGGAGGATACGTGACTCCTGGACAGGAACATCAACGTACCTCTAGGAGCAGACGGAGGGTTGGAGCTGGTCTTGGTTTGTGCCCTGCTGGCCACTGCATTCCTCAGGGCTCATGAAGCCTTTGCCATCATCCCCTCCTCAAGAAATTCGCACTGAGGCTCCACGTTTGCAGTCTTGCTCCACCTCCCCCAGGAGGAAATCACATTCATTCTCCCATATGCCAAGGATGCCACAGGCAGAGCCTGGAAAGAAATGAAAGTCCCCAAATGTAATTTATAGATGGCCATCCTTTAAAGCAGGGCACGTTGAACCCAATCCTCCAAACCGGAAGCACTTATGTAAGTTGCATTCCTACCAGGGGGAGGCCCTACCTAAGTTACTCAGTGCCTCTAAGACTAGCAAACAGTCTCTCCAAATAAGGAAGGATTCCTTGGTGGCTCAGATGATAAAGAATCTACCTACAATGCAGGAGACCCAGGTTCAGTCCCTGGGTGGGGAAGGTCCCCTAGAGAAGGGCATGGCAACCCACTCCAGTATTCTTGCCTGGAAACTCCCTTGGACAGAGAGGCCAGGCAGGCTATAGTCCATGGAGTTGTCAAGAGTCACAGACAACTTAGGAATTAAACCACCACCACCAGAGAAGGAGAGGCTTGCCTGGTGGCTCAGATGATAAAGCATCCACTTGCAATATAGGAGACCCAGGCTCGATTCCTGGGTTGGGAAGATCCCCTGGAGGAGGGCATGGCAACCCACTCCAGTATTCTTGCCTGGAGAATCCCATGGACAAAGGAGCCTGGCAGACTTCAGTCCGTAGAATTTCAGAGTTGGACACAACTGAAAACACTTAACACGAGCACACACACACCGAAGAGGAAATTTATGTTCACCTGGGATGTGCAGTGTCCAGACATTTCACAAGTGACTTACCCATCCTCAAGACACCTCTGCTTGATGACCGCCCTATGACAGATGAAATGGCTGAGGCTGACAGGTTAAGGAATTGGTCCAGAGCCACCCCACTGCATCCTGGTGGAGCTGAGATTTAAACCCGCTGCTGTGTAGCTCTGAATTCTGTCCTGTCATCTCCGAGCTGGCAGGACTGAACTAGCAGAAGTGAGTCCCTTGCTCTGAATTTTCTGGATACACCTGCACTGGGCTCACATGGAGGTGATGAGGAGTAGCCTTATTTTTTCTTCAACTTTTCCTGGATCAGTAACATCAGGAGACCAACCCAAGTCACGGGGCAGGGAGGAGTTAGGAGGAGTATGTTTGGGTCTGTAGTGGTTTCTTGGGCAGGGGAAGAAAGGTAAGGTGGCTGATCACCTTCAGTCTGCACCTGGACTTGAATCACTGTCCCAGGGACACCAGAGTTTGGCAGTTTGGAATAATAACTTTGGGGCACTCAGATGTACAAAGTTTGGGAAGCATGGCACGGCTGTTCTGAGGTTTAGATGGGGAATGTGTAGTTGATGATTAAACATCCAGTTTCTGTCTCCTGTCTTCCTACCCTGGATGCTGAATGGCTGGAGCTGTTTCTGCAAGCTGAGCAGTGCCCAGCAGCTGAGTTTTCCTTGTTATCCCTGGGGTCTTGATGGGACTTGCTGATGATGGAGAGGCCGCCAGTCTGGACTGCTCACTTCTTGGACAGGCGCTTAAAGCCTCTCCCCTCTCTAAGGCACCTGGGCATGGGGAGAGCTCTCGGTTTGGACCCAAGAGGCTGAAGTTCACATTCCTGCTTGGTGATTCTCCATCTCTGTGGCTCTGGGCAATTTATATCACCTCCTGCTTGTCAGATTCCTTGACGGGGCAAATACCCACCACATAGAACTGCCACGAGAACTCCCCACGATAAGACTATAGAGTGCTTTGTAAACCCGAGCTTACTGCACAACTGTGGTTAATATTATACTTTCCAGTCCTTTTTGCTCCTGCCAGAGAGAAAATACACACACACACACACACACACACACACACACACACACACACCCCTCTCATTGTTTCACCTTTACGCCTCCAGCTTTCCTGGTTTCAGATCTTGGTGCCTACAGACTCTTCTGCAGGAATAATATTCACTCCTTAAAATGCTACTTTTTTTTTTTTAATTATTTGATTTTGGCTGTGCTGGGTCCCGTTCCTGTGTGGGCTTCTCCCTGGTTGCAGAGCTTGGGGGCCCACTCTAGTCGCGGTGCTCAGCCTTCTCATCATCATGGTTTCTCTTGTTGGGGAGCACGGGCTTTGGGGAGCACCAGCTTCAGTAACTGTGACACACGGTCTCTCAGTTGCTCCACAGCATGTGAGGTCTTCTTGGATAAGGGATTGAACCCACATCTCCTGCATTTTCAGGCGGGTTCTTTACTGCTGAGCCACCGGGGAAGCCTGCTGCTTAGTTTCCAAAGCTGCTTCCTCTGTGACGCCTGCCTGGGCTGCTGCTGTTTACAAAGGGATGGACCAAGATTTGGATTAGGCATTGGGATCGCTGACTCTTCATCCCGGGTAAGCTGCTGCATTGACACTCATTACCCATGAGGTCACTCACCCATTCACCCATCCCGCTCACTGCTCTGTGTTCTGATCGTCTATAACCAGAGCCTCTTATGCAGTTGCTGGGGACACAGGACAGGCAAGACTGGACACCTGTCATCTCTTTGGGGAGCACCAGAACCCCAGAACTCACCCGGTTACCCTGAAACTCCTGTCTCCTCTGTGGTGTGTTTCTACCCCTCGGGCCAGCTGTGAACTTTCCCCGATTCCTGCATTTGATCATAACAACCAACTAGGAAACATTTGGCCACCAGAGCTGCTTGGTGCGTTGGATCTGAAGTAATTGAAGGATTAGATCTGCACATTTACTTGGAGGGTGTGTGCCTGTGTGTGTTTACTCTTCTCCCTGCAAGTAACAAGTTCAATATTAATCTTCATTTCCAGGGAAATAATTAGTGTTAAGTGAACTGTGATTTCTATCTCAAGTTATTTCTCATGTGCTAATTTAAGCAGCAAGGAAAATGTTGTGTGTTGGCTGGATCCAGAGTTGCAAAGACACATTTCAGAATAGGGAGAGAGGTGGGGAGGGGGTAGAGGGCCCGGAAGACCACCCATTCAAGGCAGGATTGAATTCCAGCATGCCAAGAGTCTCCAGCTGTGAGGAAAATGGTCCTTTCTGTCACAAGCTCCTCTAAGTGGGATCGGCCCACCCATGCATTCATGGGTTGGAGCTCAGAAAACAAAAAGAAATAACAAAAGAAAGAAAAGGAAAGAGCTTAGCCTTGGGCATGACCTCTTGTCTCTGGAATCCATGGCGTCTTCTCTGCTCAGACTCTCCCATCTGACTTTCTCTCCAGCCCTGTCTGCACCGAACCTTGGAGCTGGATTCTTGTGTCCTGCATGCCAGGCTCAAAACCCATTGGGGACCAATCCTCCTGCCCGATCTCTCCTCTCCTCCCCACCACGTGTCTCTGTTGGCCCTCTCTTCTTGATTCGACTTATGGGAATGACCGGCCAATGCACAAGCTCCCAAGAGCCCAGAGCCCACATCCTCTGATGGTCAGCTTGACCACTTACTGCCCATGTCCATGTGCTAAGGGCTTTGTGTGTGTGTTGGCTTCTAATCCACACTCATCACCATTTGAAAGAGGAGGAGACCGACTCCTCAAGAGGCTGATTTGCCCCAGCAAGTGGGAGGACCATGTTGGTCGTTTAGATCTGCGTCACTCCAAATCTCACATTCTTAAGCACCGTTTTGAATTGAATAAAAACAAAGGTAATTTCTTGTGGGAGGCCCACATGGGAAGCTCAGGGCTTGGGGGAGGTGGTGTCTCTAAAACTCAGAATCAAAGCTGGAGAATAAAGCAGGACCAATGAGTGGGCACTCGTGATTCCTTTAATCCGTTCAAATTGTGACTCCATCTCTGAGTGGTGAGCTGGTTATTTCACTTTCTTGAAATATCATCTTTTCTTTTTTCTTTTATAAACGGACAGTAACAGTGGAGCGCCTCTCATTGAATTGTCCTGAGAGCTAAATGGCTAGATAGATGTGAAGCCTAGAACACTGCATCCTGCCTTCCCATGAGAGCTGCTATTGCTAGAGTGAATACATGCATTCACGCTCATCCATTCATTTATGTGCTCACAAATCCTAAGTGAATATCCTACACGCCAGGAAACATGTGGTGCTGAGCCAACTGCACAAGTGCCGTGGAGTCCCAACCTTAAGAAACTCTTGTTTTTGTAGATGGTCCTGATGAGGAAATGTCTGCTTCTAATATGGTGTGGTGAGTGAACTGATGGGGATGAGAACAGGCATGATGGGAGGGGTGGGTGTGGTTTAGCTAACTCGGAAGCCCAGGGCAGTATCTGGAGCAGTGGCTCTGTTGAAGAAGAGAAGGGGCAATGTCTGCACCCCAGTGTTCACTGTAACACTATTCACAATAGCTGAGAATGGAAACAGCCTAGATATTCATTGACAGATGGATGGATATTGAAGATGTGGTATATAGATATAATACAATGGAATCATACTCGGCCATAAAAAAGAATGAAATAATGCCATTTGCAGCAACATGACACATGCACACTGGAAGTGGAAGCCGCTCAGTCTTGTCCAACTCTTTGCAATCCCATGGACTGTACAGAATACTGGAGTGGGCAGCCTTTCCTCCTCCAGAGTATCTTCCCAACCCAGGGATTGAACCCAGGCCTCCTGCATTGCAGGCGGATTCTTTACCAGCTAAGCCACAGGGGAAGCCCAAGAATACTCGAATGGGTAGCCTGTCCCTTCTCCAGCAGATCTTCCTGAGCCAGGAATCAAACCGGGCTCTCCTGCAGTGCAGATGGATTCTTTACTGAGCCATCAGTTGGTAGCCCATATATGCACTGCTGCTGCTGCTGCGTCGCTTCAGTCGTGTCCAACTCTGTGCGACCCCATAGACGGCAGCCCATGAGGCTCCCCCGTCCCTGGGATTCTCCAGGCAAGAACACTGGAGTGGGCTGCCATTTCCTTCTCCAATGCATGAAAGTGAGAAGTGAAGTCGCTCAGTCGTGTCCAACTGTTCGAGACCCCATGGACTGCAGCCCACCAGGCTCCTCCGTCCATGGGATTTTCCAGGCAAGAGTACTGGAGTGGGGTGCCATTGCCTTCTCCGTATATGCACTGCTGCTGCCGTAGGTTCTCATTAGCCATCTATTTTGTACACAGTAGTACATATATGCACAGTATGCACCATATATGCACGGTATGCGCCATATATGCACGGTATGCGCCATACACGCACGGTATGCGCCATACACGCACGGTATGCGTCATACACGCACGGTATGCGCCATACACGCATGGTATGCGCCATACACGCACGGTATGCGTCATACACGCACGGTATGCATCATATATGTACTACTGTGTACAAAATAGGTAGCTAATGAGAACCTACTGTTTAGCACAAGGAGCTCTACTCAGTACTCTGTGGTGACCTAAGTGGGAAGGAAATCCCCAAAAGAGGGGATATATGTACGCACATAGCTGATTCACGTTGCTATGCAACAGAAACCAACGCAACATTGTGAAGCAACTATACTCCAATAAAAATACTTTTTGATTAAAAGAAAGACGAAGCAAAATAAAAAGAGAAAGTGTGTGTGTGTGTGTGTGTGTGTGTGTGTGTGTGTGTGTGTGTGTGTGTTGTAGGCTGAATAATGGCCCCTCAAAGATGTCCATGTCTTAACCCCCAGAACTAACAAATATGTTAAATGTTATGTGGTGAGCGGGATTTAGGACTGGAGGTGGGGTAGAGGTTTCTAAGCGCTGACCTTGCCATCAGAGCTTCCCCTGGTGGCCCAATATCATCCCGAGAGTCCTCACCAGTAAGAGCATGTGGTGGGGGCGGAGAGCAGGGTGCTGTGATGAGGAAGCGCTTGTCCTGCCACTGCAGGTGTGAAGATGCAAGAAGGACCATGGGCACCTCCAGCAGCTGGAAAAGATGAGAAAAGAGTCTTCTTCTGGAGTTTCCACAAGGGAGGCCTAGTGAGATGCCTGGGGACTTCTGTCCTCCAGAACTTCCAGAAAATAAATCTGTGCTGGTTTAAGTCACCAAGTTTGTGGCAATTGGTTACAACAGCAATAGGGGAAAAAAAAAACACCTCATATGTGAGTGAGCGAGTGTGTGTGAGTGTGAGGATAAGTGTGGAGTGTGTATGAACGAATGTGTGTGTGCGTGCATGTGTGTGTGTCTGCTTGTGCCCGTGTGTCTTCCAGGGGGATGTGGGTGGCACGTGTCTGATTCATTTATGCTCCAGTCATCACAGCGCTGCGTGCTAAGAGCTCGTTTATGGCTGTGCAGTCCTTGAGGATTCTCTGATGTCTACTGACTTTTCCCAGGAAGCGGACTGGTATTGCCTTTCCAGCTCAGAGCCTGCCAGACTGTGCTGGCTTGGGCTGCCTCCCTATACTTTGGAACCTCAAGATTGGATGCCACAAGGACAGCTGGGCTCCAGAAACTCAACATGGGGCTTTCTGGAAGCTTCTGGGCTAGCCTAGAGCCTGGTTGGGTTTGGGGGCCGAATGAAGGCTCTGAGGCCACCTTGGTTTACTGCGGACCCTGAATTATAGGGATGCCCACAATTACCTGGTCAAGGCAACCCCCACAGGGGAGGAAGCAGAAGGTCTCAGAGGATTTCACTGCTCTTTCACCATTAGCCAGAGTCTGGGTCCCATTGTCACCCAAGGATACACCTGACACCTATCCCATAAAAACAGAGCTGATATTTGGTGCTTGGGTAAAGCCACCTCTTTCGTGGATGCTAAAATACAAAAGTACTTCTCAATGAAACAAATTGGTAAACAGCCTCTCTCTGAGGTTCCTAAGTGCTCTCTGGTCCATCTCAGCTTCCTCCCTGGGATCCACCATTTAGGTACCAAACGGTCAGTGCCCAGCTCTGCAGGGTATCTCTGGCACCTTGCTTCAGCCCTATAGCCTATGTCTCTTCTGATTACCTGGGTGTGTGTCTTCTCTGTGTCGAGTATTTGGGACATTTTCTCTGATAGTCTGGACACTCAGCTGAGTCACAGTTAAATATTAAATAGAGAATACAGTAGAGCATATTTAAATATTAAATAGAGAACACAAATAGAAAACACATTAAAGAGACAACACAAGCTTTTTCATCCTCCCAATCTTTCTTGGGCTGATCAGCCTCTCGGAGTCCCAGTTTGCCTATCCTCAAAATGGGCAAAATATCAATTATATCACTAATGGAACCCGACCGGCTCACTTTGTAGCAGTTTCTGCCCAGTGACTGCTGATTCACTGAAGCACCTCTCAGTGCCTGCCACATCCTAGGTGACTGTGATAGACTGGAAGCTTCTGGAAGTCTTCTCTTCTTGCTTGATTATATGTGTCTGGATGCAGCTGGTTTCTGCTGAAACAGATCTTTCTGTATGAACACCCAGCAGTGCTTCTCTCAAGATTTTGTTTTTCTTTCAGTTTTTGCTTTTGAGCTGGGGGTGCCCCCCACCTGCTGTGACTGACATTCTTTGGGCACTCCTCCGTGATAGTTAGGATTTTCCAGGCTCAGGGCATTAGCCCTGCCCACCACTGGGCTCTGCAAGGCCAGCCATTCCCCATGAGCCTCTAACCTGTCACGCGAGAGGGTGATTCTCCTGCTGCTCCCCCGTCAGTCATTAACTTCCTACATCTCTGCTTCCTAACAATTTCTTCTTGGCTTTAATCCTGCCTAATCAACACACAGGGACTCATTCTATTTCCTCAGCAAGCTTAGAAGGTCCTTGCAGACACTCCTCTAGCTTTGGATTCTGACCATTCACACTCTAAGGACCTCCCCAGTCCCTCTCCTTTGGTTCTTTGTCTACATTGGAAGGACAACGGACTTCATCTCTGGGACCTCAAGATGTAGAGCTTCAGATCACAAATGGGGAGAAGCTACAGGGACTCAGGTTTCTGATCAACTAAAAGGACTTGAGACAGTGGTTGGGATGATCCCAAGCTGGAGTGGGTACCCCACTGGGCTTTCAGCTCCTGGCTCCTGAGATGGAAGGTAGGAGGAATATTGATTGTAGAGGAGTGTGAGAGCTTGACCTGGAGCAGGTGTAGGAGGAGAAAGAGAGGTCCCATTAGTATACCTTGTGAAGGTGAGGTCAGTGCCAGGCTACAGGAGAAGAAAGAAGGATGAGGCAAGCTGGAGGCAGATCCTTGATCAAGGTTCTATCAGCTTTTCAGCTTTCATTACTTTTGGTATTTCTTGGACTCACTTATTGAGAACATAAGTGAGACTAGATTGAGAATATATCATCAGTCTTGCACCCCCTTGGAGGTCTGTGGCAGATGAATAATGACCCTTCAAAGGTATCCAAGCCTTACTTCCCTAAACCTGTGAATGTTACCTTACATGGCAAATCATACTTTGCTGATGATGTGATTAAGTCAAGACCCTTGAGATGAACAGATGATCCTGGATTGTCTGCGTGGACCACAAATATAATCAGGAGTATCCTTACAGAGGGGGACAGGGAGATTTGGCCATAGAGGAAGGAGGAGGAGAGGTGATGACTGAAGCACAAGGCTGGAATGATGTATGGATGGGGTCATGAGCCAAGGAATGCAGGCAGCCTCTGATTTGTTGCAGCAGCTTTTGGAAATTAATCCAGAGCTCTGAGTTGAGATGACTGCTAGTATGTGACACACCCAGGAGATGGAGATTTGTAAAGGAATGTTCCTGGTGGCATATGGGAGACTGAGTATCGGGCTTTTGTTGAGCTATGACTAATCTATTTTGTTGGAACAAGGAATGGATGAGTTGGAGCCGTAGACTGGGACTTACGAGGCAGAGTTTAACTCTGGTTCTGCTCTAATCTGCTTTGGCCTTGGCCAAATTCCTTCCCTACTGTGCTTACCAGTCTTCCTTTTTAAGGGAGGGGCCGACTGGTGATTCCAACTGAATATGTTGAGATCACCACGATGACTGTGAGAGTAACACCAGTCTCCAGTTACCAGGTGCCTCTATGTACCCCACAATGTGTAAGGTGAACCTTGCATAGTCATTTATGCTTGACCCATGGGGCTGCTTTTTGCTAAGCGCTCTCTGGGCCAGGCGTCATACAAGACTTTGGGATGCGGTGTGAATGAGGCTGATTTCTTCCCTCCTTCCTGGAACTGATCTTCATCAATTCAATTCTCACAGTAACCTTTCTAGGTTGGAAAGAACTATTTTTTTTTTCTCTTTTTTGCTTGTCAATAAAGTGAATCTTGGAGAAGTTAGTTTATCTAAATTGACAATGCTTTTTAAATATTTTACTTTAAAAAATTCACAATGATTTAAGTGTTACAATGAAAATTTTAGCCCTACTTGAATGCCAAGAATGTATAGTATACTTTTTATAATGTTATGATAACACAATACATAGAAGAGAATCTCCCTTTCCTGGGAGTAGAACATGATATTTTATTTTTTTCTCCTTTAATACTTAACCTTAAAACCCAAAAGAATTGAAAGCAGTAGCTAGGAGAGATATTTGTACACCTGTTTTCATAGCAGCATAATTTACAATAGTCCAAAGGTGGAAGCAACCCAGTTATCCATTAAGAGATCAACAGAAAAATAAACTGTGGTCTATACATACAATGGAATAGTACTCTGTCACATAAAGAGGATGGTCACTCTGACACATGCAACATGAATGAACATTGAGGATGTTTATGCTAAGAGAATTAAACTAGACCCCAAAAGACCTACTGTATGATTCTGCTCGTATGAGGTATCTAGAGGAGCCAAATTTATAGAGACAGACAGTTGAATGGTGACTTCCAGGGGTAGAGTGGAGGGGGGACTGTGGAGTTAGTATTTAACAGGGGCGGAGTTTTAGTTTTGCAGGATGAAAGCAGTTCTGTGTACATGGATGGTGGTGGTGGTTGCCAGACAGTGTGAATGCATTTAATGCCAACAAAGTATGCACTTAAAAATGGTTAAGATGTGAATATTATGTTATACATATTTTATCAAGTTTACAAAATTTAGAAAGTTATTTTCAAGCAATGCCCAGTTTTATGTTGGTAAACTAAAGCATAGTTTAATGTTATATGCTTTTGGACTTGTCATGGGATAAACTTTTAAACAACAGAGACCCTTATCACAAAGAAGCATGTTTGATGTCCCAAGCATCCTTGGAGAAATGGACCACTTGACAGATTATTTAAAAAAAAAAAAAAAAGGCAAAACAAAAAACCAAAAGAACAACAACAAAAACCCAGGTAGTATTGATACTTCATATTTTCAGACTTCTGAATCACAGTTTGTTGGCAAAATTGTGTCATGTTGGACAAGGGAAGTCCAACGCTGAGTTGAGACGCTGAGACATGGCAGCATTCTTGCTACCAACAACTTCCTGCTCAAGTGGTGGTGGCGGTTGTCCAGTCGCTAAGTCGTGTCAGATAGTTTGCAACATCGTGAACTGCAGCATGCCAGGCTCCCCTGTCCTCCATTACCTCCCAGATTTCGAGCCAATTCATGTCCACTGAATCGGCGACGCTGACTAACCACCTCATCCTCTGCCACCCCCTTCTCCTTTTGCCTTGACTCTTTCCCAGCATCAGGGTCTTTTCTTGCCTTTATTTTCATTTGTAGCTACACACATGGGGCAGAGAATAAACAATACACCCAGGGGCTCAGGGAGTGACCCTGTTTCTCCACTTCCCCTTCTCTCTCTTATGCCGCAGGTAAGCCATGTGGGTGAGTGTGTTTACACACATGTGTAATCGTACAAGTATATGCACGTGTGTCGTCTACTGAGCCATCACCAGGTAACAGTTTCAGTAGATGATGATCAAGAGCCAAACCCCTCCTGGGAACTGAGAGAGTGCTGGGGGACATCTCTACCTGCACATCTCTCCCTTTCTCCTCTGCACGTGGTGCCAGGGAGGATGGGAGGCAGGGTCTGTGCTCCCGGCTGGGTTTACCTGGTCGCCCAGGACAACAGACTTGCAGGCAGCCAAAGAGATCGTCAAGCAACAGAGCATGACAGTCAACATCAAAGTGGGAATGCCACTCCTTGATCCGGACTTGGCCGTACCTGCCAGGGCAGAGCCTCGGATATGACCACCCCGGGAATTCAAAGGCGTTCTTAGAGCAAGCGGACACACACACACACACACACACACACACACAGCACAGCAAATGCAACCCCCCTCTCCTACTTTTAATGAAAATAAAAGTCTAGACATCCTTTCTTCACAATTCTTCACTGACCTAATTATTCAGATCTCTGCTTTCTTTGGTCTTTTCAAAGAACGAGAAGAATGGTTAATTTCACTTAATGGAATAATTGAATGTCATAATTGTTTTTTACATTTCTGCACGAATGTTTGAGTTAAGCTGTGCACACTCTCTCCCCCCACCGTCTAGAGCTCTTAATAACCAGGCTGCTCAAAGGGGCCTTTCTGTTCCATCTTTTTGTTTCCTGACTGGACTGTCTGGGCCGGCTTCTGGCAGCCGGCGTGTTGAGGGAGGGGGTCTGGGGAGAGTGGCGGTTAATGACTATTTTGGTCTTGGATGTTCTGATCTCTCTCTAATTCATTATTTGTCAGGCATGAGAGGCCCCCTGAGCTGGGTAGTGAACAATGCTCTTTCAGCCTCTCCTGTTCTGTCTCCTTTTGCATTTTCCTTTTCCTTCTGTATCTTGGATTAAGGAATAGAATTGTAACACACTGCTGGGCCCAAGATGTCATCATCCTCAGAGTTGTGGGCTGTGATCTCATTTGAGTCTATCAACGGCAACAATGATGCTGGTGGCTCATTCATCCGTCCAGTCAATCATGACCGTATATGGAAGGATTGCTCCAGGCTGAGACTTTTTCTAGATGCTAGAAATCCAATGGACACAACACTCTGGTGGGAAAAGATAGCTAAAAAAAATGAGCAAAGACACAAAAAGACTTTGATTTGGAGTTAAGTTTTGTGAAGGTAGCAAAATGGAGTGGTGTGATATAGTGTCACTGACGAGAGGAGGGTTGGCTAAAAAGAGGGGGATCAGGGAAGGCTTCTTTGAGGAGGTGACAGATTATCCGAGAAAAAACAATGAGTAATTGCCACATTTGGGAAGAGCAGGGGGGAAAGATCACTGCAGATAACAAGAGCAATTGGTGCAAAGGCCCTGGGGTGGGAGTCCTTTGGGAAGCCAGGCAGGGTGCCTGGGGTGGGATTGGAGAAGAGTGGAATTGACTGCCACAGAAGAGTCTGGAGAAATAACATGGAGCCAATCACTCAGGACTTTGTAAACCACAACATGGAATTTGGATTTAATCTCCAGACAGTGGGTCTATGTAAGCAAAGAAATAATAGAAATGGAAGATGTTTTAAATTGTCCCTCTCACTTCTGTGGGGAGAAGACAAGAATGGAACTAGAGAGATCAATTAGACAGCTGCTACAACCTCCCAGGGAAATTTCAAACAGAGTGGACAGAATGGAAATGGTGATAAACCATCAATTGAGGAAATATTTTAGACATGGATCTGACAGGACTAAGAAGTGGGTTAGATGTTATCAGGGTGTGAGAAGAAGAAAGATGTTGCACGTTTTTGGCCTGGGTAAATGAGTAGTATTATTAATTAAGACTGGAGAGATTGGATGTATTAGTCAGCGTTAGATGAGTTATGCTTGGTAACAAATACCACCCACATACCAAATCTCAGTGTGTTAAAGTTTCTTTTGTTCATGATAGGTATCCAGTGCAGGTGGGTACAAGGCCACTTATTGCTGTACCCTGTGAAGCTTGTGGTCTCCTGATCAGGGCAAGGCAGGGCTCAGAGGTCCCAAGCAAGAAGTGCACACAGCACTCAGTGCTCTCCTCTCAGTGCATGCCTTGCCTCATTGCAGAGGCCGGAAAAGCAGAGACAAACTGGGTGATAGGAAAGGGAGGTGGACAAGGTAGATGTGAATCCTAACAGTGCCCACTGCTGCATGGGGAGAAGCATGGCTGGGACAGGAGGTGTCAAATTTTGCCTTATACACACTAGATCCTAAGTGTTCAAGGGTGTCAGTGAACTAGAATCAAAGAGCCTGGACTCAGGGAGAGAGGCTGGTATAGAAAAAAGTACAGTTATTAGTCAATATATCTTACTTGGTCTCAAGCCCTGGCTCTGCATTTTGAATTCAGAGATGACAACCACACAATTCTTACCCTCCAGGGATTTATTTAAAGGTCACAGAATACTCACACCAGTAACTACTTCAATACCTCCTCACTGGAAAAGCCCACTTGGACCCCAGACTTGGATTCAACCACTCCTACAGCAATCATGCATTCATGCAGTGATGATTTACTGAACACCTACTCCCTTCCAGGTGCAGAACATTTCCGTGAGCTTATGAACATTTTACATACATGTTGACCTTTCCATTGTGTGTTTCTGTCCTCCCCATATGACTGGAAAGCTCCTCTGTACCCTTTAATGCCCATTTCAACATCACTGCTATTGTGAGGACTTTCCTCACATCCCACTTACTGCCCCGGAAAAAGTCAGCTTCCCTTTCCTCTGGGACACTGGATGTAACTACTGTAATACCTGCCTCACAGCATCTCAGTTGTTGCCTTGTTGGTCTCCCAATTAGGCCTAGAAATACATGAGTAGTGATTCATTTACTCACTCAACACACATGAATCAAAAGGAGACCATGCTTCAGAAGATGGAAACCCAGGCAGGACATCCAGCATGGGGCTAAGCAGGGGCTGTTATTAATATACCGTTGTCCTGCTCTAAGGTTACCTACTCTGTGCTCTGTGTGGCGATACCGCTACCTTGCCAATACCTCTAGCTGTTCTCTGCTACCGCCTCGTTCTTTCTTCCCTGTCCCAAGTTTATTAGCAACACAGCCATCAAAATAGCCCTTTAAGACAGTTTTTAAGTATGAAAACTGGTAGCTCAGTGGTAAGGAATCCACCTGTAACTTGCCTTATGTAGATGTGTGTACATGGCAAGCATAAAGGGATGTGAAGTAGAGCTCAAAGAGAAGATTTAAGATCCACAATGGATCCTGTTGTGATGAATGACATCAAAGCAAAGTGCTTTGAGAGACAGATTTCTAGCTACACTAGACAGCCATTGGTTTATAACATGATCTCCACAATCACACGGGTGATAACAGTGCTATGGATTGATGACCATATCTACAAGCATTCCTTGGTTATCAAAGTGTCTTCATACTTACCCTGCCATCTCATCCTCAGGACAACCTGGGGAAGTCAGTCTTAGTCCAAAGTTACAGATGAGGAAAACGAGGAGTAGAGATGCTAAGAACCTAATCCCAACTCACAGTTTGTGAGCAGCAGAGCCAAGCGTGTCTGTTCGTTGCTCAGTCGTGTTCATCTCTTTGCAACCCCATTGACGGTAGCCCACCAGGCTCCTCTGTCCATGGTGTTTCCCAGGCAAGAATACTGGAGTGCGGTGCCATTTCCTTCTCCAGGGGATCTTCCCAAGCCAGGGGTTGAGCCTGGGTCTCCTGCATTGGCAGGTAGATTCTTTACCATCAGAGCCAACACCAGATCAAGTCTGTCTGCTTGCCCTGTGACATCTGAGATACTCTCTAATCAATACCTAGCAAGGCTCACTGATGACAGGCAGGACTGCCCTCTACATTGGTTATGTTGGTTGCTGACTACACCAGAGCACCCGGATGAGAGACCAAGTGAGAAGGGAAATCTAGCCCATGCTCCTCTTACCAAGCTGTGTCCTCCTGGTGCAAGGCCACATCTACTTAGAAGAAGCTCTCTCTTTCTCTTTTAATTCACATGAAGTCTGGTGGGGGAACTAATGGCAGGCACCATGTTTTCCTAAGTTCTCCTTTCCCAAATACCTACTCTGTACCTAGCACACAGTAGGCATTTATAACTCATTTGTTAGAAAAGCATGTCCCCAAGTTCAAAGCTCAGTTTTGTAAATGACTGTCCAATTCTCGTAAGCAAATTCCAAAACAGACACAATTCTGAGAAACGTGAGGGATTTCTGATACTCCTTGGCCCTCCTAGTGGTGGAATTTGAACAGAAATTTCCATGAGGAGTCCAGAATCATTGCAAAGTCAAGGAGAGGGAGTGTGGTCTTCCTTGGCTCCAGAGGAATTAAAAAAAAAAAAAGAAAAGAAACATTTTTCCTTTCTG
Source organism: Ovis aries (assembly GCF_016772045.2). Lineage (NCBI taxonomy): Eukaryota > Metazoa > Chordata > Mammalia > Artiodactyla > Bovidae > Ovis > Ovis aries. The sequence goes on along the minus strand of NC_056071.1, from coordinate 61,495,845 downwards.
CTGGTCCCATATCTGATCCAGCTCCAGATGTGGGCAATGTGTTCTATAGTCTTTTAGGGTTAAATTTCTCAAATTTTTTCCTACCATCTGTGTGAGCGAAAACCAGGAAATGAATGTGCTGGTGTCTCCACGTAATTAGATGTGCATGACTTTTCTTAAAATGCTGCAAATATGTGGATTCAGCCATTAGGACACCCAGGTCAGCAGGAGATCCTGAGTGAGCTCCAGTGCTTGGGACACGGGACAGAGAAGAAGAATTTATGAAACTGAGTTGCAGAGAAGCTGTTAGGCTTCCTGAGACACCCGTGGGAAGGGGTGATTGAGGGAGGGGCTGGGAGAGGGTTTGGGAATAAAGGATGGGAGTCTTTGGAGAGGGAAGGGGCAATAAAGGAGTAAGAGGGATGGTGTCCACAGGGCTGGGATGAATCTCGATTTTTGACAGAAAAGGAATCTGCTTCCTTGGCCTCAGTTTAACAATCTGGGGAAATATTTCTACTCTTTCAGGTCTTAGTTTGACAATCTGGGGAAATGTATCTGTTCTTTCAAGCCAGAGCACCACTCTGCTGGAAGAATAAATACTGCCTTATTCATTCATTCAATCATCCAGGCATGCATCAGCAAACACTTACTTTCTCTGTCTCTTTGGTGCCAGGTCCTGTACTGGGTACCACAGTTCAGAAGGCAAAGATGGGATCTCAGCCATAAGAAGTTCACATCTTGATGGGACAGGTGGGTCTGGGCACAAACATCTTTTTGAGAAGTTAGGAATGATCAACTACAGAGAAGGAAAGAAAACCCTATAGAAGTGGAGGAGATGGGACAGCCAAGGCAGGATAAAGGAAATCTACCCAGAAGGCTGTCTTCTTATGAGGCTACAAGTGAGGAAGGGCTGGTGGGCTCCAAGTAGCACAAAAGCGGTCCAGATCCTCACCTTGTTCTCCCCTGACCTCTCGCCAGCATATCACATCCCAAACTCTAAGTCTTCCATTGCTCCAGGGGGAAAGAAGGACGAGGTTGGGACCACCAGCCCCTCACCGTCCCTCACGTCCCGTGGCCTAATGATCCTTATGACAGCAGCAGTCCCAGGCAGAGCCAAGTGCCAAGCACCTTGCTGCTCTTGTCTTTCTTCATTCAATATTCAGGCCCGCTATGAAGGGATGCAGGAGCTGGGCCCCAGGAAACTTGTCTCCCGAGCATCTTGGGGGAGGGCATTCCAGGCGGGTGGAAAGGCAAGAGCAGAGGCCCGAGATATTTGGAGAGCCCAAGGCAAAGCGAGGAGTCTGGCATGGGCCCCGTGGTGCAAAGAAGGCACAGGGAGCTGGGGGTGGATATGTCAGGGCAGCAGCAGCGGTTCTGCCCTCATGATGGTACCCACTACGGTTCAGGAATCTTGGCGGTGACTGAGCCGGGTGGAAAGGCACTTCGGGAACTGGACAAGAAAAGAGACATGATTTTATGTATGCATTAAAAGGATTGTAAATTATACTTTTAAAATTTATTTATTTATTTTTGGCTGCGCTGAGTCCTCACTGCTGTGTGGACTTATTCTCTAGTTTCGGCAAACAGGGGCCACTCTGTAATCATGGTTCTGGGTCTTCTCACTGCGGTGGCTTCCCTTGCTGTGGAATGCAGGTTCAAGGGCTCACGAGCTTCAGGATTTGTAGCTCCTGGATGTTAAGAGTACGGGCTTGATAGTGAACTGAAATGTTAACTGAACTTGTACTTGGTTCTTTATTTCACTACATATAAAGGACACAGGCATAAAGGGCGTACAGACCTTTCCAGCATGGACATTACCATGCAGCCAGAGGGGCCGCCACGGTCACAAGGACATTTAGAGCCAAGTGGGAAGTGGTGATCAGTGTGAGAATGGAAAGGTGAGTGGGAGGGTCAAGGGAATGAAGAGGTCATGTTTTGAGGAGTGGATAAGGAAGACTTCAGGGAGGAGTGTCATTTGATTTGGGTGTTAAAGGATGATTGGGACTTGGGTGTTTGAAAATAAGGAGGAAGGGGATTGCTGATAAGAGGACTTCTGTGGGAAAATGCATAGGGAGGAGGAAGGCGCAGTTGCCAACTTACTGAAGTTTGGGATTATGAACGGGAGGGGACTTTTGAACACATGTGTTGAGATAAAGATGGTCCCCAGAATCTTCCTTCTGTAACACCTAATAAAATGGATAAAAATAGATAAGAACAAGTCAACAATAAAAAGATTCAGTAATGAATAAAACACCATCTCATGCTATTCACATGCAATTGTAAGAGCATTAAAAGGAGAAATAAAAGATTCTGAAATGACTATTTGCGTATCATCTTAATACTCCCAAGTAATTGTTGTTGTTTATAGACTCTCAGTCACGTCCGACTCTTTTGTGAGCCCACAGACTACAGCCCTCCAGGCTCCTCCGTGCACGGACTTCTCCAGGCAAGAATATTGGAGCTGGTTGTCCTTTTCTTCTCCAGGGGATCTCCCCAACCCATGGAGAGAACCTGCATCTCCTGCATTGGCAGCTGGGTTCTTTACCACTGAGCCACCAGGGAAGGCCATACTCCCAACTAATACAGGAATGGAAAAGGGAGTTGACCAAATTCTCAAATGTATTTTTTTGGTCAATAGTTCCCTATCTTAACTTTGAAAAAGGTAGACTAAGGGAATGAAGAGGAACCCTTGGGAAAAGCCGAGGAAAATTCACTGAGTCATCCTTATACAGCAACAGCCTTTATAAGTCAGGATAGAAATAGGATAGGGTTGGAGCAGAAGTTATTTCTTTATGGAGTTATAAGACATGTGGTTGCCTGATGGTCTTGCTCCTGGAAAGGAAAGCAGCTGCTGCAGGGGGAGTGACCAGTGGTCCAGGACATTTGTCCAGGAGGAGGGATCTGATTCCAATTTTCACAGAAAGGTTGTTTTTTTAAATCAGAGAAAACAGAAGGTCTGGACAGAAATGCCCTTGTTTAAGATGAGTTGGATGAAAAGATATGATTTGGCCACTATGCAAATATGTCAAAGGCTAAGTGTAAAAAAATGACAAAGAACACTGTGTATAAAGTGCAAATGAAAACCTAGTCCTGAAGAAAATACAACCCAAGGAACTAAAGAGTATTCCTAGCAATTGCTTTGTGCTATAGAAGAATACGGGCTTCCCTGATGGCTCAGATGATAAAGGATTTGCCTGCGATGCCTGAGACACAGGTTCAGTCCCTGGATTGGGAAGATCCCCTGGAGAAGGGAACGGCAGCCCACTCCAGTATTCTTGCCTGGAGAATTCTATGGACAGAGGAGCCTGGAAGGCTACGTCTATGGGGCCACAAAGAATCAGACATAACTGAGTGACTAGCACTTTCACTTTCATAGAAGAATATAATATGGCCATGAGTTTAGCAAGAGAGAAACTTATAGATGAAAATCATGCGATAAGAAGACAAGCGATGTCATGGGCTTAAGTAAACAACCTGAAAACGGAAGCAACGGCACGCCTGAATCACTATATAAATCACAAAACAAAGAACAGGATGATATGGTTGCAGTGCTGAATTACTGATATTAAGGAAGTGCTTGAGATGAATGCAGAGGAGGAAGTACACAGGTTACAGCAATTAGAGGAAAGGTATTAGTGTGCAGTCTGATAGATAGTAGCTGATGAGATTAATCTGCGGCCTAAAACACCAAAGCCAACAAACCATTGACATAACTGAAGGAAAATTTCCCTCCAAAGAAAGAGGAAGCTTATTCAAGTTAAAAGGCCACACTGCGTTTTAGAAAATACGTAGATAAAGAATATCTGATACCAAGACATATCCTGTTTAATTTACTGACCATCAAAGGTAAATGGAATTCTTCAGACATATGAGCAGAAAATACAAGTCTCCTAGAACAAAGAAGAATCAAGCTTTAGATTTTTCACTCCAAGCCGTGGCTATGGCATTCTAAATGATATGAGGTATGAATCAAGAATCTTACACCCAGGAAAGTTGTATTTCAGACATAAATGCAACAGCTTTGCATTCTGAAATATGAAAGAAGTTAGGCAATGTAGTTCTGGGAAACCTTGATGAAAAATGTCCCTCTGTTTCAAGGTTGAGCAGATCAAAAGATGAGTGGAAGATGATGGTGAGAACACTTGTGCAGCCACCAATGTCCAAAGACAAAGGGGTGATATATAAAGTCCAGGAAAAGGAATATGACTCCCATAAAGGCAGGGGCTGAGCTTAATTTTCCTCTTTAAGTATAAGGACACAACTATACAAAACCTGGACCATTGGTCAAATAGTAGCATCCCAGATAACAGACCAGAGAAGTGATTTTCTTGAAAACACAATAAATCACTGACTGCAAATTCAGCTAATCAACTGAGTCAAATGAAGAACTTAAGAATGAAAATACTACTGAAAAAAAATTGTTGAATATTGAAATTATAGAAATATTGAATTAATAGGAAAAAGAGTACAGAATTATGCTGATAGAATAGAATTTAAATGCTATGAATTCTATTTATGTAAAAAAAATACATATACAACTAACTAGACCAGAGATCAGTATGGTTTTTGTGAAGGGTCAGATAGTAAATGGCAACCCACTCCATTGTTCTTGCCTGTAGAATCCCAGGGATGAGGGAGCCTGGTGGGTTGCCATCTATGGGGTCGCACAGAGTCGGACACGACTGAAGCAACTTAGCAGCAGCAGCAGCCCAGATAGTAAATATTTTAGGCTGTGCTAGCCATGTAGCACTGCTGTTTCATATTCTTATTTATTTGTTTGCTTATTTATTTATACCATCCTTTGCAAATGGAAAGCCCATTCATAGTTCATCTGCTACAGTAAAACTCACTGGGGGCTGATTTTGGCCCACGAGTGAGTTGTGGTTGGCTGACTTTTGTGCCAGATCACTGGCTTCTTGCCTACCGGTCAGTCCATGAGTTCACGTGGCTCGGCTTTGCTCAGTGGTCCCCTTTTTACCCCCACTGATCAGAACTGGTAAAGGCTGGCAATGCAACTTGAAATGGAGATGGAGAGAAAAATCCAAGACTACTCCAAGTCGGGGCTCTAACCACTGTGCCATGTGAATTTAGAGCTGTCCTGGTCTGTGTGATGTTACTACTGTATGAGACTTTTGTGCACTTGAAACGTGGCTGATTCACACTGTATGTGCTGTAAGTATAAGTATACCCACATTGTGAAGACTTGGTACAAACCAAAGAATGTAACTGTCTCATAATAATGAGTGATTTTTAAATGTTGATTACACATTGACAGGATAATATTTTGGGTGTACTGGGTTAGATAAATTATGTCATTAACATTAATTGTACTTGTTTCCTTTGAGTCTTTTAAAAGTGTGATACTAGAAAATTTAAATGGAAATATTAGATATTAGAAAATGTGAATGGCTTGCCTTATATTGGACAGCAGAATTTGATGTATCTGATAAGAAGATAATTTTTCATAACAATGGAGCCTTGCCATTAATGAAACCAGGTGTATTAGGCAAATGGACTCCTTGTCTATTTTCTTAGTTGAAAGAGGGTGGTTGGAATCCCCTTTGGAAGAACATGACTCACTTCAAATCTTGGGAAGAACATGACTTCAATTCAAATCTTGAATGTTCCCCCTGTTATCTCTGTGGCTTAAGAAAAGACCCTATATCATGTAGAAACTGACCTTCTAATTGAGAAATGGGAGGAAAGGTTTGTGGTGAAGATTTAGTGGAAATCTATGTTACAACACCTCATAAACTGTTGTGCAAAGGAAAGAGTTTAGTAATAGCCATCTTGGCGAGAGAGGTGGGCCGGTTTCATGAACACTAGGACTGAGAACTCAGCAGAGAAGACACCCAAGAGGTGGGTGCTGTGTCTCCAAACAGGCATTCTTTCTCCAGTTCTGCCTTCTTCTCCAGCTCATCTTTTGTTTCCTAAGATCCCTCCCCAGCACCCAGCCTTACACGTGACTCACGAGGCCGCGGTCTCTCTGCGATAACTCTGTCTTATGCTTCACCCCTGGCTTAAATAACCCTTTCTTCTCCTGACTTGACCTTCTTCTCATCTTTTCAGATCAATTCCCGTGTGAGACCCCCCTTCTGGTAAGATTGATGCCTTCCTTTCTTGGGCTGCCTGGCCTTTTCATCTCTCCTCCTTCTGCTTTGGTTGCTCGTGGTAGTCAGGGATTGTATCTAATTCACCTTAGGAAACCCAGCAGACAAGCCAGAGTCCAGCTTCAGCAATTCCTGGATAAATGGATGCATGTGTGATGGTCGAGAGAAAGCTCCAACTTTTAAGCACTTTGTGGAAGAGTCCTAGGAATAACATTCAGCTTTTGCTGAGAAGTTGCGGCTCAGATGGTGAAGAATCTGTCTGCAGTGCAGGAGACCTGGGTTTGATTCCTGGGTCAGGAAGATCCCTTGGAGGAGGAAATGGCAATCACTTCAGTATCCTTGCCTGGAGAATCCCATGGACAAAGGAGCCTGGAGGGTTACAGTCCATGGGGTTGCAAAGGGTCGGACATGACTGAAGCGACTCAGCAGGAGTGCTTTGGAAAGTACATTTTGGAGTGGGCACTGATGCTTCCTGTTCCTGAATAAAAATGCAATGGGAGACAAAATTCCTTTCACTGGCTTTTGTCAGCTGGGGTGCCTCAGAAGCAGACCCTGAGACAGGGAATTGTGTGCAAGTGACTTATTCGGAAGGTGATCCAGGCAGACGTGCTGGCGGAGCAGGGAGATGAAGCAGGCTGTGGAGCTGGCCGATAGAGAGGTCACTGCTGAGCAGATTAGCACGGCCACTGGAGCCTGACTGCGGAGGCGGCTATGGGAGACGGTGTCCAGCACTCACAGGATTATCTCATGGGGGGGGGGATGAAGAAGCTGGGGGGTTTCCCACCATCTTTCATCCATCATTGGTGGAGTACTGCAGGGGACGGGTGGTAATCCTGAAGACCCTCCAGCTCCTCTCCCTCCTCGGGAAATGGGGTATAGGTTCTGGTGGGCAGAACTTGGGCTGATGTTTGCTGAGGACAGAGTGGCTTCTACAGGGCCACTAGCCCATCCAACCCTTTTGCTCCTGGTTAATGTCGCCTGGTTTTGTTTGCAACAGCAAGGTGTCAAGGCAATGGATCATATTTGGGTTAAGTGAACTCCTGCAATCCTGTCCCATTAGTTTTCAGCCTCCTGGGAAGATGAAAGGTGGTCATGGGACCCCCACGTTCTGGACAATGAGACCAAAATGTAAGACAGCTCTGGTGGCTTCTGGGAAAACGTTCACTTTATGATAAAAGGACTAACACGTCTGGCATCACATCCAACCCTTCTTCTAGGACTGGATGTGAATACAATTTGTAGAGTCAAAGCAGCCTTCCTGGCACCTTGAGGGAAGAGTCAAGAATTCCACAATGCGCTGACCGCCACACTCTGGGCAAGATAAGGTATCACCTATCTGATACTGCATTACCTGCCACTGAGAACACTTTTGAGTCATGCCCTTGGGAAAAATCCTGTTGAGCTGTTTGTAGAAGGTCAAGTACACCAGGATGTGGCACTTCATACAGCTCCCGAGACATGGACGTGAGTTAGTGTTCCACTGCCATAATAACAAATAACCATGGACTTAGTGGCTTAAACACAACTCTTGTCTCACAGTTCTGGGAACAGATCTAACATCAAGATGTCTGCAGGGCAAATCCTTTCTGGAGGCTTCAGGGGAGAAAGCTTTCCCTTGATTTTTCCATCTTCTAGAAACTACCTACATTCCCCTCCACCTCACATTGCCCCCTCCTCCCGTCTTGTGACCCCACCTCCTACAGTAAGACTGATTCCTCCCACACGCAACATACAAGGACCCTTATGATGACATTGAGTCCAACCAGATAAATCAGGATTGCCTCTGAATTGCAATATCCTTGACCATATCTGCAGAAATCTCTTTTGCACATAAGGTGATGTACCCAGGTTCTAGGGGTTAAGACATGGATTATCTTTGGGAAGGACATTATTCAGCCTGCCACAGGAGACATGAGTGGATTATTTGAAGGCTAGGGGGCAGCTGGACTTCGCCTCTGGAGGCTGGGTCTGAGAGTGAGGGCGGAGGTGAGGTATGGTGTTTGGATGTCAGAGCTCAGAGCCAGAGGGAGGCAGGGAGTGAGATGCAGAAGCAAGAAGAGGTCCCAGGTCCCGGGCTGTGGCTGTTGAAAGCCTAGGTCAAGTTTGACCACCAGGACTTTAAGTGAGCGTGTTGGGGGAGACGCCCAGTGGACATCTAGTTATGAGGGATGGAGAAGTGAATGAATCCCTCCAGACTCATCCTTCTTTACTGCTGTGAGGATGTGCAAGCTGGTCCCCTGCTCCCCTCCCCACCACCAGGTGAGGAAAGCCTAGGATTTGGGGGGCTGGTGATGCTTCTGTTCCTTGGATCTTCTAAAAGGACCTTGAGCCTGTGCTTGGAGCTGGCGGGAGAGGCCTTTGGACAGAGAGGAGGGAGGGTATCACATCCTAGGCAACCTCTCCAGAGAGTGGAGGCCAGACAGCGAGAGGCCTGGGAATGTGGGTCTGGAACAAAGCCTGCCTGCTCTGGGTGCGAACAGGCTGCCAAGAATGTCGCTCCACTGGTTCCCCCGCTGCCCCTCAGCGCCCTGCCCTGGGCAAAGTGGAAGAGCATCAATAGAGGGAGAAAATGAACGCTCGAGACAGCCCCCACCCTCCGCGGTCACAGCCTGGCCTCCGACTCTGAATCTCCGCTCCTTCCTGGCGACTCCAAGTCCCCTCCACGAGTTTCAAGCCCTGATTCATTTTTGTCTGCTTTCTGAAAAGGGGTGGGCGCTCTGCAAAAGGAAAGAAAGGCAGGTGAATGGAGCCTTCGGCCTGAATAACCCTGCATAATGACTCTCTTGACCCTCACTGTGGGCAGGAGGACTCAGAGAGGTTAGGTCACCTGCCAAGGTCACAGGCAGGTGATAGAGGAGAGAGGATTCGAGTCTGATCCGACCCCATGTTTTTCTCATGTCAACTACAACTGTCCCCTCAACCTTTCAACCCATGGGGGGACGCTGACTTGTGAAACAGGCCTATTTTCTCTACCGTGAGGTAATGGAAATCCGAGGGCTTAGCTTCAAATGGAGTGGGGGCTGTCGGAGTGGAGCCAGTGCCAAGACATTTTAAGTCGGACTCCATGATAAGCTGAGATTTGATATTTCTGGATAATTCCCAATGAGCGCCCTTCCTCTTTAATTATCCTGTGGTCACCCTTTCAAAGGTGATTAAAGCTATTCTTCAGTAGATGTGGTTATAGATTGAGTGGGAACCTGGTCTTTCTTGTGGTTTTCATCGCAGCAATTAAATCTGGCCGGCTGGTAGACGCTGTGTGGCAGGAGGGATTTTACGAAGCAAAATGATTTTCCCCTTCGGGCAATGTTAAATTTAGGAAAAATACAATTAATTATATCAGACAGGTATCTATTTTCTATCCTGCACACATTAGAGGCTCAAGGGCTTGTTTCACTCCAGCGGGGGAGCCCGTCTGGGTGCAAGGCTGCCACCCCTCGCTGAGCCCTCGGGCTTGTCCTGACATGAAGCCTCCTCCCCTGCCCTCCCGCCCTGCCTCCCACCCACGCCTCCCCCATGCAACACCCACAGCTCTATTTGGAAGTAAAAATGAAAGGGCTGGTGTTTACCAGAACTTTCTCTAATGTTCCCAAACATATGATTCAGGTGTTCAGTGTTGAGAAAGATGAGTGCTCTGAAAAAACAGGAGCCAAGCAAAGCCCATCTACGTTCCCCCAGCCTCCATGCATCCTTCGACCCTATGGAGACCCCCCCGCCCCCCAGTCTCTCTGCGGGGCTACTTCCCTCCATTGGCAAAATGAGATGTGGAACCAGACACTTTCAAAATCCTGCTCGGCTCCATGTTAGGAATGTCAACCATGGCTCAGTGAGATGAGAGTGCCAATGCCTCGGTAAAAGACATAATTAATACTTTTTCTCAGGTGCTGTTTTGTGTTCCTGATGTTGAAAGGGCCTTGGGATTCATGAATGATTATACTCTTTCCTCTTTGTTGGAAGCTTTGTTAGCTCTCAGAGAGAGGCGGTGGGGGGAAGGATTCACTAGCATTTATTGATAAGCAGAGTTCAGCCGTGTCATCAGTGAGAGCAGGTCATGAGCAGATGTTCAGAAAGTATTTGGTGAAAAATCAGAAGGTGACTCTTCAGAAAGGTCAATGATTTGGTATCATTTTCTAAACACCAATTAAATATCACACATATCTATTATTCACTCACCTATGAGGTCCAGATAGGTTTTTTTTGCGGGGGAGGGAGGGAGCCTTACTTAAGGCTTGTAAAACTGAGGTTTAAAAAATTAGGAACTTCAGGTTTTAATCTATTAAGACTGCTAAATTAATTTAATTTAATTTTTAGTTTTTCTTACTGGTGTATAGTTGGTTTATAGTGTTGGGTTAGTTTCAGATGCACAGCAAAGTGAATCAGTTTTACACACTGATAAATTAGGAGCTATATACGCTACTATACATAAAATAGAAAGCCAACAAGGACCTACTGTGTAGCACAGGGCATTCTACTCAATATCCTGTGATAGCCTACGTGGGTAACGAATCTGAAACAGAAATGTTTTTATAGAATATATGCTTGGGACTTGTCCACTGATGGGTCTTCCCAACCTGCTGGCTCAGAATCTTGATACAGAGTCCTTCCATCTCTGTTAGCTTCCAGGTGGTGATCGTGGTAAAGAACCCATCTGCCAATGCAGAAGACGTAAGAGGCTTTGATCCCTGGGTCGGGAAGATCATCTGGAGGGCATGGCAACCCACTCCAGTATTCTTGTCTGCAGAGTCCCTGCGGACGGAAGACCCTGGTGGGCTGCAGCCCATGGGCTCACAAAGAGTTGGACACGACTGAAGTGACTTAGCACGCACGTGCACACGGGGCCCTCCCTAGACGTCACTGTTCTGCCTTTATTCCCTCTCCTGATAAACTGGGATAGGTTTACCTGCCAGCTGTCTCACGAGGGTGTTGTGAGGATTAATGAGATAATATTTTTTAAGTACTCAGAGATCTTCTGATGAAAGAGGCTATAAAAGTACAAAGTGTCACTATTATTATAATTAATGGCATTTCTGAGAGCTTTCAAAGTGCATATTGGGTTAGACGGAAGATAGAGGAGATCCCTGTTTTGGGAGTCAGCTTTCTCTTGGGGAAAAACAAGGCAGAAGAGTCTGTGTGTGGCCGAGATGGCTGCGAGGAGTCGGGGCTTGCATCCAGAAGTGGGCAGGGCAGTGAGAAGCGGGAATCCAGAATGGGGTCCTGGCCGGGAAGTCACCAGTGCTGGGGACACAGGAGGTGCGAAGATGGCTTCCCTTCTGGGGCAAGTAGAGGGCAGCTAGGGACCAGACCTCAGCTTGGGCATCAAAGCAACGTGCATCCCTGGGTGGTTGTTTCTCCTATTGGGGCACATATGTCAGTCCTGCCAAAGAGGCTGGCTCACTCCTTAACCCACAACCAAAGCTCTCACCATATGCCTTATGCCAGTGCTCCTATCACATGCCACGGTTCAAACGAGAAAAGCCACGGTTGCTGGAAGCAGAGTTCAGAATCCGCTAGGAAAAGCAGGCATGTGTGCCGAGCTTGAGTGCCAGACGTGATGGGGCTGCAACACAGAGGGATGTTGGGAGAACAGAAAAGTATGGTTTCGCCTGACTGTGGGAGTCAGGGAAGACATCCTGGAAGAGGTGGCCCTTGAAGTAGCTCCTAAAGGTCCAAAAGGGCAGCTGGTTGGAGAGAGAGTGAGAGAGAGTGTGTGACTGTAGGGGGTGGAAGGATTAATCCGAGCAGATGGAACAGCATGTGTGAGGCCAGGAAAGGCAGGACTATGGGCATGATTGGAGAAGCTGTAAACAGGTGGGCTGGGATGTGAGGATAGGAGATGACCAGCTGAGAAAGCAAAGCAAGGCCCGCCGGCCATGGGGAGGGTCTGACCTGAGGCGGTGGCCGCAGGAGGGGCTGAGTGCAGACCTCAGGAAGTAGGGTTTCTGCAGGACCAATGGAAGGGAACAGAGGAGGCGAGAGATTTACGCTAGCCTCTGCACTCTTTCTTCACCCGTCTGAGCTGTCAACTGGACTGGGTGGTCTTGGAGGGAAGACACTGTGCTTGCTCAATCTTTTTGAAAAGAACCTTAAGGACAGTGACGGGCATAGGGTCTGATCCATGATTTGCAAGGCCCAGCCCTATACGAAAATCTGGGACCTCGTGTTCAGAAATTAAGAAGGTTAACCAAGCGTGGAGGGCCCTTAATCCTTTTTAAGCACAGAGCCCTGTTAGCCTCATGTGTGACACACAGCCCTATGAAGCTGCTCCTGACCTGCCCCACTGAAGGTACGCAGTGTCCTGGGCAGGACGGCCAGGGCATGTTTGGCGAAAGCATCAGGCAACGCGTTGAGACAGATTCACAGATTAAAGCATCCACCTGGCTGTTTTGCACGTGGACACTGTTCTGATCGCCCAGACGTCAACAGGTATTCAAGTAGAGAAACAGCAGCAGAAGAAAGATGGATGGCTCTTTAGTGTGTTTCAGACAGAAAACACAAACATATTCTTCTGTTTTTCAATGGAGGCACTATATGAGTCAGCTCCTGCCTTGGCACCTGAATGACTTTTCTTGCCTGATGATCAATTTAAATGGAATCACTTTTGAGTCAGTGAGTCAATGCCAGTGCCCACACATTCACCAGCTCTAGGACATCCATGTGTCTCCTTGGGAGAATTTGAAGTTAATACCTACTATAAGTATTATTGTCGTTCAATTGCTCAGTCATGTCTGACTCTCTGCAACCCCATGGACGGCAGCATGCCAGGCTCCCCCATCCTCCGCTGTCTTCTAGAGTTTGCTTGAATTCATGTCCATTGAGTCCGTGATGCTATCTAACCATTTCATCCTCTACCACCCCCTTCTCCTCCTGCCCTCAATCTTTGAAAAACACCAATTCATTGGAAAACACCAATGAATCTGCTCTTCATATCAGATGGCTAAACTACTGGAGTTTCAGCTTCATTATCAATCCTTCCAATTAATTCACAAATATTTCTCCAGCACTGACTTTGGACACAGGATCTGGAACACAGGTGTGGACAAGACCAACTCCCTGCTGCCTTCACGGGCAGCCATGGTATCAAAATGACTAAGAAAGTATTAAGTGTTATCACTTTCAGTGATGAAAAATTCATTGCTATTTCCTCTGTTGGATGTATTGTCTTCATCGCTTGTAAAATGCGTTTTATTTCTGGACACATAAAATTACATATAAGGTTTTCCACAGCTCATGGCTGGTTTCTGAACCTGCTGACTGTTGATTTCCCATAAAATCTTCAACATCTCAACCTGGAGTCGACCAGGAGGCTCTTTGGGAAGGTAACATAGTCAGACGAGGAAGGGCTACTCTACTCTGCTGTTTCCCAGGAATTTGGTTCTGTATTTTTAGTTATATAAATTAGCCTCATTATTGGGGTTGAAAGCAATCGGTGTTTGATTAGAGTTGCCTTTCTGTTTCTCAGTCTTGCTCCCCACGCCTTCTTGCATCTTGGACCTTGCTGCCGCCTCTTCTCCCTCCCAGTCAAGTACCTCATGTGTACATTTCTTCTGGCTCAGGGGTAAAGAATCTGCCTGCAAATGCTGGAGACACAGAAGATTCAGGTTCAATCCCGGGGTCAGAAAGATCCCCTGGAGGAGGGCATTGCAACTCACTCCAGTATTCTTGCCTGGAAAATCCCATGGACAGAGGACCCTGGTCGATGGGGTAGCAAAGAATTGGATGTGACTGGGCAGGCACACACTTATAATTTCTTTGGTACCTTGGTGGTAAGCTCTCACCCTTATTTTTAAGAAATAATTTTGATGGTATTACTACATTTTCAATCATAAACATCTTGGAAGTTTAAAGTGTGTGTGTGTGCGCATGTTTCCTCTGAACCAGGACACTTTTCATATCACTTGGTGGGGGGTGGGTAGCTGGCTAACTCACAATGGACAGCAGAAATTTTATAGACTTGTATCCAGTTGTAATTTTAACACTGTTTATTAACTGTGTGACCTTGGGAAAGTTATTTAATCTCTCTAAGTTTCTGTCCTTGCATCTTTAAATGAGGGAAAATGACGAATAAGGTTTTTATGGAGAGCGGAGCGAATGTCTCTGAAACAGTGAGCCCAATGTCAGCAGGCTGAAGCCCCTCTACATCAATCACAGCTATTATTAATCTTCTGTGTATCCATTATCTTCCTTTCAGAAAGTTATGTTTGCCAGCATTTGAAAAAATTTTCCCCAGGTGATACTGTCAGAATCCCCTGTGTTTCCCTCCACTGTCTTTCTCCCCACCTCTCCCCAGTGAGAACCTCTGAGTCCAGTCAACTGACTGATGGCCTTAACCATGGTCCTTAAGCTCTGCAAGCCCATGGCTCTAATCCTGTCAAGACATAGTTGTTTCCAGAATCATTTTCTCAATGATTCCCCAGTGGAATCATTCCACACTCGGACCAATGACACTGTAACACTCAGGGTACAAGTCAATGCCAGGCTCAATGCAACCCTTTTTCTTTATGTTTTACTTCATGACTGAATATTCATCAGAAAGACTGCTGGTGAAGCTGAAGCTCTAATATTTTGGCCACCTGATGGGAAGAACTGACTCATTAGAAAAGTCCCTGATGCGGGGAAAGATTGAGGGCAGGAGGAGATGGGAACAGCAGAGGATGAGATGGCTAGATAACATCACCTACTCAATGGACATGAGTTTGAGTAAACTCCAGGAGTTGATGCTGGACAAGGAGACCTGGCATGCTGTAGTCAAAGTTCAAAGATCTGAGTCTGGGACTCAGCCCTCATCTTTGCCTTGTTCAGTAATTTCTCACCTATGTGAATAAGAACAAGGCATAATTTGGGTAGGGTACTGGGCTTGGTGAGGATGTTAAAATGCTAGCTGATGAAATCCAGGAAGATATAAACTAGAGCATTCTGGTGGACTCGACAAGGTGAAAATTAACTAACCAGAGATGCATTTCTGTATATATTAAAAATGAACAGAGCAAGTGCCCCAAACAGGGACAAAAAGATTGGATGAGGGTGTTGTGGTTTAATAGAATTAATAAGAGAAAGTCTGAAGGATTATTAGTTAGCTGTCAAAGATTGATCAGATTCAATTTTGGGACACATCTGATAAAACATAAATAAAGCAAAAAGTGAATTTTGATTATTTAAAGAGAAACTTGCATTTAATAAAAGCATAGATTGTTTCCTCACACTGCTCAAAGGGGAAATGCCTTGGAGAGATTCAAAAGAGAAAGTGAAAGTCACCCAGTTGTGTCCGACTCTGCGACTCCATGAACTGTACAGTCCATGGAATTCTCCAGGCCAGAATATTGGAGTGGGTAGCCTTTTCCTTCTCCAGGGGATCTTCCCAACCCAGGGATTGAATCCAGGTCTCCCGTATGCAGGTGAATTCTCTACCAGCTGAGCCACCAGGGAAGCCCAAGAATACTGGAGTGGGTAGCCTATCCCTTCTCCAGCAGATTTTTCCAGCCCAGGACTCGAAGGGGGTTTCCCACATTTCAGGCGAATTCTTTAACAACTGAGCTACCGGGGAAGCCCAGATAGCTTCAAACAGGCCATCAATGATTGCCAAAATAAGTCTTTGATTTAGAGAAGAAACATCAAGGCAGGTCAAAATGGACATGCTTGAAGATGACTGTGATGTTCACAAAGCTGTCATCTGGTCACACAAAAGGATCTTCTGGAGTTTAGAAAAAAATGCTTCATTGTTTTACCCATAATGATATACCTAAATTGATCACAGTAGTGAATAATCTTTGGCTGGGTAATTTTGAGAGTATTTTCAAGGATGTTTCTGTTACTTGCCAACAACACAATTCTGTAAAGATGAGACAGGGACAGAAATCAGAGCCTGAGAACTTTAAATATCTCCAACCTTCTTCTCCCCCACAATTGGGCAGTAAGTAACTTTTGGTCATTGTTTGCTTATTCTCAAGATGCAACTGAAGCCTTTTTGCAGCTGGAAAGGTAGGCTGCCATGGTAGTGGATAATTTTTATTTTTGCTTGTTTGTTTCTGATATGGAGAGATCAGAGCAACCATTAATAAATGAAAATCTACAGCTACGGGTCAAGTGCTTTGAGAGATACTCAACTTCCTTGGCCTAAGGTGTTTCATTAGCTTCAGTGACAACATAATCAACAACTTTGGGGATTTTTAAGCTTCCACTTTATCTAACAATAAGAGGACAACCCATATGTTTAGGGGTTCCACCCTCAATCCTGGTTGTAGGCTCATATAGTCAAGTACTGCAACAGAAGTTTACATACACCCAGTCTTATCATCAGTAAAAATAAGCATCCATAACATCCTAAAAAGCAGACTCTAAATGAGCTAAAACCCAGAGGTTTAGTTTTCTGGACAAAGAGTGCCCTTAAAGTAGTAAAAAGGCCTTATCAGATACTGTTAGTAATGGTACCATGATAAGCTGCTAGGCATTGATCCTTAAATCCATGTTTTTCTAATTTAAAAAAATACATCAACTTCCATAGGCCATTGGACATTCACTTAAAAAATAAAAGCATAAAATGAATGATAACTGCCTCTGCTTTTGTAATAACATTATTTTGTACAGGTATTGTGAGCCCCTGATAAGACATGATAAGAAAGTCAGTCACTCTAGTTCTGTGGCATTATTTCCAGAAGCCCAGCATCCTAATCCAATCATGAGATAGCACCAGGCAAAGCCAGATTAGGGAACATTCTACAGGGTGCCTGGTTATTACTCTTCAAGAATGTCAGGGTCATCAGAACAAGGAAAGACTGAGAACCTGTAGCAGACCAGAGGAAGCTGGGGCATAGGAAAAGTCAGTGCAATGCAAGTCCCTTGAATTCTTCAGAGAAATTTAATGGAAACACCGGTGAAGTCCAGGTAAAGTGTGGAGCTTAGTAACTATTAACGTACTGATGTTGGTTTCTTAGTTTTGACATATATACCAAGACAATGTAAGATGTTCACAGTGGCAGAAACTGGGTGAAGAGTACATGGGGATTCTCTGTACTATCCTTGAAAAATTGCTATACATTTAAAAGTAGTCTAAAATAAAAGAACTCATTTAAAAACGCCTTTTGAAGAATGAAATAATGCCATTTGCAGCAACATGGATGCATTCATCTCTGAATAATATCCTTCAGATGGAAGGATATTATTTTACTCTGTGTTACTGTGGAAATTTTAGGAAAATGAAGAAATGACGAGGGGCATTGAGAAGAATGGAAAGGTGGCTTTTGCGGAAATACCTTTAAGGTATTAAGAAAATGCCTGTTTAGAAAAATACCTGTAAGGACTAGAAGACCAGGTGAGACTGGTCATCTCAGGATTCTGAAGGGTGAAGTCCGGGAATAGGAGACAGGAAGATGTCTGGGATCCATGGGGAGATGTAGGACATTTTTTTGTAGGAGAGGAAAGAGCCCTGAGCCCTGAGTAGATTTATACTTGTTCCAGATTTATTTATGAGATGTCCACCAGGCTTCCCTGGTAGCTCAGACAGTGAAAAATCTGCCTGCAATGCAGGAGACCTGGATTCCCTGGGTTGGGAAGATAACCTGAGGAAGGGGATGACTACCCACTCCAAGTATTCTTGCCTAGAGCATTCCATGGACCGAGAAGCCTGGCAGGCTACAGTCCACGCAGTCGCAAAGAGTCCGACAGGACTGAGTGACTAACACTAACTAAGGTGCTTCACCTACTGCTGGCTCTAGATTACCCCAGTCTTATTTGTCCCTAGTCTAGCCAACTCAGTTCTAATCATGACAGGAGCAGCTGGTTCTCTCTCTTTCCTGTGCAAACTTGAACTTGAGAAGAAATAAAGTATGGAGCTGCCGGAGCCAACTTTCTACTGAGAGGTGAGATTCTTCCTGAGAATAGATCTAATTTATGGGAAGCCGGATTGAGGGGTGAAGTGAATCTGGTCCCTAGTGATGTCACTAGTACCTGCATTTATATCAGCCATCCACCTGTGCTCTTCAATGACAGGGACCAAGGTGTTTCTTTTCAGCATTGGCTCTTTAGGGTGGGTTTTTTAAAAACATTTTATTTAAAAGTTTCGTGGCCACTTGCAATCGAAACCATCCTAATTTTGTTCATTCTTTCAAGTCTTGATTCATTTAGCAAGTGTGTATTGAGCTGCTATTTTCAGCTGAGCACTCTGCTGCATCTAATGAGGGGCGAGGAGACAGGTAGGAAGAGAGACGCAGCTGTAGAGCATGGGCTTCTGGGCACAGGAGGGGAAGGAGAGGGTGGAGCGGACTGAGAGGTTAGGACTGATGCATACACTACCATGCGCAAGACAGACCGCTGGTGGCAAGCTGCTGTAGGCACAGGGAGTTCAGCTCGGTGCTCTGGGATGACCCAGGGGGGTGGAAGGAGAGGTGGGTGGAAGGGATTTCCAAGAGGGAGGGGATATATGTATACATATAGCTGATCCATGCTGTTGTACAGCAGAAACTAACAACACTGTAAAGCAATTATACTGCAATTAAAAAATAAAAAAGGATCTATTGTATAGCACAGGAAATTAGAGCAATTATCTGGTAATAATTTTTAATGGAGTATAATCTGGAAAAATACTGAATCGCTGTTATGAACCTCTCTAATATAACATTGTAAATCATCTATAGTTCAATTAAAAATAAAAAAAGCAAAAAAAAAAAGTGAGAAGATGAAGATAAAATAGCTGGGGTATTAGACACTGGGTTCATTGCTTTTCTTGAAATAGTTCTCCCCTTCAATACCAAAGGTCTGGACTCATGTCTCCTGGGAATCCAGAATGCCCAGTAACATCTTTCTAAATAAAGATGTGTACCACGCCCTCTCTTCTACCAACAATTGACTTCCTTTTTCATGTTCCTCAAGGGGAATAGGCACTTCTGTGAGCTACTTCTCTCCATGAAACTAACAGGTCAACTCAGTTTAACAAGCCATTTATCTTCCGTGGGAGTGAAGGAATACGGGAAAGAATGAGACTTTGTTTTTACTCATAAAAACACACCAAATTGTGGCTGAGATGGTTGCATAGACAATTGATCTCATGCAACGTGATGAACAAGAGGACAAAGGTAAGATGGCGTGCCAAGGGAGCACTCCAGACCTGTGAGTCCCTCCAGGAGGACTCCTTCCGAAGGATTTGGGGGAGGGAGGTTAGGGTACCACCTGCTACAGAAAGACAGATTTGGAGGCGAGGACAAAGGCTCAAGGTTTTAGGTGGTTGCAGCCGAAGTGATAGACTCAGATAGACCCCCTTACCAGCACGGTTTCTGGAAGAGATAGCAGAGAAGTTAAGGGGGCATTCAAGGAGGGCCAGGAGCTGGACCACATACAGAAACATGTCAGTTTTTCAATTCTTCTATCTTGGAACCCTTAGGAGGTCTTGGCTTTACAAAACAACATATTACCTCTGAATCTGAGTCTCCGAAATCCTGGCAGGGGGGCCAGTCCAGCTGGCACTGTTGCCATATGTGTTTAGAATCTCATGCACAATAATTAATTTCCATTCTGTAAAAATGAATAATTAATATAGCATCCCACGTCAATTGATCCAAACAGAAGTTGACACATATTAAGAGACACACGCTGCTGAGCAAACTTTTTAAACTGAGGCATATTATTAACAAAGCAACTTTTTAAAAAATACCCTATCTTCTAGACCATGGGAATTGAACATATTCCAACAAAGAGGGCAGGCCAAGCAGAGGGTGTCAAGTTGCGATTTGGGAGGAGGAGGTAATGGAAAGATTGCAAGCTTTTGAAGTTGCTGGTGGGGGAGCTGGAAACGAAGATGAAGGATGCTCCAGGGATAGAGGGAGAAGAAAATAAAAGGACAGCCTTAAAAGAATTTAAGAGCAAAATATTTTACTTTGATTTTTAATTATGCAGCCGTGATAGAGAAATATGGGCATGGTGATGGTAACATTAGGGAGATAAAAAAAAATGATTTAAAAAACTATCCATGACAGATGCTGGTTAGTAGAAGCAATAGAGGCCTGACAGCTTCATCATCCTCCCTGTCTGATTCCAAGGTTCCCTTAATAAGTCAGTTAAAAACATCGACAGTGTTACCACCATTTGTGGAGGATGAGAGGCTGGGTTACACATACATTGGCTGGTGTGATGAGCATCTAATGGGTCCCCATTCATCTGAATTCTGAGACCATAAGCTATGCTGTGATGGAATTGGTATCATTTTCATAACTGTTAATACTGTTATTAAATAATAGCATCTTCAGTTTATTCAGAGCCCTGTGTGTCAGACACTGCGCAAGGCACTAAAAGACTTCCCTGGACCTGCTAAGAAAGTGGGCACAGTTGACCTTGCTTTCTAGATTGTGAGATAGAGGCTCAGTGTGGATAAAAAGGTACCCTCCTATCCCTTGCAAGACAGGCACTGAGGAAGGTGGGAGTTTTGAGACCCTTCTGAGTTGGTGCTCATCCTGTGAAATGAAATGCTGCTATTTTCTCTTTAACAAGGATGGAGGCAAGTTTCCAACATCAGGTCTAGGAGAAAAAGACTTCTGGGGGAAAAAAGATAAGGGAAGGGGATAAATAGAATGAGCAGCATTTTTCTTGGACCCTGGTGGTGATGAACGTGGAATAGTGTTGACTGGTATAGAGGTCCAGAAGGACGAGGCAGTTTTTGCACTAACGCAGTTTCGCTGCATGAACAGAAGCATGATTCTATGAGTGAGGGAGGCGATGGGTTAAGTTTGATGAACACAAGCATGATTGTTTGAATGAGAGTGGTAATGAGTTAAGTCTGACGTCTCCTGAGAGGTGCACTCAGCTCCAGGTGCCTCATTTTAGGAGAAGTCACTAGACCTCCAGGAGGGCAGTGAGAAGCCAGCCTGGTGATGGGACTGGAGGTCCTCTGCATGAGGACAGTTTGAGGAGCTCTTCAGTTGAAGCTCAAATCATCTTCTCCCTCTTGTGAGCCACCCCAGAGGCCAGAGGAAGGATCCAAGGAGCACCACTGAGGCTAGTCTGGAAGGAAAGCCCAACGTCAGAGCCACGTGATAGCCTGGGAGATATGCAGCATGTGGCCTGAGCTGGGCTTGGATGGGGCAGACAGAGGTGAAGGAGCCACTGTCCTTATTCCAGGGGATAAGAGATGCTGTGAGGAATCCTGAGCTGGTCACATGGAGAGGAGGAAGATGGAGAACAGAGAGGGAGAGAGGGAAAGAAGACAGAGGTGTCAAACCGGTCCCTAGCTGTTTGAGCCATCCTGGTGACACTCCAGACACACAAACCAAGAAGCCACGGTGGGGGCTTGCCTGATGGCTCAGTGGTAAAGAATCCGCCTGCCAAAGCAGCGGATGAGAGTTTGATCCCTGATCTGGGAAGATCCCACGTGCTGTGGAGCAACTAAGCCCGTGTGCCACAGCTACTGAGCCTGCGCTCTGGAGCCCTGGGACTGCAACTGCTGAGTCCATGCACCTAGAGACTACACTCAGCAGCAAGAAGAGCCACTGCAGAAAGAAGCCCCACAATGAGAGGGCAGCCCCTGCTTGCCGCAACTAGATAAGACCTTCTGCAGCAACGAAGACCCAGCACTTTGTGGTTGTTCAGTCCCCAAGTCGTGTCTGACTCTGCGACCCCATGGACTGCAGCATACCAGGCTCCCTGTCCCTCACCATCTTCCAGAGTTTGCCCAAGTTCATGTCCATGGAGTCGGTGATGCCATCCAACCATCTTATCCTCTGTCACCCTCTTCTCCTTCTGCCCTCAATCTTGCCCAGCATCAGGGTCTTTTGCAATGAGTCAGGTCTTCACATCAGATGGCCAAAGTTTTGGAGCTTCAGCGTCAGCACCAGCCCTTCCAATGAGTATTCAGGGTTTAATTTTTTTAAGATTGACTGGTTTGCTCTCCTTGCTGTCCAAGGGACTCTCAGGAGTTTTCTCCAGCCCCACGGCTCAAAAGCATCAATTCTTCAATTTGCCTAAAAAGTAAAAAAGGCTCAGCCAAAAATACACAAATAAATTGAGAAGCCATGGTGGATGGCCAACCCAGTTAAGCCATCAGATGATTTCAAGTTCAGCTGTCTTCTGTTTATAAGCTTATGGGAAACCCATGGGCCTGACAGAGGCAGTAACAAATTGCTGTTTTAGGCTGCAAAACTTGGGATGGCTGGTTGTGTGCTAATATATAATTAGAGGAGATGGTGCGGGGTGGGGCAAATTCTCCTCCATGTGTCCTCTCTCTTCTCCAGCCAGCTATCCCGGGCAGGTGTTCTGTAAAACACCTGTAAAATGCTGACCTGGCAGCATTCCCTGTAAAAGCCGAAGCAGGCAGGACCTCTCGAGGCCTTCACTAGGAGCTGTGACACATTTCCTTCTGCCAGGGTCCCACTGGAAGGAATTGCGAAGTCACAGGGCAAAGGTCATGGATACGGGGAGGGCAGTCATCGGGGCCATTTTCGCGCTCCGTCGACGGCAGCCCAGCACAGCCTGTGGGGTCCTGTGAGCCGAGCTTTCCCAGACCCTGCCCACAGAGGTGCACTAGGGTGCAGAGCTATTGTAATGGGATCATTTCAGGTGGTGATGCTGTGATCTGAAACACACATCACCTTTCTTGGCTGGAAAAGACTCCTAATGCTGACATTGTCCACCCCTCCCATTTTATACATGGAGGAGCCAGGGGTCAGAGATGCTGAAAGATTTCCTCAAGGCCTATGGACATTGAGGGTGGCAAGGGGTGGGGACGGGTCTGGGACCCGGCTGACCCAGCTGGGGAACCTTGGACTTCTCCTCTGAGCTCAGGTTTGCTTCTGATGAAATCGGAGCTGTTGGGGTTCTTGGAGATACACATGTGGGGGCCACCTGGTGTGCCCACACACGTGGTCACACTGATGATTGCGATTGCAAGGTAGGAACCAGGCCCGTGTGGTTTCCTGACTACTAACTCAGTCCTCTTCCTGCCACATCCAAGGCCACTAGGTCAGCCTTCCTGTGCAGATTAACTCACACTCAGCAACACAAGCTCAGCATCAACGTTGAGCTGCCCACAGCCTCCAGCAGGTGCCTGCCACAGCTGTAGAATGCACTGGGTGTCTTCTCTCTGGAAACGTCAGTTTTAACTGCTGTGTGTGTGCGTCTGTGTGTGTGTGTGTGTACAGGAATGTGTATGCCTGTCATACAATCATTATCTTTTCCTAACAATTCCCACATCATCATATCTGACAGAGTAGATTTACTGTTTCTGAAAAATGCTGAATTTCTATACTGTAGGCTGAGGTCTTGATTAGAGGAATCACAAACAGCTTATTGGTTTTCTTATTTTAAGGAAATAATGACAGAAAAGTTATACCATGTTGATAGGGTGTGGAAGACTTGAAGCAGGACTCTAGTTGGAAATGATGAAGAGAATATTGCTATTTAAAGTTGTGTGTGTGTGTGCGTTCAGCTGTGTCCAACTCTTTGTGACCCCATGGACTCGGGCCTGCCAGGCTCTTCTGAGCATGGGATTTCCCAGGCTAGAATACTGGAGTGGGTTTTCCTACTCCAGGGGGTCTTGTTGACCCAGGGATTGAGCCCAAGTCTCTTAAGTCTCCTGCACTGGCAGGCAGAGTCTTTACTGCTGCCACCTTCTTTACCCCTGTGTCACCTGGGAAGCCTCATGTAAAAATTAATGGATGTCTATGAAACAATTATGAGTAGGCTGTTGAGTGAAAGCAACCCCTTTGTAACAAAGGCCATCTCAAGGAGATATCTGATTTTGAGAAAATAACTCTAAAGGGTACAATCGCTGTTTCAAGTGTCTTGACTAAAATGGTGTAACATTTGAGACAGCTGTTTGAAAGGCTGTCTAGCTCCATAGGCAGCTCACTGGGCCTGATTCCCAGGTTTGAGCCACTCTTTGAGCAGAGGCTGATGCATGGAGCCAGGGTATGGGGTGAGGGTTAGGAATGCTCCACGTATAACCTTGGACAGGTTAATAAACTCTTAGGGGCTTGGTTTTCCTCCTTAAAATATAAACTGAACTAGAAAGCTCTGCTTCCTTCCTGCTGTGAGGAAGACCAGGACTTATCAGTGTGAAAACTCGGTTGGTGTGCAGGTGGGTGGCTACACATATACACTCACTCAACTGAATGGAATAGGCTTATATTTTATTAAGTGCATTTTATAGCAATTTGAAATGAAGGCAGAGTCCAGCAAACTAAAAGAAGTCATGACAAGCGCCCATGTAACTGGAGAAGGAAATGGCTACCCACTCCAGGGTTCTTGCCTGGAGAATCCCAAGGATAGAGGAGCCTAAGGGGGCTACAGTCCATGGGGTTGCAGAGTTGAGCATGACTCAGCATGAACACATGCCCATTTACACACACACACACACAGACACAGACACAGACACACACATACACACACAGACACACACAGGGTTTGCACATAATCTTCTACAAAGAAGGCTGGGGAGCAGAGAGAGGTTTATGTCATATGCTCTTAGTGTTATTCTTATGTTGGAAGAGTTAGTTTTTCACCGGGGTTTAAAGACCTCAGGTTGGGTGCCTTCAGTTATTCGGTAATCTTTCTATTCCACTTTATTTTTTAGCGGATTTTTTTTTTTATCCCAAATAAAAGAAAACTATGTTAGTTGCAGTGAAAGAGCTGGAGGAGCTCAGGTCTGCCCTGTGAGGTCTTTCCATGAGCCCTGAGCCAGTCTTTGGGGGAGGGCTGTGTGCTCTGTGGGCACCCAGACAATGCAAAAGGCCTTCTTCTACTTGTAATATTAGTTTTCATCAAATACTCATAGCTCACACTAAATGGCTCCTTTGCATGAAAACCTCTGACTGTCCAATTTTAGGGAGAAACATGGCTCTTTTCTTTTCTTGTTAACCGTTCATCCCAGCTTCTGGGAAGACCTAAAACACCCCATCTGTCTTTTTCGGAAAGTTGTTTTTCCGTCAAGACTGACCCCATCTCTTTGCACCTCAACTTTTGGGGGCCCCCTACACCCATGCTCACTCTGGTGGCTCAGACAGTAAAGAATCTGCCCACAATGCAGGAGACCTGGGTTTGATCCCTGGATTGAGAAGATCCCCTGGAGAAGGAAACAGCAACCCACTCCAGTATTCTTGCCTGGGAGATCCCACGGACAGAGGAGCCTGGCAGAATACAGTCCCTGGGACTGCACAGAGTTGGACATGACTGAGCAACTAACACTTTCTTTAAAAACCTTCCCTGGTGGCTCAGGCGGTAAAGAGTCAGCCTGCATTGCGGGAGACCCGGGTTCAATCTCTGGGTCAGAAAGATGCCCTGGAGGAAGGAATGGCACCCCACTCCAGTATTCTTGCCTGTCGAATCCCATGGACAGAGGAGCCTGGCGGGCTATAGTCTACGGGGTTGCAAAGAGCGACTAAACGACAGCAAACAGCAGCCAAATCATGAAGTCACTGCACTAAACTTTTGGAAGGAAAATTTGCAGCGAATGTAGTTAGCTGACTTCTTTTTTTTCCCCAAAAGATGTGGTGAAATATACAAACAATTCACTGTTTTATCCAGTTTTAGGCGTGCAGTTTGGCAGCTTTCGGTATATTCATCAGGGTGCCACCATCACCACCATCCGTCGCTAGAGCGCCTTCATCTCCTCTCATCATCCCAAAGAGAAATCCGGAATCCATTAAACACCAGCTCTCCCTTTCTCCTCGCTCAGCCACTGCTCACCAGTGTTCCGCTTTCTGTCTCTATGAATTTGCCTGTTTTAGGTATTTTAAATCATTAGAATTACACAGTACTTGTCCTTTAGGGACTTACTTCATGTAGCGCAATGTCCTCAAGGTTTGTCCTTGCTGGAACATGGGTCAGAATTCCTTTCCTTTCCAGGACTGAATAGTATTCCATCAGATGGATAGACCACGTCTTGCTCATCCATTCATCCTTCAATGGACCCTTAGCCATATTGTGGCTGTTTGTGAATAATACTGCTCTGAACGTGGGTGTACGACTGCCTCTTTAAGTGTCTGCTTCCAATTCTTTTAAACGATTTTGTATTTATTTATGTTTGGCTGTGCTTGGCCTTCATTGCTGGGTGGGCTTTTCTCTAGTGTTCTCGGGGCGAGTGGGGGCTGCTCTCTAGTCGCAGTGCTCCGCTCCTCAGTGCAGGGCCTTCTCTGCTTGCAGGGCACCAGCTTTGGGAGTTGCAGCACACAGCCTCAGCAGTCGCAGTTCCCGGGGACTAGAGCACAGGCTTAGCAGTTGTAGCACGTGGGCTTCGTCGCCCTGTGGCATGTTAGATCTTTCTGGACCGGGGATTGAACCCGTGTCTCCTGCACTGGCAGGAGGAAACTTTACTACTGAGCTGCCAAGGAAGCCCTTTGCATTCAGTTCCTTTAGTTGCTTACCGAGACGTGAAATTGATGAAGCCATGTTTAATTTTTTAAGGAGCTGCCGAATTTTGAGTCTTGGGCTGGAGCATGTGGATGGCTGTGGATGGATCTTCTTTGAACCCTAGCTGACCTTTCAGGGGCAAAGAGAGGTTCTGGAGGGTGGGCAGTGGGGCATGAAGCCATCCTTCCTGGAATCTGTTAATTCAGTACCACCCAGTGCAGACCCCAGCTGCTCCAGCGTGTTGGTTTTTATTCTGCATGAATGTTCTGGAGTACAAGTACTGTGAGCTCTTTGCCAGACCCTGTACAGAAGGGTCTGTACAGGGTATACTGCATGGAGAGAAGAGGCTTGAAAATCTAAAAAGGTTGATTGTTAGCTCTGCCCCTCTGAGATGGAACAAGGTCTCCAGTTCTCAGAAATCTCCATTATACAGGGAGCCAAGGTCCCCATCAGGGTGTGAAGAGTAGGAATTAGAGATGGTGTGTTCAAGCAGAGTGGTGGCGATTGTTCAGTTGCTAAGTCATGTCCGCATCTTCAGGACCCCATGGACTGCAGTACATCAGGCTTCCCTATCCTTCTCTATCCCCCAGAGTTTACTCACACTCATATCCATTGAGTCAGTGATGCCATCCAACCATCTCATCCTCTGCTCCCCTCTTCTCCTCCTGCCCACAATCTCCCCCAGCATGAGGGTCTTTTCCAATGAGTTGGCTCTTTGCATCAGATGGACAAAACACTGGGCCTTCAGCTTTAGCACCAGTCTTTCCAGTGGATATTCAGGATTGACTTCCTTTAGGATTGACTGGTTTGATCTCCTTGCAGTCCTAGGGACTTTCAAGAGTCCTTTCCAGAACCACAGTTTGAATGCATCAATTGTTCAGCACTCAGTCTTTTTACGGTCCAACTCTCACATTCGGTACATGAACGCTAGAAAAACCATAGCTTTGACTATACAGATTGGAAGGTAAACAGTCACAGCAGTCGGTCCAAAGGCAGCAGCTGGCAGGGCTGAGATTTGAAACTCTAAACCTCTGATTCTGAACCTCATGCTCCTCCACTGCAGTTTACACAGACCCTGATTTAGTGTTTCTATCTGCAAAATGGGAACCAAATCTGATTCTCCCAGCTCAGCTGCTAGGCACCCTGGGGAGGGCTTGGGTCAGGAGACTGTCCACTCTTGGCCCTGAAGGGGCCCTGACTTCATGTCAGGCATTGGGCTGAGATTTGCAAACTTCATCTCATGATGTGTATCTCCACCCTGGGCCTTTAAGGGAGGGGCCCCAGGACGGTTGCAGGAGTCTCTCTTGGAGAGAAGAAGTCTGCTCAAGACGTCACAGCTGCAACATGGTGGGGTGCATTCTTTCTCTCCCGTCTCTGCCCCAGCCATTCGCCCTGGGCTCTGGGGGAGGCCAGGCAGTGTCTGACGGGCTGCTGCCTGGTGCGGTGGCCCCGGGCTGACGCTGCGGCTGGGGCCGCCGCTCTCTCTGCCTGGTTTCCTGCGTCTGGATGGGTCTGAGCTTGCGAGCGGTTTCCTGTTTCTCTGCCGCTCAGGACTGGCCTAATTGGAAAGACATGTTGGCTGGTGTGTCCAGTGTGCTGGAGTGGAGACGTTGTGTGTGTGGGGGGTAGGGTGAAGGGGGTCCACTTTGCTCCAGTCGTGTTTATGGGGGAATCTGGAAGCGGACACGTGGGAGGATTGAAGACAGGTTTCGGAGGTGCTGAGAGTGTGGGGGATTCTCCATGGACCGCGTCACACCGAGCATTTGGTGCAAAGCAGCTTGGAGGAGGCAGCATGGGAGCCTGTCCTCAGGTAGGCAGGGGCCCTGACCCTCCGAGACTCTTTCCTGGTCAAGAGGTGAGTGTGGTTCTGAGTCACAGAGGTGGGAGGACACGTACGACCATGTGCTTTGTGGGCACCAAAGTGCAACACAGATGTCAGCCACTCTGAAGACCGGGGCTCAAAACCTGCTGTGAACAAATACATATAACTTTTAGAATTTTGTTGTTCAGTCCCTCAGTTCAGTCGCTCAGTCGTGTCTGGCTCTTTGCGACCCCATGGACTGCAGCACGCCAGGCTTCCCTGTCCATCACCAACTCCTGGAGCTTGCTCAAACTCATGTCCGTCAAGTCAGTGATGCCATCCAACCATCTCATCCTCTGTCTTCCCTTTCTCCTCCTGCCTCCAATCTTCTCCAGCATCAGGGTTCAGCATTTGGGCTTCCCTGGGGGCACAGCTGGTAAGGAATCTGCTTGCAATGTGGGAGACCTGGGTTCAATTCCTGGGTTGGAAAGATTCCCCTGGAGAAGAGAATGCTACCCACTCCAGTAGTCCAGCCTGGAGAATTCCATGGACTATATAGTCCATGGGGTCGCAAAGAGTTGAACACGACTGAGAGGCTTTCACTTTCATACTAGTTCAGTCACTAAGTTGCGTCAATCTTTTCTCAGCATCAGTGTCTTTTCCAATAAGTAGGCTCTTCACATCAGGTGACCAAAATATTGGAGCTGCAGCCTCAGTCCTTCCAATGAATATTCAGGATTGATTTCCTTTAGGATTGATTAGTTTGATCTCCTTTCTGTCCAAGGGACTCTCAAGGGTCTTCTCCAACGCCACAATTTGAAAGCATCGATTCTTTGGCACCCAGCCTTCTTTGTGGTCCAACTCTCCCATCGGTACATGATCCATTTAGCCCCAAAAGGCACATATTGGAGCACAGGTTGAAGTGTGCTAGACCCCTTCAGAGTGGATAAAGAAGGGATCAAAGAAGACACCTGAGAAATATCTTATAAAGGAAGAAATAATCATGCTTTCCTACTGTCTGTGACTTAGAGTATTCCTGATCTGGGCAGGAAATCTTCAGATTCTGATTTCAGCTTCTTGCTTCCGGATTCCATATAGAATGTGGAGTAGGAGCTCTTTGCTCCATCACTGCTTCCTCTTACACATGTCTGAAAAGCCTCAGTTTTCCCATCTGCCAAATGGCCACCCAGGCATTGTCTTGAGGATTGAAAGGGATCATGAGAGTAAGGGTTCAGCATGCCCTCAACTGCTATGGAATTCTCCAGCTGCTGGTCCTTTTGCTTCCCAAATAAGTTGTTGATTCAGAGACTGTAAGAAAATCCTGATACGCTGATTCTCATTGTATGGTTTTGTCCAGCTCTTTTCCATAAGCTTACCTGGAAGAGATGACAGCTATGAAAACAAGCTGTCCTTGGACTGGTGGCCAGTGGCTGGTGCCATGCCTCTGGGATTCAGTTTCTTTATATAATTCTTCCCCTAAGTTTCTGTGCAACAGGCCTCCTTGTTTCTGCCCTGGGGCTCATTCGCAGGCAGGGCAGATGCACGAGGCCAGATGTCACACTGACATGGTCGCCCACGTGCCTGAGGGAACCCTGGCCAACTTGGGTAGCATTCCATCCTTGCTGTGTGGTGACTGGCCACAGGGACATGGGTCTAGGCTCAGCTCATGCTGGTGCACTGATCAGTCTCCCCCAGAGCTCAGCGATGGGGATCTCCCCTCTCCCTACACCCACCAGCCCTTGGCCATAATAGAGGGTCCCAGCTTTGTGCAGAAGGTCCTGGGGTGTGAAAGGTATGTTGACCAGAAGGTCCAGCCCTTCGCTTCTCCCTGCAGCGACTGGGTTCACTGTCCAGCCCAGCTGGCTGCCTCAGTGCACCCTTTACCCCTGGAATGGCAGGAGGTCAGAAGGGAGGGACTCCCAGCTGGTTCTCGGTAAAAAAGGCCAAGCAGGCACTGTTTTTCTGATTTTGAAGAGACAATGAGATGTAGCAAGGGTTTTGCCGTCAGATTGGAGCAACGCAGACATTCAGCAGCTGTGTGTCTGGGACAAGCTGGCTCGCTCCTCCAACGTCAGTTTTGCTCATTTGTAAAAATGAGGATGAGGCTGTGTGCACGCATGTCTGAGTGTGCACGTGGGTGGGCTGATCAGTAGAGAGGAAGGTACCAAGGACGGGATCTACCGTGTGCTAGGGGCTCCATAAGGTCAAATCCACTCTCTCATCATTTTCCCCAGAGTATGCTATGGAAAGCATCTCAATCTCTTTTAGCAGCTTCAAAATCTCTTTCAGCAGAAATTTAAAAAAAAAATTGTTTTCTCATTTGAAGTGTACTTATTTACAGCGCTGTGCCCATTCCAGGTGTACAGTGGTTCAGCTGCACGCATGCACGCATTTTGTACGTATATATGTAAGAATCTGAGATGTATGCATATGCACGCTTGCTGAGTCACTTACACACATGTGTGCCAGGTTGCTTCAGTCATGTCCGACTCTCTGCCACCCCATGGACTATAGCCCGCAGGCTCCTCTGTCCATGGGATTCTCCAGGCAAGAATCCTGGAGTGGGTTGCCATTTCCTCCTCCAGGCGATCTTCCCAACCCAGGGATCCAAACCACGTCTCTTAGGTCTCTTTCATTGGCAGGCAGGTTCTTTACCACTGGCATCGCCTTTTCCCTCATAGGTTATCATAAAATATTAAGAATAGTTCCTTATGCAATACAGTAGGTCCTTTTTGGTTGTCTATTTTATATAGTAGTGTGTAGGTTACTCCCAAATTCCTAATTTATCCCTCCCCTACCAAACCCTTCCCTCTGGTAACCCTGTTTGTTTTCTACGTCTGGGAGTCTGTACCTGTTTTATAATAAGTTCATCTGTATTATTTTTTTTAGGTTCCACATATAAGTGATACCATATGATCTTTGTCTTTCTTTTTCTGACTTACTTCACTTGGTATGATCACCTCTAGGTTCATTCATGTTGCAAATGACGTTATTTCATCCTTTTTAATGGCCGCATAGTATTCCACTGCATATGTGTACCACACGTCTTCCTTATCCACTCCTCTGTCGATGGACATTTAGGCTGCTTGTATGTCTTGGCTGCTGTAAATAGTTCACCAGCGACTTATCATGCACCTGCCATGTGCCAGGCCTTGCACTAAGCCATGGGAGAGCAACTGAGGGTGCCTTGGATCCTTGAACCATGAAGGTGGAATCTTCTGAGGAAGAAATCCATGCAATCACCTCCAGGAAGGTCTGGGGCCATAGCAGGGGAAGTGTACATGCTCTGGGGGCACTAGGGAGGGTTGGTGTCCCCTTCTATTGTTCAATGAATATTTGTTAAAACCTTCCATGTGCCAGGCTGTCCAGCAGGCATTTGACAGACTGGGATGAAGTATCCATGGTTGCACTCTCAAGGAGATCATGGTCCAGTGGGTCATGTACACATGTGAACAGACAGTTCCAGTGTTTTAGATGGAGACCCCACTGGGGCAGAAATACACCTTCTGAAGGCATTACCTTATAAGAAGTCCTCTACCGCTTCTACCCTGGAAAGCATACCATTGACTCTGATGAAGATCTGGGTGCAAATAATTTCTTGGCTTTCTTTCTTTAAAATTTTTATTTTTAATACAATTAAAAGTTACACTCCATCTACAGTTATTAGAAAATATAGGCTATATTCCCCATGTTGTACAATACGTCTTGTAGCCCACCTCAATGCTTTTGAATTGTGGTACTCGAGAACTCTCTTGAGAGACCCTTGGACTGCAAGAAGATCAAACCAGTCAACCCCAAAGGAAAGCAACCATGAATTTTCACTGGAAGGACCCATGCTGAAGCTCCAAACTTTGGCCACTTGATGCAAAGGGTTGACTCATCAGAAAAGACCCTGATGCTGGGAAAGATGGAAGGCAGGAGAAGAAGGAGACAGCATAGGATGAGATAATTAGATAGTATAACAGATTCAATGGAATGAATTTGATCAAACTCTGGGAGATAGTGGAGGACAGAGGAGCTTGGCATGCTACAGTCTATGGGGTCTGAAAGAGTCAGACATGACTTGGCAACTGAACAACAGCAACTCATCTTGTACCCGATAGATTGTACTTCCCACTTCCCAGCTCTGTATTTGCCCCTCCCCCTCCTTCCCAACAGTTGCCACTAATTCATTCTCTGTATCAGTGAGATTGCTTCTTTTTGTTGTGTGTACTTCTTTCTGGAAAATTTTTAAAGAGATGGGAATACCAGACCACTTTACCCTTCCTCCTGAGGAACCTGTATGCAGATCAAGAAGCAACAGTTAGAACCAGAGATGGAACAATGGACTGGTTCAGAATTTGGAAAGGAGTACATCAAGGCTGTATACTGTCACCCTGCTTATTTAACTTCTATGCAGAGTGCATCATGTGAAATGCCAGGCTGGATGAATCACAAACTGGAGTCAAGATTGCCAGGAGACATATCACAACCTCAGATACCCAGATGACACCACCCTTATGGCAGAAAGGGAAGAGGAGCTAAAGAACCTCTTGATGAGGGTGAAAGAGGAGAGTGAAAAAGCTGCCTTAAAACTTAACATCAAAAAAACTAAGATTATGGCATTTGGTCCCATCATTTCATGGCAAATAGTTGGGAGAAAAATGGAAACAGTGATAGATTTTCTTGTCTTGGGCTCCAAAACCACTGTGGATGGTGACTGCAGCCATAAAATCAAAAGACACTTGCTTCTTGGAAGAAAAGCTATGACAAGTCTAAACAGTGTATAAAAAAGCTGAGACATCACTTTTCTGACAAATATGGTCAAAGCTATAGTTTTTCCAGTAGTCATATATGGATGTGAGAGCTGGACCACACTCATCATGTATGGATAAGAGAAGGCTGAGCACTGAAGAACTGATTCTTTCGAACAGTGGTGATGAAGAAGATTCTTGAGAGTCTCTAGGACTACAAGGAGATCAAACCAGTCATTTCTAAAGGAAATAACTCTGAATACTCATTGGAAAGATTGATACTGAAGAAGAAGCTCCAATACTTTGGTCACCTGGTGGGAAAACCCAACTAATTGGAAAAGACCCTACTTCTGGGAAAGATCGAGGAAAGGAGGAGAAGGGGGCAACAGAGGATGAGATGGTTGGATGGCATCACTGACTCCATGGACATGAGTTTGAGCATGTACTGAGGTACAGGGAAGCCTGGTGAGCTGCAGTCCATGGGGTCGCAAAGAGTCAGACATGACTGAACAACAAACTCTGTCGTACCTTTTAAATTCCACATGTAAGTGATACCATACAGTGTCTGCCTTTCTCTGTCTGACATTTCACTTAGCACAGTGCCCTTCACATCTTGACTCTACTAGTTGAGATTATAATGGTCAACGTTCACCTTCGTTCCCCATTTGTGGCAAATAGGCTGAGGAATTCTAAGGATTAAGTCCGCAGCTGGTTTGGTATTTTATCTGTGCTGACCTGTTAGGTCTATACATCGTTGTTGTTGTTCAGTGGCTAAGTTGTGTCTGACTCTTTGAGACCCCATAGACTGTAGCCTGCCAGGCTCCTCTGTCCAAGCAAATCTCCAGGCAAGAATACTGGAGTGGGTAGACATTCCCTTCTCCAGTGGATCTTCCCAACCCATGGGGTTGAACCTGGTTCTCCTGCATTGCTTGAAGGTTCTTTACCATTTGAGCCATCAGGGAAGCCTATACATGGGTAGGCATAATTCACTTCCCATAAAGAGACCAAGGAGATGAAATAGCTTGGCCAGTGGTAGAGGAGGAGCTTTCGAGTCTAGGTCTATTTGTGTGTCCAAACCACACGGGTTTTGTTTTAGTTGCTACTTGCCTCCCTGGGTGGCAATACATGATATTCACTGTCTTCATTCTCACTTAGAACTTGCCCTGAGACCAAGTGCAATGGATTTCCACATGTTCCCACCTTCGGAGAAGGGATGCTGTCTAAGAACTGAGCACATCTCTCAAGCAGTGGTGCTGGAATCCCCAGATCCCAAGGACACAGTTTTCCTGACCATATTCGGAGGGAGCCCATTGTTTGGTGTTTGTCTAATTGATCCCAGGGCCTGACAGTGGGGAGCCAACACAAGGCATCTGCTGACTGTATGCCATTCTATTTTTTGAGTTGGGATTCACAGGAAAGTGAAACCACATTTGTTTTTTACAGCCAA
The DNA here is from genome assembly GCF_016772045.2 of Ovis aries. Taxonomy (NCBI): domain Eukaryota; kingdom Metazoa; phylum Chordata; class Mammalia; order Artiodactyla; family Bovidae; genus Ovis; species Ovis aries. The sequence goes on along the minus strand of NC_056071.1, from coordinate 61,461,456 downwards.
GTAGGTGGTGAGGCTCGGCATTTGAACAATGGGTTGGCTCCTTGACCACCAGGCCAGGCACAGTCATATTTGGTAAGATGTGGGGCAGGAAATAATTATTTATCGGTCCATTTATTTTCAGGGCTCTGGGTAACAGGCCATGAATCCAAATATGGTCTGAAGAAAGCTTTGGTCCCGCTATATACTGTCTTCTCCTGGCCCTGGCTCTTTGAGCTTTGACAGTTGGCCTTTAAACAATTCAAACTATGTCTTCCAATGCGATGGATGTCATTAAACACAAAGACACACATGTCCGCTTGCACACACACAGCTTTTTAAAGAGAAGGCTCTAAAATTAGGAGATTGGGATTAATATATACACACCATGCTACACTGTGTTAAGTCAGCCCATATACACACTACTTTATATAAACCAGGTAATTAGCAAGGACCTATTGTGTAGCCTAAGGAACTCTGCACAATATTCTGTAATAATGGATGTGGTAAAATAATCTGGAGAAGAATGGAGATGCTCACTTGCTCACTCATGACCAACTCTTTGTGACCCTATGGACTGTAACCTGTCAACTTCCTCTTTCCATGGGATTTCCCAGGCAAGAATGCTGGAGTGGGTTGCCATTTCCTTCTCCAGAGGATCTTCCTGACCAAGGGATGGAATCTACATCTCCTGCATTGCAGACAGATTCTTTATGGCTGAGCCACCAGGGAAGCCCTCCTTCTCCAGTACATATATTTTGTTGTTCAATCACTAAGTCACGCCTGACTCTGTGACCCCATGACCTGCAGCACACCAGTCTTTCTTTTCCTTCACTATCTTTCAGAATTTGCTCAAATTCAAGTCCATTGAGTCAATGATACTATTCAACCTTCTCATCCTCTGTCGCCTTTTCTCCTCTTGCCCTTAATCTTTCCCAGCATCAGGGTCTTTTCCAATGAGTCAACTCTTTGCATCAGGTGGCCAAAGCATTGGAGTTTCAACTTCAGCATCAGTCCTTTCGATGAATATTCAGGGTTGATTTCCTTTGGAATGATCTCCTTGCTGTCTAAGGGACTCTCAAGAGTCTTCTCCAGCATCACATTTTGAGAGTGTCAGTCTTTGATGCTCAGACTTCTCTATGGTCCAGTTCTCACTTCTGTACATGACTACTGGAAAAACCATAATTTATATATATGTGTGTGTGTGTATAAGTGATTCACTTTACTGTACACTTGAAACTAAGACAACTTTGTAAGTCAATGTAAACTCTAATAAAAATCTTAAAAAAAATAGACAAGGCTCTAAGGAATCTTCATGTGGTTTGAGCACTGAACAGATAATTGACTCTCAGAATTTTGGGGGAAAGGAGGACTTCAGGATCAGAGCTGAGGTCGAACATTGGGTTCATCAATTACTAGTTCTAGAACACTGTTTAAGATCTGACTTCTAATCTTAATGACCTCATCTGTAAAATGGGCATAAGTGTTCCTACTCAAAAAGGTAAAAGGAGATGATGCTCTTTGCAGCACCTTGATACATGGAAGATGTCTATACTGGCTGGATAGTGTCTGCCAAAGTCATGTCCTTCCTAGGACCTAAGAACATGCACTTATTTGGCAACATGGTTGGTACAAATGGAATTTTAATAAGCATGGGATCACACTCGAGTTGCATAGGCCTTTGATCCAATATGACTAGTGTCCTTATAAGAAGAGAAGACACAGATTCAGAGATGAAGGGCATGTGATGATGGAGGCGGAGACGAGTGATAGAGCTGCAGTCAAGGAACACCAAGGACTGATGGCTGTCACACGCAACAAGTTAGGAGGAGACAAGGCAAGATCTCCTAAGATCCCCAGAGGGGTCAGCATGGCCCTGTTGACACCTTGATTTCAGACTTCCAGCCTCCAAAACTGTGAGAGAATAAATCTCTGTGTTTTAAACCACCCAGCTTGAGGTGACTGTGTTACAGCAGCTCTGGGAGTCTAATACCTGCCCCAGTAAACATTTATATAAAGAGCCTACTTCAGAATCTGGCACAGAAAGTCTGCATTTATCATCTGCCTACACTTGGTGCCTGGAGAGGCACCAAGACTTGGAGGATGTAGAAACGATGAGTCAGGCTCCCTGACCTCCAAGGACCCAGTTCATCAAAAGCTAATTATCCCCTCTCCTCTACTATATTCTCTTGTCCATTTAGTTCTCTGCAAACAGCTCAGCATAAACCAAACCAAACAAACAGAAAACCAATCTATTTCACATGCAAATACTATGAAAATTTAGGGCATTGGTTTATTTCACAAGGAGACTACATACACACATTCCACCTACATCTATGCTTACATATTTAGTTCTGTGTGTCCCATTCATATCCCGTTTGAGGTTCACGGAGATGTTCTGAGATGCCACACTCTTCCCTTCCCAGGTGGTCTGCTGCCTTCAAACCTCTGAGTGGGCAAATGTAATTTATGTAGGCATATATCATGCCTTAGAAAGGCCAGTGCCATTTCACTAGGCCCCCGTGAACACTTAGGGCTGACAGTGCCTAAATACACTGGTTTATTTACTGCAGTAGTTACCTGCTAAAGACTAGCCGTTACGTTAAGTAACAGCGAGTGCCCAGACTAATAAATTTACAGCGTGTCTGTTTGTTTTACTGGAGAATTTATGGCAGCAGTAATAATTGTCAGAGGGCGAGCCTGGTGAAAGGGCTGGTGCTTTTATGCGGGAGGATCCATCACACGGGAGGATCCATCAGCAGATCGACTTCCTGGCAGTCACATGGAGGGGGCTCTTGTGTCACCAAATCAAGCACTTGCATCTTGACTTTGGGTGGACTGAAGAGGAACACAGGATCCAGCTTCTTGGGGCAAGATCATCTCTCAAGTGACAGGCTGTGGGTGTGAATTTCAGAAGCCCCTTGGAGACTAACTTTCATGGGTTTGTGCAGGACTTCAGCCCAGCCAGGAGAGGTGGGTGCCCAGCTTTTGAACCCTAACTAAGTGGAGGGTGGCTAGTGGAAAAAAACACATGGAGTATGTGGAATCCTCTACTCCATATTCTTAACTGAGTTTGGCTCTCTGTTTTTAGTCCAGGTTGGGGCCAGGAGGTATGAGGCAGCGCTGTGTATCAGTTTGAAGCAGAGGCTTTGGGTTAGATGTATACACGCTCAGGTGCTCAGTCATGTCCAACACTTTGCAAACCCATGAACTGTAGCTCGCCAGGCTCCTCTGTCCATGGGATTCTCCAGGAAAGAATACTGGAGTGGGTTGCTATTTCCTCCTCCAGAGTAGCTTCCTGGCCCCGGGCTCAACCCCATGTCTCCTGTATCTCCTGCATTGACAGGTGAATTCTTCACCACTACGCCACCTGGGAAGCCCTTGGATCAGAAAGGTAAGTTCTAATCTTGAAATGGTCATGTAAAAGTTGTGTGACAATAGACAAAATGTATGAGATTTCTAGGTCATGCATTCCTCCTCTGAAAAACTGGGATAAAATAATCATCTATGGTGTGAAGTTTTTGACCAGAAGTTTTTGACCTGCTCTTCCAAGGTCCAGAACCTAAGACATACCTATTAAATGTCAACTTCCAATGCTATTTTGATTGATTTCTTATAGACTTTTGGCACTAGACGAGAGGGAAACAAGGGAAAGAATATCTAGTCTGGCTCTTTTCTCTCTGCTTTTGTGCAGAAGGGGAAACTTTTCACATGAAAGGGTCAACGACTTGCCCAAGGTTGTTCCACAAATGTGCAGCCATCTTGGTAAGAAATCAGGAGGTCCCCCAAGTCCTGACCTTAACTTTGAGTTATTAATTCATCCTATAAATGATTCCTGAGCACCTACTGTGGCCTCAGCAGAGGTGGAAGAAGAGATGGAAGACCTTCTGTTGCCCTGCCAGGAGGAGCCTCAGACACCTCTGGATTCAAGGTGTTAATTACAGAACCTGGCGCAAAGTGTAGGAGCAGAAGTCTGTTCAATGTTCAGTTGTGTCTGACTCTTTGCAATCCCATGGACTGCAGCACACCAGGCTTCCCTGTCCTTCACTATCTCCCCGAGTTTGCTCAAACTCATGCCGGTGATGCCATTCAACCATCTCATTCTCTGCCATCCCCTTCTCCTCCTGCCTTCAATCTTTCCCAGTATCAGGGTCTTTTCTAATGAGTCGACTCTTCACATCAGGTGGCCAAAGCATAGGAGCTTCAGCTTCAGCATCAATCCTTCCACTGAATATTCAGGTTTGATTTCCTTTAGGACTGAGGGGGCAGGAGAAGTTTCTGAAATGAAGAAACGATAATTCCTGCCTCACAGGGTGAGCAGTGTGATGATAAATACAAGCAAAACATTTTGAGGAAATTTGGAATAGGGTCCATGGGTCCTCAGGATGGGAAGGCTTTCTAGAGCAGGAATATCCTCTTTGTGTCTTGACGGTGATGAGGAGCTAGCCATGTAGACAACAGGGGTGGGCAATACAAACTGAAAACAGCGTGTGCAGATGGTCTTTGAAGTTAGACAAAAATCTACCAGTGACACCTATGTGTCGGCTGGGTCTGGTTAGCTGGGCAGAGGAGCTGTGTGTTGGGAGGGGAATGCCTTGCAGAATTCCCACTGGCTGTGCCTTCTGCACGCTGTCTGTTAGGATCCTGTGAAGCACTGTGTGTCAGGCAGGGTAGGGACTATCCTCCATATCTTGCAGGAAACTGAGGCTCGGATGCTGAAGCCATTGGTGTAATGGTAGCATTCATTCATTTCTTTGTTTATTCCACAGAGAGCCAAGTGCCTAATTAGTAGAGGCTAATGAACACTGAAAATGAGAAACATTTCTCCACCAAACTAAGAATCTCACAATAGCAATGTGCTAAGTTGCTTCAGTCGTGGCTGACTCTTTGTGACTCCGTGGACTGTAGCCTGCCAGGCTCCTCTGTCTATGGGATACTCCAGGCAAGAATATTGGAGTGGGTTGCCATGCCCTCCTCCAGGAGATTTTCTCAACGCAGGGACTGAACCCACATCTCTTATGTCTCCTGCATTGGTAGGTGGGTTCTTTACCACTAGTGGTATCTGAGAAGTGTCTCGCAATAGCTGTGTGCATGTGTGTGTGTGTGTGCACGTATGTGTGCATGTGTGTGCTGGGGACTTCAGTTGTGTCCAACTCTTTGCGACCCAAGCAGAGCTTAATTCAAGTGAAGGGCCTGTCTGAACTTGGGACCATGTATATCTGCACAAGTCCCAGGCCCATGAGGTCAGTCTTGGTGCCACAGATATTAATTGGGTGATTACTATATGCCAGGGGTAGTTCCAGGCACTGGGGACATGGTAGAGAACAACCAGAGGTGGTCCTTTTTTTCCTAGAGCCTAGAGGGGGAGAGACACAATAGACAAGTAAAGGAAAGAGTGAATGAGCCAGTTTCAGATAATGGTAAGAGTCAAGAAGGAGACAAAGAGTTTCAGGGGTGGAGTGGAAAGGTCATCACAAAGGCCTTGCTGAGGTGGTGAGCTGATGTCTGGAGGGATTCTGTAAAGATTTGGGGGAGAAGCATTTTAGGCAAAGAAAAAGCAAAGGTCTCAGTGGTAAAGAATCTGCCTGCAATGCAGGATGTGCTAGTTCAAGGTCTGGTCCAGGAAGATCCCCTGGAGAAGGAAATGGCCACCCACTCCAGTACTCTTGCATGGAAAATCCCATGGACAAAGGAACTTGGTGGGCTGTAGTCCATGGGATTGCAAAGAGCTGGGCAGGACTGAAGAGACTAAACAACAGTGAGGTAGGAAGAAGCTTGGAGCATTTGGAAGTAGACGCTGCGCTGGCGTGGCTGTAGGGGCAGTGAGGTGACTGTGGCCAGATGCCACAGTTCCTGCGGGACGCGTGAAGATGCTAGGCTTTGCTCTAAATGCAGTAGGAGGCCCTGGACAGTATCCAGGAGGGATGGACTGAAGCAGAGAGGCCTCTGTTCCAAGATGGCACATCACCAACCTCTCTTCTCAGCGGTCTGAGCTCCAGGGGCTCAGGTGATTCTAGTTGGCAGAATGACTCACTGGATAGTGATGGGGGGAGGATTGTTTCTGACCTACAAACTCCAGGAGAGCCGTAGACAACCACACATGTAGCTCTCCTGTAACCTGGGCCCATGAAACCGTGAGAAAATGGGGATGGATGACTGCATGCCCAGGGGCCTTAATCACTTGTCCCTCTGGCTCTTCTCTGATGCTGAGCTCGGTGACAAAAGTAATTGTTAGACTTCCCTGGCAGTCCAGGGGTTAAGACTCCCAATTCCACAGAGAAGGAGCAATGTCCTATGTCATCCCTTATATGCAGAATCTAAAAAGAAATGATACAAATGAACTTATTACAAAAAAAGAAAGAAACTAATGGACTTAGAGACCAAACTTAATGTTTGCTGGGGTGGGGGGTGGGGGAAAGGATAGTTAGGGATTTGGGGATGGATATGTACACACTGCTGTATTTAAAATGGATAAACAACAAAGACCTACCGTATAGTATATGGAAACCTACTCAATGCTACGTGGCAGCCTGGATGAAAGGAGAGTTTGGGGGAGAATGGATGCATGTATATGTATGGCTGGGTCCCTTCACTGTCCACTTGAAACTGTCACAATATTGTTAATTGGCTATACACCAAAATAAAATAAAAAGTTTAAAGAAAAAAGACTCTGCTCTTCCAATGCAGGGAGTGGAGCTTTGATCCCTGGTCAGGGGACTAATATCCCATTTGCCTCAGGGTCAAAAAATGCAAATGAAAACAACAGAAGCAATATTGTAACACATTCAATACAGACTTTAAAAATTATTTACATCAAAAGGGAAATAATTGTTCTGTTATTAAAAATTCTGCTAATTATTAAAAAATGCAAGCAATTAAAAGAAATGAAAAAGTTAAAAAAATCTAATTTTAAATCACTCAGGAGTAACAATTGTCAAAAAAATTTGGTCATCATTATTTGGGCACTTTTGTGCACATAATATTAACAGGAAACATTACAGTACAGCTAGAAAGAATATTTATAGAAAAAAGTAACTATGAATTTAATAAAAATCACATGTATTTTTAATTTTATTTATAAAGAATAACTCAATCTTTCGATAAATATCTCTTCATTAAAAATGAGAGAAAAGTTTTGAAAAAACCTGAGATTTTTTTAGAAAAATATCTGGAGGTTAAAGAGCATCTATTGATTTTTACTATGAAAGAGGAAGAAGTTAGCATGTCAGTGGTTCCTCTTCTCACCTCTCTCTCTAGCCCTTGATTTAAGTTACTTACATTGTTATTTTTTTCTTGAGGTATAATGTATTACTTGCTCTGTAAGATTTGGTCTTCAATTAAGAAAACTTTCTTTCAAGCTATCATTGAATAGTTTTTTGAGTACTTTCTTCAGAAGCATGAATTATAAGCACACTGACTCTTATTTAGCTGTTCAAATTTATAACCTTTCTGTAATGCTTTTTGTTGCTTTCCTTTTCCATTGTATTTTGTGTTATTTCTTCAAGTATACACTTCAATTTTTTTTAGGATTTTTTTTAATGTGGACCATTTTTAAAGTCTTCACTGAATTTGTTACAGTACTGCTTCTTTTTAATTTTTTTGGTCGTGAGGCACGGTGGGATCTTAGCTCTCTGACCAGGGATCAAAGCCACGCCCTCTGCACTGAAAGGTGAAATCAACAACTGGACTGCCAGGGAAATCCCTATTCTCCAACTTTTACAAAAAATCACTTGTGTTTACCTGTTTTTCTTACTTCTAAAATGATTTCCATCTCTGATACTGTTTTTAAAATTATTTTCTGGATTATCAGTTCTTTTAGTATCTGATAATCTTTTCTTTGAACCACTGTATGCCTTCCCTTAATTCATTTATAGAAAGGAAAAATCACCTCAAAACTATGCAGAACTGTTTTTCTAAGCTCCTTTTCCATCAACTTGAATAACTCCGCCTGCAGTATACATACATATCTTTTGTTAATATTTCTTGTGGCATTACTAACAGGTTTTTTTTTGGTATTACTTTGGCCACCTGATGCAAAGAGCCAACTCATTGGAAAAGACCCTTATTCTAGGAAAGGCTGAAGGCAGGAGGAGAAGGGGATGACAGAGGATAAGATGGTTGGATGGCATCACTGACTCAATAGACATGAGTTTGAGTAAACTCTGGAAGATGGTGAAGGGCCTGGAAGCCTGACATACTGCAGTCCCTGGGGTCACAAAGAGTCAGACACAGCTGAGTCACTGAACAACAACAAAAACAAACATCTTTCCACAGCTAAGATTTTTTTCAGGTTACCTATAGACAAATGTGGAGAAGGCAATGGCACCCCACTCCAGTACTCTTGCCTGGAAAATCCCACGGATGGAGATGCCTGGTGGGCTGCAGTCCATGGGGTCGCTGAGAGTTGGACACGACTCAGTGACTTCACTTTCACTTTTCACTTTCATGCATTGGAGAAGGAAATGGCAACTCACTCCAGTGTTCTTGCCTGGAGAATCCCAGGGATGGGGGAGCCTGGTGGGCTGCCATCTAGGGGGTCGCACAGAGTCGGACACGACTGAAGCGACTTAGCAGCAGCAGCAACATAGACAAATGACGTGAAGGATGAGGGTAAACTGAGCTAAGCAAATTGAAGTCACAACTCTGGGGCAATCAAGTGTTTCATCCTATCCACAAGGCCTGCTATTTCTCTCATCCCCTGGAGAGGTCTTGCCAACACTTAGGAATTTGCTGTGGCTACCAGCACGGCCACAAATTCTCTGAGCTACAATCATGAATGGGCTGCCGTCTTTCATTCCTGGAGACCCACTTGATATCTACCCATATTCATCAGCTAAGAGGTAAGGACATGAGCATTATGGAGCTCACTCTTCTTTAGACAATCCGGTGTTCTTGGACAGGATCTCTAAAAAGGCATTTCCTATGTCTCCTGCATTTAACGCACAACCCTAGATCTTTAATCAAATATCCATCGGTTACATTGCTCAAAAATTTGGCATCTTAGGGCCAGTACATTATTCTTGAGATCAAAGCTTGAGTGTATAATTGCTGAACATCCTCCACCACGTAGGTTTAGACCAGGTGGTATTTGGCAGGTATGTTCCATAGTTTATGGTTTAAAGTGGTGGTAATACCCTTGCATCATTTGAAGATATGATAGTCTCATTCATTTTTAAAAAATCACTATTTTTGGTAGTGTTTAAGAGTTGAGAGTAGAGAAAAAAATATCATTTTCTCCACCATCTTCAAGAGAACAATTGCTGTGACTCTCAGATGAAAAGAGATGAGAATCCAAGGCCTATACATCTCCGTAAATATAAGACAATCTAGTTTGAGAATTTGGGCTAAAAAGCCAAGGGGTTGCAGGTCAATATTTACATTGTGGCCACGTTTGCTAAATGGAACTTGAGCATGACAATGATAACACTGACTACAGCAGGTTGAATGCTCACTCGGGTCCAGGCACTCGGCCAGGTTCTTTGTTGGTTTCAGTTCTAATCCAAACAACAATCCCTGTGAGGTGAGGCTTGTTTACCCCATCCTACTGGAGAGGAAAGAGGAACCCAAGAATAAAAGATCATCTGACTGAATGATACGCCGCTGATCTTACATTCAAGATCAAGTAAACTAACTTCAAGCCCTATTCTTGTTTTTTTTTTTTTTTCCTCTATGTTACATGTTAGATCTTAAAGTAAAATTTTAAGATAGTAGAAACTTCAGAGAACCCAATAATTCTTTTTTTTCCCCTCTGCTCTCTTTCCATTGAGTTTAATTTTCAGCAGCTATGTTAATAACCTCTTGTGGCTGCTTTGAAATCAGGCCCCCTCTACTCTTGCCCTGACTTACTTATTATCAACATCTGTTCATTAACTAGTTTCTAATGAGAATTATTAAGAGGTGCTTGGATAAGAAGGGTCTCTTATTGGTACTTTTACTGCTGCAGTTAACTGACTCAAGAATTCAGTCTATCCCCAACTGATATGTTTTGCACTGACCTGAAGAGAACCAACTTAAAAAGTTTGCAAATTTGACCATGGCATCCTTTAACTCATTCAGGCAATGCAAATAAAATAATGAGAGAAAAATACATTGAAATTATATGCTGTCTTAATCTTCCAATTCACTTGTTTGTTTAATCACTCAGTCGTGTCTGCCTCTTTGCGACCCCATGGACTGTAGCGCTCGAGGCTCCTCTGTCCATGCAATTCTCTGGACAAGAATATTGGAGTGAGCTGGCATTTCCTTCTCTAGGAAATCTTCCCAAGTGAGGGATCGAACACACATCTCCTGCATTGACAGGCGGATTTTTACCACTGAGCCTCCTGGGAAGCCCTCCAATTCTCTCGCTTCCCCATTATACAATGTGCTGTGCTGTGCTTACCAAGTTGCTTCAGTCATGTCCTATTCTGAGCGGCCCTATGAGATCTTTCCAACCCAGGGATTGAACCTGTGTCTCTAAAGTCTCCTGCATTGGCAGGAAGGTTTTTTACCACTAGCACCACCTAGGAAGCCCCCATTATACATTTCCCAGTCTCTCTCCTCCTCTTGCTGTGCCCAGCTTTGACTGAGGGGATAAATCACCACCTGCTTCAATTCAGTTCAGTTCAGTCACTCAGTCGTGTCCGACTCTTTGTAACCCCATGGACTGCAGCACACCAGGCTTCCCTGTTCATCACCATCTCCCAGAGTTTGCTCAAACTCATGTCCACTGAGTTGGTGATGCCATCCAACCATCTCATCCACTGTCATCCCCTTCTCCTCCTGCCTTCAATCTTTCCCAGAATCAAGGTCTTTTTAGATAAGTCAGTTCTTTGCAAAAGGTGGTCAAAGTATTGGAGTTTCAGCTTCAGCATCAGCCCTTCTGATGAATATCAGGATTGATTTCTTTTAGGAAATCACCTGGTTAGGAGAAACAAATGAACTGCCTCCCTCTCTATGTTAATCTCCACCCTTCAGTGAGATCCTCCTCTGATCAAGGTCGTCTATGCCAGAGGTCCCCAACCTGTGGCCCCGGACAGGTACCTCCTGTCAGATCAGCAGCAACATTTCATTGGAAATAAAATGCACAATAAATCGATCACTCTTAAACCATCCCGAAACCAACCCCTACCTCCTCGTCCATGAAAAAATCATTTTCCATGAGATCAGTTCCTGGCACCGAAATGGTTGAGGACTACTAGTTGTCACACTCCCAGTCATGGTGGTGACTGTTGCTGTTACCATTCTTTAATTTTTTGTATTTGCTTAAAAATAAAAGTATTCTAAATTTTTATTGTTTTTTTTTTTTAAATAAGAGCAGAAGTGACCCACATTGTCACCAGAACCATCCCCACCAGTGACTAGCAGCCTTGATCATGAAAACTAGTCAGACCATGGTTAGAAGATCTCCGGCTTAAATTCAGCGCAGTGATTGCATCAGGCCATTTTTGGAAACTTGGCTCCCTTCTTCACCCACCAGAAATACTCGCGCCCCATCCCGGAGTGGTAGCTTGGCCTCCCCTGGTCCTCTGTGGGCATCTCTGTCCCCGCATCTGCCACGTGTTGACATGGTCCATCTGGGGTTCTGTTTTCCTAAGGTATTCCTTGAGTTTCATCTTCTCTAAAAAGCTTCTCTTCGCTTGCTCAGAATCCAGCTCAGAGACTGGCAAAAACCTAACTGTCTAGAGCACGCTTCCCGCAGGGCAGCATGAAAAGCTAATTTTTATAGAACATTGTTTGAAAAATGGCTTTGTCATGAAGGGGTGATGGAAGAGGGAACTTGTTATCTGGTGTCAAGATGCTGCTTTGTCATATCTGAAGTCTGACTCGACTTTTCAACGATCGAGAAGCCAAGGAACCTCTCAAACTGTTAAAAGCTTGAGCCAACACAGCATATTCAGGACAGGACTGAACTGAGGCAATGACAACTTTGTTATAAAATTCACAGGTCCTTGTATATTTATACCCCTGTCTTGACACATACTCCTAGCACGCATTCTATCTTTCCATATTTCCAACTTCTCTACTGATTTTATAGAAGCATTAAACAAAAATAGGATAATAAAATTCATACCATATAAAATCATGCCATGTAACATTTATAGATGCCACTTATGCCTTTGTTTTAAAGAATGTAAAAGGCACTGTAATGAGAATTACATAAAATTTCAAATTTTCAGCGAAAAAGGTTTTCCAGCTTCATATCCTCTAACTGTTATTTTTGGCCACGCGTAGTCTTCACAGAGACTCAGTGTATTCTGTAGCCAGTAAAAATTTTAGCCAGAGAAACAATAAGATCTCATTGGTGTTTTGGGAGTCTTTCCAGACAGCTGTGTGAAAGACTGGTTGAAAGGTGATAGAAAATGGAAGGTTTCTTATAATGAGGGTAGAAGCCAGACTCCTTTCTCTCAAAAATCCTCTTCTAGTCCAAGGAACCATCATTCCGAGACTCTCACAGCCTCCCTGGGCATTTTATTTTTTGGTTTCAATGCTGCTGTGCACTAGGGTTAGAAGGGAGAAGGCTATTATATAGTTTCAGGGGCTGGAGTCATCTAAAAAGAAAATGATCTGACCTTCTCCTTGTACACTTGAGGAAACCAAGGACCCAGGGAAAGAAATGACCTGTCCGCAGTCCCTGGGCTAGTATGAATAGGGAGACCCACATCTGCTCCTCACAGCTGAACTCCTAGCCCCAACCAGGAGACCCGTCCTGCCTTGGCCTGAGCTGGAGACATTTAAAGACCCTGGCACTCTGGGACTCAGTACTGACTCCCTGGGCCTCATGAATCTTGCTCTAGTTTGGGCAACTGTGTTTCTGCTCTTTTCTAGTACCTACATCAATGTTTAGTTCTCTCACAGCTGAATGTTCCCCATGTCAAGGGAGCCGTGGTTATAGAGCTGACCAGTACCCAGTTCCTCTAGGCCTGAGCTCTATCCAAGTCTATCGGTTAGGATTTTTCCATCATCAGGAAATGAAACCCCAAACTGCACCTGGCTTAAACCAAATAAGAGGAGATTTACTGCATCTCATAACTGACAAGTCCAATAGCTCTTCCTGTTTCAGGCATGACTGCAGGCAGGAGCAGCTTGACGACACTCAGGTTGGTCTCTCTCCTCCACGTTGGCTTTATTTTGAGATCATCTCTCTCCTTAAAGTGCCCCCCCTCAATCTCATGAGCTCACCATCCTCATAAGACAGAAAGCATCCTTTCCGCACCAATTCCAGGGCTTTCTCTGCTGAGAAAGTGGGGATGACATTCATCCCTTGTACTAAGAATGCAATAAGTCAACCTCACTTGACCATGTGGGTTGACAGTAGGAGGAGGCATTTCCCTAAAGGAAACCAGAATGTTTGTTATCAAAAGAAAACAAACAAACAAAAAAGCGAATCTAGCTTGGGTGGGTAAAACCCAACCCATGTGTTGCAGAAAACCATTCTGCTCCTGGGTCATCCCGGTTTGACCACCTGCTCCTGACTTCCCTTGGCCTGGCAGCCCTCCCTAAAGTCTACTCATGGGCCTCTTCAAAGATGACTGCTCTCATCCACTTTCAGAGATGGGTTGCTCCCTTGTGCTGCCTTCAGATTAGAGTTCAGCACCCTCCCTCTAACAGAGATGGCTCCCTTAGGCCATCTCCTGCTGCAGCCTTACCTTTATGACTCTTCATCCAGAACGGTGGACAGGACACCTCTCAGGACACCGCGGTCCCAGGACTCAGTCTGGTCTCAGTTCCATTCCTTGCCCATAGAACCCATCCTGGGTCAATAAATGGGCATACGTCTAGCTGGATCCCAGAGCCAGATCCCATCCAATGCCCTGCAGCAAGTTAATGGCACATGGGACATAAAGTCAGTTCTCTCATCTCCTGCGGCCTTCACACACATCCAAGGTCATGACCACGTTAGGAAATCAAGCAAAGAAATTTATGCAAAGAAGCCCTGAGTGTGAATGTCAGCCAGCCTACAGTCAGAGCAGAAGAATCGAAAAAGCAGCATCTAAGTTGCCACGGGGTGGTTTTGTTGCCAAAGGGCACTAAAGGACTGCCATCCTGGGAGCAAGTTCTCTGACATGCGGGGGAAGCACTGACTTTATTAACTCATGTGGGAGCGAGGGGTGGGAGGGAGATGTCCCTGGGAACTTTTGGCAGCCTTGCGGGAAAAGGATGTTGACGGTGTGTCTCACATTGAACTTGGCATAAATGGGAGTGATGGGGGTGTTCAGAAGTGATCAGATGGTACTTGCAGTGTGTCTGTGAGAGCCTAATTACTGACCTGACACCCGTTGCTTCAAATAGGCCCGGGAAGCAGCTAACTGGTGTAGAGAAGCATCTGGTAACGCAATTACCCTGTCAGCTCTTTATCCGCTTGTAGCCTGTCGTTAGACACGTTTCCCCCCTTGATATTCTTAAAACGCAGACTTACCAGCAGAGCAATTTAAAATGATATGTAGTTATTTTTGACTCCTTTCCTGTCGAGGGGGAACTTTATAAGTGATGTCACAATAAACGAAATGTGAGAGAAAACCTCAGAAATGAAATTTGTAAGGGCAGAGGCTGCGGGAGGAAAAGAAAGATCTTCGCCGGGGCTCCTGAGTGCTAATGAATTAATGGGGAAGCCGAGTTAATGAGTTCCGAGGAAGGGTTGTTGTCAGAGTTTCCAAGGTAATCGTGAAGAGTTATGGTGCCAGGAGGCAGAGTCAGAGGCATTTCAAGTAGCCCCCACGGCTCTAGGAAAGGAGTCAGAACATGAGGGGGGTAGGTCCCCAAACTAGGTAAAAACGCAGGAAAACAAGAGGGCTGGTGAGGAAAGATGGGAATCCTGAGGTCCCAGACATACACGAAAGGCTGAAGATGGAGAACCCACTGCGAGCCTGCCAGTGCCTTATTTTTCTAAAAAGATAGGGAGAAGTGAAAAGAAGTGGGGAGAAGACAGTTTTTCAGACCTGCTCCCAAGTAGTAGGGATGGCTTGAAAGAGGAGAGTGATGGCGTGGAGGTTGAAGACTTTTGAGGTTGAAGACTTTTGAGGTTGACCGTGTTGGGCTTGGAGACACCAGATGATTAGCAACCCTTGTGAGTTGTGTATGGATGAATTTTGTTCGCTCTACATTTGCCTGAAGAGGGATTTAAAATTCAGAGAGGTTTAATTATTTATGTGCCTAAGGCTTGCTCGGTTCCCAGGTGGTGCAACTCTGATTTCACCCAAAGATTTTGGAATTTGCTGTGGAAATGCAGAGCTTCCCAGGTGGCTCAGTGGTAAAGAATCTGCCTGCAGTGTGGAAGAT
Source organism: Ovis aries (assembly GCF_016772045.2). Lineage (NCBI taxonomy): Eukaryota > Metazoa > Chordata > Mammalia > Artiodactyla > Bovidae > Ovis > Ovis aries. The sequence goes on along the minus strand of NC_056071.1, from coordinate 61,446,222 downwards.
GTGGGTTCAATTCGTGGGTCAGGAGAAGGAAATGGCAACCCTCTCCAGTATTCTTGCCTGGGAAATCCCATGGACAAAGGAGCGTGGTGAGCTATAGTCCATGGGGTTGCAAAGAGTCAGACAAGACTTGGCGATGAAACAACAGCAACACATGGAAATGCGGAGAGTTCGTGGTGTAAGTGGGGGAAACAGATACTTATACACCAACAACAATGTAATGGGAAAAAGTTCGAGAGAAATTGTTGCCCTTAGACTTATCCCCAGCCTCACACCACCAGGCTGATATTTTTCCCTTATCGGGTGTTTGTGGGCATCAGCTGAAATTTATGTCAAGCGGTCTTGTAAACTCCAGAGGTCTTTGGAAAATTGGTAAATCCTCTATGCGGATGTCTGAACAGTGTTAGACAAACAATGCTGACCAAATTACTTAGGTGAAGTCTTAAACAGATAATTCTGGTTGCTGAATTACCAAGAGCATCTGCCACAACTCCGGGTTACCAAGGTTCTGCTCAGTACTCTCTTGTTTCCTTAGGAGCATGTCTAATCTTGTGCGGGGAATGTGACACTTAAGAGGGAAGCCAGAGTGGTCCAACAGAGCTTTCAGCCTGGGAATGGAGATTGTTGTTCAGTGGTGAAGTCGTGTCTGACTGTTTGCGACCCCATGAACTGCAGCACACTAGGCTTCCCTGTGACTCACTGTCTCTTGGAGTTTGCTCAGACTCATGTCCATTGAGTTGATGATGCCATCCAACTGTCTCATCCTGTGCCACCTCTTCTCCTCCTGCCCTCAATCTTTCCCAGCTCCAGGGTCTTTTCCAATGAGTCAGCTCTTCACATCAGGTAGCCAAAGTATTGGATCTTTAGCTTCAGCAGCAGTCCTTCCAATGAATATCCAGGGTTGATTTCCTTTAGGATTCACTGGTTTGGTCTCCTCGCTGTCCAAGGGACTCTCAAGAGTCTTCTCCAGCACCACAGTTTGAAATCATCTTCCGTGTTCCACCTTCTTTATGGTCCAATTCTCACATCTGTACATGACTACTGGAAAAACCATTGCTTTGACTCCTTGGGCCTTTGTCAGTTAAGTGATGGCTCTGCTTTTTAATATGCTGTCTAGGTTTGTTATAACTTTTCTTCCAAGGAGGAAGTGTCATGGTCTCCTGGTGGCTGACACTTATCAATAACTTCTCACATGGAAATCAATCACAGTGCATGATTGTTGCCTCGTCTTCATGCCTGGTTTAACTTAGGTCTCCTTCCTCTTTTCCAAGATGGAAGTCTCTCTTTAACATCTCTGCCTTGTCCCTAAAAATATCCCTAATTTCACAGAGCTCAAGGGATCAGCCGAGGTCCTAGGTGCTAAGTGGATGCTCTGCACACCTCCATGGAAGCATTGTCACATTCTACTACAGTTGTCTCACCGCCTGCTTGTCACACGGAATGCCTTGTCCACAGGTAAGTTTTATGTAGCGCTGAAAATCCAGCACCAGTAGGGCAATCATGTGTCAAGAGAGATGTGTTGATTTCATGGATTAATACTTGAGTGTTTGAGGAATTGGGTTCTTCTCCAAATTTCCTGTTCATAGATGATCCAGATGAAAGCTGGCTTCTCATAAATCATGGATTTATTTCATAAGACCCCCAAATCTCAGAATTGATCACATTTCTTCTTTCCTATGGCTTCTAGGATGCTCAGAGATCACTTTTAGCAAAATACAGAATCATAAGTCTTGCCTTTCCAGTTATCTAAGCAATTCTTTTTATTTTTCCTTCTTACTGTAAGATCACTCCGATTCCTCCCTCTGTAGCCATGTCAGCTTTTTTTCTTTATTGAAAGAGGAGCTCAAAAGACTGCTCTATACATCTATGTCTCTTTTGCTGTCTCGCATACAGGGTTATCATTACCATCTTTCTAAATTCCATATATATGCGTTAGTATACTGTATTGGTGTTTTTCTTCCTGGCTTACTTCACTTCGTATAATAGGCTCCAGTTTCGATGCATGATACTGGATGCTTGGGGCTGGTGCACTGGGACGACCCAGAGGGATGGTATGGGGAGGTAGGAGGGAGGGGATTTCAGGATGGGGAACACATGTATACTTGTGGCGGATTCATGTTGATATATGGCAAAACCAATACAATATTGTAATTAACCTCCAATTAAAATAAATAAATTTATATTAAAAAAAAGAGGAGTTGGAAACTTCTTTTTAAATGATCAGGTTATTAGAGTCATCTGGCGGCCACACTCCTTCAATGACTTGGTCACTGACTGTAGACTCACTGCGTGCTCCTTAGTGATAACCTCCCCTGTCTCGTTTTTTCCTGAGGGTCTCTTAGACAAAATACGGTATTCCACACAAGCACATTCAGATGAAAAATCCTATCATTGGTGATAACTTCAAATGATAGAATCTTAATAAACTTTCTGTGTTTGATTGGCTGGGATAACGAGAGATACATATCATGTGTGATAGCTGCATGACAGAAGATAAGCTGGTCATCATTTTCAGATAAAAATGCCCATCCATCCACAGATTGCAATCAGGGGGCTGCCACAGAGTTCTTAGTCTATTCCAGTTAATTAAATGCTAAATGAAATTCAGAGTTCTGGCTCTGAGAGATTCAACAGTCTGTTGCCATGTGCTGCGAAGGCAGAGAGTGCAGTCTGAAAGGTTTGCAGAGGAGCAAATAGCTGCTCACAAAATCCTTGTCCCCTGGGCTGTTCCCTTCTTCAGAGAACTCATCTGCAGGACTGAAGGTGGGGATTCTTGAGCCCTCTTCTTGCTCTGGCTGCTGAGGGTCACAGATGCTGAGAACTAGACAAGAGCAACTTCGGGGGCTGAGTGGTAGACTTTTCCTGTAATGCAGGACACACGGGTTCCATCTCTGTGTGGGGAAGATCCCCTGGAGAAGGAAATGATAACCCTTTCCAGTAATCTTGCTTGGGAAATCCCTTGGATAGAAGAGCCTGGTGGACGATGGTCCATGGGTTCACAAAGTGTCTGATGTGACTTGGATGCTGAGCCCAAGCATGAGCATCTTTGGGGGAACATTGTTCTGCCTACCAAACCCAACATACAATATATTGAGAGGAAAGGAAAGTAGATGGGTAAGAAATTGACAAAGACATAATAGGAGATTTTTTATCCCCTAGAGCTGAAAGGATAGATGAATAATTGGATTGAATGAACTCTTTTAGGAAGGGGCAGAATGAGGGGAAAATGACCCATTTCTAGACGTGCCAGTGTGATATTGGAGACGCAGAATAAAGCACTTTCTAAATGTTTTCAGAGAGAGAGCTGAAGGGAAGAGGAAGGTGAGAGAGAGGAAGGGAAAAAGGAAGAAGAATAGAAAGAGATGAAGGAAGAGAGGTTTGGGGAGGGAGAGAGCAAAGAGGTGGGATCAAACAGCAGAGAGGGGCTGAGAGTCCAGAAACGAAGGATGGGGCAACGGATTACTTATCCAGATGTCTAGTGCCTTCCTGACCTGGCGTGCAGTGGAAGCCAGGTTTCCCAGTTTGGGTTCGGAACTTAGCCATCATTACTTGTTTAGCTCTGCTTCCTCAAGGTCAATCTACGCATCATCGTGTTGCAGAAAATACACTGACCAAACTCAGTACAACTAGGTCAGCTAATCAACATAGTGCTTTGGGAGTTTTTCGGTTTTTCTTATTTCAAATGTCAGCCTGGATTTGTCACTGGGGAGGAAGCCTATGTTACCTTGCCTCTGGAAGTCAGCCAATATCCATGCCTGGTGGGGAAGCATTATGGTGCTAGAATATTCTAGAAAAAGCCTTATTGTTAGGCACTATTTAGACAAAGATTGTAGCAAGAGAAAGACAAAGAAGGCTTCAGTTTAAGTTTATATGTGTGTATGCTGTCTTCTTAGTCGTGTCTGACTCTTTGCGACCCTATGAACTGTAGCCCACCAGGCTCCTCTGTCCATGGAATTTTCCAGGCAAGAATACTGGAGTGGGTAGCCATTTCCTCCTCCGGGGGATCTTCCTGACCCAGGGACTGAATCTGCATCTCTTATGTCTCCTGCACTGGCAGGTGGTTCTTTACCACTAGCTCTGTAAACTTGTGACTATCATAGCATAGTAGTCAATAACATGCAGACTCATTGATGTGGCCGGCGTGTTTGCTTGGTTGAATTTCTGAGCTAACGAGTCCTTTGGTTTTGTTTTCTGACTGGTTTATTCATATTCTCTTCTGGACAGATACTTATGGCACACCCGCCTGTGGCCGTGGAATGCAGTGGCTGCCTTGACCATGTCTGCACACGCTGCTTTCCTGCCTAGAATGCCCATTTTTCCCTGATCTGATTTTGGTCGTCTTCAAGACTTACCTGAGCTCTCCTTTACCCAAAGCCTTTGCTCCTGCTGGACTCCAACCTAGCCAGGGTGAGCTGCTCCTCTGGACTATATTTCTGACCATAGAACCCTTAGAAATATTCTTATTGGAGCTTAATATCAGGGTATCGGTCACTTCTCCTGAAGAACTGGCCAGTTTGTTCTGCTCTGGTAGTGAAAGCATTGGATGGGTCATGCTCTCTTCTTTGCCTTGGTGACCAGGAGCTGAGGGACCAGAGATTATACTGACTTTTCTACTCTCCCAAATAATGGCATTACTCTGTTTCTTGTTTTTATTTTCAATTTAATTTTATTTTCATAACATGCGATTACTATGTTTTTATGAAACTCCCTTAAATCCTTTCTATCAATAACATAGGGTTTAGGTAAGTGAGTATACCTATAAATATGTATATAAGAAGGTTTGGAAAAACAAAACAAAACAAAACAGGCCCAGGTTGTACGCTCCCCCAGGGACTGAACCCTTAGGAATCATTGCCGTAGTCATATTCTCATCACTATGATCACCACCATTATCATGGCCATCAACACCATCATCACGAGCAACATCACTATGGGACTTTACAGATTACAAAACAATTGTGCATGCATCTCTCCTGTGATCTAATTTTAAATCTCACAGAACCCTTTGATGTTACCCACAGGTTCAGTTCGGTTCAGTCGCTCAGTCGTGTCCAGCTCTTTGCAACCTCATGGACTGCAGCACACTAGGCTTCCCTGTCCATCACCAACACCCGGAGCTTACTCAAACTCACGTCCATTGAGTTGGTGATGCCATCCAACCATCTCATCCTCTGTTGAACCCTTCTCCTCCTGCCTTCAATCTTTCCCAGCATCAGGGTCTTTTCAAATGAGTCAGTTTTTCACATCAGGTGGCCAAAGGATTGGGGTTTCAGCTTCAGCATCAGTCCTTCCAATGAAAATTCAGGATTGATTTCTTTTAGGATTGACTGGTTTGATCTCCCTGCAGTCCAAGGGACTCTCAAGAGTCTTCTCCAACACCACAGTTCAAAAGCATCAATTCTTCGGTGCTCAGCCTTCTTTATGGTTCAACTCTCACATCCATACAAGACTACTGGGAAAACCATAGCTTTGACTAAGATGGACCTTTGTTGGCAAAGTAATGTGTCTGCTTTTTAATATGCTGTCTAGGTTGGTCATAGCTTTTCTTCCAGGGAGCAAGCATCTTTTAATTTCATGTCAGCAGTCACCATCTGCAGTGATTTTGAAGCAAAGTGAAGTTGCTCAGTCGTGTCTGATTCTTTGAGACCCAGTGGACTGTAGCCTACCATGCTCCTCCGTCCATGGGATTTTTCAGGCAAGAGTACTGGAGTGGGTTGCCATTTCCTTCTCCAGAGGATCTTCCCAACTCAGGGATCAAACCTGGGTCTCCCACACTGTAGGCAGACACTTTACCATCTGAGCCACCTGGGAAGTGATTTTGGAGCCCCCCCCCCCAAATAAAGTAGTAAACCCACTGGTAGCACCCTCCATTTATCCTGTAAAGTGAAAAGGAAAGGGTTAAGTCAAAAAGTTGTCCTCCTGATGCACAGCCAATCTGTGTCTAATGTTGCCCTGACTGTCCCCTTGTGGATGCTGCCTTGTCCTGGCGTTGCTCATCTCGTTAGACTGTATTTGTAGATCCCAAGTTCAGATTTAGCTTCTTTTTTAAAGTTTTGAACAATTGATCATTAGGGAAATGGACACAATTTTAGAAGAAAAAAAAAGATGTCCATTCAGCTTTGTCTTCTCCCTTGGACAGATGAATGATTAGAGGTACAGAAAGTTAATGACATCCAAAGCCACAAAACAAATAAATGACCAACCACAATTTGAACCCATCTATTGCTGGAGATCAAGGTGTCTTTCCAGGGCACCCTGTCTTGCTGACTGCTCCAGGTATCAGCAGCTCCTTGATACTTCTCACATCTCTTCCTAGGAAGACCCTGGTCTCTCCCTGCTGGAAGACTTGAGCTGCTTCCTCTGAACTGAGGATTCCAGATCCATTCCCTCAACCCTCAGCACTTTCTTCAGACCGTGGACCTACAGAAGCAACCTGACCTGAGAGCCTTCCACCTCCTGACAAAGATGAAGTGGAAACGTGAACCCTGTTTATTTTAAGGTATGAGTCTTGTTGGTATAACAAGGCAGAGGCCACGCTGCAAAGGCATGCTGTCTACATCTGTCTGCGAAGAGATGGGGCCCATGCACACTCTGTGGCAATTCATCATTGTGAAGCTAGGATTTCATCTTTCTATGACTCTGACTCTACCTCTCCAGGGGCATTTTCTATATGAACCTATTAGCACCTTATATTCTGGTCAAACTGGATAATTATTGCATTTGTCTTTGCCCACCTTCCCTCTTTTTTTATAGCTTCGCATTTTGCCTGTCTTAGGTACTCAGTAAGGCCATACTGATCATGTTGAATGCCACTGAGTTGTCAAATAGTTGAACGTATATAATTGTGGACTTCTCTACTGTCTGAGACTCCTCATATCTCTACTGTCCACCCACAGAGAAGGAAATCAGGAGTTGCCTCTGACAGAAATATAACCAAGATTTCAGAATACAAAATGAGAGTGACACTGAAAGTATCTCAAGGACAAGAGAGCTTCTGCTCACGAAAATATTTCTCTTTATGACACGCTCTGAACTTATTTGTCATGGTCTAATTATAGACAGCTCAACGAGTAGAGCTGGCTTATCTCTTCGTGAGAGATTCTTGGATGAGTAACTTTTCAACCTAGGGCATCTTCTGAAATTCACACCAAAATGTTTGTCTTTTAGAGTGACCTGGGTTTTCTTCTTTACCACTTAATGTATATTTATGATGCACCCACTAAGGATCAAGCTTAGCTAGGCACATTGAAATACAGAACTAGAAAAGAGGTCAGACCCTGACAGCACAGCCTGGTTTGTATAAGAGAATTAAATAGCTCTTCTTTTAAAATACAAAGAGAAGAGTGTGAGTGACCAGAAAGAGTGAGAGCCCTCAGAAGTGAGTGGAGAAAGCCAGTGTAGATGGCTCTGGGGGCCCTGGGAGGGACACGGACATGAGGAAATAGGCAACATGGGTCCAGGTCAGGATTGGCCTTGAGGAGCTGCAGAAGACTCTATACTGGATGTGGGTGGCTTTGGGAGAGGCTAGAGTTGGAGTATAAACAACGTATGGAAATTTTGTGGGTGTTCTCGCTGAAAACACAGCATGGATTCGTGATGATCTGAACCACAAGAGGGACAGGGCCTCCAGCACATGATGGCTGTAGAACCTTACAGTGTTGGCGATGCATTTTAGGAAGCGTGGTAGAAAGGAGGCTATCAAAGTTCCTACAAGATTTCTGGACCAAGGAAGTGGGTAATGGAAATCTTGGAGCAATGACGTGAGAGGGAATAGGATAAAGGAGCTAACATTTATTGCGCACTTCAGTTCTGTTGTTCAGTTGCAAAGTCGTATTGGACTCTTTGCAACCCATGGACTGTAGCAGGCCAGGCTCCCCCATCCTCCATTATCTTCTGGAGTTTGCTCAGATTCATGTCCATTAAGTTGGTGATGCTATCTCACCATCTCATCCTCTGTTGTCCCCTTCTTTTGCCTTCAATCTCTGCCAGCATCAGGGTCTTTTCCCGTGAGTCAGCTCATTGCATCAGGTGGCCAAAGTATTTGAGCTTTAGCTTCAGCATAAAGTCCTTCCAATGAATATTCAAGGCTGATTTCTTTTAGGATTGACGGATTGGATCTCCTTGCTGTCCAAGGGACTCCCAAGTCTTCTCCAGCACCACAATTCCTAAGCATCCATTCTTTGGTGCTGAGTGTTCTTTATGGTCCAGCTCTCACATCCATACACAACTACGTCAGCTAACAACATGGTAAGATAGGAATGGACATTATCTTCGTGTAAAAATAAGAAAATGGAGGCAGAGAAGATGGTTAAGTCACTTGCCTAAGTAAACTGAAGAGACAGAATTTTCACCCTGATATTCCAGCATGTGCCACACCCTTGATATTGCTTGGCAGTAAAAATGAACACACTAATCAGAGATGGACCACAGAAAAAGTATGCTCTGTGCAATTGCCTGGCTAGAAGATTCTTTCCTTTACAAAAGGATTCACTGCAGGGTTTATGTTGCCAACAGAATGTTAGTGTACATGGGATAAGATTTGTTAAATAGTTTTCTTGACACACACACACACACGCACACACACACACACACACACCACGCATCTGCACATAAGCTACTGAGGAAGCAGTCTCAATAAAAGAAGTTACATTCGTGTTTAGTGCCATTGTTATGTTGGGTGTGATAGAAACCAGCCTAAATCAGTGCCCAATCACCCCCACCTAACAGGGTGTTAAGGATCCCCCCAAGATGTTCCCTGGGGGACATCTTCCTACACCCTGTTCTGCCCTGGGTACCTAGCTGGATCTTGAGCTCTTGGTTCATCGACCAATTTTGATCTGCTGTTGCCTCTTGGACCCTTTGTTGGGTATTCCTACATGCCAGAAATTGAACTGAGCCCTTCAAGTGCATTTTTTTGTCACTTGATTGGCAAAAAAAAAAAAAAAACAACACAAAAAACCACAAAAACTGGTGCATACGCATCATAAACCCCACTATGTAGATGAAGAAACTGGCTTGAGGATGGTGGCTTGTAAGGGGCACGGGCTAATACGACCCATCTCCATCCTCATCTGCAGCCATCCAGTGACCCTTCTTCTCTGGCCCTGAGCCCTAGAAGCCTTTCTCAGATCCCTGGCTCAATGCACTCTTAGCCATTTAAGATAACTGACCCCTCTCACCCACCCCTGGCTTCCCAATCTTGTTCCAGGGAATTGGTGCCCCTGGGTTGCTGTATTTACATCCCTTTGGAGTAAGGACAAGTGAGGCCCTGTCAGACAATCACACTCCTTTTACTCTCACGTGCAAAAGGCCCTGGGCTAGTTTGACCTCTTAAATCTCCCAATTTCCCACAGATTTGTGAGATTTCAGAAAAGCTTCTTTTGACCTCCAAAGAAAGACTTTTGTGCAGCAAAAATTTGCAAGGAGATTTGCAAAGGTGATTTGCTACTGCTCTGCTGGATTAAAAAATACCATGGAAAAAAGAAAAACCCCAAGTTTCTACTCATGTATTTATAAAAAAAGAAATTTGGCTGATTACAACTTGTTAGATCTGCTGCTTCTCTAGTTCCATTTAGGAAAAAAAAAAATGTGACTTTATATTCCCACCCACTGATTTCCAACTAAAACAGAACTTAGTTGCCTGCTGATCCTGCTGGCTTTTTAAATGAAAAACTTATTCCTTTTAAACTACTGGAAAATTATATCTAAAAATCAGCATAATTCCATTGCCTATTTTTTCTGGATTTCTTGAATAATACAGCGTTGGTTTCTGGAACTCTACATATTCGGATGTACCAATTTGGTTACCAACACACTAATGCAAGTTAACTGGTAATGTGGATCACTGCACGGAGTCCATGTCTACGTATTAGTTAATATAACCCGAGTTAAGACTCTTTGCTCTCTAATTTAATTATATCTCTTGTAGGTGGGGCTTTAGTAAACTTAAAGAGGTTTAGTCACTCAGTCGTGTCTGACTGTTTGCAGCCACATAGACCATAGCCTGCAAGGCTCCTCTGTCCATGGACGTTTCCAGGCAAAAATGCTGGAGTGGGTTGCCATTTCCTTCTCCAGGGGATCTTTCTGACCCAGGGATTGGACCTGCACCTTCTGCCTTGCAGGTGGATTCCTTACCACTATGCCACCAGGGAAGATTATATATCATATCATCTTGAATATATTTTCTATATACTCCAGATTCTTGACCCACTGAATCATGGGCAGTAAAAAGATTACATTGTTGTTTTAATCCGCTGAGTTTTGTTACACAGCCATAACTAGAACAGTGAGTGTCTAGCCAGAGTCTGGTACACACCACACTCTACCCCCCGTGACTCTCATTAACCCAGCTATAAATAAACCCTGGCAGATCCCTTCCAAAAGATTATCTATATTCAATTTTACTTACAGAGAACTCAGAAGCTGTGAAATTTTCCATTTCAGCACTACCTCATTATCTGAAAGGAATTGCATCAAACATCTAATTTAAATTCTTCTCCCGGTGTGAAATCTCAGGGCCTGGCCTAGTGCAGATATGACACGTGGCAGCTTTCAAGTAGGTGGAGGTAGCAGCTGAACCAATGTTGACACCAAGCTTGCATACAGAAAGCCAATGCCATTCATGGAACATGGCTAAGTCATCAGATCTGGGAAGGGTGGAGCCATCCATGGAAGATGCATCTTTAGATTGGGATCCTAGGAGACAGAGAGTTTGGCCTGGGCAGTGGAGTGCAGGAAAGAGAAGGACAGAAAGCTCTGGACTGGGCCCAAGGACTTTTCATGGGTTCATGGAAACCATTCTGTATGTGGTGTCAATGGTGTAGTATGAAGCTAGACCTACAGGTATCTCTGCGGAAGGGACGAAGTCATACATAGCTGCATGCATGTATGAAAATACAGGATGGTACCAGCAATAATGCGTAGCATTTTAGTACTGCTGTAGTAGGAGTTGTGCTCAGCCCTGCCTATATTAGCTCATCTGATTCTCACCACATCCTTATGTGGCTGATACTTTTGTTTTCCTCTTTTTTTGTGGAAATTGAGGCTGAGAATAGTGAAAGGTTATTTCCCCAAGGCTGTAAAGAATGGAGGCAACAGAGCCTGAGTGTGCTTTTGGAGTGGTTGGACACCGGAGCCCAGAGTCTTTCGCATGAGCCTGTGCTACTTTCTAGGTGAGACTGAAGACAGTATAGAGGGCTGACCTCAGGCAGCCTTCATTGTATCAATGGTATGGGCGCCAATGGGATGGACTGATCTCTGCTCCCTTCATCGTATCAATGGTACGATGTGATCTGGCTCATGAAGAGTCAGCGTGATCCTCTTATTTGTAAAACAGAAATGGAGACACAGACATAGAGAACAAACGTATGAGGACCAACGGGGGAATGTGGGGAGTGGGCTGGACTGGGAGAGTAGGATTGACACGGATACTATTGATACTATGTATAAAATTGGCAACTAATGACAACCTACTGTACAGCTTAGGGAACTCTCCTTAGTGTTCTGTGCTGATGTAAATGGGAAGGAAATCCAAGAAAAAAGAGACAAATATATACACAAAGCTGGCTCGCACTGTATACAGTAGAAACTAACCCACCATTGTAAAGCAACTATATTCTAATAAAAATTTAAAAAAATAGTCAACATGATTCTTTTTTAAAATGCAAAATCATCCAGAAGCATTATAGGAATAAGATATTGAGTCTGCCACACAGCGTACAGAAGGCTCCTGAAATAATACTCTCTTTCTACTCCTAGTAAACTCACACGTTTTGTTATGTATTCATTCACTGGACAAAAATCCCAGGCGAGGTAACTCTGTGCCAGGCACAGTGTTCCAGAAATGCAGAGACATGGTCCTTGCCCTGGGGAGTTCATGGACCCACAGGAAGGTAGACCTGGGAATAAAGAAGAGGGGACACGTCCTTAAGGTGTGAAACATGTGTCCTCCATGGAACACAAGGCACTGTGAGGGAATATGCTGGGGTGATGGGGGAAAGTGTTACAGAGGAAAATGGCGCTTTTGAGGAATGCAGGTGGATCGGGAAAAGCAGGAGGGTGTTGTTTAATCAGGAAGAGTTAACAAATGCAAGGAATAAAAGGTTCAGCAAAAAGAGCTTGTTTGGGACTTTATGTAAGAACCTGGTACCCAGAAATTGGCACCATCCCAATATCACAGGAATATCATTGGTCCCAATGGGTATACGAGGTCAAAGAGGCTTTTACGTCCTATCCTCTGTTCCATTGGCAGTGACTATGGGGACTGGAGATCCTCAGTGTTGGGAGGGAGCAGCCATCCGTGTGACTGGGGCAGCGAGCTCTGGCTGCGTGAAATTTGAACAGCGTTTGCTTTGAACAATTCTATCTTCATTGTTATCTCATCAAAAACAAACAATTGCACAGTCAGCTCTGGAAAGCCAGGTAATAATATGCAATTCTTCGACTGTCCTCTGTAACCTTTTCTATTTTCTCACATGTCCTTAAAAAGACAGATAGAGCTACAGATGATTCTCAGGTAAGGAGAGAAAAAGATAAGCAAACACAAAGTAATAATACAGTTCTCCGAAATCATTGGCTGCTTCCTGGCCAAGCATGTGCACTCAAAGAGGCCGTTACTTAACGTCTTGCTCTGCTTCTTAATAAAAATCTCACGAAAGCAGGGTGTTTTCTCATCCTCACCCTCGGCTGTTTCTGCGAGTAGGCTCTGGAAAGCAGCCTGTCTCTCTGGTTTTCCTCCTGCTGTGCCATCTCTTTCTTTCCATCACCAAGGTCTTCCAAACTTCCCACTAGAGTAGACAGACAGGCGGGTGGCCAGAACTCAAGGTCCACACAAAGCTTCTGTTCTCTCCCGAGCCCTTTCAGATCAGTCTGATTTCTTCATTGTCCCCTGATCAAAGCGCACATAGCTACCTTTCCATGTTGGTTCAAGCAATCTTTCCAGCTCAACAAGCTCCTTCCTTCTCACTTTGTTGATACCACTTTTTTGGGGGAAGTGGGGATGGGGGTAAATAGTGTAGAAAAAGATAGCAGTACCTGAAGCCAGTCAGGCCTGGGTGTGGACTTGCACAGAGCACTGAGTGCAGCCCTTAGGACACGGTAGACACCCCTGAATGTTTTGTGCATGGGTGGCTCCTACGATCAATCCGTCTCTAAATCCTGTCCATTCCAGCTCCAGCTCAACTTACACAAGGCAGACCTTTAGAATGGAAGGAACCAGCGATGGGCATCTTGGCTTCTCCTCTGTGAACAATGAACATGAACCTTGTACCCTCCAGGCTTTAAGAGAAAACTCTTCTTAAACCTAAGTTAAAGGGAGCTTCCCCAGAACTCTGATCCTTGATGCGATTTCCGACTTCTGGAGACACTGGAAGTGGGTTACATGTAGCCACACTCCCTACTTCACACACACAACCCACCAGATATGTGAGTCTTGCTCTCTAGAAGCCCCACAGAAATTCAGAGAAGGGACAGGAGTGAGTCCCTCCCTCGGGACTCGTTTCTTCTTTACTCACACGACCCACACCTACCAGTCTTCAATACCTCACTTAGTCCTTGGTTGGTCCAATTTCCAGATAAAACACAGAACAGCCTGTTCAATTTGAATTTCAGATGAAGAACAAATGACCTTTTTAGTGTAAAACTGTATGTGTGTGTGCTTAGCCATGTCTGATTCTTGGCAACCCCATGGACTGTAGCCCACTAGGATCCTCTGTCCATGGGGTTCTCTAGGCAAGAATACTGGACTGGAATGCCATTTTCTTCTTTAGGGGATCTTCCCAACCCAGAGATTGAACACTCTCTCTGGCATTGGCAGGTGGATTCTTTACCACTGTACCACCTGGAAAGTATAAGTATGTGCTAAGTATCAAATAGGGCATACCTACAGCTGACTCATTAGAAAAGACCTTGATTCTGGGAAAGATTGAAGCAAAAGGAGAAGAGGGCAGCAGAGAAGAGATGGTTGGATGGCATCACCAATTCAATGGACATGAACTTGGGAGAGCTCCAGGAGATGGGGGGGGAGGATGGGGAGGGTTGGTTTGCTGCAGTCCATGGGGTCACAAAGAGTCAGACATAACTTAGTAGCTGAACAACAACAAAAACATTAAGATTTGTTCATCAGAAAGTCAAACTTCTTGAGGAAGCTCTGGCTCTCCTGGCTGGGTATCATCCTCTGTGTGTCCCTAAGGCCTGTGCACATCCCCGAGGCAAACTCTCACACCGTCCCGACTGACTGTGTGGTCCTGCTCCCATCCTTTCTCTTCCTCCCCTTCCTCCCATCAGCAGACCCTGCTGGCTCCACCAGCCCAGCCTGAGACCCAGTGGCCTCTCCCCAGGGTTATTATCGTCGTTCCTGCCCAGCTGAGTCCTTGTCTCCATCCTCGTCCGCTGCCTCTATTCTCTGTACAGAGTGCTTTCTCTGACATGGGAGTCTGTGAAGTCACAACCCTGCTCAGAACACTCAGAATCAAATCCAAAGTCCTTCCAGCGCCTGTGAGGCATTCTGTTCCTTTCCAGAGATGCCCTTCTCCCCTGCTGACCCCGCTTCCTCCTCGGGGAGGCTGAGCACCTCCCGAGGCAAGGCTGTGGACTCCCTCCACCATCTGCCCTCATGGCTCCCTCTCTCTACTCTCATCGCCTAATCAGAGAGCGTCTCCTGCCCCTGGGCCTAAAACCTCCCTTACAGCCTCTGCTCTCTGCCTAATTTTCTTAACATTGCTTATCAGCATGTGGTATATTGCATATTTGTTTATTACTTGCTTATGGACTGTCTTCCCCACTACAGTTTCTGAAAAGGCAAGAATTCATGCTGCTTTGCACACTCCTATATACCACTGCTTAGCACAATGCCGAGCATACAGTAGGTACTTAATAAATACTGATTGAATGAGTGAAGGAATGAATAGAAGTTTATATGTCCCACTTTTCCATAAGTTGGGGAGCCTTTGGATGTCCAGAGGCCACCTCCAAATACCCAGTTCCTAGCAGCAGACCAGAGACATGGTAGGAACTTTCCAAAGTCCCAATGCCTAACAGAAGGCAGGCACATAGTAGGACCTTCATGTATGCTACTTTTACTGAACAGTTGCAAATACGTTGCAAATAACTCTGGCTCTGGCCTATGAAGCAGCAGGTCTTGATTAACATGTTTCATGAAATCCATTAGAATGCTATGGGATTTGAAGGCAGCTACTGAAGAAAATTTAACAACAATACCAAAAAAAAACCAAAAACAAAAAAACAAAAAAACAAAAACCAGAATCACAGTCTTGGAAGACTTTGCTTTGAGTGTTGCAGACATTTTTTATAGATCCTGACTTCAATCTTTCTCTCCTGGGTTTTGAAAGTTCAGAACTACTAAACAGTCAGATATATTTGTTGAGAAAAAGATGTACAAACAAAGACTACAATAAACATCCCCAGTTAGGAGGAGAATAAGCAGATAAAGGAAGCTGGCTCTTGCATGGGGGTGCAGTGAGAAACACTGGGAATGAGAGGACTTAAACCTTCCCCTTACGAGGAGTGGAAGTATGACTCGTATGGACGCTTGCTTGTTAGTGACAAGGTATCCCAGTTTGCCACCAGGAGGTAAAGACATGCCTCAGGAATGAATGCTGAATATTTATTAACGGGTTTCTACTGTGGTAATTATTGGAGCTGACCCTTTCATCTTACCAAAAATTATGATAAATGTATGATATGATCTTTGCCGTTGAAGGATCCATGTCCCAGGCAGTGCATTTGAGAGCATTCTGCCACAAAGGGGAGATTCTTTGTGCTCTCTGATAAGGTAGCAGCAAGTTGCAAGTGGCTATTGACAGACCCCTTGGCCAGTGCCACCAAGCAACTGGACTTTCATACGTATGTAACTGTAATTGATTTACATGGTGTCACTTAGGGCCAGTGGCTTTGGATAGTGTCCTCCCAAGGTAAGCAGAGCTTAGAAAGAAAGGTGGTGGTCGGGACAGGTGGGCAAAGTGGATGAGCTCCCCAGAGCCCCGGTGATGCGGAGTCTAAATTCGGACTTGGCTCTAACCCTCTTCCTGTCCATGCCTTAGTGTTCTTATCTCTAAAGTGGGCATGAAGTTAGCTCCTGATCTATGTATGGGGTTGTTAAAATAATTAAATGACCTGCTCTATAACTGTGTGCTTGTAGATAACAGTATTGCAGGCTACACTTAAAAACCTGCTAAGGATACATTTCACGTAAAGTATATGCTTGAAAGTGAAGTGGAAGTGAAGGTCGCTCAGTCACATCTGACTCTTTGTGACCCACGGACTTTACAGTCCATGGAATTCTCCAGGCCAGAATCCTGGAGTGGGTAGTTGTTCCCTTCTCCAGAGGATCTTCCCAACCCAGGGGTCGAACCCAGGTCTCCCGCATTGCAGCGGATTCTTTACAAGTGAAGCCCAACAGCACCGGAGTGACTACCCTATCCGTTCTCCAGTGGATGTTCCTGACCCAGGACTTGAACTGGGTCTCCTGCCTGCAGGCAGATTCTTTACCAAGTGAGCTATCAGGGAAGACCAAAAGTATATGCTTACCTCACTCAGTAAAATAAAGAAATTTAAAAAAAAAATAGATGAGTTAGTTTGGGTAAAGCCTGTGAGACACTCCTGACACATGGTCAACTCTTTGTAAATGCCTTCTTTGAATATATAGGGTAATTATTTATGGAGGGAGGAGGCTTGAGAGTGGCCTCTCTGTTTATCAACTCCACCTCTGTATGTAGTAAAGTCTCAAGGGATGTATGCCATAATTTTCATTAACCCAACATGTTTTACTGATGCCCTACTGTGTGTACTGAGGCTTCCCCAGCGGCTCAGCAGTAAAGAATCCACCTGCCAATGCAGGGAATGTGGGTTTGATCCCTGGGTCAGGAAGAGCCCCCAGAGAAGGAAATGGCAACCCACTCCAGTATTCTTGCTTGGGAAATCCCATGGACAGAGGAGCCTTGTGGGCTGAGGGTCATGGCTGAGCCGCATGGGGTCACAAAGAGTCAGACAGGACTGAGGGACTAAACCACACTGCGTGCACCAGAAGGTCGGGATGCAAGCACGCACAGTGTTGATGCTATTCTCCAGATGCTCCCAGTCTGGCAGAGAATATACGTTGAATGTTTCGGCTCGTTCATTTATTCATCAAGAATTCACTATAGACCTACCATGTGTTAGCTCTCCTCTTTGGGATTTTTTTGGTGAATGTGGCAGCCAAGGACCCCACTCTTATTTTGTCACATTCTAACAGGGATGGCAGACAACCTATCAAGGATCCATCAGTCAATCAAGAAGAGTGACGTGACACAGAGCAAACCTTAAAGAAGGGGAATGGGATGGAGACTGAGTACTCAGTCAAGGCAGGATTGATGCTGAGAAACACTGATGAAGAGGCTGCATGAAACATTGTTCAGAAGGTTTCCAAGCAGGAGGTGCTAACTCGCAATGTGAATTGTTGAAGTGGGAGCAGGTGGAGAGGTTGCACAAATCGGGGTGGTAGCCGTGGAGGTAGAAGAGAATGGCTTTATTCCAGATACACTTGGGGATGGAATCAACTGGACTTGCTTATGGATTCTATGTGAGTAGTTAGGAAAAGAGAGAAATGGAGGATTTTGGTTGGAACACCTGGTACTGTTCATTGATGTGGGAAACTAGATAGGGTAGTTTCTACAGGTTTATTTTGCCTCTTTGCTTCGGTGTATCCTGGCTCCTTCTAAAGCTCCATGGGACAAACTGGGAAAGGACAAATATGCAAGAAATAGATTTTGAGGATTTACTGCATGCAAGATGCTGTCTAGCCATCTGAACATTTCCACCTTTAGCATCTATGGCCAAGAAGTTTTCTGAGATGTTCTCTGTATAAAGGTCTCTCAGTTCAGTTCAGTTACTCAGTCATGTCTGACTCTGTGATCCCATGGACTGCAGCACACCAGGCCTCCCTGTCTATCACCAACTCCTGGAGCTTGCTCAAACTCATGTCCATCAAGTCGGTGATGTCATCCAACCATCTCATCCTCTGTCATCCCCTTCTTCTCCTGCCTTCAATCTTTCCCAGCATCAGAGTATTTTCCTATGAGTCAGTTCTTTGCATCAGGTGGCCAAAGGATTGGAGATTCAGCTTCAGCATCAGTTCTTCCAATGAATATTCAGGACTGATTTCCTTTAGGATTGACTTGGTTTGAGCTTCTTACAGTCCAAGGGACTCTCAAGAGTCTTCTCGAACACCATGGTTTGAAAGCATCAGTTCTTTGGTGCTCAGCTTTCTTTATGGTCCAAATCTCACATCCATACATTACTGGAAAACCCGTAGCTTGACTAGATGACCTTTGTCGGCAAAGTAATGTCTCTGCTTTTTAATATGCTGTCTAGGTTGGTCATAGCTTTTCTTCCAAGGAGCAAGCATCTTTTTTATTTCACGGCTGCAGTCACCAACTGCAGTGATTTTGGAGCCCAAGAACATAAAGTCTCTATGTATTTATAAAAGAGAAAACAACAACCACTGCTTGTTCAGACGGAAAACAAAAACTAAATAATTCTAAAGAAGCAGAATATATTCACACTTTTCTTCCTTTCCTCTCAATGTTGTATTACAAGCGTTTCTCCATGTGGCCTGGATCGAGCCTAGGTCTACCACCATTTTATGCCTCCCAAGGCTGAAGTTCTTAGTTTCCTATATTTACATGAAAGGGCACTTAACTGAAAATTGCACTTCCACTTACATTAAAGTTGTTTCTATTTTAGTTTATTTTCCCTGATTATAACATCATTATCTAATCTTTGCAGGAAATTTAGAATGCAAAGTGCAAGGGAAAAGAAATAACACCCATAATCCCTCAATATTATGATGTCATTCTATTTCACTGATGTCTGCAATGCAATTTGGAAATGTTTTGAAATTATTTCTGAGAAAGCATTGTATAAACACATTTTAAGATTTCAAACAGTGTATAGCATATATAGTGAAAAAGAAATCTCTCTTCCTCTAAGCTCCAGCTTTTTCAGCTACCCAAATGTGACCTTTTTTACAAGCTTTTCTAAAAATTTCCAAGAGCCTCTGTGACAAAGGTCTGTATAGTTTAAAGCTATGGTTTTTCCAGTAGTCATGTATGAATGAATGTGAGAATTGGACCATGAAGAGAACTGAGCACTGGAGAATTGATGCTTTCAAACTGTGGTGCTGGAGAAGACTCTTGAGAGTCCCTTGGACTGCAAGGAGATACCAGTCGATCCTAAAGGAAATCAACCCTGAATATTCATTGGGAGGACTGATGCTGAAGCTAAAGCTCCAATACTTTGGCCTCCTGATGCAAAGAGCTGAGTCACTGGAAAAGACCTTAATGCTGGGAAAAATTGAGGGTAAGAGGAGAAGGGGATGACAGAAGATGAGATGGTTGGATGGCATCACTGACTCAATGGACATGAGTCTGAGCAAACTCAGGGAGATGGTGAAAGACAGGAAAGCTGAACAGCCTGAAGTTCATGGGGTGGTAAAGAGTTGGACACGACTTAGCAACAGAACAACTGAGTGTGCAAATGTGTTTCCTGTATATTCCATACACATGTTGGTCTTTTTCGATTGCTTGTTTATACACATTTGGGAATGCATTAGACTGTTAACTTTTCTTTCTTCCCCTTCAATATTGGATATCATGCTGATGGCACATTCAGATTTATTTAACTCCTTAAATAGCTACGTGGCATTCAATTTACCTAAATGCCACAATGTAACCAGTCTTCTTACCTGTGATTAACAAATTACCTCCACTTGCTACCTTCTGTTATTCCTCCTGAGGATTTCATTATTTGAAGGTTGTCTGTCTTTACTCTCCATTTGCCTTTTAGATCTTCTTTTTATTCACGATATTCTGCTATTTATCTATAACATATCCAAATGGAGACTTTTGTTTATGTTGCTTTGCACTCAGTATATACTACCTTGGGACTCACGTATTTCTTTATGTTTGAAAAATTCTTAGCTATCATCTCTTTAAATATTTTTCCCCACCTTGCCTTCTCTTCCTCCGATCTCCTATTGGTCATAGCTTTGGACATTTCCAGAGTCTTTTCAAGTATTTTAATTTCTCATGAACATTTCCTATCTCTTCATCTCTCTATACTACAGTCTCGTTAAATTCCTCAGTCTTATGTTCTATTTCATAAGTTTAGTCTGAGTGTGTCCCATGTATGGTTTAAATATTGAGAATTTTAGCTGCCATTCTGTATTTTACAATGATATACTTTCTTATTTAAATCTATTAGCTTAAAATCTATGTGTTGGTACTTGATACATGCCTATTTTTGTTAATAGTCACATACAACAACACAGTACCTCCTATCTTGTTGTATATTTACTATTCATTCTTATATCACTTGAAGAAATTTATTCTTATTTTTAGAGTCTTTTCCCAATTGCATAATTATTTCCATTTCCTTAGGGGAAAATCCACTTTCTCTTGGTTGTATTTAGATAACTTGTATCATGTCAGCTTTCCTACGTGGCTTGAAATTGTCATCTGTAAACTCTTCTTGAGTGGAGATTTCTAATTTCTGCTCTTATCCTGCTCTAAGTCATTGCTTCAAGACAACCTCCCCATCTTTCTGGGGCTTGACTTTCTCTAGTTTCCCCACATCTGAACCTGGTGATGGGGGAAACATGCAGCCTGAACTCTGGGCTGAATGAAGAGGCTGGATTGAGTTTACTGGGTTAGGAGCTGTTTTCCTAGGACTATGTATGGTTGAATATATTTTATTTTATGCAAAGAAAAGTGAAATAGGTGTCTGCTAACTGGAAAGATGATGTGTTCTGGGACTCAGCAGGTGTTCACTGCACTTTCCCCATGGGCATATATGTTTTGAACTTTCCTTGCACGTAGCTGAGACCTTGGAGATGAGTAATGGTCAGTAGAATGTGAGCAGAGGAGATACACACCACTTCCATGACTGGCTCACGAAACTCCCCACAATGAGCCTCCCTTCTCTCTTCCTTCAACTGTCAGCTGGACGTCTGCTGCCCATCGGGGCCTCCTGGGGAGTCACAGGTGGAAAGTGGCTGAGACTTGATCCCTGAATTTCTGGGAGTGGAGTCTCTCTCTATCACACTGTCATGGGCAGGATTTTTTTTGCTATTGAGAAATAAACTTCCTTTGGGTTGACTCATGAGACTTGGAGGCTTAGCTGTACAGCAATAAAACTAATACATGTCTCCCTTGTTCTTGTGAGCTTATGCCTTTAAAAATATTACTTCACTGTCATCTGAATGAGAGGTGTTTCAGGAAGAGACATGTTCAAGCCACCATGTTTCAGTAGCATTTTTCCTCTTTTGCTTTCTCTCAGGGGTTTCTTACTGCTCTGGCATTCTGAGAGGGCCTCCATTCTATTTTTGAGTGCGTGCATTTATTTGTTTTTAAAAATAGCTTTACTATCATTTCTATGGACTGGGTGCAGGGAGAGAGGAGCTCAGCTTGTGCTTAGATTGCCATCTTCAAACCGGTTTAATGCACTGCCAGATTCTATTTGCTAATATTTTATTTAGGATTTTTCATCAATATTCATATGCAAGATTGGTCTGTAGTTTTATTTTATGCTTTCTGTCAGGTTTAAAAATCAATGTTAGGGAGGCTTCACAAAAAGAAGCCTCCCTCCTTTCCCTATGCTGCCCAGTAATGAAAGGACACAGAAAGAACCCGTTCTTTAGAGATTTGAAGGAGTTCCCCCCTAGAACCATCTCAATCGAGGGCTTTTTGGAAGAAACAGTTTTTTAAAAAAGGTCTTCAGTTTCTTCTCTGACAGTATTTTCGATCAAATAATCTATCCATCTGTGATCAATTTGTTCATTTATGATGTTTTAGGAGAAAAAAATCATCAGTTTCATTAAGAGTTTTATTTGTACAGTCTTAAGCACATTATCCTCTTTCCTTTATTTTCCATTTCTCTGCTTATTTTTTAATTCTCACATTTTTATTTAGTTATTCGTACTTGTAAAGATTTATTTTCTTGACTAGCTTATCTAAACTTTTTAAAAAATGACTCGTTGTTAAACAAGTTCTTATATTCATTTTTTCTACCAATTTTTTTTGAAATTCATTGTTTTCTGTTTTTTTATCATTTGCACTCATTTTGATTGCTTCTGTTTATCTTATATTTCTTGCACGGATCTTTTCCTTGTTTCTTTCATTAAATGCTTCCTATATTTTGATTGGTTTTTCCTACTAGCATGAAATTTCAAAAATTTAAATATTTTGTTTTGAATGTGGTTTTAACAAAACCAGTTAGGGGATTAGTGTTCATATAACTGTAACTTTAAGTTAGGAAGATGTTCTACCATTAAGGAGAATTCCTTTGAAGATGGAGTTTGTGAGCATGTGCGTCTTATTTTATTAATTTCCAGGTGGCATACAGTCCTTACCACTCTGCCTTTTTTATTCCATTACATTGTGTTTAGAAAATATCTGAGCTATAGCTGTTTGAGAAAATTTGGCGAGGTTTTCTTTGTGACCTCTTGATTACCCATTTTTGGTAAATATTCCATAGGACCTTGAAAAGAGCACATAATGCCTCCTCCCACAGATCACTTTTGTAGTGACCTGGGGCAGGTGTCTGCCAGGTGTTGGGGCTGCCAAGACTTTCTGGGATACCTTTGCTATGGTTGGAGTGTGTTAAGCCCAAGGCTTACTCAAAGCCTCCCCATGGTGGGGCTCATAAAATTACTCCTCTCCCCCAACTGCTTTTGTGGCTAAACTCAGGCACTTGGCTCAGACCCCACTAAGAACGTGCACCACGGTGGCACTTCTGTCGGGAAGTGAGCATCTTGAGAAATGTATACAAGCGTCAAACCAGAATTTAGCAAGTGGAAGGATTTAAGACCAGTAGGTGGAGCAGGGTTGAGTCCTAGGACAGAAGGGGCTTTGAACTGGCAGTGAAGAAAATGTCCCCATCTGCCCACTTTATAATCACCATCTGGGGACGCTTCCTGAGGGTGTGTCCATTAGCACGGCTCTGCAGACTTGGTCCAAATTCTGTGAACCACTGATTAGCTTTGATGAATTCCATTTTTGTGCTTAATCAGCCAGAGACAGCTGTTGTTGCAACTTCAAATCCTGAATGTTTCATAAGCATAAAGATCAATTCTATATATTGTGTAATTATATATATCAAGGATCCATAAATTAGTTCATCTTACACTATTTGGGTTGTCTGTATCCTGACTTTATTTATTTATTTTTTTTAGGTTTCTAAAGCCTTTTAATTTTGAGGTGATTGTAGATTCATGTTTTATTTTACTTTATCTCATTTAAATTATTATTCTCATGGGCTGAGAGAGGTACATTAAATATCCTAACATTATTTTATGTTTTTTTTCTGTTTCTTCTTGCATTTACTACATTTTTGTTCATTAATTTTGCTGTTATTTTCATTGTTGTGTGCAGACTCAAGCCTATGTCATCTCCACTGGGGCTTGTCTACTCATTAAAAGTGGTCAGATCTCCTTTAAATCTCTGTACCTTGAATTTATCCTTGTCTGACATTTGAATGTCAAAATGTACTTTGAAGAGTGTGTGTGTGTTTGTATGTGTGTGCATGTATGGTTCAGTTTTCTTCTAATACTTCAGAAGGCCTATTGTGGGTTTTCTTTCACTTCTTCTAATGATTGCATTTACTGCTATACATTTGTAGACTATACACTGTTCTTACTTTTTCAGACAGTATTTATTGAAATGCATACATGGTAAGGTTCCTGATTTCCTCCCATGTGCCCTCTCTCCTTCTTTCCATACCATCTAATTTTGGTTGGTTACATTATTATTTGTATTTATTCAAGTAAATACTTCATATCTTTAAACAATATACTTACATGTTTTCTTTATTCATCAGCTTTAAATATTATTGTATGGATCTTTCAGCCCTCATTACACAAAAAGAGGAGATTGGCATTCATATAATAACTTTCCCTTTCTTTCACTTCTGATATTTTTATAGTTTCAATGTAATAGCTGATAGACTATACATTTTACTTGATAGCAACATTTTCCTACAGCTCTGGTATATTTGTTTAAATTAGCTCACTTAAATTAAATATAATAACTATCACCATTTTTTATAGTATCTTCTTTATTCCTGGATTGGCAACAGAGCAACTTTTAATAGTTCCTTTAAGAAGAGATAATGGAAGTTCTCTTTATAGAGCTGTGAAGGTCTAAAAATAATCTTTTGCTCTTTATTCTAAATGGAAATTTGGCTGGGTATAAAATTATTTTCTGACCTTTCCCTGAGGACTCTAAAGATATTCTTCCACTTTATTGTAGCATTGACTGTCTCAGAGAGAAGCCTATAGGTAGGTTGACTTTTTACTTTTGTAGATGAGTTGACTTTCTTTCCTTGGCTATAGGATTTCTTCTCTCTTTCTTTATTTTTGAGTATTTATTATTATTTTAATTTATTTAGTTTTTAATTGAAGGATAATTGCTTTACAGAATTTTGTTGTTTTCTCTCAAACCTCAACATGAATCAGCCATAGGTATACATATATCCCTTCCCTCTTGAACCTCCTTCCTATCTCCGTCCCCCACCATCCCATGCCTCTAGGTTGATACAGAGCCCTTGTTTGTGTTTCCTGAGACATATAGCAAATTACCATTGGCCATCTATTTTACATATGGTAATGTAAGTTTTCAGGTTACTGTCTCCATACATGTCACCCTCTTCTCCCCTCTCCTCATGTCCATAAGTCTGTTCTCTACGTCTATTTCTCCATTGCTTTCCTGCAGTTAAATTCTTCGGTACCCTCTTTCTAGATTCTGTATATATGTGTTACTATATGATATTTATCGGAGAAGGCAATGGCACCCCACTCCAGTACTCTTGCCTGGAAAATCCCATGGATGGAGAAGCCTGGTGGGCTGCAGTCCATGGGGTCGCTGAGAGTTGGACACGACTCAGTGACTTCACTTTCACTTTTCACTTTCGTGCATTGGAGAAGGAAATGGCAACCCACTCCAGTGTTCCTGCCTGGAGAATCCCAGGGATGGTGGAGCCTGGTGGGCTGCCGTCTATGGGGTCGCACAGAGTCGGACACGACTGAAGCGACTTAGCAGCAGCAGCATATGATATTTATCTTTCTCTTTCTGACTTACTTCACTCTGCATAATAGGCTTTAGGTTCATCCACCTCATTAGAACTGACTCAGATGTGTTCCTTTTATTGGCTGAGTAATATTTCATTGTGTATAAGTACCGCAAGTTCTTTATTCCTTCATTGATGGACATCTAGGCTGCCTCCATGTTCTGGCTATTGTAAATAGTGCTGCAATGAATGATGAGATACATGTATCTCTTTCAATTTTAAATTTCTCAGGGTACATGCCTATTTTATTTTAAACTACCTGTGGAAGTCATTTTCCTTGCCAATATTTGATTTAGGAGTATGCATGTGACCTTTTTTGACCAAAGAGAAACCTGGGAAAATCCACTGGGGGACTTCTAGGAAAAATTTCCCTACCCTTGACACTCAAGGTTTCTCTTCTTCCTCTAGACAGGCACTCTCTAATATGATAGCCACTAGGCACAGGTGGCTATTTAAAATTAAGTTAATTAAAATTAAGTAAAATTAAAAATTCAATTCCTCAGTCACACTAGGTACACGTCAAAACTCAGTGTTTACCCGGGGCTAGTGTCTACTGTATGGGACAGTGCAGACACAGAGTATTTCCATCATTGCAGAAGGTTCTATAGGATAATGCTGTACCTGGATATTTTCAGCTTGGATTTGATGCTGAAACAGTGGTAGCCATCTGAAAAACGCTGAAAGGGACTAAGAAATGCAAGTGAAACTGGAGATAACTGAGATTTTGAAAGGTTGGCTTCCATGATAGCTCAGCTGGTAAAGAATCTGTCTGCAGTGCAGGAGACCTCGGTTCAATTCCTGGGTCCGGAAGATCCCCGGGAGAAGTGACAGGCTACCCACTCCAGTATTCTCGGGCTTCCCTGGTGGCTTAGTTGGTAAAGAATCAGCCTGCAAGGCGGGAGACCTGGGTTTGATCCCTGGGTTAGGAAGATCCCCTGGAGGAGGGCATGGCAATCCACTCCAGTATTCTTGCTTGGAAAATTCCATAGACAGAGGAGCCTGGCTGTCTATAGTCCTTGGGGTTGCAAAGAGTCGGATATGACTGAGTGACTTTCACTTCAGGGTACGTGCCTAAAAGTGGGATTGCTAGGTCATATGGTGGTTTTGTTCCTAGTTTTTTAAGGAATCTCCATACCGTCTTCCATAGTGACTGTATCAATTTACATTCCCACCAACAGTGCAAGAGGGTTCCCTTTTCTCCACACCCTCTCCAGAATTTATTGTTTGTAAACATTTTGATGATGGCCATTCTGACCGGTGTGAGGTGACATCTCATTGTAGTTTTGATTTATATCTCTCTAATAATGAGTGATGTTGAGCATCTTTTCTTGCATTTGTTAGCCATCTGTATGTCTTATTTGGAGAAATGTCTGTTTAGGTCTTTTCCCCACTTTTTGATTGGGTTGTTGGTTTTTCTGGTATTGAGTTGTATGATCTGCTTGTATATTTGGGAAATTAATCCTTTGTCAATTGTTTCATTTGCTATTATTTTCTCCCATTCTGAGGGCTGTCTTTTCACCTCGCTTATAGTTTCCTTTGCTGTTCAAAAGCTTTTGAGTTTAATCAGGTCCCACTTGTTTACTTTTATTTTTATTTCCATTACTCAGGAGGTGGGTCATAGAGGATCTTGCTTTGATTTATGTCATCGTGTGTTCTGCCTATGTTTTCCTCTAAGAGTTTTATAGTTTCTGGTCTTACATTTAGGTCTTTAATCCATTTTTAGTTTATCTTTGAGTATGGTGTTATGAAGTGTTCTAATTTCATTCTTTTACACATAGCTGTCCAGTTTTCCCAGCACCACTTATTGAAGAGGTTGTCTCTGCCCTGTTGTACATTCTTGCCTATTTTGTCAAAAATAAGGTACCCATAGGTTCTTTCTTTTTGAGGTTTAGTAACTCTAATAAAATGTGCCTCTCTGCCTCAACTTATTTGGGAACCGTTGACCATTTCAAAGAGTAGATTCAAGTGCTATTTCAAAAATATTTTTTAAAAAATATTGCTTCTTTGGACAGTTTGTGTGTTCTGTTTTTTTCTTTAATTTCAGTCACCAATTTTGCATACTTTGGATCTCCTTTGATAGCTTTCACAACTATTGCATTTTCTTCTATAATTTTAAACTTTTGGTTATTTTTTTTCTATTTTATCGCATTCAGTTTACAAGTCTGTCCTCCACGCCCCAGGTCATTATTATGGCAGAATCTATTTCCTATTTATTGCTGACAAAATGATCTTTACTTATTTGATGATTTTATTTTTCTCTTCTATTTTTTCTAGCTCTTTGCCAATTTTGTTTTCATTCTGTCGTCTTTTTTAAAAAATTGGCTTCTTGTATGTCTACTTTGATGCTTTGCTTTGCAGAGGTTATTATTCATTTTAATGAGGTCATGTGAGGTCATACTTTTGCTTTACTGAATACCAAGCTTTTCCTGAGGTGTGTTTATTATCTCCTTTTGCACTGCAGTGTTTCAGCTACTCTCAAACTAGGATTTTGGTGATGGCCATGTGTTAGTTTTTAGTTTTCCTTCATCTGTAAAGTGGGGAGTCTGCTCCAAATGAGCTTTGTGCTGCTGACCTATGTAATAGAGAGAGGCCAGGAAAGGGTGGGGGGCTAGGCAGCAACGTGTGTCAGGAAGAAAGTCTGAGTGTTTTGCTGTTGTCCGTGGAGACTCTCTGCTATCCCTGTTTTTTAAAGAATCCTTGGTGTTCCCACTTTACCATACTGGGTATCCCATTTCAACATATTCACTTAATGATAGTTCAAGTTTTGCTTCAGAATATATCTCCTGGGTTTATGAAAAAAATTTTTTTTGAAAATTTTAATTCTCTTCATTTTGTGTTTGTCTTAGAAAGAGTGTGACTAGAAGAGTATGGATTCATCTACTACACACTGACTATGTACTTTTAAAACTGATATTCTCCTTCCGGTTGACCTTCTCCTTCCAATGTTTAATTAGTCTTATAACAATTTATATGGTTTTAATTTTTGTATTTTAAATAATCCTCTGTTAGTCTTAGGTGTATAAGGTTTTATCTACATATGTGGTTGTTTCTTTAGGGGCTGACACTTAGAAATAAAATTATTGGGTAAAGATGTGAATACTGCTAGGACCTTTGATTTATGTTTAAAATTGTTGTTTATAAATTTTTTTCTACATTTCTGCCAACAGTGCGTCAGAATGCAGCAGAAATCCCTCTCTTCATAAACTCCCTCCTCTAACATTGACTAGTATTATAAAAAGCTCCTGATCATTTGACAAAATTCATAGTAAATTTAATTTATTTTAAAATAAAATTATTTTTTCTTTTGTGTGCTTTCATTATCTGTTCATAGTCTTCATCTTATTATCTGTTGGAATGATTACATTCTTATACACTTGTATGAGTCTTTTAACAAGCAGAGTGGTATCCTTGTCATATTTTTATAATGCTATTTTTCTTAAATCTTATTTATGATATATTTACTTTAGAATTTTGAAATTTTTATATAGTAAAATTTTAAAGAATTTTAAAAATGTTAAAAAAGGTAAAGAATTAATAATTTATCCTTTGTTTTTAATCTTAAACTCTTTTTCTTATTTGGAGGATAGATAATATTCAGTGATTTCTTTTAGATTTTTGAGAGTTCAGTTTTTTAAAAAAAATTTCTTTATTTCATATGGACTTGAATTATCTGTTTGATTTTGTACTCTACATACTCAAAATTACATTAATCATAAATTTAATCTTATTTTTAAAGATGCTGTTGTAATAATGATTTTTCTACACAATAACTTGTTTGGAAGATGTATCATAACTTATTTGACCTGATTATTGGCTGTTTCGGGGCTTCCCTGGTGGCTCAGTGGTAAAGAATCAGCCTGACAAAGCAGGGGACCCAGGTTCAATCCCTGGGTTTGGGAAAATACCCTAGAGGAGGAAATGGCAATCCACTCTAGTACTCTTACCTGAAAAAATCCCATGGACAGAGGAGTCTGGTGGGCTACAGTTCATGGGGTGGAAAAGAGTTGGACACAACTTAGCAACTTAACAATAGCAGCAATTATTGGCCGTTTAGATTGCTTTCAAGGTTTTTACTATTAGTATTTTAGGGTACCTTTTGGTAATAATAAAATAATACTCTTCCAAGTAGGTACTTTGTCACATTTTTCATTAGTTTATTCCCACAAAAAGTATGATCAATAGATTCATGTTGATGTACGGCAAAACCAATACAATATTGTAAAGTAACTAACCTCCAATTAAAATAAATAAACTTATATTAAAAAATTGTACATATTATTAATCTCCTGATACAAATGGTTCTCCAAATGGGTTCTCCTAGTTTGTCATTTAAGTCATATTTCGTATTGTTTGGAGAATCTCAACAAGGAAAATGATGACTGAACACTTAACCTAGCTTAGTAACTAGCAATCTATTATATTTTCTTCAACAATTTGTAGTATGCAAAAGCTATTCTCATCATTGCTTTTTTTTTTTTTTTTGCTTTATTTCACATGCTGTGTGTCAAGTCACTTCAGTGTCACAAGTGGCTCTTTACAGCCCTGTGGGCTATAGCCCGCCAGGTTCCTCTGTCCATGGGGTTCTCCAGGCAAGAAAACGGGAGTGGCTTGTTATGCCCTCCTCCAGGGAATCTTCCTGACCCAGGGCTCGAACCTGCATCTCTTACGTCTCCTACATTGGTGGGCGGGTTCTTTGCCACTCATCTTGGCAACCATTTATTTTCTTAGCAGCTACAGAGGAAAACATTGAGGCTAGGGATATTCAGCACCTCTCTCCACACTGACAGAACCATTTTATAATGCTGTTATTCTTAAATTTTATTTATGGTATGTTTACTTAAGAATTTTGAAATTTTTATACAGCACCGTTTTAAAGACTTTCAATAGCTTATCTTTTGGGCTTAAGCTTAGACTCTGGCCCAGCCGGGGTGAGAATCAGGTTTTCTGAAATGTAGCCCAATATTCCTTTCTCTTGTCACTGTTTCTTCGTGATGAACCACAAACTCACTGACTGGCAGTCCAAAAGCAGACAGTGGTTTTAAAGCAAAGACAAAATTCAAGAGAAATAGCAGCCAGCACCTGTCCAAGCATGGAAGCAGGTGGAATATTCCTTCAGAAGGAAGCCACCCTTCGCTGCCCACCAAGAGTACTTAGGCTATTCGAGACATCTTTCAGCAGTTGCTCCTGAGAAATGTTGTGTGGCAAAACCCCGAGAATTTGGCCTGGTTTTAATCAAATATTTATGATGCTCTCATTAGTCTCCAGTCCAAGGGTAACACAGGCTCTCATTTGAATTTCCGAGTGGCGAGGGAGTTTTGAAAGGAAATGTCATATTATATGCACTGTTTATACAGATCAAATATGCATGTGTGGGTTTTGCAGACTGGTGTCGGTGCTGCTGTTATTTACAGGGACGATGTTAATGAGGTGCAGCAGGAGCTCCCGCGGGGGATCTCAGGGACACCCAGGCTATAGCAGGCCCAGGGAGGCCACCTCATGACCCTCAGGGCATCTGTGGGGCCACAGGGACTGTGAGGAGGTGACTCTG
Source organism: Ovis aries (assembly GCF_016772045.2). NCBI lineage: Eukaryota > Metazoa > Chordata > Mammalia > Artiodactyla > Bovidae > Ovis > Ovis aries. The sequence goes on along the minus strand of NC_056071.1, from coordinate 61,415,561 downwards.
TCCCTGGGTTGCCCAGCAAGTTTGACTGGTGCGGGATGACGAGGTGACATTCACACCCATCCCAGCAATCAGAAGGGGAGGAATATTCCAGGTGGAGAAAGCCATGATCATAACAGCCTGGAGGCCCTGGAGAGCAATGGGGTTTTCATTAACTGAAGGCTCAGGCTCGCTGGAGACTGTGTGTTGGGTCTGGGTGGGGTGATTGGAGGTAAGCAAGACCAGAAGGTAGAGGTTGGGTCCCTATGGCTTCGTAAGCTCCGTGACTGATTTTGGACGCTGTCCTTGAGGCCATGGGAAGGCCCTGATGGGTTTTAAGCTAGTGAGTGACATCATCTGGTTATATCTTAAGAAGATTACTCTCGCTGCATTGTAGAAAACGGACTGGCAGGAGGCAAGGCTGCTGCAGAAAGACATGTTAGGAGATGGGTTCAGAAATCTTGGGGATAGATGGTGGGAATGTGGAACAGAGCAGCAGAGAGGTAGATGGATTCTATTTAGGTTCTAGAATCCACAGTGTTCAGTGGCTCTGTGTATCAGGGGATGACAAAGAAGAAAGCCTCAGGGTTGACTCCGAGGGTCAGCTTGAGTGCTTGTATTTTGGGGGACCTACAGAAAAGGGGCTTCCTTCTGCTTGGAAAGATGAGTTTGTCTTAGATAATCTGAGTTGGAATGACTTCCATCTATCCCAACGGAGACTCTAAGTAAACTGCTGGGGGCAGTGATCTGGGTCTCCAGAGTTAAAAATGAGAGTGTATACAGGTAAATGTAGATTTGGAAGCTGGAAGTTGAAGGTATTTTTGTCTTATGGTTTGCATTTCCTCTGAGAGGAGTAAGTTAACCTGCTGCTGGAATCTTGGGTGGCACAAAGGTGTGTGGTGAGAGCTGGCTCCAGAAGATTCAGAGATGAAAGACTAAACAGTGTAAGGCGCTCTCAGTTTAGTTGAGGATGCAGGCAGGTGAGCAGAGGATGGTATCAGCGATGAATCGTGCAAGCAAGGGTAGAGACAGAAGGCTTCCCGGGGCACCCAGCTCCACCTGGACAATGGGCGGTGGGAAAATAGGGAAGGGTTAGTTAGAAAACAGCATCTGTGATTTCACTTGAAATTTAAAAGGAGAGCAGGTTTTATCCAGTAGAGTTGGTGTGGGCATTCTGTGTGAAGGGGACTACAAGCATGAGGATGTGAGATGGAGAAAGAACTCCGAGGCCATTGTCCTGAAAACTGCCTGAAGCACCTGACTCAGCACCCACGAGTAAATAGATGCTCAGTATTTAAGGAAGAGAGAGGGGGAAGGAGGAAGAAGAGATTTGAAAGAGAGAAGAAAGGAGAAAGAAAGAAGGAAAAAAGGAGGGATGGAAAGAAGGAGAGAAGGAAGGAGGAAAGGAAGGGAAGAAAATTAACTAAAAGCTTAACAGAGTCGAGTGGTAATGAGGCAGGAGAGCTGCAAAGGTGAGGTGCCACAGAGCCTGGAAAATCGAGGTAAGGGTTCCAACTTGATCTGAGTTTGGGGGCTCGTTGCATGGCGCTACCAAACGGGACGTGGCTCCCTCTGCAGTGTTGCTAATAGCGTCTCACAGAAGGGCTGGGGCTCCTCAGACAACTTCTTGAAGGAGGTAAATGTCTGGATTTTGCTGACCTGTGTTTCCAGGCCTTTGTTTAACGCAAGTTCAGCAAAAACAGGCTGCAGTGAGAGCTGAAGGTCTGAGAGGCTGTCAGGGAAGAAGCTGAAGGGCTCCCAGGTGTGCGGTGGGAAGGACTCCCTTAGGCACTGCGAGGCGCCGCACCCTGCCTTTCTCAGCACCCCCACCTGCCCCACCGTCAGGGAGGGCCCTGGCAAGAGAAATACGACAGAAAAGAGAAAATTAAGAGTGTGCAGAGCTGAGCCCTTCCCTGGGGCCGAGAGGGGTCGGGGCCCAACCGTCCTGGCTGCCTGGTTTCTGGTGGAGTCGGAGTGGGGTTGCTCTGGTGGGAGGAGTCAGTGAGCTACAGCGCTTCCTTCTTTCCTCTCCTCTCACTTTCCCCTTCCGTTTGTATTAACACACACAGCAGGAGTTGGACCATAAAGAAGGCTGAGCACCAAAGAACTGATGCTTTTGAACTGTGGGGCTGGAGAAAGACTCTTGAGAGTCCCTTGGACTGCAAGGAAATCCAATCAGTCCATCCTAAAGGAGATTGATCCTGGATATTCACTGGAAGGACCAATGCTGAAGTGGAAGCTCCAAGCCCTTGGCCACCTGATGCAAAGAACTGACTCATTTGAAAAGACCCTGATGCTGGGAAAGATTGAAGGTGGGAGGAGAAGGGGACAACAGAGGATGAGATGGTTGGATGGCATCACTGACTGAATGGACATGAGCTTGAGCAAGCTCTGGGAGATGGTGAAGGACAGGGAAGCCCGGTGTGCTGCAGTCCATGGGGTCACAAAGAGTCAGGCATGACTTGCCACTGAACAACAACACAGCAAGGGATGCATTGTGGAGCTAGGGTTGCCTTTTCTTCATCAGGCCCTCATGTAATAGAAAGAACATAAGCTTGAAAATAGGCAATTCTGGTTTTTCAGCCCAGGTTTGCTTGTTCTTATTATTGTGTAACATAAAGTGAGTTATTCCAAGTCTCTTGGCCTTTGTGTTGTTGTCGGTCTTAAACAAAGGACAATTCTTTTTTCCACCATAGCATGGCTGTAAGGAAATGCCCAGCATTTGGGAGGCATTTCGTAGACATTCATTCTCATCTGCATATCTCCTGGGAAGTATTTTCCAATTTAGGGATCCAAGAAGGTTCTAGAAGGAGGATCAGGAAGAGAACCTTCAGAAAGGGAGACTGGATATAACTTTGAGCCCAGCTTATTTGTGTGGAGGAGGCACCGGAAAGGTCTGGTGAGACTTCCTCTTCGATGCCCTCAGGGTACCATTTCAGGTCCCTGTGAGGACGGTGCCTTCATCTTTTTCCATAAACCCATGGACTCAGTCCTTCACCCTCCCAGTGTACCACTGGTCTCATCTGTGTTGACTTTCCACCTGACTGGTTTAGAGCTGGCTGTGTGTTTGTAAACCCCATGAAAACCAAGGTCTTGTCTGGAGTTTTCTCCTCTGGGTTCCCCGAGCCCAGCCTAGAACCTGTTGGGAGTTAGGAGTCCGTTGCTCTGTGTGGGTGAATGTGGGTGGAAGACTGGCGGACTGGACGAGTATAGGTAAAAGGTATAACTGATCCTTCCTAGCTATTTTTTTCTATAGATTTCAAAGATAAGATCACTATGTTCTCTTACCTTAAAAAATGTATTTTCTTTATATTTTTTATTTTTCTTTTGGTTTCTGTGATATGTAGAAAATTTCTATACACCCTAATACATTAAGATTTTTTTAAAGGGACATGTGTAGAAAAAAATTACTCCTATTCCTATTACGTAGGGGATTAAAATAGTTAACATTTTGATATTGCTTTCAATATTCAGCCTCCATTTATCTGAATAGTTGCCCAGGAGTCAATAATATATCTATCAGCATATTAAAAAATGAAATAGGAACATTTGTACAGTTGTGTTTAATATTTTTTGACAGCATCATATCCTGAGCATATTTCTATGTTAATATTTTTTTAAAAAAGCAAATTAACATTTCATTGTATGGCTGTATAATTCATTAAGCCATTTTTATTTCATTGGGCATTTTTAGGTGACATTCATATTTTGAATATTATTAACAAAGAGGAAAATATAATGCAATCTAAATCTTTGAGGGCCATTTTGGTTATTTCTTTAAAGTTTCAGATTTAGATTAATTTAAACAATGTGCTTACTTATTTTGTTGTTGTTTAGCTGCTAAGTCGTGTCCGACTCTTTGCAGCCCCATGAACTGCAGCACACCAGCTTCCCCTGTCCTTCACTATCTCCTGGAGTTTGCTCAAATTCATGACCACTGAGTCAGTGATCCAAACGACTCTCAAGAGTTTACTCCAGGACCACAAACACTTATTTTGAGGTTTGTTAAGTCAATCACCGAATTGTTTTTCTGCAAAAGTATCTCAATTTACAAAATTTTTTTTTTGCCAGTGAGCATGTTCATTTTACAATGTCTTATTAGATCTGAGACCAAAATTCAGCAGTGGTTTGGGTTCAGCCTCAGGTTTTCCAGGCTTTTATGCTCATTGCCTGTTCTTAAATACCGTCATTCAGTTCCTAATATTGATCAATTTCAGTGGTTTTGCATACATGTTCAGCTAAAGTTTTGGAGACAGGTTTTTGAGGACAGATAAACGTTCTGACCTCTTGTCTGGCGAAGAGTAAATGACTTTCTTTTGCATTCACTCATGAAAGATTGTTTTGTTGGGTCTAATTCACCTGGAGTGCAAATTTTGCTCCTCAAATCTCTGTAGATGTTTACTCATGATTTTCTATCATTTAATCTTGCAGAAGGTAGAATCTATCCTGCGTTTTATTCCTTCTTAAGTCATATATACTATACGTTGGGTATTGTGGGACTTTTTTTTTTTTTTCCTTTCTCCTTGCATTTGCTTCTCTTTGATATTTTTTTCCTCTCTAAACAAGATCAGCCTTTCTGCTTGAAATACCCTGGCCTCCTTTCAGTCTTCATGCTACTTATATTCTGATCGTCCTAACTTTTTACTCACAATCTCCTTTAACTCAGATAGTCAACATGTTTTCTTATTCTTGTTTCTTTTTCCCATCCTCTACTGAATTGTTTTAAATTCCTTGTTTTACAAAAAAGAAAAAAAAATTGCTGTTGTTGTTCTAAATTCTAAAAGATCTATTCCCCTTTACCTTTGGTCACTGATTTAAATTTTTCATGGTGCCACTTCTCATCTTTGCAAACCTGGAGCATCTTAGTGCTGGTCCAACCCTTTCTCACCTCACTTGTTTCCTTTTTCTTCTTGCAGGGTTCTTTGCTTTGGCATTGTTCCTTTTCATGACTTTCAGCTGGACCCCACTGACGATACTCAAGCATGCAGACTATTTTGCTTTTAAAATCAGTCGGCACTGAATCATTCTCTGTGTCCTGTTTTCTCATGGACTGTTCAAGCTCATGTTGTCTTTCCCCTCCTTTTGTTCTGCAGTGTTGTTCTTTCTAATAAGACCAGTTCACTGTTGACTCATCCTCAAGCAAGGAGAGAGCTTTCCAGACCCCAAGTTGACCAAAGCTGAGATGCGTATACAATGTCCCCATGCGTGCTCTCTCTCTCATTTACAGATTATACACATTCTGAGCTCCTCAGGGCCAAACATCTATCCTAATGGTAAGAATAAACACAGTGGGAATGGTGACACGACCTGTTTCTGATTAAGGATTAGCACATTAATACAGTCAATAGAATGAGTTCTATACATACATGAGCTCATTTATTCTCCCCATGACCCGGCGTTATCTGTTGCAGTAAATTTCACAGCTGAGAACACTGGGGACTGGAAAAGTGTACACCATAGGAGGATGTCCATCCAGCCGAGACTGCAAGTCTGGCTTTTGGCTCACCCCATATTAAGGGGTGGGTCTGGTGGGCTCATAGAAAGGGGCACTGTACCCTCAGGATGTCCCTTTTCTTAGTCTCAAGGTCAGAGTCAGCACACAGGACGTGTGCAAAACTATCATTTCCAAGATTAGCCACTTTCAGAACCTTCCATCTCTGATTCTACTTGCTGTGCCTCAGATACAGAGACCACACCTTCCAAAGCCTGTCATGCCACCTCTGTGTGCCCACGACTTTGGATCCACTCCTTTTCTGAGGATTGCAGTCTCTTGAAAACTAGAAAACAGTGAGACGAGTGGTAAGATTGGGACTCGCTGGCCTCCAGGGTCTATAATCTGCTCTGTACCATGTGAAGTACTTTAACTGTATTAGTCCCGTGATTACTCACAGAATCCCTGGGAAAGAGATGCTGTTAGCAAGCATTCCCATTTTACAGCTAGAAGTACTGAGTCAGGGCAGTCCTGATGCCTCCCCATCTTATGCAGCCGTTGGAGGAGGAGGGGAGGCAGCAGTGAGCTCCTGGCTCCTTGCTTTGGTTGCATCTTCCGTGTCTGTCTCAGAGGACCATCGAAGGTGGCCACAGAGTCTTTCCCCTTATTTTCGGGAAGGAGGGTTCGATTTCTGAGCAGCGGTAAAACAGGACAATGTCAATCTTTAGTCTTGTCCCCTGAGTTACACACCCAGGCTTGCTCTTGCCAGATGTTTGCACAGGGCTGATTATCAAGCCTCCTTTTAAGTGATGATTCAGTGAGCTTTTGTTCTCCATCCTTCTGAGGCTCTGATTTCTCATCAGTAAACTAGTAACTTTGACAGTCCTGCGTTTAGAGGGTGGTGGCGAGTACTAAGTAAAAACTGTGTCAAGCCCTTATCACACCATCTGGGTCAAAAATTTCGAGGCTCTAAAAGGTTTATCATGTTTACCATGATTTTTCTGTGTTCAGAATTACTGTAGTAAGAAACTGCAGGAAATTATCTCCAAAGCTGCCAGTTTGATGCCCTTTTAAAAGCCGAACCAACACAGGCTGATTTTAAACTATACGTAAGTGTATGTTCACGTTGATTGTAAATTAGTGCTTGTCAACAAAGGGAATCAGACAAGGGTGCAAAATAGCCGCCTTGGGCAACGTCAAAGTCTCGGGCAGTCTCAGTTCCCGGGTCCTCTTTCCTGACGTCCTTCCTTAGCTGGTCCCTGGAACCAGTGATGGTCCAGCTCATTTCATTTGTCTCAGAATGTGCCTCATCCAAGCTCAATCCTGAGATCCTAACCCTTTTACATACTGGGCATATTTCCTAAGGCAGCTCATTCATTCTTCTCATTCATTCATGCCACAGACAGTTACTGAGCAACTCCTGTGTGCCAGGCTTGGCCCTGGCTGCTATGGATACGAAGACTACCAAGGCGCAATCCCACTATCTCCATCCCCTATAATCCCATGGACCCGATGCAGCCTCTGGGCCGGCAAAGCCCACAGGAACTCAAGGTCACTAAGGTGCCTCCTTGAAAAGGGAAGTGACAAATTTCATGCAACTTCCAAAACAAGGATGTCGCTTGTCCCATCTAGAGACGTCCCCTGGCGTCTCTCCTCAAAATGCATGAGAGTGTAAAGCCCAAATCTCTCCTGTCTCTAAATCATAGAAATTCCAGGGTTGGCCTCATTAGCTCCTTGATGGGGAGGTTGGCCTCAGCCGTGCTGAGAATCTGCTCCCACCTGACATCACTTCCCTCTGAATTACTCTGAGCTTTTTCTCCATATAGTCTGTGCCCATCCATGCTCTCAACCGCTGTCTATATAGGAGATAACTCTGGTGTGACAAGCTCTTTCAGAAGGTAGATATTTTTAAAGATTGTCAGGATCCTGCCAGCAGCCCTTATTATGGAGTACTTCTAGGCTTTTCACGGAAACAAAGTTGGGAGCAAATACCTTTCTGACTCGCCGTCCGCCCTGACAGAGAGTGTGCTATTATTACTCCAGGAGGTTACCATCCCACTGGGTTTTCAAGTTGATTCATTACTTTTTTCATGACTCGTATTTATTTTTCAGCACCTGTGAAAAAAACACATTGATATTTCAATACCCACTCTCACAGACTGCCTGTTGGGTGAGAGGACTTACATTCCTTGAAGGCAATTTTTTTTTTAGAAAGTTATTTAAAAGTTTAAAATAAAAAGTGAGTTTATATTTGTTCTTTTAGCATCTGGCTTAAACAGGTGCTTTTTTTTTTTTTTAACCTTCATCCCAATTGAGCATTTGGATTTAAATAGTTCAAAGATGCTGTTTTGAATTTAAATACAAAAAAAAATAAATAAGAGGCTGGATTCTATAGATTTGCAAGAAATTTCCCTCCCAGTAGATCTCACATAGCTGAGTCCTAGCTTTGTTTTCTAAGCATCTGCTGAGTATCTCTACATGGGAATCCTGCAGACCATGCAAACTCAGCATGGAAAAAGAAAAATAATTTTCTTTCCCTCCCGATTCTATTTTTCCTCCTGTGTCCCCTTATTTCTTGTGTTAACAACATTTCCTGTCCAGTTTCCAGAGAGAGATGTACTGAATTTATTTGCAAGCTGCCCCTCCTTTACCAATGAGCTTCTTTCACCATGACATCCTGCCAATTTTTCCTCCCTGTGTCTCAGGAGCCTAGGTTCTCAAGATACAGATGCTCTGGCCCCATTTACAGAGTCTGGTGATGGATATTGCAAGCACACTCCCAAGGTTATTCGGATGCACCCTGGATTGTAAGAAGTCTCTAGTCCTCCTCTCATGAGCCCAGTCTCTGCACACATGGTTTTAAATTGATTTTCATAATGGTCCAGGCTGCCCCAATGGCTCAAGAGGTAAAAAATCCTCGTGCAATGCAGGAGATGCAGGATCCCCCTGGGTCAGGAAGATCCCCTGGAGAAGGAAATGGCAACCCACTTCAGTATTCTTGCACAGAAAATCCCAAGGACAGAGGAGCCTGGCGGGCTGTAGTCACGGGGTCACAGAGTCAGATATGAGTGAGTGACAGAGCCCTGTTATGACCAATGGCTCACCTGGCCTCTTTGCTTCCAATTCTGAATTTCTCCAGGCCACATTTGCACCCATTTCAAGATGCAGTAATATTGTTACGCTCGAGTTATAGAAGTCAACGGAACCCTGTTCCTCGAGGACAGTGTTCGGACAAGTCAGTGGGCATCCTTCAGGCTCTAAGAGCATGCTCCAGGGTCTCTCCCCATCATTTTCTTTCACATGCCCTCCACTTCTTTGTGGAAAATTCCAGAGTTTGCAAGAATACAAAACTGAGATTAGGTTGCATGGATGGGAGTTATTTCTTAAATAGGGATTGTCCTGCTGACCAGAACACATTAATACTATTGCACTGTGGACACTTTATTTTACTTTTTGGTCATGTCATGAGTCATGTGGGGTTTAGTTCCCCAGCTAGAGACTGAACCAGTGGCCCCTGCATGGGAAGCACAGAGTCTTAGCCATTGGACCACCAGGGAATTCCCCACTATGAGTATTTTAAATGATGTGTTGGCCATTGACATTTACTGAAGAATCATGGAGATAGTGATAGGACTTACATGGGAGTTGGTGCAAACCATAGGGTGGTTCCTTGGGACAGTTAGTGTAGAAGGGAGGCTTGCAAAAGACATGAGAGCTGCCTTCAAATATACGAGGAAGGATCAGAAAGGGAGGGCTTCCATTCTTAGGGATAGAACTAGGGCCAGTGGGTAGAATCCAAGGAGTACTGTTTTCCACTTGATAGAAAACTGTCCAACTAAGGCTCTCCAAAAATGAATGGACTTCATTAGGAGGTAATGAGGGCTTCTCTGGTGGCTTGGAGGGTAAAGTGTCTGCCTG